>NC_139147.1:125025323-125625323 GCF_964270905.1 Leucopleurus acutus | reverse complement strand
TTCCAGGTTAATTAAACGTAAAGATACATAAAATACTTTTAAACTTTCTATAATTCTAATATCGTTTCTAAATGGAAATTAAATTCCTAAGCATAGAAAAGAACAGTCATTTTACTACATCATTCAACAGATTTTTATTAAGCACGTATTATTATGCACCATGTACTGTGAACCTACAAATGGAACATATAAATAAAATATAAATGGAATACGCTGTATTTTTTCTAGAACCATGAAAAACACTAAAAAGGAAATAATCGATGTGAAAAGATCTTTTTAGTAATCATAGCAATATATTAAGATCCTTAACAAATAAATAATTCATATTAATTGGTAGAAAAAATGCTAAAATTCCAGCAAATAAATGAGGAAGAAGTACAAACTGACAACTCAAGAAAAGGGAAAAACAAATGCTCCATAAATATTTATTTAAAAACTATAGTTTCAAACTCATTAGTAATCAAAGTAATGCAAATCAAAACAAGTGATCGTGTATAACTTACCAAATTCACAGTGTAGGTAAGGGTACAATGAGGCAAGATCTTTCAACTACTGCTGCTAGGAATAAAATTCATAGAAAAAAAAAATCTGCTTCTACATAAGAAAGATTTTTTAAAACCTCACACCCTTTGACATCTTAATTCCTCTCTTAGGAATCTGTCCTAAAAGAGTAATCAGAAATGCTAGCAAAGAGTTATGTGAAAAATGTTCATCATAACATTGTTTTTCATACAAAAAAAAAAAAAACTGGGGAAGGGATATAATCTAACTATATAAGAATAGATGCTGTTTTAGTGAATAGTAGTACTTCTATTCATGGGATATTAATAGACTATATTAAATATATTAAACAATGTATGCGATCAAGTGAAAAGCACAAAACATTAAATCGTATAATCTCTTAATCATGTAAAAATATATACAGAGAATGGATTAAAAAGAAAGTATGCCAGATATTTTGTCTAGGAGGTAAAACTGTAAGATTTTTTAAAATTTTCCCTACTTCTAAATTTTCTATTTTGAGCACCAAAAGGTAGAGTCAGGAATTAAGAATATAAAGTGTGTTAACAGTTTAAAAGTAAAAAACAATAGATGCATCAATCATTTGTCTTGCTAATAATACTAATTTTACTCCTCCTATATTCCTAGCTATGATATTTTATATTGCTATTTGACCACCATTTTGCCTAATTGTCATAGATGGTGTTATATTAATATTCCTAAAATGAGATAAAGAAAAGGTAGGGGAAATGTTTTCTCCAATGTCAGTAAAATAATACAAGCTCCTGGAAATTTACAACCTGAAACGCCACCACCAGAACCAAATTTAAAGTTGAATATAGGGACGATTCCCCCTAAGAAGTCAGCAAAAGTTTTTGCTCTATTTTAAAGGTGATTAAACAAAGTTGTAACAACCTCATTATTGTTAAACACATACCATGAATTATCACCATTATTATTATATACTATTATAATCAGACCACAAACCATCACTATGATTAGAGATACATTTAATATATTTTAACAAAGCCTGTTGCCATGAACAAGAAAGCCAGATGTTCCTCTGCGGACCCCCATTCACTCTTTGGCAGTGACAGCTAAAGCAGTGGTCCACTCATTTTGGAGCACAGAAAACTCACCAGGAAGTGAAAAATCCCATCTTCCACATGTTTTAAAACATGTTAGTACTTATTTCATATTTTAGAAAGTGTATAGACTTAGAATTTCTCTCTACTCGTTCAGTATTCTGCCTAGGTAGAGGGAACTTTAGTTTATCCTTTAAACTTAATTTTTCCTTCCTCCAAAACCATAAAGCCACTGTCGCCATTTCAAGCAAGAAAGCTTAATTCCTTATTACCTGAATAACTTTGTTTTTTCTGTCCTGAAATTTTGCATAAAAACATTTGCATAGGAGAGTGGGTGGGGAAACTGCCATGAATCAGAATAGATAACTATAATAACTTTTTCGTTTTAATGTTTCCATTTTCAATCTACTGTTCTGGTGGTATTGTAGTCAATGTGTGGGGAGGGGGTAGACAGATGTCATAAAATGAACAACTGGAAACCAAACTCTTACAGATCTCTTTGTGGATAAAAAGCCTGCCTCTTAGTTGAAAAAAGAGTAAAATGAGCTCTGTCCACAGACACAGTGGCAGAATCATTCCTGACTTACTCCAACATTTTCCAGTTGAATCGGTCAATCCCTGTCCACAAGCAGAAAACAGTCACTTCTTCTAGCTGCCTTCTACCCACATTTCAGACTTGGCCTTGTAGCTCAGTTCAGGGGATACAGAGCCATGACTTGACTTTAGTCATGTAACTCTTGCCTGCTCTCGTCTTCTGGGTTTCCTGACTCATTCTTTTTCCTCTACAAACACTGATCACAGAACCTAAAGCAAGGTGTGCGGTTGAGGGGTGCATTGCCTCCATTCAAATCAGAGGGGAGACCTTGCATATTTGCTTTCTGTGTTTACTGGGAATAAAGCCGTGGGAGTGGTGGCTGGGTGCACCCAAGATAACATTGAAATGTCCAGATGCACAGGCCTGTTTCCGGGAGAACCTGTCTGCAGGCTAGAGATTGGGGCATGGGTGTGTGGGGCTGTGTATCAGGGCCCTGACATCCAGATTTGGGGAAAGTCTCATTAAAATGTGTCTGAATTCGGAGGCCAGACACACACCACCTACGGGAAGCAGCAGGTCCATCAGTTCCCTGACATAATTCTAAAATCAAATTATGTAGACGAAACGCCATGGCTGATCTCCAGCCAAGTCTCTCTTTTGTGTGACTATATAATCCTGATATTTTGACCAACTGTCGTGAAAACCGCTTTTGCAAAATGTAGAAGGTGACAGTGTGTGAGACCTGAACGGGCTCTGAAGTGTTCTAGTTTAATCTGTCCATGTTACAGATGAAAAAACTGTGACCCACAGAGGTTGAGCCATTTGTTCCAAATCACGCAGCACACGGCGTGTTAGGGACAGTGTCAGGAGCAGATGCTAGGCCTCTCAGTAACCAGGTCAGGGTCTCTGGCCCAGCCTGCCCTGTGCCCTCCTCCTGGCCTTCGTGGAACTTCCATGTCTGCATGCCACGTGGTCTTCACGTGGTTCTTGCAACAGGAGTGAAAGGGTGAGATGGCCGTCAATACAATGCCCTGCTTCTTCTCATCCCAGTTCCAATATCAGTGGACCGAGAGCCTATCTCTAGCATTTGGCTTCCTTTTCTCAAAAGAAGGGACAACTCTGCCTGCCTCTGCCACTCCATATGGAAACAGAGAAGGAGCCCCAGATTGGAAGTTGAGATGGGAGCTCCACCTTTGTCATCTTTAAAGTAGCTGTGGGGGCTTCCCTGGTGGCGCAGTGGTTTAGAGTCCGCCTGCTGATGCAGGGGACACGGGTTCGTGCCCCGGTCCGGGAAGATCCCACATGCCGCGGAGCGGCTGGGCCCGTGAGCCATGGCCGCAGAGCCTGCGCGTCCGGAGCCTGTGCTTCGCGACGGGAGAGGCCACAACAGTGAGAGGCCCGCGTACCGCAAAAAAAAAAAAAAAAAAAAAAAAAAAAAAAGTAGCTGTGGCTCAAGGCACTTGGGCAAGTTTCTTAACCTGTTTGTAGGTCACTTGACTCACAGCCCCCACCAAAAACTATGGGTGGGAAATAATAATACCTGCCCTACCCATTTCTGTAAGATCAAAATGGAACTGTCAGTGAAACGTGGTTTTAGTCGTGAGGAGAAAATGTTAACATCTGGTGTAAGAGGAGATTCCTGGAGCCTTTTTTTTTTTTTAAGTGAGGTCAGGCGAAGTGGTTTCCTGTGATGAGCAGAGCCTAAAGGAAGGGCTTTTTTTTTTGGTGGTGGTGTGGGGTGTGGGGGGTGGGGGTGTCTCAGCTGCGCTTCTTCCCCAGAGGGTGGCGCCCTCTGGGCAGAGCCCGAGCCAGGATGGGGCGGGGGTCCACTCAGACTGCCTCGCCCTCAAACCAGCTGGGCCTGCGCGGTGCAGCGGGACAAGTGCCTCTTGGGGCTGCTTCCCTAACAAATGAAAAAATAATGCCCTTGAACCAAGAGTGAAACTGAACTATCTAAGGAAAACACTGTGAGCAAACACTAAGGGCTGAGGGAAACCATCTAATCAGAGCAGCTCCCCGGGAGCACAGCAGGACGAAGGAGGCAGCTGGGTGGGAGGACGGTGACCCAGGCCATGTCCACCACCACATGTCAAGTGGTGGGCTTCCTGCTGTCCATGCTGGGCCTGGCCGGCTGCATCACTGCCACGGTGATGGACACGTGGAGCACCCAGGACCTGTACGACAACCCTGTCACCGCCGTGTTCCAGTACGAAGGGCTCTGGCGCAGCTGCGTGCAGCAGAGCTCCGGCTTCACCCAGTGCCGGCCCTACTTCACCATCCTGGGCCTGCCAGGTAGGCGAGGGCACAGGTGAGGCAGGGAAGGGCCTGCTTCTCTCACCGCAGCCAGGAGGGACTGGTGAGATGCGCGCAGGGCATGACCCTCGCAGCACGGGCTCCGGATAGGAGGTGTGAATAAGAGGAGAAGTTGACCCGGTGTCAAAGAGGGCTATAGTCGTAGCAGTGAATATCGGAGACTTCGTACTCAGGTCAAAGGAATTGCTAGTAAGGAAGCAGGTCTTGAAAAGAATGGGTCTATCGTGAGGACAAGCTCATGGTACTAGAATAGACAATGTTTCTCAAGGAGAAAAGTAATCGTGTGCATGTATGTGCATTGCTCTTGCCTGCACACACATGGGAGTAGGTAGGATGGTGAATATTTTCTTCCAGTCCAAAAAGTTTATTGGGAGCTAATATCATTTCATTATCAATTCAATTAATTTTTCCTTTGAAAAGCTGGAGTTCTCTGTAGGTGCCAGAAAGTATACATTGCCATTAAACTATAAATATCTTTTCTCTGCATTTGTGTTGAGAGGTTCTGGTCTGCACTCCTAAAAAACAATGCATGTCAAAATATAATTATAGAACTGTAATGATATTATAATAATTTCAGAATATAAATATAATGATAAATGTGACATCGTTTCACCCCTGAAGATAAAATCAGCTAAATCCCTGTTTCTCATACAGATAATTATTTCAAATAGGAATCATAGGAACTTTGCATTCTAGATATTATGGAAGCTCTACTTGCATTTGTTTTTTAAAGCAAAAAGAAGTAAAAGGTCAGGCTAATCAGTGGCTCTAAGGAGCGGCCCAGATGTGAGTTTGGTGAGGAAAGGAAAACAGGGCTGGGTTTTGCCTCTCTGAAACAAACACTTTGTGGACAGGTAGATGGGAATAAGTTTGCACAAAACTGTTAGGAGCCTGTGAAGCCCTTGAAATTGAATTGTAAAGAGCAATTCAATTAATTCATCTCCATGTGTAGAAAGAAATAGAAGGTGGGGGGCAGAGTGGAAGAATTGGGGTATTGACTCCATTTTTAGAAGCCACTTGTGTTGCAGGACAGACCCATCCCTGACTGAGACCTGCTTAGAGAATCAAGGGTGGTAGAACCTGGCCGGAGGGAAGGAAACCCTGGAGGAGGGATGATGCTATAGCGTGAGGGCAAAGGTCAGAAGGGAGGAGATGTGAGACCGTGGATTGTTGGGTTGCTAGCTAATTTTAACTATTAAATGAAAAAATAAGATTGACCTTCTGTTGAAAATTAAGGCATGACATTCCGTGACTTCAGCTCATTAACCCAGGGCTGCATCACCTGTTATCAATCTCTTGCTCATTCTGTATTTTTCTACACATGGGGCTCCCGAATATCCCCACTCTCCTAAATGGCCAGACCCCATCGCTGCCACTCTCATGGCCTTTCCTGTTCTATTGAGGGATCCCATCCTCCCTGAGCCCTCCCAGAACCTCTCCTCATCTCCCCACCTCTCTGCAGAACAAGATCCCCTCCCTCCCTCCCTCCCTCCCTCCCACCCCGGCTCTGAAGGCCCCACGCCCTCCTGTCTGGCCATCACCGCTGCTCAGCCCCTCTCCTCTCTGCCTCTTTCATCTTCCCTCCTCTCTTATGCTTATATCCTCCTTTACTGGAAAACCTTCTCTTGATGCGGATCATTGTCAATTTCTGTCTCTCCCCAGCTCACTGACAATCAAATTAAAAGACTCAACTTTTCTACCACCCCTCACTCTCAACCTCTGGCTTCTATCCTTCATCTCTTTAGAGTGTTTTCTGCTTTGATTGTGGCAGAAGGTCGGGCAGAATCTTCCAGTCACCAACTTCCAGTTCTCGCCTCTCATCTCCCTGGATATTTCAAGACCTAACCAGCTTCCATGGTTCCCCACTCCCAGCTTAATTAGGTGCAGACATGACAGCCTGACACCCACACCCTCCTGCATTGCTCACCTCCCTTCCCTGACCCATCTCTTACCAGCCCTTTGCCCACAGCCTAAGGTTTTCCCTGTCCATTTACTATGCCTTGGGCTTGGTCCTGGATACCCATTGCCCCTACTGCCCAAATGTCCCCCCTCTTACACCCCAACTGCTACCTGCACAAATCTTCCCATATGTGAGGTCCAGCTCAATACCATCTCCTCCCTGAAGCCCCCTCACATCCCCAAATGAAAAAGGATCCCACAGATCTCTGTACCACTCCCGACAACTGCTCACAAATCTGAAACTCTGAAAAGCTCCAGGCAGCCTTCACAGAGGGGGACCCCAGCCCTGCCGGTCTGCATCGGGGAAACAGGATCCCACCAAAATCCAGGAAAGACATTTCTTGGGACTGAGTGTGTGGGAAAGGAGATACTTTAAATCGTTGATCATGTATGGCCTTGGAGAACAGTGTGGATTTAAGAATAGCCAGTCCTCAAGGCAGCAGGAGTGACTACAGTGTCAACTGGCATCCTGAAATATTGTGAATAAGAGGAGATCTTCCCCCCTACCTTGGTCCAGGCCTTTCTCTTCCTCCTCTTCCCAAGTCTTCTTCCATTCCTGCCCTTCACACTCTCTCACCCATGGCTTTCAAATTCTCAACTATATTTTATCACCATGTGAGAGGATTCAGGTTTGTACACGGTTAACACAAATCAAAGCCATGTCAGGTTGGAGAGAGATAACTGCTTTTTTTCAAATTGTTTTATTGTTTTAAATTAATTTTTATACAATTTTTAAAGCTTACTTTCCAGTTACAGTTATTACCAAATGTTGGTTACATTCCCCATGTTGCTCAATACATCCCTGTAGCCTAGATTACACCTGATAGTTTGTATCTCCCACTCCCGCACCCCTATATTGCCCCTCCCCCGCTCCCCACTGGTAACCACTAGTTTGTTCTCTATGGAGAGATAACTTCTTTTTAGGGAAGGGGAAGAAACTAAAACTTACTGAGGCTGGCTTAGTTCCATGCTGGGGCCAAGCAGCATCTGATCCTCACAACATTTCTTTGCAAGAAATATCTCTATCCCACTCCAGAGTTGAGGAGACTTGGCTTCCGTGAGGTTAAAAGACTTGCCTAATGACACTCACCTGGTATCATGAAGTCTGCAGGTTTTCATGAGATACACAGGACCTCCATATCAGTTCCCTGGGATCTCTGGAGAATCAAAGCCTTCCCACCTTGTTCTGAAGGGCTTTCCCTCTGAGGTCTGGCCTTAGACTTCCTTCCTCTGGGATCCCCTCCTTTGGGCTCCTCCACCAGCCATTCCTGCCTTCAATCTGAAGCCAAGCTGTGCCTGAAGATATGGGTCCTCCCCCTCCCACCCCAACAAAGGCCCCATGTCCAGTCTTTGGCACTTTGTGACTTGCGGTCTCATCAGCCCCACCCGCACCCCCTAGCCAGCTTAGTGATGTCAGCCACTGGGAACTCTTTCCTCTCAACTCCCCATTCTGAGCACCTCCTCCTAAGCCCTCTTGAGGGCTGTTTTCCCAGATTATTCCTTGCAATTTTATGTCACTGAACAATTAAATGAAAATCCCTAGGGATCAAGGCAAAACATTAACATTTCTTTAGAAGTTTCCCCAGGAGAGGCTAAGGTACAGCCAGGATTGGGAACCACGCCTTGCCTGTCAGTTCATAGCTACTTTGGGGTAATAAGATATATTGCAACGGTGGGGGGTGGGGGGCGGAAACTGAGTTCCCATTTTTCTGTTTGCTTCTGTCAGCCCTGAAGCCTGCCCACCTTTCAGGTCTGATAATACGTCTTTGTTCATTGGAAAGAATGCTGTAGTCACACCTTTGGTGCAGGGAATCAGTCTATAGAACCCGTTGACTCACCTGTTATCAGCTGATAAGCCTATGCCCCTTGCTCAGAATATCAAATAAGAGAGAGAGGCTAAAAGAGAAATCTTACCTCCTTTGGAAGCAGTTCCTCTGGTGACTTATCCATGGAGACGGATTAGTATTCCAGGTGGTAGAATCTTCCAGATGGAAAGGAAGTTCGGGTCACCACCATGCATCCCCATGGTCATTACTAGACATAGGGGGGTTCCAGCAATGAGTAGTGAAGAACATTTCCCCTCGCTTCCTGACAGCTGCCCCCATCACAGCTCCCACCCTCAGAAGAACACCCACAAGGGGTCTCCAAAGCAAGGAAGATCTTGGTTCATCCATCCAGGTCCAGAGTTGTGGCTCTGACAGTGGCCCCGCAAGATTTAAGACAGTTTTGTGTCTTTGCCCAACCACAGGCTAAAAGAAAGTGGTAATCTAACCCTAACCCTAGAAGGAGATTCTAAAAAATAAAAAGGAGCTCAGGGTCAGGGTGGACCCCTGGTTCAAAGCAGGTACCAGTGTTCATCAGAAATCCAGAGATCAAGAGAGAGCAGTAAAGAATGAGGTCTTGTCATGCATACCTGACCCAGCAAAGGCAAGAGGGCATCTGAGAGCCTGAGGCAAAGGCTGTCTTTGCAAAGGCAAAGACAGGCTGGCTACGGCTTCGGTACCCAAAGAATCCTGTGGCACACACAGCAGCAGCTGCTCTCCACATCAGGCAAGCCCGGTGCTTTCACCTCCCACCAGCTGGCATCACCATCCCTTCTAATCCAGCAATGTCAGGGAAGACCACATACTTCAGCCACAGCCATAGCACATACATGGTATGTTTTCAGGAACAAATAGTAGAACCACTCAGTTAGAGATTCAATGACCCCATCCTTGCCAACAGTCCAGGATAAGTAAAATTTTTCATAGAATGAGGAAGGGATATTTCTTATCCTACTTGGTTAATATTGTTTATTTGGTTGGTTGATTGGTTGATTGGTTGGTTGGTTGGTTGGTTGGGTTTTAGTTGTTTTAACCAGATGCCTTGCCAGGTGCTTCTCAAAAGGGATAAAAGATTTTGTTCTCTGAATGGCTTAAGGCTTAAAATATCAGAACAAGAGCAGTTTTTAAAACCTTTAACAGGTTCCTGAGTAGATTTGAAGTTCATAAGAGGCCCATGAGGACAAGACGGAAGGAAAGTCAAAGTCCCTTCCTCCTCTCATAGGTCCAGTTTTCTGGTAGCAACATGCAAAAATAGAAGAGCCCTGAGGGTATTTCCTGAAGTCTGGGGCTGCCCCACAAATGTCCTCTCCACAGCTGTCCTTAACCACAGCCTTAGAGTTTAATTGTGTGTGTGAAAGAGAGCTAGAACCACACGATGAGTGACTGTCAGAAAGGGGTTCTATTACGATTTCTTAGCCAAGGTACTCCCAAGGTGAAAAGAAATTTGAGGTTCAGGATTTCCAGTGAAAATATAATCTTTCCAGGTTGTAAGCTGCTTGAAGACAGAGATTATTTCTCATGAAATTTTATTCTTCCTTCAGCATCTGGCAAAGGGCTTTGCAGAGAATTTGAGCTTAAGAATACATGATGGATGAATGAATGAATGAATGAATGAATTCATGGATGAGCGCATGAATCTGTTAATGTTTGACTATGAAAATATACCAACATGTGCTGGATGAATACACAAAGGTATAAATAAATACACAAGTAGATGTCACATGCCTGCATTTGTTAATGAGGGAATGGATGAGGTGTTTGTTCCCAGTATGTGTGGGGTCAACAAAGCCATTGGGCAAGGCTTTGGAAAACAGAGGTGACACACTAGAGTCCTCTTATATTAAGGAGTGGATCCAGAGGCCACTCTTAAGCCCTCATGAGTTCTTTTCACCTTACTGGGGCCACCGTGGCTCTAGCATCAGGAAACTGCAAGCCCAAGACGCTAATGTTCATCAATTCTTCTAGGAATGAATGGTCAGATCCTGGAAGATCGATCCACACCGTACACCAACACAGTTACCCCCAGAATATAGTGGTTAATAGGACCAAGACTGATGATGGATGCTTATAGAAATCTCTTCCCAGCAGGGAAGCAAAGTTAAAAGCAGAAGTTTCTTTAGGGAGAAGAGAATCAGAATTAAGTGAATGGAAGTCAATGGCACAGAACTAGCGTAGCTGGTTACCATTGTCTCACTACCTGATGAGAAAGTTGCCGGGGCCTCCATTCCTCAGACACTGCAGAAGGCTCTTTAATGAACTGATCTACCTCTCCTGTTTTCACTATCTTTCATTGATTTCCAATTCTTCCATCATGACAAACTGCTTTATGATACACACGTTAGAGTGAATAAGCAGGCAGCTCCCCTGATATCGGCCATATTTGAGATGAAATCTTCCCTAAGAGACTGGAGAGAATTCCTCCCAGGGCTCCCTTGTCTTGAGAGTCACATTTATAAATAATCTCCTGGGACAGGCAATTCTCTGAGGTGACTTTTGGAGAATATTCCTTTATACGTTCTTAGCATCCATTTCAGAGGATGACATTTTATGGTCTAGTCTCCAAGTTTGAAGGATACATTCTGTTAGGAGCTTACAGATCCCTATACCTTGCTGGCAGCCAGAACTCTACCTGTTTTTCCAGGATAAAGTATCTCAGAGCAATGTATTGTGATGGGAAAATAACCATTTTGAAACAATTCCAGGTTTGACCCCCAGCTCTGCCTTTCCCTTGATATGTGTCTTTGGGCAGTTATTTAACCTCTGAGTCTCAATTTCTTCAATCATAAAATAGAGATAATAATACTACCTACATTGCAAGGGAGTTTTTGTATGGATTCAATCTCTTAACATTGAAAAGTCCCTAATAGTTTTCAATTAAAAGTAGAAGTTGGCGGGCTTCCCTGGTGGCGCAGTGGTTGAGAGTCTGCCTGCCGATGCAGGGGACACGGGTTTGAGCCCCGGTCTGGAAAAATCCCACATGCCGCGGAGCGCCTGGGCCCGTGAGCCATGGCCGCTGAGCCTGCGCGTCCGGAGCCTGTGCTCCGCAACGGGAGAGGCCACAACAGTGAGAGGCCCACGTACCGGAAAAAAAAAAGTAGCAGTTGGCTATGACAACTAGAATAGGACAGAGCTCTCTGCTTTGCTTCACATGGTTCTTCAGTTCTGCTCTACCAGAACTACCCACACTAGTGGCCTTTCCCTCTGGAAGTCACAAGAACTAATTTATCTTCCTTTTGTAAAATTAATTATGCTTGTGGTGGACATGTTTAATGACTTTCTTTCCCCACTTTGGCATAAGCTCCGTGAGGGCAGAGACCATATCCGACCTGTTACTCATGGTCATCCCCATGCCTAGTCATGCAGGCTCAGTAAAAAACTGTTGGGATGAGTCACTGCACCTTAAGGACGCACTAGAAACCTCTTTGGAAATATCTGGAGGGGAGGCCACTGCAGGCGAGTCCCAGCAGGATGTACAGCTTCCACTGATTCCTGGAAAGGGAACTGCTGATAAACTGTGGTTGTGCTGAAAGGCCTGAGATTGATATAATCGTCAAACCTACAGCTCACCATGACCTTAGTAGTCCCTTTGGGAAGAGGCAACAATACAGTGCCCCTGGTATACCACCTAGTGACCTTGCTTCATTATAGGCTGTAAGTGAGTATTGAGCTTTCTGGAAGTGGACACAACCCTAGGAAGCACTGAGTTCCTATGGAAAGACTAGAGAAGAAAGAGGTTTGGGTTAGAAGTCAAAGCAACACAGTTTTACTATAAGCTCTATCAATAATTTTTAATGGCACCTTAGTCAAGCCATTTCCCCCTTCTTGGACCCCAGGTTATCAAGCTTTCAAATGAGGACATGAAGTAGCTAAATTCCCTTGGCCCTCCCAGCTCCAACAGTTCATAATTTTCTCATTCTATAGACTCCTGCGTGCATGTCTTTCATCAGTCAGGGGAGTGTAAGCGATGGTTTTGCGTTTTTCACAATTTCATATCCCCTGAGGATGATAAGGTTCCCAGTTTATGGACTTGCCTTTTCTCAGCCGTTTGGTGCTGGTTGGTTGTAGTTGTTTCATTGTATTACACCAGAGCCTACTCAATCACGCTGAGGTGGTCTTACTTGTCTGCTTGTGTCTTGCCCCTCGCCCCGCAGCCATGCTGCAGGCAGTGCGAGCCCTGATGATTGTGGGCATCGTCCTGAGTATCATTGGCCTCCTGGTGTCCATCTTCGCCCTAAAGTGCATCCGCATCGGCGGCATGGATGACTCTGCCAAAGCCAAAATGACACTTACCTCCGGGATCATGTTCATCATCTCAGGTAAACAAGGAGCCTGGGGTTCCCTCTCTCACATGTGCATCCAGGAATGCCAAAGCAAAATCACTCTGGCAGAGGACAGGGCTTCTCCCTAGTGAGCATGGTTTGAACATGGATCAGAGCGTTACACGCTGGGATTCAAGATCTGAGATTAAGGCTCACTTACACTCTACAGAATTATCGTGAGTGCTGGTGTCCCTCTTAGCTGCCACCCTCGCCTCACTATGAGAGATTCTCAACTCTAGGTAGACATGTGACTCAATCCCTAAAGGCATTATTTTGGTGAGACTTTAGAAAATGATTTTAAGGGAAAAGCCCTTGACATCATCAAAGAACCAGGCCCAAAATATTTGTACTACTGACCCCTGGTCCCAAGATGGAAAATCTCTTTCTGCGCACGTACAAATCCTTCCTCAACTGGAGAGATAAAAGAGTGTAGGCACCTAGCACAGGGTCTGACTCATAGTGGGAATTCAATAATCAATGCTTGGATTGACCATCCTGTTATAGGAGTAGCATATTCTGCAGCCTGCTCCTCTAAAATCGTTTAAACATACATTGCCTCACAAACAATGTGATCCATTTAAAGCTGAAAAGTTTTCCTTTTCTTACCCACAGGTCTCTGTGCAATCGCTGGAGTGTCTGTATTTGCCAACATGCTTGTGACTAACTTCTGGATGTCCACAGCTAACATGTACACCAGCATGGGTGGGATGGTGCAGACCGTCCAGACCAGGTAACCCCCTAATCTAGTCTCAGTGTTCCGTGGTGAACATTGTTGTAAAAATCCGATTAAACACGTATGCCTAATGTGACTGTCAGCGCCTGAAATAGCAAAAATTTATCAGAGGCAACCATGCCATATCATAAATCAACAATGATCTGTAAATTCATAAGCTTCATTTCAGTGAAATATCCTTGGCGATATGACTTGAGGCTGATCTGACATTTGCATTGAAATACAGCGACAGTTCACAGTATTTATCTACCACTCTTACACAGGCCCCATTGTGGTGGCAATGAAACAGGCACTGCTAACCCAAGCCTGTAAATGAGCATCACCCCCACGTCTCCAGTCCATGACGGGAACCCAGCTAGGGACAGGGCAAAGCTGGAATCGAAATGAGGGAGGTGCGGTACAGATGAGAAAAGTAATGTTTCTTCCTTGTACGGCTGCTCTTTCTCTCATTCATTCATTCATTCATTCATTCTACAAATGTATCGAACATACAGGCACTCTTCTGAGGTCCGGGGATAACGACAAGGTCCCCGTTCTCACGGAGGTCACGGTCTAGTGGAGGGAGATGAAACCTCACTGTAATTTGGTGTCGGAAGCAGAGTAGAACTTTTCAAAGATGGAAGAGCAACTCCAATACCTATATTCATTTAGCCACTTCAAAGGGATGTATTTCATAGCAAGAAGCAGCAGCAAATTCCTGAAGGAGAAAGATCTTGTTCTGGGAGAGCAATGTAAATATTATACCTAAGTGACCCGTCATCTCTGGAGTGGATACACTTGGTATTTCTCTAGCAGCACCATCATGGGAGACAGATGAGCGTGAGCACGTGATAAATCCATTACTCTCTGGCTCCCTGGAACTCCACTCGCCACCCATGTTCCCGCTTTATTTCAAGAATAGGAAAAAGTGTGATCCCCATAAGCTGCCCTCATCCCCCTTTACCATCCCCTCATGGTCTCTTGACTACAAGGGCTACTTAGAAGCATGTTGATCAACTCGTCCTGGTTTTCCTGGGATTTTCCCAGTTTTAGCACTGATAGTCCCAGATCCTGGGAAACTTCTCTGTCACAGGCACATCAGGATGGTTGGTCACCCTATTTTGAAGAGCTCGCCTTGGCTGCAGTATCTGGGTGCCTGGTGTCACTGCCCCTGCCTGAGGAGTCGCCCACCCGCCTGGCACCCGGCGCTAATGCCCGCCATCACTCTCTTACACCGTCTCCTTAGAACATTCCCGTGTCCCTTGGGCAGGCAACTTCAGAGATTTTATTCTCAGACAATCCTGTTTTGATGTAACTGAGTCCCATTGGAGGCAACCCTCCAAGGGGAAGGGCACCAGCCTTGGTGGACTGGAATTCAGTGTGGACTGGAACAGAAGCACCATGAGGGTGGGGTCTGTGTCCGTTTTGTTCATCCCTTTGTCCCAGTGCCTGGCAGTGCCAGGCACATAGTAGGAGCTCAATAAATACTTGCTGAACAAATGAGTAAAGAAATGAATGAACGAATGACTGGTCTCTTCACATTAGGTCTTTCTAAACTTAATGCTCCTACCGGCATGGATGGTTACCAGGGTTACTTGAGTTAGAGATTTATCCACAGTAAGAACCCAAGAGACCAAAATTCCTTCTGAACTAATAACTTGAGACTGATTCCCTAATCTCTCAAACTTTTCTTACCAAACCTTCAAGACACTTCCCTTTGCCAATAGGGAGGGAGGGGGATTTCCTGAGATGTTTCTCTGAAATTAGAAGTTTACAATTAATTCTATGCCTGAGGGATGCTAGGGGCCTAAGAATCCCACAGCTTTTTTGCTGAGTAGCTTCAGTCCCAATTCGATTCTCCAGGACACCTGATTCAGTTGACTGCGACCCAAAGGGCTGTGTTCAGGAGCGGGCTGGGATAGATGTAGAATCCAAAAGTGGGGACAGAGAGGGCCAGGTTCACTGGGTAGAGCCCGGGGAGTTGAGTCAACCACATTCACAGCCACTGTCTCCCCACGCAGGTACACCTTTGGTGCGGCTCTGTTTGTCGGCTGGGTCGCTGGAGGCCTCACGCTAATTGGGGGCGTGCTGATGTGCATCACGTGCCGGGGCCTGGCGCCGGAGGAAACCAAGTGAGTCTCCCCATCCCAATGCAATCAGATGTTTTATCCGAGTCCATTTTAACATATCATTTGCAGGCAGAATGATCAGTATAGGTACACGGAAGAACTCTACTGACAAGAGGATCATGAACCTTATCTTTTACGAGGAGACCTAAAGAACAGAACAGGCCTATTTCAGCCTGAGCATATTTAGAAATGATGTTATTGAAGGAAAAACTCAGCCCTCTAGGTTTCCCCCCGCTACCGACTCCAGTATTCTGTAACTCAATGGTCCTCAGCTGGGAGCAATTTTACCCACCTCCCACCCCCACCCCCCCTGCCCTGGTTCCCAGGAGATATTGGGCAACATCTGAAGACTCTTGATGGTTACAGCTTTGGGGTGGAAGGGTTGGGTGATACTGGAATCTGGTGCTAAATATCCTACAGAGCACAGGACAGGCCCCTACAGCAAAGAAGTATCCGTTCCAAAATGTTAGTAGCACTGCCGCAGAGAATGCCTGTTGTGCCTCTGTAACTGGGCCTGGGGTTGGGAGACCTGGATCCCAGTCAGGTTCTCCTGTTCACCAGCCCCGTGACCTCTAGCCAGTCATTTGCCCTCTCTGAGCCTCTGTTACCTCATCCACATACTAAGCAGATTAGGGGAGATGGGTTGCATGTAAATACCTCCCAGCTCACAAATTCTATGATTCTTTGGCATGACCATGTTCACCTGGACATCATTTCTGGTTCCGCTTCATCTTAATTGATGAACAGAGGGAACTCACTAGTCACTAACCCCCCAGCTCTAATACAAAGCAAGAGATTCTGCTCTACCGCAGAGGCTGAAAAGCCAGTGTCCCAAGGCCCAGGGAAGCAACTGTCTCAGTTTGCCGAGGACTAAGGGTTTCCTGGGACACTGGACTTTCAGTGCTAAAAGTCAGACATCCTAGGGAAAATGAGTAGTTTGTCCTCCTACCAAATACACCTATGATCATAGAATATTTCTTTTGCTTTCAGCTACAAAGCCGTCTCTTATCACGCCTCGGGCCACAATGTTGCCTACAGGCCTGGAGGCTTCAAAGCCAGCACTGTCTTTGAGTCCAACACCAAAAACAAGAAGATATACGATGGGGGTGCCCGCACAGAAGATGAGGGACAATCTCATCCTTCCAAGTACGACTACGTGTAGCCCTCCAAGACACCTCGGCAGGAGCAGAAGAAATCCCCCAACTAGAGCTCACCCCAAAACAAGGACATTTTACCTTGATTTCCCATTGCTTTTGACTCACAGTTGGAAGTTAGAAAGCCTTGGTTTCACCTGTGGTGGGGCCAGATGGTCTTGGACACCGGCCTCTGTCTCTAAATGTTCCATCACAAAACAGCTGAGTTAGCAGATGTGCCTTAGAGGCTATAGCCCACATTTTCCAATCCTCCGATCCTTTTCCAATCCATTTTCCAATCTTTCCAATCCTTCCAATCCTTTTCTTTTTTTTAACATAACCTTTTTAATCTGATGATAGAATGTGGTTTGAATTCCTATCAATCACTTAGATAATTTAGGCAGACTCCCCCTCCTCCTTCTAGCCAATGGCCCATTGATGATCTATTTCCCAGCTCATCCCCCAGAACAATTATGAAAGGAAGAAAAGAGTCAATCAAAAGACATCGTTTTCTGCTATTCGATTTTTGCCCCTTCCCCCCACCCCCGCCCTAACTTGGCTACTAATAACACTGATTGAAGGAAAGTTAGTAGGGAAAACTATTTATCGTATCTGCAGCTCATTATCTGAGTTTTCTTACACTATGATCTTGAACGTTACTTGGACCAAAGTGATTTCAGTTTGACGAAACCAACCTTTTCCACTTCTGCTAACATCTGCTAATTCTAGCTGGACTCCCCACTGCAGGTCCTCTTTCTGCCACAGGCCAGAAACTGTCCTCAGAGGAATGAGAAAAGAATTTTTTTCTTTTTTCTTTTTTTTTTTTTGGTAATCTAAATATATTTGGCATGCTAAATATACTTAGAATAAATAATGTATTAGTGAAATGATACACTGTCTCTGTGAATCAGCCTCACCGCTGCACATGAATAGAAGAAAATGAAAAAAAAATTGCTCTGATGTTGCACTGTACTTTGTAAAATCACATTTAAGTCCAAATTTCATGAAATGCTCACTGATCCTGTTTCTTTCCCTTTGAGGTCTCCTGGGCTCTGATTATAGATGATAGAATCAGTGTAATCCATGTAAAAACCAAATAATGGAACACAGCAGGTCCTAGGAAGTGAGTTGAAACTGGTTCTTTTTTTAAAAAGTGATGAGCCTGAATGTAATATTTCCAGGTGACAGGTGTCCACACTTCCATGGCTGCAGGCCACGAAGAGTTGAGGGTAGCACTTACTTGGCACTGTGGTTAGCTTTGTGACACTGAAAGCTGGTCCCTTCACTAAATTCATCTTGAGTGGTTGGACCGTTGGCTGTTCGAGAACTCTCTGCAGCCACACGCCTTCCTTGTGTGCATCACTACTGCCAAAAGCCTAACCTCCTTCTTGCAGGCCACCAGAATCCCATCCCAGCACGAGAGCCAGAATAGGCCCCCCCCCAGGAAACTGAGGTAAGGCCAATCTCTCAAAACTACCTACTCAGGGAACAGCGCTGGTGCTGGGGGAATCTGACCATTGGGTTATTCTTTGGAGGAAAAAAGTCCTCAGGCCAATAGTGCATATGAAAGTGGCCTCCAAGGAGATGGGTGAATATTCATAGGGGTCTTCAGGCTGTAAAGACTACGTTGGGGGGGGGGGAGACCAGATCATGGCCCATTAAACAGAGAGGACTTGTGTTCACCAAGAATCCAAACAGTAAACCCAGAGACACTTCTCAATGAGACAGCAATGGTTTTAGGCCAAACCATATAAGAGCGCTCATGAAAATCATCGTCTAAGATGGGGTAAAGGATGAACAGATAAAATCAGGATGGACCTGGAGATTATCATACTAAGTGAAATAAGTCAGAGAGAGAAAGACAAATATCATATGATATCGCTTATATGCAGAATCTAAAAAAAAATGATACAAATGAACTTATTTACAAAACAGAAACAGACTCACAGACTTAGAGAATGAACTTATGGTCACCAGTGGGGAAGGGTAAGAGGGAGGGACAGATTGGAAGTTTGGGATTGACATGCACACACTGCTATGTTTAAATTACATAACCAACAAGGACCTACTGTAAAAAAAAAAAAATTAAAATTAAAAAAATGTCAGCAAGTGCATGCATACACACACACACACACACGCACACACTGCTATGTTTAAATTACATAACCAACAAGGACCTACAGTAAAAAAAAAAAATTAAAATTAAAACAAAGTCAGCAAGTGCATGCGCGCGCGCACACACACACACACACACACACACAAAGTGGAGGTTGGGAGAGAGAAAGCTGAGCAATGTAGGACATGGAGATTGTTCAGGGTTCTCAGGGTTTGAGTGGAAGGCCATGAACACAGTGAACTCTCCCCCGCACCACCACCAAGTCCCTAGTCGGGTCTGAGGCCCTGAGGTGTGGCTCAGCTGGGCTTTTAATTAGCACATTCTCTATCCAACACTTAATTGTTTGAAAGCCTCCATGTAGTTAGAGTGCGCTTTGTAAATTTTTTTTGTTGCTGCTCTGTCTTATTGTACATGCACTGAGTATTGACCTCCATGTTTTGTTACTTAAATATTAAAGATACTGTTTTCTCACATTCGAACAGCTTCTGCTCTTTTTTCCTTAGCTTCAGAATGTGGAGGTGGGAGTCTCAGCACCTCAAAGCCGAGTGCATCTCCCTGGGGTGTTTCTGTTTGCAGAATCTCTGTCTTCTCAGCAGCAGCCTGGCTGCCTGGAGGCCAGCCAGGTCTGATCCAGTCCAGTTAGCAGTTTCTGCAACTTGGGAAGCCTGAATAAAAAGGGATTCCCAGAGCTGCCGGGCATGCAGCATGGGATCCAAAAACCAAGTTTGGCCTGTCTGACCCTGAGTGTGCCAGCCTGGAGTGTCTAATGTCATTGGTAAGCCCAT
The DNA here is from genome assembly GCF_964270905.1 of Leucopleurus acutus. Classification (NCBI taxonomy): domain Eukaryota; kingdom Metazoa; phylum Chordata; class Mammalia; order Artiodactyla; family Delphinidae; genus Leucopleurus; species Leucopleurus acutus. The sequence continues at coordinate 125,605,913 of NC_139147.1, read as the reverse complement.
GAGCTAGTAAAACAAGAGAGTCAGTGCCTGTCCCCTTGGTGACATCAAGGTCTGGCTTGACCAGCTCCATTAGCCATACTCACTGAGGCTGCATCAGGCTATGGAAACAGCATGCTCTATAGAAGCAGAACATCCCAATCTCAAATCCAGGCCGCACCATTTCCCAGCTGTGTTAGCTTGAACAAAACACTTAACCTTTCAGAATCTCAGTTTCCTTATCTACAGAATAGGTATAATAAGGCTAATGGAATAATGTGAGTAAAGGATCTATCTAAGTGAAAACATCTGACTTAAACAACTTAAGACAACCAGGGCCTTGGCTTGTGTAGCTAGCATATGAGGCCAGGATTGGTTTCAGGCACAGAAGGATCTAGGAATATGCTCGAGACTCTACCTTTTTCTGCTCACGTCTCAGTTCTGCTTTCCTCTCAGTTGGTGTGTTTCTCAGGCAGGTTGTTCCCACAGGCTAGCAGTGATGGCTGATCATATTTCCAGGCATAGGCCATCTTTCGGCTCGGGAAACTTGCCAAAAAGGGGGTATCTCTTTCCTGATATCTGTAGGAGAAAAAAATTCTGATAAAACTCATTGGCCTATTTGGGTCATGAATCTATTCCTATCCAGGTATCCATCCGTCATCTCTTCCTATAGCCAGAGCAATGGTATTTAGCTTGGCCAAGCCTGGGTCCCACAGTCAAAACGTGGAGATGGGGACTTCCCTGGCGGTACAGTGGTAAAGAATCCACCTTACAATGCAGGGGACGCGGGTTCGATCCCTGGTCAGGGAAGTAAGATCCCACATGCCACGGGGCAACTAAGCCCACATGCCACAACTACTGAGCTTGCGCGCCTGGACGACAGCCCGCCTGCTGCAAACTAAAGAGCCCACGTGCCCTGGAGCCTGTGGGCCACAACTAGAGAGGAGAAAATCCTGTGCCCGCGTGCACCACAATGAAGAGCCCGCGTGCCACAACTAAGACCTGACGTGGCCAAAAATAAATTAAATAAATAAATCTTATAAAAAAAGAAGTGGAGATTTGTCATATACCACAAAGACTATATCCTAAGGACCCAGAGTCCTTAGCAATCAGGCACTCATTGCTTTGTCTTGATTTTATTTTTTTTTTTACCCCTTTGGTTGAAACTGAACTCCAAAAAAACCTTCAGAGGCACAACCTCTGAACCTCTCTGACCATTTACCAAATAGCACAGTATTTACAGTACAGAGAGGGAAGATCTGGGAGACTTCTTTGGTTCTCCCAGGAAACTGATAATTACAACCTAAAAATGGCAAAAAAAAAAAAAAAAAGAAAAGAAAAGAAAACAACCTTCACATTCAATTTTAAACAAGTGGGATTACCAAACTGGATAGTAGAAAACTAAGGTTAAGGACATTTTGAAGACTCTGTGCGAAAACAGTATGTGCAAGTCATAATGTACAAGCTCAAAATATGACTCATCACTGTTAGCCATAAACATCCCTGGGGAATCCCGAGGAGTGGGCTAGTGTTTCGCTGTCATTCATGTTGAGGTTCAAAAGAAAGAGGGTTAAATCCATGTTTCCATGGGATGCCCAATTCTTTTACCTTTTTTCTTGGGTAATATTCAGCCCCATCCTGCCACCACAGATATTATACAGGGTCAACCACTGCAATGACTACAATTTGCGCCAAAGTGCCTGGTATCTCAGAGTTGGAGCATTTCATTGGAGAGAGCACTGGGCTTGGAATCCAGTCTCTGGGGAAACCTGAACTTCTGGTCCCAACTCCACGGCCAAACAGTTATGTGACCTTCAGGGATCAATCACAATGATTCACCAACACGTTTTCACTATTTTGTTCCTTATCAAGTCCTTGGGATTATCAGTACTGCATTTAGTGCTTTACATACTTTATCTCTAATCCCCCAACAACCCTGATGTCTCCTCATCAACCTCCATCCTGTGACCAGTCTGAGTGGCCCAAAGCTCCCAGATACGTGTCAGGAACCACACACGAGCAAACGTACACTCACCGATACTCACACAGACTCAGTCAGCTGTATCTCTGGGTCCTCAGCGGCACCCACAGTTTCTTTGATTTTTCAGTTCTCAGGCGTTTGCATACACCTCGGAGCTGCTTTGGAACTATTCCATTTGTCCAGCTGAAGCCAGGCTGATTTATCATCCTTCCCAGTCCACCCTGAGGAAGGAAAGGGATGATTTTCTTCAGAATAGCCCAAATGAATATGAAATGAGTAAAAGAGGAATTAGGAGTAGGGATAAACAGAGTTTCCTTTTGGTTTAGTATTTAGTGCAAGACACTATATCGTGGAGAAATAATGTCGCTCAAGTTCTTCAAAAGTATTCAAACCCTATTCTGGAGTAAAAGTATTTAATTTAGATACAGAAAAAAGGGTCTAACAGTGATGGTTTTCAGTATGCATAGCACCACAATACTCGGTACTAAAGGCAGCTACTACCTAATGATCAAATAAGGTGAAAACCCTTAGCCACCCCTACTATAGGACTGCTAAAAGAAATCAGAGATTTCTTCCTTGGAGAACCTTCCAGGGAGAGTTGGGACCTGCCTGGAGATGAGGAACGTACAAGTCCCTTCTATAGAAAATATCACATTTTGTCTTATCTTTTAACTTAGATTTTGGGAGGAAATGTAAAGATAATGTAAAACCTAATATGCAAAATGCTAAAAATATTTGTTCTTTAATCCAGCAATTCTTTTTTTCACATCCTCTATGGAAATAATCATAAATATTTATGCCCAAAGATATATATCAATTGTTTGGAATAGTGAAACTGTATCATCCTAAAATCCAGCTAGAGGAAGACTTACATAAATAATAGTTTATACATGTAAATTAATACACAGCCATTAAATTCTTAAGATTTTTTAAAATATTAATTCTTTTAACTAGTGCATTGAAAAATGCCCTGGAAAGAAATATATTCCAAAATATTTTAAAGTGGTTGTTTTTGTAGTGATATAATGATTCTTTTTCTTTATTTGTACTTCTCCGTACTTTCCAAATTTTCTTCAATGAGAATATCTTCATTTCCTATCCAGAGGAAAAACACAAACCTAAGAACTTATGAAGGATCAAAAACTTGAAAATAACATCCAGAAATGGCACAATATGAATGTACTTAACTATACACTTAAAAATAGTTAATATGATAAATTTTGTTATGTGTTTTTTCTTTACCACAATTTAAAAATAATAATAACATCCAAGCAGGAAGTCCACAAGGGCAGGTGCAGCCTGTTACCTGGAGACTAGACCATCTCAGACAGCTTGGAGGGAGGAAGCTGATAAGTCCTGGCTGAATAGAGCTCTCTGTTTATTCTGAACCAATAAAATAAAATGCTTATGAGCCCAGAAACTGGACCTCTACTGAGTTGTCTTAGTTTTTCCCCTTTGGAGACACTTTGGTATTCATTTCTCCATTTCATCACCTCTACTCAAACTTGAAGATGGGAGACAGAGGCCCACACCCCGATAGTGGGCAAGGACCAGGAGAGAGTCAGGGGGGAGCTAGAACAAGTGTTGGAGTCCATACGCAGGTTTAACCTCTTACTTTCTCCCCAAGGCCACACGTTTCCACCCCATTGGCCTCCCTGGTTCCCAACGCCTTTTTCTGGACAGAAGGGCCAACTCAAAAGAGCGAGGACAAGCTTGCTGTGGGGCAGGTGATCTAATGTTGGCAGGTAGCCTGGACCTTCACTCTCCTGTGTAGGGAAGTATCCAGAGCAGACCGTCGGTTCCCAGGCCTTCAATACCTGAAACACATCAGACCTGCATCTGGGAAAGAAGGGGCTTGGTAAAAGCCATATGTCTTGTATCTGAAGAGGAAGACCTTAGGGGCCTCAATGACTTTCTCAGGGTTTCTAAAAGATAATCTGAATCTCAGTTGGTGTGTTACCCTTAGACTCCACTCAGAGATGTTAGGCAAAATTTAGTAGCCTTTTTTTAATTGGGAAAGTAACGTTTTAGAAACCTAGGCTTACATAAAAGTGAAGAAAACAAACTAAACTCCCCTTTCCTGAACAGACATTAGAAATTAAGAGAAAAGCATTGATGGCAGAACTGAATGATGATGAAAGATCTCTTCGAGCCTTAAAAACTATATAGAAAATTACTAATATTAATACTACTATCAGTATCATCTCCTGAGATCTAGTAGCTCTCAGACATAGCTTCAGGCCCTTTCTGTACACTGGCTCCAATCCTCAAAATAACTCAGGAGACAAGTGTTATTATCCTCATTTCACATATGAAGACACCAAGGCTCAGAGAGGTTAAGTGTCTTGCCTAAGTAAGGTGATCAACTGTCCTGGTTTGTGATAAACTGTCCTGAGTTTAGCACTGAAAATCTTGTCTTCCAGGAAACCCCTCCGTCCTCAGCAAGTTAGGACATCTGGTCACCCTATGCCAAAGCTACATAGCTAATAGGAAAGTATGCTCCAACCAAGGTTTGTCTGCCTCCACACCTCACTCTCTTTCCACTATGCCAGAGTGAATCCCACTAAGGCAAAATACATACATAAATACAGACAAAGGAGGGAAGGAAGGAAGGAAGGGAGAGAGGGAGGGAGGGAGGGAGGAATAAGTCTACTTTAAAGGAAAAAGTAATTGCCTATGAAACCAAGAAGCATAATACTTAAAACAACATACTGTAAAATTTCAATCTTTAATTCTCTAATTTTAAACAAAATGTCAAAAAAGAGCAAATCTGGTCTTCCCTGGTGGTGCAGTGGTTGAGAGTCCACCTGCCAATGCAGGGGACACGGGTTTGTGCCCCGGTTCGGGAGGACCCAACATGCCGCAGAGCGGCTGGGCCCGTGAGCCATGGCCGCTGAGCCTGCGTGTCCGGAGCCTGTGCTACGCAACGGGAGAGGCCACAACAGTGAGAGGGAGGTGAGGGAGGTGAGGCGATGGAGGTGAGGTGAGGAGAGGGAGGTGAGGTGAGGGAGGTGAGGTGAGTTTAGGGAGGTAAGGAGAGGTGTGGGAGGTGACGGAGGAGAGGTGAGGGAGGTGAGATGATGTGAGGGAGGTGAGATGATGTGAGGGAGGTGAGGTGAGTTGAGGGAGGTGAGGAAGGTGAGGTGAGGGTGGTGAGGTGATGTGTGAGAGGTGAGGTGAGGGAAGTGAGGGTGGTGAGGTGAGGGAGGTGAGGTGACTGAAGCGTACCGCCAAAAAAAAAAAAAAAGAGCAAATCTATTGTAAATGGTGGACAGAAGATGGTGGTGATGGAGGAGGACATTAGGCTAGCTCTTCCCTCTGAGCTGACACATTCAGCCTCTGCAAAATTCTCAGTGTGCTGTGTGACATGGGCGCATGTTTAAGGCTGAGGAGACCTGTGGTGTGATGCCAGAGCGTCAGGGAAGGCCCAGAGCCCCCAAAGGGCATTCTCTGCAGGTGAAATCCCTGACCCCTCCAGTGGTGACAGCCAAAAACCACCCAAAGGTCACTGAGATTGGGTTTGGGTTGAGGCACATTTCATCTCAGCACTAATCTTATGTTAGAGCTCCCCAGCACTCTGGGTTCTGAGTCAATTTCCATCAATCGAGAGTTTTTTCATTCCTTTCTTGTCTGAAGTGGAGCTGGATGTGACCTGCTCACTCTGGTCTCAGGTTTGTGGCCAGTCCAGGCTTTTCCTGTTATCAAAGCTGCCACCCTTAGCCCTCGTTGACAATAAGAAGCTTATTTATTTTGTTCAACAATCCAACTTGAATTTCCCTAAAGAATTTTTTGAAAGGTAAAATAGCAAACATATTAATCATGTAGGACTTTGCCGCCCATACTTATTGCCCAAAGGAGGACAGTTGCTATGGCAATGGCTCTGGTAAGGAGGATGGAGTCTGGCTGAAGGGTGAATAAAATACCATAATAGGGCATAGGCCACCCAGCTAGCCCCCCCCCTTATGATACTGGGAGTGTTTACCCAAGTCTTAGGAGTTAAGTCATAATTAAGAGAGAATGAGAGAAAGAAAAATGTCCAACGAGCATTTTGAGGGATGCAGGTGGGGCGTCAGAATGGGTGGGTGTATGTGACTGTGTCTTCTCCTGAGGGCTGGCAAAACCCTCCCACCACTAGCCCCATCCGTCTGCAAAGGGGCACAGCCAATGGGGCAGAGAGAAGCCAGTGAAGGGTTCACTGGAGAGCTGGCATTGGAATGACCCTCCTGGCCTCTCTGGCAACATACTCCAAGTCACTACCAGATTCATTCTCTGTGACCCAGTGGTCCCTTCCTGGGAATCTGCCCAAAGGAAATCACCCTGACTCTAAAAAAAGCTTGTTCTGTGGCTAAGGGAACCATCAGCTGAAGGTATTTGGTAGTACTTTTGATAGTATTATCACACCAGATATACGTCTTTTCATGTGCAAGAAATACTAGTGAAATTGGTGGGAGAAAGCTGAACAAAAATAAAACTTTACCTTCTAAAAAAAGCAAAATTCAGCCCCTATGGAGAGAATAAGTTCTCCACTTGCAGAATTTGTAACATTTCTGTGCACCAACCCGCATTCTCATTACTGCCAGGGCTGTGCCTATAAAAAGAATATCTGTGCAATGTGAGGAAAAAGGGTTTGTTACCAAAACCCACCAGCAAACATCTGTCTAGATGTATTGATGCAGTTGCTGGCTTTCAGTATGATTTTACTTTCTTCTTGGACTTTTCAAGGCACAACATAGATGTTCAAGTTACAAAATAACATGTTTTAAGGCAAATAAGTAAGTTTAAAGCAGGGGAGTTGATAGGTATTCATTCTTCCGCCCTTAAGAAGTTCTGAATAGCAACAATGTAACTAGCCTTCTGCCTTAAATTGTTATTTTCCTTACAACCACTTTACTGAACTTGAATAAGTGGCAAATTTAATGGAAAAAATTTCCTGCTTTATTTGCACTTTTTATTTAACATTATTCATATGATTCTTATTATCCTCTCCCTCTATTATATTTACAGATATGGCAGATGTGAGGAGGAGACTTAATATTTTGCTCTGAACTTGGCATCCAAACTTCAAATTCTCCCCTCATTCCCTTGTTGGTTGCACAGTTCTTCAAATCAACAGTTGCTAAATTAATTGCAATTTCACAGGGTGTTTAAATATTTGAGACCATTGTGGCTGAATGGTTGCTTGGTAATCAGCCCAGACCCAAATCAAACACAAGTTGTGTTTATGATTTTTTAATTTGTTCTTGAAGCCAAAATGTCAATACCTTCCTTTCTTTTCTTTTTAATTTTTTTAATTGAAGTATAGTTGATTTACAATGCCGAGCCAATGTCTGCTGTACAGCAAAGTGACTCAGTTATACATACATACATGTTCTTTTTTATATTCTTTTCCATTATGGTTTATCACAGGTTATTGAATATAGTTCCCTGTGCTATACATTAGGATCTTATTATTTATCCATTCTAAATGTAATAGTTTGCATCTACGAACCCCAAACTCCCAGTCTCTCCTCCCTCCCCTCTCCCCCTAGGCAACCACAAGTCTGTTCTCTATGTCTATGAGTCTGCTTCTGTTTTGTAGATAGGTGCATTTGTGCCTTATTTTAGTTTCCACATATAAGTGATATCATATGATATTTGTCTCTCTCTGACTTACTTACTTCACTTAGTATGATAATCTCCAACATGTGGCATCCATGTTGCTGAAAATGGCTTTATTTTGTTCTTTTTTATGACTGAGTAGTATTCCATTGTATATATGTACCACATCTTTATCCATTCATCTGTCGATGGACATTTAGGTTGTTTCCATGTTTTGGCTATTGTGAACAGTGCTGCTGTCAACATAGGGCTGCATGTATCTTTCTGGTTTTCTGTTTTGTTTTGTTTTGTTTAACATCTTTATTGGAATATAACTGCTTTACATTGGTGTGTTAGTTTCTGCTGTATAACAAAGTGAATCAGTTATACATAAACATATATCCCCATACCTCCTCCCTCTTGCGTCTCCCTCCCACCCGCCCTATCCCACCCCTCTAGGTGGACTCAAAGCACCGAGCTGATCTCCCTGTGCTATGTGGCTGCTTCCCACTAGCTATCTATTTTACATTTGGTAATGTATGTATGTCCATGCCACTGTCTCACTTCGTCCCAGCTTACCCTTCCCCCTCCTTTCATATGAGATCAAGAACACAAGAAACACCCCACACAGGTCCAAATGAATACACTGGACTTCAGAAAAACATTACACACATTACCTTGAATTCAAACTGTCATGAAAACCAGGAGAGCAGTGTTCATCCATAAGGATGTATAATATAAATGAATCACCACTCTTTGGGAAAGTTCTTTGAAGTAGAAACCAATTTTTTTTTCTTTATCTCCTCCTCTCTCCCACCAAAATAGATGATAGATGATTGATAGATAGATAGATAGGAACGAAGCAGGGGGGAAGACTTTGGGCACGAAGAAGTTCAGTGCAGCATTGTTTTTAATTCTGTAAAACTGGAAAAGGGAAAACAAAAACCTTAATCTTAACAGCAAGGAAAAAGTTAAGCTATGATGCAGTAGCACAGTGAAATATAATGCAGACAATAAAATGATGTTTAAGAAATCATCATAACATATGGAGAAATTCTCATCCTTTCATGCTACAAGAAAAGGTAAAATTCATCATTGTAAATGCAATATAATTTAATCACAGGGAAAACATGTAAGAATCTGGAAGGAAATGCATCAAACTATTGACAGTTCTTGTCTTGAAGTTCTGAGACCAGGGTAAGTATATTTTCTTCTATTCCATTTTTTCCAAGTTTTCTATAACAGGCATGTAATTTTTATATTTGCAATAACAATCAACTCTTTAAAAAACCCAATACCTATCTCTGACCTCATAGCTATTCCCAACCCACATTGCTCTTGTCTACTTCTACTACAGAGACTGAAAAAGGTGAAGTAGTCACTTTTCCAGCCACCTCTGTCCTAGCAGAAGACACCTGACACAATTCTAGCCAATAAGATGTGAGTGGCAGTCTGAGCCCTGCCTTTCCCCCTTCCTCCTCCTTCTTATCTAGAATGTAGTGACTGAGGCTGCATCAGGCATCTGGGAACCAAGCTGGATAGGCCAAGAGACTCACAGATATGCTGGCTGTAACACTGTCCGGTACTGAGCCAATGCCAGCAGCTGAGAGCTGTTAAGAACATGATGCAAAGTGTTGGAGAAAGCTCTGCAGCAGCAAGGCCAGGAGTGGAGGTTCTCACCCATTAGATTCATGGGGTGAGATTTGGTAAATACTGACGCCTGGGTCCTGACCCTGGAAATTCTGATTTAATTGGTCTGGGCTGTGCTCTGGACAACATGATTATTTTTAAATTCCCCAGGTCATTCAGCCAGAGTTGAGAACAAAGTTCTGGAGGCATATAGAAGATGAGGTCTGAGACGACATCCCACTACCCAATGGTTCAGACTTCCCATTATGTGAAACCAATAAACCCCACTGTCACTGGATTTTCTGTAACTAGAAGTTGGATGTATTCCTAACTGATGCAATTGTACTGCTTCTTAAGGCTGGCCCAAATGTGTGAAAACATGAGCAAAAAAAAATAAAATAAAATTTCATAGCACATAGCAGTCACATAGATATTTCTCCTTCTCAGTGTGGACTTTTCCCCATTTGAAATCACACCCAGGTAAAGACAGATTTATGAAGTATGTAAAAGTACAGTTTCCTTGCCAAGAGGGAGCCCCCAAACTTACAATTTCATGCCCTCTCATTCCTTCTATGCCTCCATTGGTATTGCCCCCTTTGTGGCAGAGACCAGGAACTACGGCAAAAATCCCACATCACATCCTGGCCCGGCCCCCAGGCTCCCTCCCCTTGATGTTAGCACCTGGCTATACGTCTGAACTGTAATACCTTAATCCTCAAAGTATGGTCCATGGACCATAAGTTTTGGTATTGTAACTGAGCAGGACCCTGTAAGACCTTCCCAGGAAAGACCCCCTCCCCCATATCCTTTAGCTTTAGCTCTTCTCTGAAGTACCTAGATAGTAGTATCTGAAGCACATTTCCTGAGTTGTTTTACAGATGCTAAAATCACCACCAAACGGAAAAAGTTAACTACTTGATGACCATGAGCACATAGCCCCCCTGACCTACTGGTACCTAAGGATTGATAATGTTAACTGCTGTGACACTGCGCTGTTACCTCACCATCAATCACTCAATCAGAGAATTGTGCACAAACTGATCACATACCCTGGGACTCCCCTCCCTCACCTGGCCTTTTAAAATGCTTTGCTGAACCCATCAGGGAGTTCAGGCGATTTGAGCACTAGCTGCCCTGGACTCCTTGCTTGGCGCCCTGCAATAAACACTGCACTTTCCTTCACTTTCCACCACCACAGGACACTTCACTCCAGTGTCCTGGAGTCAGGACACTGACTTTACTGAGCATGGGCAAGCAGACCCAAGTTTGGTTCCAGAACAGCATTACCTGGGAGCTTGTTAGCAGTGCAGACTCTTGATGCCCAGACCTATTGAATCAGAATCTGCATTTTAATAAGATCCTCAGGTGATTCTTATGCTTGTTAAAATTTGAGAAACCCTGCTGTAAGAAAGCCCTAGAATTAATTATGTTTAAAGTAATGGTTCTCTCTCTAATACACTCTCCTTTTGGCTCCTCTTTTGCTGTTAAAAAGAAATGGAGGAGGGGAAGGCAGAAAGGACAAGAGAAAAGTAAAGCTGTCACTGAGGCTGCTGTGAAAAAAAATGAGTAGGGCATGCTTGCCTATGTCACCAGTGGGCTCCCCCTCTTTCCCCTCCCCAGGCTAAGGGCGGGAACTTGAGCCCCCTCACCCTCAGCCCTCTCCCCACTAGTGTCCCTCCCAGGTGAATACTCCACCTACCCACCAGAGGGAATGGGAAAGGAGCATATTAAATTCCTTCTTTTAACCTTTTTGCTGCAGCAAGTGTGCCAATCCCACAGCAAGTCCTTTAGGGATGTAAAATTTCAGACAATTTTGAAAGGAAAAAAATCACCACTTTTTGTGTGTATATAGAAGAAAATAGGACCCTAGGGGAAATGAAGGGATGGGAGAGGGCAGGAGAAGTGGAGCTGAGTGGAGCCTATATATCCATTGAGGAATTCTCACACAACAGAACATCTACCACGAGGGAGATCTGTTTGCAGGAGGATCTGGGAGAAAGATTGTAGATGTCTATGAGACTGACACTTAGATCCTGGCACACAACGTTAAGGCTTTAGCAACAAGAGAGGACAAAGTCTGTCTCCAAAGTTATAAAGGGAGGGGTTATACATGGAGAGAAGAAAGTCACTCTGAGGCAGGAGAGAGGCAAGGTGTCCCGATGTGGTCCTGGAACAGTGGTTCAGCATATCTGGTATAGAACGTTTTTAAGTCAGACACAGGTTGGCATTGCTCACCAGCCCCTAGGAGCTTATGCCAAGTTTGGGGCAGAGGAGGCTAGACCTGGGTAGGTGAAGTTCCACTTGGATGAGAGCCTCCCCCCAGCTCAGACAGAGGTAGCTAAGCAAACTGATGCTTGTGTCAGCTGGAGTTATAACCCTTGCCTCTCAGTCAATGAGGCAAGCTGAGCTGACACAGGAAGCTCACCCCCACACCCAGTTCAAACACATAGGTATGCTGTATAAAATTAAACAAAAAGGGGCTTCCCTGGTGGCGCAGTGGTTGAGAGTCCGCCTGCCGATGCAGGGGACACGTGCCCCGGTCCGGGAAGATCCCACATGCCGCGGAGCGGCTGGGCCCGTGAGCCATGGCCGCTGAGGCCCGCGTACCTCAAAAAAAAAAAAAAAAAAAAACTTTTGTTACTTTTTAGCCAAACTGAACTGTGCTGGAAATGAAAAAAAGAACTCAAAGGCAGAGTGATGAGTGGGAGTTGATGGCTCACTGGGGGAGTTCCACTAGACATACACCATGGGGTTTGTATTTTAACCTCTTTTGGAAAGTCTCAGCCCCCACACATTTGATATTTGAACTGAGCTCACTGCATAAAGGGGAATACCGCTCTCACTGACCCAAAAACACGGAAGAGATACGTGCCACTGATTGTGGACCAAAGATGGGAAAGAAATCACCTGTGAGAAAAATGAACCCACATTCTATGTTGTATATAGAGCTTCATGTCTACAATCTGTGCTTCTCCACATTTTTCTTGGCTTAGGGGTTTTGCCTGGCAGAAAAATTATTAGCAAAAGTCGTCTGGAGGAGCTTCCAGTATGGCTTAGAAAGCTCCTTCCAGACTGATCCTCCTGCAGATAACAAATATAAAAGCTGTAAAAAATAGAAAAAGCAACCACCTGAAGCCACTAGAGAGTGAACAAAGACAGGCATATTCTGGAGGGTAGTTTACACTTGGAAGAAAGAAAACTCACACAAAGCAGGTTTCTGTGGCTTCTAGCCCAAGGGAAGAACAGAGTTAGGCAGCAAAAAGCAGCTAAAACTCTATTAGAAAATCTATAGTCTTTATGGACTGAAGAATCAGAGAAAAGAGTTCAGGGCAACTAGAGCCACCATAAAGTGAAGGGAGAATACTGGAAGAAAGACACCCAGAGGTGTAAGGTCTAAATTTTGTATGTAATATTTTCCCCAAATCTCTGAGTAAACTCTACACGTGCAGGGCTGACTAAAAACAGCTGCCTTAGGTAAAAAACTGAATGGAGATTTGAGATGCCCCCCAAGAAACAGAGTTTGCAGTTCAAATACAAGCAAGTTAATTGTCAACTCAAACAAACAAACAAACAAATCAACACTCTGGAAGAATATAGTAAAATCCAATGTCTCTAGAACATAACACTTACAACATCCAGAATAGAATCCACATTATTTTACATGCACATGACATGACCCATTTTTAATAGAAAAGGCAATCAATGGAGACTGACTTCAAGATAACATAGATGCTGGAAGTAACAGACAAGGATTTTAAAGTGGCTAATGTAACTATGCTCAAATACATAAAAGATAATATGCTCATAATGAATGAAAAGATAAGAAATATCAGCAGAAATAGAAACTATGTTTTCAAATGAAATTCTAAAACTGACAATATAATTTCTGTAACAAAAATGTATGAACTTATAATCAAAATGGAGATGACAGGAAACTATCAGTTAACTTGAAGATAGATCTGTAGAAATTACCCAAGGACAGAGAAAAAGAACAGTGACATGTAGGACAATATCAAAAAGAAACAATGGAGGCCAGAAGACGGTAGTATGATATAATTAAGGTGCTGGAAGAAAAAACTGTCAAGCTAAAATGATATATTCAGATCAATTATCTTTTAATAATAATTAAAGTGAGTGAAGGCAAAATATAGTTTTCTGATAAAAGGAAATCATGAGAATGCATTGCCAGCAGATCTACACTACAAAAACTGCTAGAGAAAGTTCTTCAGACTGAAGGGAAATGATACCAGATGGAAACTAGGATCTTCAGGAAGAAATGAAGAGCACTAGAAACAAATCTTATTAAATAGGACATTGTATATCACTAGATATAATGCAAGGCTCAAAGCCTGAGAATTTGAGACAATCAGTGCACTACATCCATCCTTCCACCACCACAGCATTTCTGGGCAGCTGTCAGTGTTCCCACACTCCCCCACATGGCTGGGAGTAGCAATAGAGCCACATTAAGAAGGATATATCTGCTTATGTACAGAGAGGAAACACAAGAGCATTGAGTAAGTAATAGTAATAGGCAAATCTTGGCAGTCTTTAAATCCAATACTAAACCAGGAAATTCTTAACTTTGAAAACTTAATTGAAAGAATATTTTCAAAATTGTTACTTTACACATTTGATACAGAGGTGAAAGCTTCCAGGATGAGAATTTCCTCACAATCCCCATATCTCAAAGGTATCACTTTGTAGGTCTTTAGGTGATAAACAAAGGCAGTATAGAAGACAAAGAACAAATCAATGGCTATTCTCTGCATGTCTTGTCTCATATTAGGAAATAATGTCAGCTTTTTAAAAATGTATTTTCATTTTATACTCATCACCAAGCTATTAGACAAGCTGTTAGACATCTCTTCTTGTGTTTTGATCTCTCTGTTTTGTGTGTTAACACTGAATATTTTGAGCAACACATGGGTTTCTTTGATTTGAGTTTATGGATGAAATGTGTAACAGTAAGAACAAAGTCAATTTCATAGGCCTTGGTTCTCAACCAGAATGTGCTAAGGAATGGGAGGCTTCTGGACTCCTAGAAGTATAACAGCCAAAAAAATGTAATTTTATGCCTAGCACATTGAGTGGATTGATTGAAAATATCTGCTAATATAATTTCTTCACACTAGGGTGATGGTGGGAGAATTATGTGTATATATGAAAGTTGTAGGGTGATAAGATTTTGAAAGAAATGAAACTAAATTCACTCTGCTTTTAATCACCTAGAAATTTTTTTTAAAAAGGATTACAAGTGTCAATTACTCATCATAATTGATGGCAAATAGTTCAACTCTCCTCTCCCTTTAAGCATATTTCTCTCCTGAATGTAGAAGAAAAGGCTTTCTGAAGCAGCAGTCCTTATGTTAGACACCCTCAAGGGAATTATTATAGCCCCTGCTGCTGACAGTTTAACCTCAGAGCAGTCACTGAGGAGTATGATTCACAGAGGAGGATGAGACAAAGAGTGTAAAGATACTATTGTGAAACCCAATAGCTGGCTGCCCTCTGGTTCCCCTGCTCTACCCTGATTTCATGTTGCAATGGAATGGAAACTCCAAAAATAGGCTAAACATGGGGCACCTACACTTGGAGAGGATGTGCAACACTTTAACATTCTATTTCCTAAATGGAAGCTAGCTCTTATTTCTATGAACAGGAGAATTGGCACTTCATTTATTCTTCCCCAAATGGGTTTCATGCATATAATATACTTTCAATATTCACCTGTATTCACTTATTGAACAAACATGTACTGAATGTCTATTTTACACAAACATGTAGAAAATTTGCCATTAAAATAAAATATTTATAAACCATGTAGCAAAATATTTTTAAAATTATGAAAGGAAGGAAGGAAGGGAGGAAGGGAGGGAGGAAGGAAGGGAGGAAAGGAGGGAGGGAGAGAGAGAGAGGAAGAAAGAAAAAAAGAAAGAGAGAGAGAGAAAGAAAGAAAGAAAGAAAGAAAGAAAGAAAGAAAGAAAGAAAGAAAGAAAGAAAGAAAAAGGAAGGAAGGAAGGAAGAAAGATAATAGCCTGAAATAACTGAAATTATAAGGTCCCAGAGCAGGTACTCCATATGGATGTATCCACATCCCAGCATACACAAGCTTCCCTCACTAAGACATCTTTCACTAAAATTAAGCTCACTATCAAAAATTATAAAGCATGTGAGGAAATAAATCATGATGAGAAAGTCACCAGATTTGAAAACCAAGAGAAATCAAAAATCAAGATCTAAAAAAAAAAAAAAAAAATCAAGATCTACAGCTAATAGAAAAATATAAGAGCCTGTAAAATAAGGACACTTTAAATGTGTCCCCCAAAAAAGAATTGGGAAAAACGAACAGGTGGTATTTTAAAATGAACCAAATAGAAATGCTGGAAATTTAAAATATAGTCATTGATGCAAGAATCATAGTCAGGTTAAATAATGGACTAGATATATAGCATGCTATCTCAGAAGAATGAGTAAAGGAAATGACTCAGCACAAGAAGAGAAAGAGATGTAATGCCTAAAAAAGATTTTAGAGACATGACACACAAGATGAGGAGCTTTAACATTCACTTAATATGGATCCAAGAGAAAAGATTAGTCAACCTGGAGAAGAGGAAATGTCTCTAGAACTGGAGAAAGACATATTCTCTGGTATGAAAAGTACACTGCCTCCTGAGGAGAATTAAGCTATACTTAGGGACATAGTCATGAAAATGTCGTATATCAGGAATAAGAAGAACATCTTAAAATAAGTAAAGAAAAGATTATTTATTATAAATCCATGACAATGAGACTGACATCAGTACCAAAAAATGCCAGAAGACTTTGTAATCATATCTTCAAAGTTCAGAGGAAAAACAGTTGTCAAGCTCGAATTTTACAACCAGCTAAACTATCATTCCAAAGTAAGGACAAGATGAAGTCTTTCCAGGGACCAGCATAAAAGATACTGGCCATTCCAGCTGTCATTGTGCTCAGGAAACACAATGTGACTGTGTGAGCCACACAGAATTCTCCCAGTGGAAAAGGGTCAGGTCTGAGGAACTAGAGGTCTTGTTGACTCTATCAGGTGGGTATTGCCAAGCCAATACTACTGAGGATTATATCCAGACACTTAAGAACAGGTGGGCCTTGAAGAGCAAGCATCATCTTAGCTTTAGTGCTTTTTACCCACCTAAATTACTTCATTAGTTTGAGAAGTACAAAGGTAACACATTCTAGGTAGGCAGAGGGACCAGCTAAATCTACATTGTGCTCAACCTGGGATGCAAGCATATATGGATATCCTGGCCAAGTCTTTTTGTATGTAAGGAGCAGAAAACCCACTGTATGATTTGGGGCCTCTCTGCCAGCTGCTTACTCCTCAACTAAAAATGGTTGCCCCACCCAGATCCAACTCTGCATGAACTTTTAGTTAAAGTATCTACTACAATCTAAGCAGAACCTACGTTTCTCTTAGTTTAAATTCTTCTCATGAGAGAAAATCTGACTGACCACTAACCAATGAAAATTTTGTCATCCTCTGTGAAGGGTGCACCTCTGATCCAATCAGTTCTGCCCCTGTAGTAGCCTTGGCTACTCAACATCCGTCCTATTATCATCATTTTTTCTTGCTAAAGAAGTATATCCACCCTCCATCCTATGGCGCTTTCCCCAGCTCAAGGGATATATTTTGATTGGCCTAAGTCAATCATAGTGACACATTCCCCTTCCCAGGGATTGGTTTAGGGAATGGAGCATATGATCCAGTTTTAGCTAGTGATTTATAAAGGAAAGTCTGTTGGAGGATTCTAAAAAAAGATTTCTTCACTTCCTAATGAGAAGACAGCAAAACCTACAGACCCATCCCCCAAATACACACACATGCACACACACTCACACACACACATTCTTCCTCCATCTAGCATCACCATGATTATATGTGATGACTGGAAACATTGAAGCTAGGTTGCTACCAGCCTGAAGATGAAGGAGAGCAGAAGAGAAGCCTAGAGGTGGAAACAGAACTCTAATTTTGCTCCTCATTTGCAGACATTCCATCTCTGAACTCTTTGTAATGTATGATAGTTAGCATCTTTATTGCATAACCAAATTTCAGTTGGGATTTACTACTACTTAAAGCAAATGTATCTTAATTAAAAGAAACATGGACACCCAGGCCAGGCTTTCATCAGAGACCTTGAGTGGGTACAGCTCCCACAGAAATATCCATTGTGCCAAGTGGGTTTGGTAGACTTGAGGAGCATGAGGAATGAAGTATGTCCTAGAAAATCCCATCTCAAGAGAAGAAAAATGACAAAGAACAGGTTTACTTCAAGCATGAGTAGGGATGATTCTGGATGCAGTGTGTAATTTTGATTGTCCTCTAACCTAGTGTGCATAGACTTGTGTCTGAGTTCTAGGGCAAATGCATTGCAAAAAGAAGCAAAACATATTAATGGCTACAGTAGTCCCCCCTTATCTGCCGTTTTGCTTTCTGTGGTTTCAGTTACCACTGGTCAACTGTGGTCCAAAATTATTAAATGGAAATTTCCAGAAATAAAGTCATAAGTTTTCAATTGTGCACCATTCTGTGTAGTGTGATGAAATCTCATACCATCCCACTCCGCCCTACTCCATCCTACTCTGTCTTATCCAGGAAGTGAATCATCCTCTTGTCCAGCGTATGACACCTATTAGTCGCTTAGTAGCTATCTTGGTTATCAGATACACTGTCATGTTATCACAGTGTTTGTGTTCAAGAAACCCTTGTTTTATTTAATAATGGCCCCAGTGGGAAGAGTAGTGTTGCAGGCAACTCAGATATGCCAAGGAGAAGCCTTAAAGCGCTTCCTTTAAGTGAAAAGGTGAAAGTTCTTGACATAAGGAAAGAAAAAATATGCTGAGGTTGCATATTTATGGTTAGACTTATGGTTAGAATGACTTTCCTATCTGTGAAATTGTGAAGGAAGAAAAAGAAATTTGTGCTAGTTTTGCTATCATACCTTAAACTGCAGACGTTACTGCCACAGTGCATGATAAATCCACTTTTATTAGTCTACTGTTATAATTATTCTATTTGGTTATTAGTTATTATTTAACAACAATCTCTTACTGCATCTAATTTATCAATTAAACTTTATCATAGGTATGTATGTATAGGAAAAAATATAGTATATATAGGGTTAGGTACTCTCTGCGGGTTCAGGCATCCACTGGGGGTCTTGGAATGTATCCCCCATGGATAACGGGGAACTACTGCACTTCACTAAAATCTTAATGCCATCCTGAGAGGTTCTAGTAGCTTTGGTGCCATGACCTAGCTGTGTCAGGAGACTAGAATGAAGCTTCCTTGGAGGGAAGAGGGGGTCTTTGAATCTTTGTACCAAATGGGCACAAACATCTCCCTGTTTGGAGCCAGGGACAACAATCATTGGATCTTAAAAGCCTAGACTGATTCCAACTGACTGTGCTGAGAAGGACTCAGGCATGAGAGACTGCCATGGTCAGTGAGCAGTGTCTGTCATGCAAGTGGCTGGGGACAAGCAGCACCCACGTCACACTCTCACCCTCCCGAATCCCTTCCGAGACCTCAGCCAACCACTCCCTGCATAACAGGGAAGGTGCACTCCCTCCAACACTCCACATCACGCATTCAAAAATCTTGTATTTTATCCTTTATTCTCTTAAACAAGGATACACTTACAAAAGTGCACTGTCTCCAGCCAATTCAGGCATTGTTGAACAACCCTCCAAGACCAAGAGCCATTCTCATCACTTTTATTGTCCCTTGCCCATCCACAACTTGACACGCCTCAACTTGCTATTTCTTGAAGATCAACAGCCCTCCAACCTAGCGAATTTTACTTCAGAATTTTAGTATTATTGTTACTTTTATGATTTTTCTTGTCTTCCTGCTTCATCCTAGAGATTTTAACCATGAGTAGCTTTGACATGCTTCAAAACTGTTTTTGTTCTTTCAGGGAGCTTTTGGAGAGGGTCCAACTTCACAATGTCCCTATGAAACAAGGCCACAGAGAATCCTTTGAATTTACTTCCTCAAATATTTCTTGAGTACCTACTCTGTACCAGGTGCCATGGCAGATACAAAGATGAATAAAGAAGGAGAAGGAAGTGCCACTTGTTGAGATTCTGCTGTGCTATGTAATGTGCCAATACCATGCCAGGGACTTGGAAGTGCTTCAGCTCATTTCATTTCCATAGCAACCAGCAATTTCCCAGAGCATTATTATCACAATTAGAGCTGAGGAAACTGAGACTCAGAGAGGTAACAGTCATTCTTCTAGTGATTAGTGGAGCTGGCATTTGAATCATGTCTGTCTGACTTGTGGACAAAAAATGTCGCCTGCCATATCAGTAAACAAAGGATGCTGGGACGACCAATCCATCAGCCACTGCAGTCCCCGAATGTGCACCCTACAGGGATTCAGGATGGAGAAAAACAGGATGCTGGCCCTAGATAGCTGAGGTGTCTATCAAAGGAATGATTTAAATGAGCCCAGATTCTTGCATCTTCCCATACATAGAAAAGTGCTAAATTCATTAACCTGAGATATCTGGTTTTCTTTAATGAGTGCTAATCTTTTGATGCTCATCTACCTGGGTTTTTTGTTTGAATTTCTGTATATCCCGGCTCCTCCCTTACCTCTTCAGATCTGTCCCTCAGAGCTATCTGAGAGCCTGTCTCCAGGGCTTAAGTCCTCAGTAAAGCTACCGAATAAAACATAATTCTCAACTTTTAGGTTGTGCACTTTTTTTCAGTCAACAGACTCAAAGCCCATTGTGTTTCAATGCGCCAAGACAAGGGACCAAATGAGAAGTAAGGCTTATAGGAAAGGGGGAAGAGGGGTGCTGGGAAATTTGGAGTCAGAGCATTTCCTAGCAAGCTGTATGAAAGTAGGCCAGTTACTAACCTCTCTCAGCCTCAGCAGCTCAGTCAACATGGGCTAACACCTACCTTGCAAGGTTGTTGTGAGGATTAAAAATAATACGTGTAAAGCATCTAGCACATGGTACTAGCCTATAAAGCATAATTATTGTTATTCACAGCTATGCAAATTACCATTTCTCAAAGAGGCAGGAGCCATTTTCCTCCACCCCAAGTTCTCAGAATTTGCAGTGGGTATGAAATCTAGGACCTAAGTTAACAGGATTTTGCTATATGGCTTTGAGAAGGCATATGTTTGTCTCAAGAATCTCCAGGAAGTCTGTAAGGAGAGAAAATCCCAAATCAGAGGCAAAATCCAGTCCTCATTCAGGGCAGATACTGGGCAGGAATGCCAAGAGAAGCCACCATAGTTCAAGCCTGCTTGTGAATTTGCGTGAAAAGTGAAAAACAACATGACCCCGGATCTGGCCCCATGGAATAGCCACGGGCATCTTCAGTGAGAAGAAGGCCATTATCTAAACTGCTTGGAATCCCACCGCAAATCTTTACAGAAAGGCACAAACTCACATTGGATCAGGCTTTTGTGGGTCTCCAGGGAATGCTGACTTTGTTAATGTCACCACAAATGTGTCCCTGAATGAGGGAATTGACAGGACACCTGTCTCTGCATTGAAGCCTGATTAAAGCAAGTCCAGCCCCTACTATTCTCTCAGAAGTTTTCACAGTTTCTAAGCTGTTTAATCCTTTGTGATTTGGTCATTTCTATGGCAGGAAGACTTCATCCTTGATTCTTTTAGTGATAGTCCATCCACAGCACGGCGTGAATACTCGAGGAACAGGCTGTCTCCCAAATAGAGAGGATTGCCTAGGTGGAAGGACTGGATAGGAACTGAAAATGCATCCCCAAAAGCCACCCTCACAAATAAGAATTTTTCCCTACCTCCTGTCACTGATGCTGTGAATTCTTCCCTGGAGGAAGAGCGGCAGGGAGGTAGCATCCCAAACTGTTGCACGAAAGAACCCCTCAAAAAGAGGGTAATAGTGGAGATGGCTGTGCAACATTGTGAATATACTAAAAACTAGTGACTTGTACACTTTACAGTTGTGATGTTTATGTTATATGAATTATATCTCAAAAATATTTTTTTAAACATTAAAAAAAAAAAGAGAGAGAGAGAACTTCAGCTTTGGGAAACTTGTCCAGGAGGCCTGGAGGGCCCAGACCCAATTAGAGCTCCAGATAGGGACTCTTGTGCATATCACGTTCTGCTCTGTAATATATCTGTATTTGTTGTAATGTTTTAAGGGTTAAAATTATTTGCCAGTTAAAATGCTTAACCTTTAACCCCTCAGATATTTAAATAAAATTGATAACCCAGGAAGATGTGCCTTAGTTTTCCAGGGGTTTGGAGAACCTTGTGGCAACTCCAATTGCTTGTGGGCTTAAGAAGCATGAGAGGGCTTCCCTGGTGGCGCAGTGGTTGAGAGTCTGCCTGCCGATGCAGGGGACACGGGTTCGTGCCCTGGTCCGGGAAGATCCCACATGCCGCAGAGCGGCTGGGCCCCTGAGCCATGGCCGCTGAGCCTGTGCGTCCAGAGCCTGTGCTCCGCAACGGGAGAGGCCACAACAGTGAGAGGCCCGCGTACCACAAAAAAAAAAAAAAAAAAAAGAAGCATGAGAAACCAGCCAGGCTTACCAAAGTATTAACCCCGGGTGTGGATCTCAGGATGCTATCCCGGTGCCTATAAAAAAATGTTGTCTGTCATTCCATTAAACAACAAATGCTGCCCACCATCAAGTCATCGGCCACTGCAGCCACCCCCGTTAGTACTCTATGAAGGGAATTCTGGATGAAGGAAAACAGGATACTGGCCCTAGATAGTTAAGATGCAAATCTAAGGAATAATTTCAATGAGCCCAGATTCTTGCATCTTCCCATACATAAAAAAGCACTGGGCTTCCCTGGTGGCGCAGTGGTTGAGAGTCCGCCTGCCGATGCAGGGGACACGGGTTCGTGCCCCGGTCCGGGAAGATCCCACATGCCGCGGAGCGGCTGGGCCCATGAGCCATGGCCTCTGAGCCTGCGCATCCGGAGCCTGTGCTCCGCAACGGGAGAGGACACAACAGTGAGAGGCCTGTGTACCCCCCCGCCAAAAAAAAAAAAAAGCACTAAAATCATTAACTTGAGTCGTCTGTCTTTTGTGATTAGCAGTAATCTTTTGATGTTCTACCCCATGTTTGGTTTGTCTTTGCTTTTTGATTTTTTCAGCAAAAACTCCTGTATACCCTGGCTCCTCCCTTACCTCTTTGGAACTGTTCCTCAGAGCTATCTGAGAGGCTGCCTTCCCAGGCTTTTGTCCTCAGTAAGGTCCCTGAATAAAACATAACTCACAACTTTTAGGTTTGCATTTTTCTTCAGTCGACAGTCTCAATATGTGATTCCAGGGTATAGATCCTTGCTGTGGACTCTGGTCTGGTCAGGTCACTCAGAACATTCATTTCCTCTTCTGTTAAATTAGGAATCCAGCACCTACTGTACTATGAAACACACCCAAACCTACATATATATATAAAGCATATATATATGCTTTGTCACAGGAATAATTGGCAAAAGACAAAACAATAATGACCACAACAGTTCCCAAAACACCATTACACAGACATTCATACTCAGTAGAGGGTATCTCCAGATTTGAAAGAGCTTATCCAAGGCAAGAGACCTCCCTCAGGTGAGCAAAGAACAAATATTGAATGGAAGACTGCCAGTTGAAGCAAGAAAGAAAAGCTCTTCCATCCGGTAATGGAGCCCTGTGAGGCCAAGGTCAGGGCAGACCTCTGCAGCTGGAAGAAACATCCTTTCCTTATTATGGGTTCAGGCTGTAAGTCAAGAACAAAATAGTTGCTTGTTTTCACAGCAGTACAGATCAACTGGTAAAAGAAGTGATCATACCAAATAGAAGACTTAAATTAGAGGTCCATCCTCATCCACCAAACCAGAACTCAGCACAACCTAGCTTCCTTCCTGTGTCCAGTGTGCAGAGGCCTAGGGCTGACGCTACAACCGCAAATGTGGATGTGGTCACCGTCGTGAGGAGATTAGCAGCAGCGATACATGGCTTAGGCCTGAGCAGGCAAGCGGCCCAGGCCTCACGGGGCCCTGCTCCTTCCTTGACATTTTCTAAGCACCCCTCAGGGCCTGGAACTGGCTGGGGCCAGCAGTCTCTTCTGAGAAGATGCCTCAAGATCAGGACACAAAGAACTCCATCCCTGTTTCTCCCCTTCTCAGTGCTGACTCTCTACCCTGGATGTGGGGATGTTGGATGCCCAGAGGAGCTCTGGAACATGCCTATGTGTCCCGTTTCAGGCCAGCAGCCAGGCCAGCAGCTTACCCTTCCTACTTAGTACAGTATTTCTTTGTGAGATCATGCAAGATTGGGCCCCTAAAATGGTGTTAATATGCTGAGTTGGGGTGACACTCACATATCCCACAGAATAAGTTCAGGGCCCGTGTGTCAACCCTCCCCCCTCCCCCATGTTCTATGCTCAGTGCCGCCTCAGACCTACAGCATCGGACAGCAGTAGGTGTCACTTATCCTATGTGTCCCCGGCTGCTGGCGCCCAGGAAGGTTTCCCAAGTCCTCACCGGCTCCATGCCACACGCCCAGCGGTCCTCTGGGGATGGTCTCACCTACATCCCCTGAGGCCTCTTGAGATTGCCGCTCTGCAACCCCAGAGGGCGCTTTTATTGATGTCCTCGCTTGCTCCTAATCCATGCGGCGACATTGCCCTCTCCTGCTCAGTCTTCCCCCACGGTAGAGGACAGATGGACATGCCTCATACAAGGTATGTGCCTCGCTTTTCTCACTCCCCTCACAGGCCCCTCGTCCATCCTCCCTGCAGGCAAAGGTGTGTCTACATTGAACGAGATCACATCTTATGAAGGCAGTGATTAAAGCCTAAAAATTTCAAGAGAAGACGTGGTCAGAAGATGTGGCCTAGGGACTTCCTTGGTGGCCCAGTGGTTAAGAACCCGCTTGCCAATGCAGGGGACACGGGTTCGAGCCCTGGTCCAGGAAGATCCCACGTGCCACAGAGCAACGAAGCCCATGCTCCACAACTACTGAGCCTGCATTCTAGAGCCCACAAGCCACAACTACTGAACCCGCGTGCCACAACTACTGAAGTCCACGTGCCTAGAGCCCGTGCTCTGCAACAAGAGAAGCCACCGCAATGAGAAGCCCGCTCACCGCAACGAAGAGTAGCCCCCGCTCGCCGCAACTAGAGAAAGCCCGTGCACAGCAACGAAGACCCAACGCAGCCAAAAATAAATTAATTAATTTTTTAAAAAAAGAAGATGTGGTCTACCTTCAGGTTAAAAAATTCCGAATGGTAAAGGTAACAAGACCAGAGATCTATCATTCCCGTTTTCCTGTATACTCCGGGTAAGATTTGTTGTTGTGCTCCTCAACCACGAAGCAGGTAACATTTGAGAGTCATTGGAAGCCAGTATTCACAGGTGGCCTGATGCAGAGGCAGCATCATAAGCAGTGGTATCACCGTCACTAAATAGCTGATATCAGGGAACTGCGGGAACGAGCAGATCTATATTGTTTCAGTACAAACAGCCACAGCAATGGGAGCAATAACAGCATTGCTACCTTTTCCTCATAATGAGGGGTATGAAATTAGCCAGGAATGGTGCATTTGACAATAAAGAACATGAAGAATGTTTCCTGGACCTGAACAGGATGGGATGGTGCCAGAACACTACAGAGAGTCTTCACATGCACCAACTGGACAATAAACAAATCCATAAGTACCTCTGCTCCCCCTATTTTTCTATATTGCCAACAATAAATCACTATGTCACATGAGCCCATGCCCATGGACTTTAAATTCTTTAAAATTAATTTAAAATTTAAATTAACTGCAATTTCTTTGTCTTAATCAAATAGTTTTCATAGACAGCTTTATGAAAAATATTTGCTCAGGGCCCTGTACACCCTAGAGGTTCCCTGGGCAGGAGTGCATCTTTCTAAGGTAGAGGAGGAAGGTTTGTGGGAAAGAGCTGGGCAGAAACATGCTTGGGAAAGCGCATTCAAACCTGAGGACAGAAGAACCTGGTCATGAGTGGCGACTTTTGTCCCCTTCAACTAGTATTTATTAGTCCCCTAAGAGCCTCCCCAAATGGAATAAAAATAAATTAAAAAAAAGAAAAGTAAGCACACTAAAGGTTTAAAAACTTGAGGCTAATATCAAGAGGAAGTATAGCAAGAACAGTAGTTGCTAAAGCAAATTGCCCTGCGTTCAAATTCTCCCTCTACCATGTGTAGTCATGTGACCTTGAACCTATCTGAGCCTCAGTACTCCATTCTGTAAAATGGGGGGATAACAGTAACTCTCATCAAGGTACTTGTTGTACAATAAGTGCTCCATCAGTGTCAGCTGCTATTATTTGTTTGTGGAAGGATCTAGCCAACCATATGCAGAATAAAAAATCCTAGATCAGTTTCTGTAAAGTCCAGTTAATTATCTTTATGTTTAGAATACTGCAATTTTTAAAGTTTTTTAAAGATATAAATCCTCCAACTTAAATTCATACTGTATCTTAATAAAGATAGAAAAAAACAAATGAATCCAAACTTACAAACACAGTGATGAAAATGTAGAATTGCAGCAATAAAGAGAACATCTTAAACTTAAGTCAAGAAAAAAGACAGATTGACTACAAAGCAATGGCATTTGGAGTGATAATAGATTTTCTAGAACACAGTGGAATCACATCTTTTAATGTAATGATGGAAAACAATTATCCTACTTCTCTACACCTAAGTATTCTATCATTTAAGAATGAGAATGAAATCTTTTTATTTTCCATTTTCACCGACTCTAGTGCCTTAGGCCCCCCAAATCAGATCGTCACCCTTAAACCCCTTCTACAGGGAAACTTTCAACCACCTATGTGACTAAAGAATGTATTGAGAATGCCTGAATCCACATCTAGAATGAGAAATATATACACGTTCAGGGAGTATTAAAACCAAGTATAGGGCTTCCCTGGTGGTGCAGTGTTTAAGAATCTGCCGCCTATGCCGGGAACATGGGGTCGAGGCCTGGTCCAGGAAGATCCCACATGCCGCGGAGCAACTAAGCCCGTGCACCACAACTACTGAGCCTGCGCTCTAGAGCCCGCGAGCCTCAACTACTGAGCCCACGTGCCACAACTACTGAAGCCCGCACGCCTAGAGCCCGTGCTCCACAACAAGAGAAGCCACTGCAATGAGAAGCCCGCGCACCGCAACAAAGAGTAGCCCCCGTTCGCCGCAACTAAAGAAAGCCTGCAAGAGGCAAAAAAGAGCCAACACAGCCAAAAATAAATAAATAAAATAAATTTGTAAAAAAAAAAAAAAAAAAAAGTATATTTGCCACCTAGGCTGCAGCAGCCGTTGAGTAGAAATCATGTGATCATTTATACACAGCCACACTCCAAATATTGATGCTCCAAACCCCTATGCCCTTGACTAACAGGAAGTCCCATTCTTTGCTGCAGTACCCTCCCTAAACTTTTCAGCTCTCTCAGAACTTACATGTGAAACCCAAATGTTCCTAAATCTACCCATCTGTGGGTTCCAGGTAAGGGCCGTTCTTTCCTGGAGTGTCTGGAATGCCCCACATAAACGCAGAGCCTCCGCCTGACCCACCCTCAGCTCTCACCCTACCGGTGCTCTGTGATCTGTCGCCCCCTGCCGGTCTCACTGGACATAGCCTTCCCTTCCCTTCTGGAGTCCAGACTACCATTTTCTGACTTATTCCAGGCCACCCTCAAACTACTGTCTACACCACTGCAAATTTCAGGCACACCACCAACCTCTGGCCTCGGCTGCTCCTTTCTCTCTCTCCCCAGAATGGGGCTGCTTTCCCTTCTGAGACCTAGTTCTCTCTCAGTGCTGTGTGCCCCTAGTAATACAGCTGTGAACCCCATATTTCCCAAAGGGCTTTTTTAAAAGTCATTTTGTTTCTGCTATACATTAACCACAAAAGAACTAATTCCAAAGCCAAAAAGAAAAAAGAAAAAAAAGACAATTACGTGAAAAACGGCTCAGAACCATGAAATAGATGCTGATTATAAATATAGGCTTCAGGCATTATGAAATGAGGCAGCTCTAAATTTTCAAAGAACAAAGAGAAAGCAAGAGGATTTTTAAATATAAAAAGGACTTTCAGGTTATAATTAGTAAACTGACTAACCTTTTTAAAGGTAAAAGTGAATTTCTAAAGCCTAAGGCATTCATGGGATTATACAATACTGTAAGTCTAGAAGATCGGCTCTGCCAAACTTCTCACTTCACAGGTGAGAAAACAAAATGTTACGTGACTTTCCCAAGGTCACAAAACAGGTCTGTGGCTGTCAGGATTTGAATCAGTGCTCCTAGCTCCCTTCTTCAGGCTCTTTCCACTCTGTCTACAATAGAAGATGTGTTCACAAATGAGTGACAATCCCCAGAGTTACATGGATAAATATACAATGGTCGTGGTTGTGGAGGCGGTGATGATAGCGGTGGTGGTGATAGCGGCGGTGGTGGTGATGGTTGAAGAGGTGGCAGTGATGGTGGTGGTGGTGGTGGTGGTCGTGATGATGGAGGAGGTGGTGGTGATGGTGATGGTGGAGATGGTGGTGGTGATGGTGGTGGTGGTGGTGGTGATGGCAGTGGCAGTGGTGGTGGTGGTTGTGGTGATGGTGGTGGTGGTGGTTGTGATGGTGGAGATGGTGGCGGTGATGGTGGTGGTGGTGATGGCAGTGGCAGTGGTGGTGGTGGCGGTGGCGGTGGTGATGGCGATGGCAATGGCGATGGTGGTGGCGGGGGTGGTGGTGCAGGTGGTGGCGGTGGTGGTGGCTGTGATGGCGGAGGTGGTGGTGATGGTGGAGATGGTGGTGGTGATAGTGGTATGCATATGTGCTGGAATATTGAAGAGTAGGGGACAGACAGTTCAAGGGCAACTCAAAGGCATGTCAGCCGAGGCTGAGATTCAGTTATGACTGGGTATATCTAATAAATTGAAGGAATGAGGCCTGGGATGCAGCAGGTATAAGCAAATCAATTAGATGTATCTATACACAAAACGAGAGACAGTACAGCAACTGAGGAAGGAAAAAGGTCATAAGGACCTTTCCGTGTGGGATTGCCCTGTGTGTTGGATACTTCCAGGACGGGGAAACTTCCTGACAGTGAGTCTCCTTGAGAACACAGGTTGTGGAGACCCATCGGTATTCGTTGATTGTCTTTTTGGTGCAAGACTCTCTGCTAGGCCTTGGCAACACAAGGGTAAGCAGGAAAGCAGGACAAGTCCCTGTTCTATACCTACCTTCAAAGGTTCTTGATTTTTGTTCTTTTAATGATAGGAGAGTTGCCTGGCTGAATAAGACAATTTGCCAAGCCCTGCCCACCTGTCCTGAGTGGTGGTGCAGGCTGGAAGAGCCCTGGTTAACTCTTGCGGAGAGGTCCACATGTCATTGAAAAGTCCTCATGAGCCATCCACTCTGGCCCACAGTGCCACTGTACGGTAGGCACCCGCGGGCTGATCCTGCACAAAACAAAACAAGCAGTAGCAGCTTCTAAGTCAGCATACCACTCCCGCTCAGGAATTCAAAGCACTTTCTCTGAGTAACTATTGTGCTGAACCAAGGAAAAGAAAAGGCTCTAGAATCTTGGGGCTCAATGGACCCTTAGTGATCAGCTATTGGGCCCAAGTTCTCCTCGGTAAGATCTCTGACTGTGGTCAAATCATGGAATCAGTGAGCAGAGGGCAGCTCTCTACTCCTTCAGACCATCCATTTATTTGATCTATGATGCTGATGGGCTCTGTTGAGCATGGAACACGTCTCCATTTCTACAAGAGCCTAACACTGACCAGCTATTGCAGCAACAATTCAGCTCATTACCTCATCCTGGTTCAGGTCCTCCATTCACCCCCCTCAGACCTTTATCCTGAGTCCTCTCTATCCCTTGGAAATATGTCTCTTTCCTTGCTTATGTTGGTTCTTCTCTCTTGTCTTGTCATCAGGTGTGTCTTCATACGCTATGAAGACACTCCTGGTACAATAACTGACTTAGAATTGGCCCAGTTAGGCTTATCAGATGGGGAGTGTCTGCTTTCTGTAGAAACAGGTGATACAAGGATCAGCGACATGTCCTCCTCCCTAAAGAACTTAGCAAATGTTAGTGCCTGGCAGCTCTGTCTTCTTCTGTCTATTATTCTAACATGGAACCTGCACCATTACCTCCAGGGAGCTGGGTATGTAAATGAGACAGGCATGAGAACAGACAGAGAATAGGCCATGCAGGTATGAATGATTCTTTCCACATCCCTTCCTCTTAGAGAAGACTTGGAGGATCTCAGAAGCTCCCCTCAGAAACTGGCAGGGGACACACACAAGGAAGAGAAAAAAGTGTAGAACCACAGCTGAGGTTTTGTTGACTTTAGAGTTTGCTTTACCTCAATTCCCTATAAACTCAAAATTGATAACAGTGTGTAAATCAACTTATTATAATGTCATTTCACTTTAGATTTTCCAAAATTGAAAATGGTCTCACGTGTATCTCAGTTTCACAACACTATCAGATTCCAGCCATGAGATCAAAGTATCTTCTACTTCCTAAGTTGTGGGTTCGGATTTTTAGGTGGTAAAAACCTTTTTCAGGTTGTAGCCACCAACCTATTATAAACTTCCGATCATTATCATCCTTACATGCATAAGTTAAGCTCATTATTGAAGTTATCTCAGAAGATACAACTCATTACATTTTCTTTTTTCCTATTGAATCATGCAATCATGTAATATATGGTCCACAGATGCAAACTGCAGTTCCCGAGTGCCAGGCTAGGGACCAGAGCTGGTCCATAATCAGGTCTTCACTTGTCCACCTCGTTTTGAAGTGAATGAAGAAAACGAGGGGTGCATGTCATTGTGAGGGGCCAATTCTTGGGAAGTTAGGTCTTCTAGTCTAAGATTAACTCAATCTTATTCATCTGGTATTAAAAATCTTTTATAAAATAAAGGTGCTAGTGTGTTAACTGTTGCATATTTTCTTTCTGTTATGTTCTTATCGGCAAAATAAAAGCTGTTAACCTCGAATCACCTGACGAACATTTTGTTAACTGAGCCTACAGCACACTGCCACCCCACACTACCATGGATTACGTTCCCACCCTACAAAGAACCAGCCTGATGGGAATCCAGGAAGAATTGTCAGATGCAGGAGGATTTGTGAGAAACCGTACACTCTACTTAGAAGTATTCAAAAGACACCCAATTAAGGACCAAGTTAGAGCTGCTTTTTTTCCGGACGCGCAGGCTCAGCGGCCATGGCTCACGGGCCCAGCCGTTCCACGGCACGTGGGATCTTCCCGGACCGGGGCACGAACCCGTGTCCCCTGCATCGGCAGGCAGACTCTCAACAACTGCGCCACCAGGGAAGCCCGCAAGTTAGAGCTTTGACTAGACCCAACTTCAAATAAGAGTTGTAATTAGTGCTCATGAAGGTGCACGTGAGAGCCATCCAGATTTATTTGTTTATTCATAGATGGAGATCTGGATACCTTCATAAGAATCTGATATAGTTTCAACTTTGAAATATAACCAATAATAAAATTCTGAGAGATAAAAATAATTAGGGTATTTGCATCCTGCTGGATGATAAATTTTAATGATTAAGAGCAGTGCGATTCCAGTGCCAGAACCGTCAGATTAATGGAATAAATAAAAAGTCCAGAAACAGATCCAAGCACATACAATAATTTACATCTGATAAAGGGGATATTTTCAAAAGTGAAGAAAGGATAAATTGTCAAATAATGATGGTGAGACCACTGGCTAACGGTTTGGAAAAAAATAAGTACCATCCCTAACTCACAGCTAACACCCTCCCCCCACAAAGTCCAGATAGATTAAGTATTCATATTTTAAATTTTTTAATAGAAGTAAAAGAAAATATAGATGAAATTGTATGAATATTGGCATGAAAAAAGCCTTTCTGATGCTGACAACCACTAAAGGCAGACATTATAAAGGAAAACGTCAGTTAGACATATAAAAACTTAAAAATCTCTCTGTGGGAAGGAACCTATAAACAGAATTAAAAGACAGAAATAGCAGTATGACAATGGATTAATATTTTTAATATATATAAAGTCTTATTTATATAATAATATATATAATTTTAATATATTTACATTTCATATATTAGCAATATGTATATATAAAAGCAATATGAAGCAAATTAAGTAATAAAAATGCTAACTCTAAAAATCAAAAGTAAAACGAAGAAGCAAACCAAATTATACAGCCATTCAGTAGCATAACCACAGAGAGCAACTATTGGAAGTGATTTTAAAACATAGTAATTTGGGGCTTCCCTGGTGGCGCAGTGGTTGAGAGTCCGCCTGCCGATGCAGGGGACACGGGTTTGTGCCCCGGTCCGGGAAGATCCCACATGCCGCGGAGCGGCTGGGCCCGTGAGCCAAGGCCGCTGAGTCTGCGTGTCCGGAGGCTGTGCTCCGCAACGGGAGAGGCCACAACAGTGAGAGGCCCGTGTACCACAAAAAAAAAAAACAAAACATAGTAATTTGACTGGGCATCCCTAGTGGGATACACCCTCAGGACCCCAAAACTCCAAAATATAACAGTAATAAATTTTAAACTGTTTTTAATATTCATATTGTGGACAATAAAGTTGGTACTGCTATTCTAAGACTGAGATTGTGCTGTTCAGAGCCAAGACTCTTGGAGTGGAAGAAAAGAGATACAAATAGATATTAAATCAATGAAATAAAGTAAAAATCCTGTAGTCCTGAATTTGAATGGGAAATATCAGTAGGAACTTATAATACATTTTCTTACCTGTATTTCCTGTCTCTGTCCACTGAAAGCACTTAGAAGTAATGACAATACCAGTGGTAACCAGGACCCCACGGCACCCAGGTTGTGTCTGTAAATATCATCTTCCTCTAAAAGAAACCAGGATTTCCCCAGAGAAATTACTGATTTCAGGTCTGAGGCAGGAAATGTATGCTATGAGCCTGGATCTTCTTTCATAACAGATAGCAAGGAAGCTACCAGACTGCTAAGGTCATTCAAAAGGACCCAGGAACCAACAGCAAGAAGCACCCATTGGCCAAAGACGATGAGTTCAACATCAATAAGGACAACAGTCACCATTAATTTCAACAGATCAAATATATTTAAATGTATGAGTTCATATGGTTCCCATGGAGTACAGAAGGAAACCATCTCATTATTTTGAAAGGGGTAAGAATCAAACCCTTAGCTTCCTTACCTATATAAACTGTATCTTAAGGCAACCAGACAGTTCTATTTGGGGAATTTCTCCTTACAGAAGCGTCCCAGCTAGTAAATGCCAAAGGAATGACAGACTATCATAATTTTGGAAATCCCTCATCAATAGATGGATTTAGGTAATGATCCTCAATATATCATCAATGCCATCATCAACAACATAAAAAGAGGGAACCAGATGTTATGTTCCTGTTGCTGGAAGTGCACAGTGCCACCTACGAAGTGTTTTGTCAAAAAGGAATCTAAAAATCAAAAAAGTGGAACCCGCTCAAGTATTTAGATCTAACTACAATTTACAGATAGTTCAGGGGAAAGAGGAATGCATGAAACACCATCACAGTAATGCAGTCAGCAAAATCGAGACCAGGGGAATTCTCCAAGGCAAATAACCAAATTTCTTTAGCAACAAAAAAAATAATAAGGATTGTGAGGGAGAAAAGGAGGGAGGGAGAGAAGGGAGGAAGGGGAAAGTGGAAATGAAATCTATGGATTAAAAGAGACATAAACATGTATAGGATAAGAGAGGACATGTGAACACAACAGACTGGATGACGTTTAGAAGATATTACTGAGTTTTGTTTTAGTGGTGGTGGTAAAGTGGTTATTTTGAAAAGGAAATATACTTTAGAGATACATATGGAAATATCTGTAGATATAATAATATGATTATTCAAGAGGAGGTTGGCAAGAGGTTTGCAGGAAATAAGAGTCTTCACGTGTTGACAATTGTTAGAGCTGAGCCATGAGGACATCAAGGCCATTATACATTCTCTCTATTTTTATACATGCTTGAAATTTTCCATAATAAAAAGATAAAGAGGGAATTCCCTGGTAGTCCAGTGGGTAAGACTCCAAGCTCCCAATGTAGGGGCCCTGGGTTTGATCCCTGGCTGGGGAACTAGATCCCGCATGCATGCCACAACTAAGAGTTCGTATGCCACAACTAAGAAGCCTGCATGCCACAACTAAAAAGGTCCCATGTGCCACAACAAAGACCCAGCACAGCCAAAATAAACAAACAAATAGATAAATTGTTTTTTAAAGATAAAGAAAAAACAACAAGGAAAAGTTAATTACATCAACTGACCAAAAAAAAGCACTAAGAATATAATCGGGCAATTTATAAAAGAAGAAATAGAAATAATTGATAGGAAAATGAAAAAAGAAATCCTGTCTTAGAAGAAAACTAAAAAATGTAAATTTTTTAAAAGGTGAGATTTCGTTTTTCATCTAGCACACTGTCCAAACATTAAGCGATGAATGATACCCCCTGGTGGCAAGGGAATGAGAAAAGGAGCACCCCAAACACTAGACTCAGTGGCTCAGGTTCTCTGCAGAGTGTTTATGTAATGAAAATCCCGCTAAATACATGGTGAGGGATTTCCC
Source organism: Leucopleurus acutus (assembly GCF_964270905.1). NCBI lineage: Eukaryota > Metazoa > Chordata > Mammalia > Artiodactyla > Delphinidae > Leucopleurus > Leucopleurus acutus. Next base: position 125,572,120 of record NC_139147.1, on the reverse strand, counting down.
GGTGGCGCAGTGGTTAAGAATCCGCCTGCCAATGCAGGGGACACGGGTTCGAGCCCTGGTCCGGGAAGATCCCACATGCTGCGGAGCAACTAAGGCCGTGTGCCACAACTACTGAGCCTGCGCTCTAGAGCCCACGAGCCACAACTACTGAGCCCATGGGCCACAACTACTGAAGCCCTCGTGCCTAGAGCCCGTGCTCCACAACAAAGAGTAGCCCCCACTCACCGCAGCTAGAGAAAGCCCACGCTCAGCAACAAAGACCCAATGCAGCCAAAAATAAATAAATTAATTAATTAAAAACAAAAAGAAGAGAAGAGAAATAGAAAAGAAAAAATATATATGAAAAAAAAAATACATGGTGAGGAGCCGGGGCTCCAGAGCCAGCTGGCCAGGTCAGATCCCAGTCATACCATTTACTGGAGACAGGACTCAAAGCAAGTTTAACTGCTCTGTGTCTCACGTCCTAGTCCTAAAATGACGGTAATAGCAGCACCTCCTCAAAGAGTTACTGTCAGGTTCAATCAGTGAATTTTGCGTGTGTGTGTGTGGCCGCACCACACGGCATGCAGGATCTTAGTTCCCCGACCAGGGATGGAAACCGTGCCCCCTACAGTGGAAGCTCAGAGTCTTAACCACTGGACCGCCAGGCAAGCCCTCAGTCAGTGAATATTCGTAAGAAACTTGGACCAGTGCCTGGCATATAGTGCTGGCTTTCATTACGATGTTGGTCCAGCAACCTCACTTCTAAGTCCTTATCCTAAGGAAATCTTTATTAAGCTCACAAAGATGTATATACACATTTGTTTATCATTCCATGATTTATCAAAGGCCCAAAGTAGGAATGCTTGGCTAAATAAATTTTTGTAATCTTTACCTTGTGATACTATGTGGCCATTAAATATAATTATGTTGATACATGCGTATTGATGTAAGGACATTTACAATCTATTTTCAAGAAGGAAAATCAAGTTAGAGAAGAATAAATATAGTTGAACTCTAGGAAGGAGACATATGTATGTTTTTAATCAGTGCATGCATACCTAGTAGTTGACTCTGGATTTGGGGGTTATTCAAATTTATTTTTCTTTTTGATTATCTGTGTTTCCTAATTTTTCTACATCAATCTTACTGCTTGGATAATTTGTAAATAATTTACTATGTTACATATTGTGATGGTTAATTTTATGTCAGGGTCAACTTGACTAGGCTAAGGGATGCCCAGATAGCTGGGAAAACTTTATGTTGGGGTGTGTCTCTCAGGGTGCTTCCGGAAGAGATTAGCATTTGAATCAGTAGACTGAGCAAAGAAAATCCACCTTCACCAGGCTGGCTGGGTATCATCCAGTCCATTGAGAGCCCAAATAGGATGAAAAGGCAGAGGAAGGATAAAGGACGATTTAGCTCTCTCTTCTTGAGCTGGGATGTCCATCTTCTCCTGCCCTTGAGACTTGTGATTCCTGGTTCTCAGACCTTCACACTCCAGGACTGAGAAGCTTTCCTGGTTCTCCAGCCTGCAGACACCAGATCATGGGACTTCTCGGACTTTATAACTGCATGAACCAATTCCTGTAATAAATTTCCTCTTCATATATCTGTATCTATATCTGAACTTATATCTATATCCTATTGCTTCTGTTTCTCTGGAGAACCCTGACTAATACACATAGTTCCAAAGTTCTTATAAATCTTGCCCCCCCAAAATTTTAATGTATTTGAAAGTAGGGAGGGGTAAACAGCATAGAAATGCGAAACTAATATGTGAGTCTCCAGAGTACATAGAGAAACACATTTGGAGACATAGAACTTAATAATGTACATTCAGAAACAGAGTCATTCTGTACAGGTGATTATCACTAGCATGTGTAAGCACATGCAAAGCACATGGGTATTCACATCTATTTCACTTGGGTCCCCCTGAAAGCGGAACCTGAGGCAAGGACTTGGGTACAGGTTTTATTTATTTCAGAGGTGCTCCCAAGAAGCGGAAGCGAGAGGGTGAGAAAAATGAAACCAGAGTGAGAAAGGCCAATAAAGGGTGTGTTAATAAATTGTAACTGTTGCAGGAGACTGGGATTCACTCCCCCTGGGGACTTTGAGAAACTGCAGAATTAACCTCAGAACTGTCCCACCAAAGCATGGGAAGGCTGGAGCGATTACTCCCCAACTCCCACGCCACGTTGGGTGTGGGCTGCCCTGGTAGAGACAGCTCTCCAGCATTTGCAAGCTGTACCTGCAAGTAGCCTGTGCAACCTCCCACCAGAGACAACCCTGAGGCCGAAAAGCAGAGGTCCCAGAGCGCATTGCGATGTGGGGGACCGGCAACGGTAGTGCACTCAGTGCTACGGGAAACCAGCATGTGGCGAGGGACCCCACAAGCACCTTTTTACACCTTCCTTGCCCAAAGCCTGTGAATAAGAAAGCATAACTTTGTCAGCAGAACTCTGAGAGAGGGATGAACCGCCCCCACCACTCCCCACTCACTGTCCCTTCCCCTCCTCACTTGCCACTGAGATCCTGGTTGTACACCTTCTCAGCTGTTCAAAGGTATGAGATCCAGGGCTTCCCTGGTGGCGCAGTGGTTGAGAGTCCGCCTGCCGATGCAGGGGACACGGGTTCGTGCCCCAGTCTGGGAAGATCCCACATGCCGTGGAGCGGCTGGGCCCATGAGCCATGGCCGCTGAGCCTGTGCATCTGGAGCCTGTGCTCCGCAACGGGAGAGGCCACAACAGTGAGAGGCCCGCGTACCGCAAAAAAATAAATTTAAAAAAAGGTATGAGATCCACAAAGGGAACTTACTCCCCAGGAGCTAAGGGGTGGGCTGACCCGAGTCCCACGTAAGGCCCTTCATAAGCTAGCCTCTGGCCTCACTGAACAGCCTGGCACCATGATACCCCCAAGCCTCCTTTGCCCCAGATCCCCTTTGCCCTCTGCAGTGCCTTTCCTCCTCACTTCCCCTGGTTCCTCCTGCTAGAACTTCAGGGCTTAGCCCAGGTGTCAGGACCACGCAGAGGTCAAAAGAAGCCTGGCTGGAGGGCTGGGGAGAGGGACAGGCCCAAGGTAGTGGGGAGAGATAGGTGAGGCAAGACTGGCCACGAGCTGAGTGGACAACGGTTGAAGTTGGGTGTTGGGGACGTGGGTTCATCACGCTATTCCCTCTACTCGTGAGGCCTGGAGGTGCACGGCTGGGTTTCCCTTTAGGGAAAACAGTGGTGGTTCAACTAGGTCTCACTCGCCTGGGCACCCCAGCCAATGGCCAAGCTGGCTGGGGGCATGAGGTCCTGGCCACTCCTGCCCAGTGGGGACTCCCTGGTGGGCAGTGCCTGCTCTGGAACTCCCACAGGGTTGGTGGAGATGTCAGCCGCAAGGTGGTCTGGGGCTCCCCCCTCCCCACTCCTGCTTCCCGCTCTCCCTTCTCCCACGGGGGTCAGACCTGCATTGCACGTGAGCGCTTTCCCTGCCCGATCCGGCTTCCTCCGCCGGTGTGACTCCCCAGCAAACCGACTGCAATCCTATCTCCATCTTGGCAACTGCACCCCAAAGGCCCTAAACTGACACAGTTGGGGTACAGATGGCTCCAGCCCCCACCCAGCCCCTGCTAAAGCGCCAAAACCAGGAAGAAATACCAGAGAGTGAGAAACATTGTACTGTATTTAAAGGGTTACATATAATAAATTAATGCTTTTCAAATTTAAAAAAATACAGTAGTTACATACATAACCTAATTTTAGAAATAATATCAAAAATTTAATTTGTGGTTCTTTGGGGATATGAGGCCCTCCTTCCCTTCCACCCACGAGCAGGCCCTGCCAGATATCAGCTCTGGGAAGCTCTCCAAGGTCACCCCAGGCTGCACTGGGAGGCTCTGTCTGCACTCCCATAGCATCCTAATCTTTGTCAACAGATTATGACCCTGTACTTTTCACCCCCCATCTCTGCCTCTACCCCAACTCAGCAGTGAGAGGCTGGAGGACCTCAGTAAATGGCTTTGGGTCAATCAGTGAATGACTGGCTCAGGCATAAGTCCCCAAAAGGACCCCATAAAAGACCCATCTCTACAGCGTTTCTGCAGGTTTACAAAACACTCCGGACTAGAGACCAGGTGTTTCCTTTCAGTCTGGAGTGAACGTGGAGGTGGAGGAAGGATGCTGCTCTGAGGTCCTGTTACAACCCTTTCTCAAGCCCTGGGACCCAGGGGCACTGCCAGGGCCCCTCACAGGGGGCGGGAGAGATCATATCCATCTTCTGCTCTGCTTCTCTCCAGGGGAGAAGACCTCTCGGTTACTGGTGACGACAAGAGGCCCAGCAGCCCCATCTGTTGGGGGGGACCATGAGCCAGCCCCACCCAGCTGGGCGACGAGGCTGGTCCTCTGGCCGCCAGGCTCTGGGACAGGATCACCAGCCAGGGGCCCTGGGCTGACCAGGGCTCCAGGAGGTGGCACCAATCTTCTCTGGGAGCTTCGAGCGAGACAAGGGCTTTGGTTTCTCTCTCTGGATCACGTCCTGGGGGAGATCTTCCAAGGAAGAGATCTCCAAGTCACTCTCATCTTCAGAAAGCTGCAGGGAGGGGAGGGGGAGAAGAAAATGCATCTGACAAGGGAGGATGAATGTGCAGGACGGACATGGGGACAAAATGCGGATTTGGAAGAAAGCAGGAGGGGGATGCTTCTCCTCCTGCCTTCTCATTTCCCTGAGAACCTGCTTCAGAGACCTGGGGTCACAGCAACGCAAACACCCCTGAAATTCCACTGGCCACACCAAGGCAAGCTCCTTGGAGAGGCCTGTAGCAGAGCAGGCTGCTCTTGTTGTGATTTAAACTTTGTCCAGATTTTTTAACTGCCCACAGTGATGGATCTGGAAGCCTAGAGCCTCAACTTCTCCAAATTCCTGAGCTGATGCACCAGGGGCTAACACGCCCACCCCACCCGCCACAGACTTCTTGTCTAGGGGCTGGGAAACATTCTGACCATAGGAGCGTGAGGGGAACTCGAAGTGCCAGGAATCTTTCGTCCTGGAAAGGGTCTGGGCTGGGGCCAACTGAAGAGCCCAGAATGGGCCAAGGTCCCAGGCTGTCCTGGAACCAGAGCCATGGTCAGTGCCCAGGTCATTTGCCTGGAATGTAAGGCCAACCAATCAGAAACCAGCAGGGCCCGGGGGCGGCAAGCAGGCTCTGAGCGGTGCCTCAACCTGCTTAGGGCTGTCGGTGTTCTTTCACAACATGGGAAAAGGGATGAATACTTTTTAAATCCTTTAGACTCATTACTCGTAAACACACATGGGCTGCATAATAAACCAAACATGTCATGTAGTACAAGGTAGGTATTTGGGGTTGGGGGAGTATGCTAGGGAGAACCAAAAAGTGATGGCCCACTCCTTCTGAATTTTAGCGCAATGGCATCCCAGGACGCATCTTCTTGATTGAGAAAGGAGTGTAAAGTGATAAGAGCTCGAAATGCTTCTGCCTAAGACAGCAACAGGAATATGGAAGTTGTTCCCTGATGGGGGGCGGGCAGCGAAGAGGACGTCCTGACAGGAATGGTCTGGAAGGCTGAGCATCTGAGTTCTAAATCTGACGGCAGCTGGAGCCTGAGAGAGGCAAGGCCATCGAGACATTCTTAGTGATGAGAAATGGCCTTGACTATTTAGTCTAAATATCCCCATTGTGGGTTGTGGCCTACTCTGACGTGCTGTGTGATGCTACTCCAACACTCCACCCTGTGAAGCAATCTGCTCTGCACACAGCCTTGCGCTGGGGTCCTCGGGGGCATGAAGGAAGGGGGAGGGGTCGGCTGTGGGGTGAGGCGGAGCCCGAAGAGAGCAGCTACTGCAGGAAGCCAGACACAGAGCTGGGTCCAGGCTCTATCAGAGGCAGGAAGTGGGAGCGTGTGCGGCCCGGAGACACAACCCACTGAGTGGTTGTTCGTATAATGAAACAACAAGCACTGGAAAGTGGCCATCCCTCTACCTGTGCAAGGGCAGAGGGGACAGTGACGTCACCCACAGTGTCACACCAGGGCCCAGGCTGACGCTCGCTGGACCCTCCCTCAGTCCCCCAAACTCAGAGCTGGCTCTGTAGGGAATTGCAGGGCAGCCTCCAAGGTCCTACGGCCTACCTGGGGCTTCCCTCCTGGCACAGCAGCCCTCTGTGGCCCGGCATTGGGCTTGCAGAACAGACCGACCTCTCCAGCAGGCTTCTTGGTCGAAACCTCCAGCTGCTTCTCATGACTTCTGACCATCGACCGCACCAGTGTTCCTGGAAGGCAACCAAGGGGAAAAGCCCGGAGTCCGAATGCATCATCCTTATGGGTCACATCCAGGCTCTGGTGTGGATAAAGGGAGCATGGAAAAGGGTCAAGAGGAAGAAGGAAGGGCAAAAACAGTAAAAGAGGGGCAAAGAGAGGCAGGCCCAGGCCAGCGTGTGCTTGGAACATCCTGTAAGTGTACAGTGCACTTAAGGACACGGCTGGGTACACAGGCTTAGGAAGCTGCCCTTCCCTCTCAACGGGAGGCCGGGAGGAATCCCTGCTCAGTTGGTACATGAACTGCAAGACTAACGTGCAGTTCCTCCTCCAACACCTTCACAGAGAAACGAAGAAATATCATCAATATAAATTCGCAAAGAAGGGCTGTGGGCCAGACACACTTTTGTGAACTCCACGCAAGAAGGGGGCTAAGCAGGGACTACGTTATCAACGGACTCTGGTGACGTGGGAGAGCAAGGTGGGTGTCCAGACCTCAGGACCGGCCAAGAAGCAGGGAGCTAGCCACGGACTTCCAGGATTCACACATCTGGGGCCTGAACAGAGGTCCGGAGCTACGACAGCCCTCAGCTCATTGATTCATTCAAAAACTGTTTGTTAAGGGCGTAATGCGTACCTCGCCCCTCATGACCCATCTTGTCTGGAAACCTCATTTTACAACAAAGGAACCGGAACCCTTCACACAAGCACACGCAGGGAGCAAGTGACAGAGGCTGACGCGTGTCCGAGGACTCCAGATTCCCGGTTCCTAGATGTTTACACCCTATCATCTCGCCTGGCAGGTCGTCAGTACTTCTCCAGAGATCTGGTTCTGGTGGTCGACGGATTGGCAGGCTTGGAACACACTGTGGACAAGATGAAGTACTGCAGGATCCATGGACACTGGACTTGGCAGATAGAGCTGGCCTTACACCCCAGCGCTTCCACTTACTGACTTTGGAAAGACAAAAGTTCCATATTCTTTCATCTTTGGCTAGAAAATGCAACTGAAGCCAGAAGCTACAAGCCTCTTAACATTTTTATAAGAAAACCTTCCTCTCCTGAGGAAGCCAGCGCACCTGAGCTCTTGCCAGGCATCTGGGTGCTCCCCTCCGAGGTCTCGGTGTCAGACCAGTCCGAGTCATCCTGCGGCCGGGGCCCCATCCTCGAAGGAAGTCTCGGGGGCTGGAGGGACACGTGAGAGCTGGCATCTGCCTCCGAGGCCTCTTCAGAACTGAACGGGGGCGTACTGCTGAGGAAAAGAAGAAACGGGCGACGTGTGGGCTGGAAGGAGGACGTTCAACGCCACACTTCACCACTTGCAAGCTTGTTTGGTTTGCCCAGAGCCAGCCCTGCTCCCTCCCTGGGCCCAGACGCCAGCCAGGAGTCATCTGGAGGGTGGCAGCCACACCAGCTCCTCCGTGAGCAGATGAAGACCCAGCCCCTCCAGCGTGGCAACCGAGGCTTGGGGACAGGGGAGTAAGGGGAGGGTAGGTGTGTCCTGGCTGGGGGCAAAGGACCCCGGTCTCTTCATGGGAGCTAGGGCTGGACCGCACCTGAGGCCCTTCCTGTTCACTTCTGCCTCTGCCCCTCCCCTGTCTGCAGAAGGCTGTGGGGGGCCCAGGACAGGGCGGGAGCCACACCACAGACCCAGGGAGAGCGCAGAGCCTGGCTCACCTCAGCCCGGGCCCCAGGGAAGGTGGGGTGCTGGAGGGTCCAGGCGCTCTGGAGCCAGGAGTAGGGGTGGGCCCCTGAGCCAGGCCCGGGCCATGGCTGCCGCGGCTCTGAAGACGTGACACGGGGGACTCTGCCAGCTTGGAAGACTGTGCCACGTGCAGGGTCCTGGCCTTTGTCTGGGCCTCTTTGGTGACCGGTGTGCTCTGCTGGCTTTTGACTAGAAACACAGGTAAGAGTGAGTTTCAGAGCATACCCATCTGGGCCCTCGAGCCCGAGAGAAGCAGAAAGAGGTTCCACACACGGGAACTGGGCAAGTCACTCTGTGCAGAGCACCATCATAATCATAGCGGATTTAATAACTTCCCCCACCCCAGGTGTCCTGCTGCTGGCCAGACCTGGGGCCAGGACCCACGGTTTCATCAGAGACCAAGAGAGCAGCTGGTGTTCCAGGGTCATGGCATCGTTTCGGGAGACCCGCGGGAGGCAGCAGGTCTGAAGAGGGTCCAACATGTCTGCAGCTCCCCCAACACAATCGTAGAAGCTGGCCTCGCCAAGGCCACCTACTCCCCTCTCTACCCAACCCAAGTGGCTGCTGCTGGAGTGCAGGCAGCCCTGCGGGAAGGCTCTGCTGCCACGAGAGGGCGCCGGTGGACCACCTGGGCCATCGAGATCCACACGCCCGCCTCCCAGAACTCAGCTTGTGCAGGAGTGCTTAAGGCAGGCAATTAGATACAGCCCCTCCAGTTCGCGAATCACAAGGGGCGGGCAGTAAGGCAGGATTGGCAGTTTTTTTATGGGAAGAGAAGAGGAGAGAAAGTGCATCACAGGGAGTCCGAGTAAGTACTGTTTCATCAAACTCGTACACGTGTGGACTGAGCCACAGCATAAAATGCATTTCTTACTGCAGTTCGAAGTTCGAAAAGACGGTTCAAAATGCACAGCTCTCGGAGAATGCATTTACACAGAAGTGGGGTTTCTAGGAAAGAGTAAACTGAAAGGAGGGTGAACTTGCTGAGGGAAAATAACAACAGCTACAGTTACTATGCACAGACCAAGCTAAGCACTTCACATCCAACATCCATTTAGCCCCAGGCAGGCTTCCAGGGATTCGGGAACACTCAAGCCCCACGATTCCACGAAGTCACAGGCAGATGCAAACCCAGGTCGTCAGTCATCCCAAATCTAGGGCTCTTGCCATGCCCCCAAACAAAAGAGGCAGACTCTGAGCAGAGACGGGAGGTGAGCTTTCGTACAGCAGTCGTGGGGCCTAGAAAGAGAACACGTGGGTGCAGAGCTGGAAGGAGGCCTACGAAACGCCGAGAGAACAGTGTTCATCTCACAGGTCAGTGATGGGCCCTGGAGAAGGCAGGACCCGAGGCCAGGGAAGCGGAGACAGAAGGTGGGGGCCAGGGGAGGTTCCCACTGCAGGCTCTGGGACCAAGCACTGGAGGGGAGGGGAGCACCTTGAAAAGCAAGAACACTTTCTCTTCTTTCGGAAACCAGGACTCAGAGGGGGCTTCCATTCACCCTCCTTCGGGGCCCGTCCCCTCTCCGAGCTGCCCCAGCCTGTGCTTGGCCCTGTCACATCACCTATTCCTGGCTGGTTTCCAGCTAAGGGAGCAGGCCCCAGCCCAGGTCAACCTCAGTAAATACTGCACTCAATTAAACAAATTAGGAATGAATGAGCATTTGAGGCAGAGGGTTATGTGAAAGGCAGGTTAGCAGCCAGGACAAACACCCTTCACTCTGAGATTTCTGTACAAGACTAAAAACTATCCTTTCCTTAGAGCTTTTAAGGCCGGAAGTTTAAACCAAATACAACAGAGTTACCCAGATCATCGACACAATTTTCACCATATTCTCAAAGCAACTGTCCTGTTCTCTATTTAACATTTTTATATAAAATGACACCACTTTTAAACATAAAGTACCCACTTCATACTTATGCAAGTAATAATTTCCATGAGCTCTCAGGATTGCTATGTTAGTAATATTTTTCCAATGTACATGAATAAAAATAAAGATTAAATCTTGAAATTATTGATTCACGTACCAACTAAAATCAACCCTCATAGCCCCCAGCGATGGGTGGACCACACTCTGGAAACTTCCTTTGCATACAGAGCTCAGGTTGGGGCCTGCCTGGACACAAGGAGACAGCAGAAGCAACGTTCCTCTGGCTGCACACGTCCATGACCGAAAGGAGCTAGGGCATCACCCGGCCTGTGGATCTGAATCTAGAGGTGGGGGCTCCTGAGCCAAAGAACACAGTTCCCTTGCTCCCTGCGTGCCCTGAGGACAGAGCGCGGAGGGTCCTCGCCCACATACTTCAGTCCTCCACAGGACCCACAGGGCCTTTCAATATCACAAATTCCAGGGACAAAGCAGCGGCTGGACCCGGCGCAGGAGACATCTGAGTTCTGAGGCCTTGTCCGCCTGCCAAACTGGCCCAACCGCTGCCCCAGAGCCGAGTATTCATTTGACGGATCCTTGCCTCCACCTGCAGCCTCTGTGCTGACAGGCCTGGTTTATAGAGCCACAAACAGAATGGGCTGCTCTCTGTTGCGGCAAAGCTCAACTTGTGATCCAAGCAAGTAAAACAGTGCAGAGCTAAGCTGCTGAAGTGGGCAGTGCATCGGAGCAGGGCCAGCTCAGGGCTGAGCACAGCTCTGGTCCTGGCTCTCCTCTGCTTCCCCGAGGGACTCTGGTGCCCACCCCACCCCATCCACAGACTCTGTTTTTCCAGCAGAAGACTTTTGGACTCAGACACCTGGGAGGACCCTGTCGTCTGGCCCTTCAGAGCAAAGCCCTGGATGTGGACGGGGGGGATTACGCACCCCCTTATACGCAAACAAGCCTGCACCCTCGCAGGTCACAGCCCCGAGCAAGCCCACTCGCCAGCTCACCTGGAGCCTCGCCGTCTGGTTGGGACACCGGAGCCCTGTTCCACTGTCTCTCCTCCTTCACTCTGCTGCTGGCTTCCTTGATGAGCTTCTCCCTCAGACTCAGAAATTCAGAAAACCTCCCCGCCTTCTGCTCCCGCTGGGCTCGCAGGAGGGGCTCCAGGTGTCGGAGGGTGTGAGCAGGGATTCCCTTTGCATCCTGGAAGACCACAGAGGTTCCCTCTGGAGATGGGCTCTCCTTCTCCTTCCCTAAGCCTCTCAAAGCTGCTGCTGGCCTGGGAGTCACTGGGATCAGTGCCGGTGCTTCTGGGAGAGGAGCTGAGCATTAGAGCAGGGCGAGCAGGCTGCTGAAAGCAAGGTGGGCTAGGACCTGGGGGCCCCAGCAAAGCACACACAGCAGGATGGTGCAAAGGGGCTACGCACCAGTCCATCGACATCAAGCATACAGGCTTAGGTGGGACATGCCTCTCCACCACCGGACCGAATCCTACAGTGGGGAGACCATGGCTTGCTCCTTTTTGTACCCCCAGGCACTATCATTATGCTGGACACATTGTCCTCCGTGGCTAACAAGATTTGAAAACATCAACTGCAGAAAAACAAAGCCAGGCACCCTTCCAAAACCTACTGGAACTTGCTTGGGCTTTTGACATCCACCTAGAGCCCATGAGAAATCATTTAAGATTAGAAAGAAATGGTTTAATCAAGTCTGAACGTAAGGCCAGAGTTAGGTTGAGCAGTAGTTGAAACAGTCAGTGATTAGGGGGCATCCTTGCTACATTAAACCTAGGTGTCTGTTTTTTGGTTTTTGGTTTTTTTTTTGGAATTCTCAACGATGCGATGCTCAGCTTCTTTGATAACAAGGTGTGTTTTTTAATAAAAGATGTCACTGGGCTTCCCCGGTGGCGCAGTGGTTGAGAATCCACCTGCCAATGCAGGGGACACGGGTTTGAGCCCTGGTCTGGGAAGGTCCCACATGCCGCGGAGCAACTAATAAGCTCATGCACAGCAGCTACTGAGCCTGCTACTGAGCCTGCGCTCTAGAGCCCATGAGCCACAACTGCTGAGCCCGCGAGCCACAACTACTGAGCCCACGTGCCACAACTACTGAATCCTGTGCGCCTAGAGCCCATGCTCCGCAACAAGAGAAGCCACCACAATGAGAAGCCCGTGCACCGCAGCTAGAGAAAGCCAGCATACAGCAATGAAGACTCAACGCAGCCAAAAATAATGCCTTTCATGATAATATGCATTCTCTGGTTGCACACAGGCATGTAGGGACAATGGTGTTCAAATGCTAATTTGTACCAGAGTGTTCAGAGCCTGCTCCACCCACAGCCACCTGCTGAGTGGGCGTGGCCACGTGTGCCACCGATGATGGACACTTCACCCAAGGGGCCCCTCCAAAGGCCACACGGAGCCAATTAAATTCCCTCTGTCAGAAACAGAGACACAGCCCTTTGGGGCACATATAGTCCCTATGTGCAGGAGCAGATGGAACATCTTGTTTGATAGTTCCACTGAGACTCTATCCAGTTGGAGAGGAGTAATCTGTCAAAGTAACATCCACATATCGTCCACCGTCACACCTGGACCTTCAAGCTAAGGCACATCCCCTTATTATTCATTCTATAGCATCCAATACCTCTCTTGCAGAGTATTTCTCACAATGGTAAGTTATTAAATTTCTGGACAATCGTTGTTTAATACCTGAGTTCCCTACCATTTGTAAACTCGATGAAAAAAATTATCAGTTCTAATTCATCACTGTATTCTCAGCATCTAGTACACTACTTAGCACAAAGGTGCTCAATAAATATTTGTTGAATACGTGAACAACAACAAAATAGAGATGCAGAAGAAAGTAGCCAATGAGTGGAGAGCAAGGAGAAGTCAGGACACAGGGTGACATCTCAGGAAGCCATTGGAGGAAACAGAGAAGAGACCACAGTGTCAGCTGTGCAGGTTTATATTCCTGGATACCAAAGGTGCCCCACTGGAACAAATAAGATGAATAAGCTTACAACATAAAGAACAATCGACCCTCTGTCGGTTCAAGAATGCCCTGTGTCTAAACGGCAGGTACCGGCCCTGCCACAGGGGCCCTGGAACTCACTCGCTTTATCCCCATGCTTTCCAGCTTCTCCTCCAGGGTGTCCTCCAGGACTGGCCTGAACTGCTTCAGCAAGGTGGGGTTTCGACTGAGAGCTGCCAGCACCTTCTGCTGTCCACTGCGGGAGTCCTCCAGCTCTGCAGCACAAGACAACCACCAAGGTCAGCCTGGGTGCCCGAAACCTCTACTCCCAAAGCCACACCGCACACAGCCAGGGATCCTGGTCTCCAGCCTGTGCACCCAGGGCCACCGATCCCCTCTGAGCGTCCATCCCCGGGTCCTTCTCCTCCTGGGAACCACTGCTGCGGACCCCCTACCCACCTTCAGGATCCTCATCCCCTGCCGGTCTGGACCTCCAGATCTGGCTCAGCCCTGTCCCATTTTAACTGAGAGATTTCAGGCTTTTGACTCACAGCTGAGTCCTGACAGCAGGTTGTTCCCTGGGTTCTGGTCTTCACGCCCCCCGCCCCCGCCCCAGCTTTAGTGAGATGTAATTGACATACAGCACTGTATAAGTTTAAGATGTACAACATAATGATCTGGCTTACATGCACGATGTATGTATACATATACATATGGTGGACAGATAGCTCCCTGCTCCCCTTGTTCACTGTCTAAATCAGGCGTTCTCCCTCCAATCATATACATCAGCATTGCCTGGGTTTAAAGTGTACATTCTCTGACCCATCCTCCAGAGAGTCTGATGCCATAGGTCTGGGGAAGGGCCCTGGAATCTGCATTTTAACTTGCCCAGATGATTCTGATGGAGGTGAGCCACAGCCTGCACCTTCAGAAATACCGACCCAGCGGGTAACAAGATAAGCAATTACAATAAAATGTGATAACTGCTACAAAGGGGCCATCCCAGGTGAGTCAGGGAAGGCCTCCCAGAAGTGCTCTTGAGGTCCAATGCCGGGGGCCACTGTGGTTACAGATGGACCAGCCTTTTGATTCACTCAGTAGATGTTTACTGACAAGTAATATGGAGCTTGAACAGGCCAGTGCTGAGGACACTAAAGAAAACCCTCAAGGAGCTCACAGTCAAGGCGATGGCCTTAACCCTGGCTGCCTATCGGAATCACCTGGGCTCCATCCCAAGCTAATTATATCAGAATCTCGGAGGGTGGGCCCCAGGCCTTACGATCTATTTGTGAAACTCCCCAGACCTAACAGCAACCATGCCTGAGAACCAGCTGTTCTAGAGCAGCGGTTCTCAAAGTGTGAGCCACGGCATCGGCACCACCTGTCCTTATTAGAAACGCAGATTCTCAGATCCCAGTCCAACCTACTGAATCAAAAATTCTGGAGCTGGGGGCTTCCCTGGTGGTGCAGTGGTTGAGTCCGCCTGCCGATGCAGGGGACGCAGGTTCATGCCCCGGTCTGGGAAGATCCCACATGCCGCGGAGCGGCCAGGCCCGTGAGCCATGGCCGCTGAGCCTGCGCGTCCGGAGCCTGTGCTCCGCAACGGGAGAGGCCACAACAGTGAGAGGCCCGCGTACCACAAAAAAAAAAAAAAAAAAAAAAAATTCTGGAGGTAGATCCCAGCAATCTGTGTTTTAACAAGCCCCCCACTGCCCCTCAGGGTTGACGCTCTTCCATAAAGTTTGCACAGGGCATGAGCCCCAGTTTTGGCTGCATGTTGAAATCACCTGTGGAGGTTTAAGTACTACTGATGCCTGGGACGCCCCTCACCGCGTGTTGTGATTTAGGTAGTAGGGGACTGGCATGGTCCTCCAGAGAGCTGCAAGCAGCCTGGGAGCTTCTTAGTGTGCAGCCAGTTGCAGAGAGCCGCAGGCCCCGCAGCGGTCCTCAAACTAGAGCAAGCCCCAGAATGCCTTGGAGGGCGGGTGCAGACAGAGATGGCTGGGCCCTGCCCCAGAAGTTCTCATTCAGTCTGTGTGGCATGGGGCCGAGAATTTGAAATTTTTACGTTTCTAGTAAGTTCCCAAGGGATGCTGCTCTGCTGGTCTGGGACGAGCAAGTGAAGAGGCACAGCACAGCCTGACAAAGGTCTGGGTCCCGCCTGCAACAGGATGGGGCATGGAGGGGGTGGGGAGACATCTCCCTAACTCGCACTTCTCAGCCTCCTTCTCCTCGAACTCTAGGACCCCATTGGAGTATTTGGTTCATCCCCACTGTGGACCTTATGTTACTCAAGGTTACATGTAACTAATTTTTGCTACTATATCCCAAGGTTAAACGCACTGGGTGGGGAGGGAGGTAGCAGAGGACTGATTAGGTAAATTTAGGTTCAACCATCCAATGGAATACTGCGAAGTCCTGAAAAATTAATGCAGCAGCTCTATGTAAAGGGATTGGAAATGACTTCCCAGATACGCTGTTAAGCCATAACTACAGAAAAATATGTACACTGTGCTCCCGTTTAGGAAAAAGGAAAAGAATGCATACATCTATGTGCCTGTGTTTGCACCAAGTATCTCTGGAAAGATGCATGACAAACCATTAACAATGGAATCTCTGGGCGGAGACTGGATGGCCCGGCCGGAGGAAGACCTACTTCTCACTGTGCACCCTTTTGCTTTTCTTTCCTTCTCCCTTCTTTTTTTTTTTTTTTTGTTTTTGGTCAATAGCATAGATTACTGTCTCAAAAGTAAACTATTACATTAAAAAACAAAATAAAACACCCCACGATGAACTCTTTGGTGACACCAATAAAACCCTTTCCTGGGTGCACCCGTTGGATCGCTCTGGGACTGTCACATCACAGCCTGGCTGGGCAGGCAGACCTGATCAGCAGGTTGGCTGTGAGCTCTCTGACCTTTCCTGGGGGCTCCTTCTTCCTGACCCTCTCAGGAGAGTCTATTTTTTTCACTTCTCCTCCTTTGCATTCCCTGGAAACATCTGGTTGAGAGCTCGGCAGAGGGAGTGAATAAAGCAGCAGGTACCCAGGGCTCTGCAGAGGGCGCCAAGGAGGATTCCTGCACATCAGTTAGGTCCCGTGGGATCTGTCTGCAGCACGCTCGCCATGCAGAAGAAAACCGCAAAGGTCATTTGAAGCCAACGCAGGGAGGCTGCATCCACCGCTCTGGGTAGTACCAGGCAAGTGGTGGGGCAGGCACCAGGGACAGGCTATGCAGCAGACACCGCGCCAAATCCTGACTCCACCACCTGCCGGCTCTGTGACTCTGGGAAAGTCACTGACCCTCTCTGAGCCTGGGTGAACCAGCAAGCTGCACATTAGTACCTGTGTGTAATGTGCCTGGCAAGCACAAAGTGCTTAAGAAATATTTATTTCACGTCCCCAGTTCCCGTGCCCCAGCCTCAGGTAGCCAGATACAGTTAAGTAGGGACAAGCTAAACAATGAAGAGGGCCGCCCCCAGGGTAAAAAAGGGAGCCTCACCTTCCTCGGAAGAGTCCTTCTCTGGGTCCACAGCCTTCGGGCCCTTGCGGATCCCTGAGGAGAGCAGGAGTAGTTAGTGTCTCCAATGCCTTGGACCCCATCCCCGCCTTAGAGGAAAGCACGGGACAGCATGTGAGTGCTGGCCAGACACAGCAAGCCCTCGAATCGGTTCTCTAGCAGAGAGAGGCAGGATGGAGCAGCGGTCACAACCATGGACCCCGGAGGCAGAAAGATCAGAGTCCACGTTCCAGCTCTGCCCCCCAACTAGCTGCACACGACACGGTAAGTCCTTGAACTTCCCTAAGCCTCAGGCTCCTCATCCAGAAAGTGAGAACAATAATACCCACCCCACGTAATCATGGGGACAATGGACTTGAAGTCCATGGCACACAGCTCCTATGAATGGCTCACACCCCAGCCCCAGCACCCAGGAGATCAAGGCCATAGGGATAGTGCCTCTCTGAACTGGTTGCGAGGCTGGGAAAGAAATGTCTAGCCTCGAGGCAAGACATGTGGGGGAGACGTGTGGGTCTGCAAGGAGAGGCAGAAGGGAAGCTACAGGCATAGGGCAGGGGAGGCGGCGTGGAGTAGAAGGGCCAGGTTTCATAAGCAGGAGGGGCCCCCTGTAGGTTGCTGGCGCCCTTTAGACGCCAGCGCCTGTGTCCGTCCGACACACACAAGCACGCACACCAGCACGCCGGAGTACCCAAGAGGAGGAGGGCGTACCCTCCAGACAGGCCACATTCACACAGATTCGCAGGGATTTGGGGTCAACTCGCTACACGCTGGAAACAAGGTAAAGTTGGATGGAACTGAATCACAGGCACGGTGAATTAGAAAGAGCCTGTTCAGGAGCCCTGCCTGCCCCATCCATCACTGCCCCCAAGATCCTCACTGCCCGCTCCCACCTCATGTCTCCACCGTCCTACAGAGAAGAGCAGGCCAGGCAAGAAACCCTGCGAGCCGCATGGAACGCCTTCAGCACAAACCTGGGCTGGAGCCCTGTCTGTCCCGGAAACCGATGTCTTCTCACCCTCCACCACCCAGCCAGAGAGCCTGACGCTACAGGCCCCTGAGCTGCTGCCACCAGCCTCGTCCTATACATTGACTGGTGGGGGACAAGAGACAGGAGAGGCCAAGACGATAGCTACAATTGTTACAAACCTCCCCGTACAGACTTACCCTCCACCTTCCTGAGAGACATGGTCTGGATCTGCAAAGATGTGGAACAGAGCAGGTTACAGCCAGCAGGGGACTCTGCTGTGAGCGGTGGCTCTGCCTAGCTCTGTGAAGAAGGGACGGCCAGTGTTTCCATGCCAACCACTGGGAACTGGAGGGAGCTCAGAGTACTCTGCCCCAGCCCCTCAATGGCACCAAGGGTGAACAGCAGCAACCGAGGTGGTACCATGCTCCACTTTCCCTTGGTGAGGAGACAAGAATGCCCCTCTTCAGAGAGGCACCGTGGTTTGAAGGGCAGGAGCCCCATGCAAGCAGAGGGGGGCAGGCACACAGGCAGTACTGTCGGTATAATTGGTGGAAATCAGCCAGGGCAAGGGAGGCTCCCCTCCTGCAATGTGGGCATCTGAGCTGAGTGCCCCGTGGGAGGGAGGAGGCATGATATGGACAGTCACCGACTCTCTGCTCAACCCCTCTTTTCCAGGAAGTGTTTCCTCTTCCTCCTTCCACATAGTTGCAGACAGGACAGCCCCTTGTGGCAACGAGTCCCCCACACCACAGCCAGGTTTGGGCAGAGAATTCTGGACTGGTAACATGTGAACTCAAGAGCTCTTGACAGCCAACTGGTTTGAGTTTTGGTTGTCACTGTTTATTTGTTTGCTTGTTTGTTTTGCCATGTAGGGCAGACATGGAGTGGAAGCTGACCTTCAGAGTAAAAGAAAAAAATCGAAGCAGATACAGAGAGAGGAACAGAGACACACAGCAGAGGAAAACTCCTGACTACACTCATGTCTCTGGTCCCAGTTCATTCCTAGACTTCGCTGCACCCCTGCCTCGAGCTCTCTGAGACACCCAGTCTACCCTTATGACAAATCCCCTCTTCTGCTTAGGCTTGAGTTGTTTTTCATTACCTACTGATGAATGACTCATCCAACGTCCATTTCTAACTATTCCTCCTTTGCTTACCTCTACCCTAGAAAGTATAAAACTAATTATTCCCTTTCTAACCTTCCTTGCAACTATAGTTGCCCATATAACACAGCTTTGAACAGTAAAATATAAGTAGAAGTCTTGGGAAAGAGCCTTTTCATCAATTGCTTCCATTGGATATGACTGTGATGGTTGGGGCTATGGCAGCCATCTTGCAACTATGAGAGTCAAGCATGAGAACAAAAGTCAATATGCTGAAGATGGTAATTAAAACAAAGAAAAAAAGAAACAGAGTCTGGGTTTCCAATGGCATAATCTTGCAGCTAAACCAAGGCCATCAACTGTCACCTCTTTTGGTGTTACAATAAAAATAAACCCCTGTCAACCTATTCTGCTATGTTTAGCCAGTGGCTTCCTAACTGAAACATGTGCAAACAAGAGTTCTGGGTAACATAAGGAGGAAACCTCCAGACTGGACCTGAGGCGGCCACAGCTGTGAAGAGTTAAGTGTGTTGGGGGAGAAACAGTAAAAAGAAAAGCATCAGGGCCATGGGTTAATAAGATATGTTGACGGTGAAGTATAGCTGGGAGAACAGAAAGGCACAAATAGAAAGAGGTACAGGAACAGTGGATTAGACAGTGACAGTGGGTGCTCAGCCCAGGGAAGCTGTGTGGAGGGTGGTATCAGACCCATGGCAAAGGAACTGAGGCCACAGGAGGGCCCAGCTGGGGACAGATACTCATCTCCACCGACCTGGGGCTCAGAAGGAGGAGCTGAGCCCAGGCTGGGCAGAGAGTGATCTGCATTAGATGAAGAGTCACAGGGGCCAGTTCTAGGAGAGGGCGCTTAGTGAGGGACGCCTTTTCATCACACTAGTCTATCTGACAACTTCATCAGAGGCAGTCAATTTATGAAAAAGGAATTAGTTAAGAAATGATGTCTGAGGACACAGTGAAAGGGGCACACGCTTTACATTCCACCTGCCTGGCGAGGGTTGAATCTCACCCCTGTCATTTATAACGTGCCCCGTGTGGACTCGAGTGAGGCACTTGACTTCTCCTGCCTGTTTCATCATCTGTCAAATGAAGATGGGGAGAAGGTAATATCTACCTTGAAGGGCAGCAGTGAGGCTTCCACGGAGGGATAAGCAAAGTATCAACCAGGTGCTGGCCCTCACACGGTCTCTGGTGGTACCGTGAACCCACTAACACTGGACAGCAGGCACGTCTTCAGCATCTTCATCACTTCCTGCCCCTCAAATCTGAGGACTCTTCTCTCTCCTCAAAGAGTCTGACTAATGAGGCTAGTGCCGGTAAGTCCAGAAGAATCTAAGGAAATCCTCGCAGGGAAGAGGCCTAGGGCTCCAGGTCCTGGCTGGGAGGAGGGATACACTTACCATCTCCTCCTGGGAGGCGATGAGCCTGGTTTGTTCCTGGAGCTGGGCGCGAAGGGCAGTGATCTGGCGCTGGGCCTGGATAGCTGCTTTCCTCTGATCCTGAGACAGGGAGGCCTGGAGCCTCTCGTTCTGCTCCTGCAGCTGGTGGCACAGGATGGTCGGTCAGTCACATGTCTGCAGGGACCTCTGAGTGCCCAGTGCCTGCAGGGCCTGCACCTGTAGGCAAACGCTGGTCGGGGTTTCATCTGAAGCAGGTAGAGTGTCTCCAGACCTGGGCAGGTGGCTTTCTAACAAGACTGACTTCCTTCCCATTTGAGAACATTTCAAGTGGTGTCTGAGAAGTGAGAATTGAATGCAGGCCCCTAAGGTCAGGGCAAAAGGCTCCCTGTCAGGTGTGCCACCCACTGAAGGACAGTCAAGTTGAGGTCATTCGAAAATCATCAAATGGATGTTTTTAGGTGAAGACAAAAGGTGAAGGAAATGCAGTCTAAGAGCAGAGAGAAAATGACACTATTTATTTTTAAATAAAACCTCTGATGTAAGAGCAGAGAGAAAAAGACACTGTTTATTTTTGCATTAAGAACCTCTAGAAGAATACAAGAAAGCAATAAAAGTGGTCACCTGTGGGGTGGGTGTCGGGGACAGGGAGATGGAAACGGAGCAGAAGTAAGACTTTACTCCATGTACCTTAATATAGTTCTTCTGCTTTTGGAACAAACTTGAATGCATTTCCCATTTTTAAATGTTTCAAATAAGATAAACCCATCAGATGGGAATTACTGGAACGGGGGGAATCCATCCTGCACCAGACTCAGACCTAAGCACCTTCACCTTCTGAGCTTTCCGCAGCAGAACGTGGGGCTCCTGTTAACTGGCTTCCTCCTCAACTTGCCTCCTTGTCAGGGACATTTTCAGAGAAGCTGTTTTCTCTGCCCTGAGGCCTGCTGCTCTCTGCCCACTGGTCTCAGTGTCTGAACCCTTCCATTTGAGCTGCCCGTGAACTATCACTGAGGTCCACAGCCACCGGGGTCTCTCCTGGTTGGAGTTTCAAAGGAGGGCCCAAACACAGAATGACCAGGCAGCTCTCTGAGTTTTACAGCACCACCCTCCTTGGAGCACCTTATGGGGTCACTGCAGAGGAAACCACAGAGAAAGGATGTGTTGGATTCAGAAGAGAAGGCCCAGAGGCCCCTGCTCCCTGCCAGGGAAGCTGCTCTCTGGGCGGCCGGCCCCTCTGTGTATTGACGGGGGTCAGCAGCCAGGAACAGTATCAGCAAAAAATGATTTTCTGCCAACCAGTCCAAGGGGTGGGGGATGAAAGATGGGGAGCTGAAGGATGAGAGGAGGTCGTGGGAAACCAGGCTCCCCAAAACGGTCCAGTGAGACCTACCTCTCTCTTCTGAGCTGCATGCTCTTCCTGCAATACCTTCATTTTTCTCTTCCATTCTGTTTTCTGGAAAAGATTAAATGCTTATCAAGTGGGCCCCTCTAGATATTAAAATATACTATAAAGCTACACGAGTAGTAGAAAACCCAGACAAAGATGGGGAAAAAATGGAATCTTAGTCTGGGGGAAGATGGATTATTGACAAATGGTGTTCAAACAAGTAGTTAACTGCCTGAAAAAAAATATGAACTTGGATGCTTATTTCATATCTTAAACGAAAATAAATTCTAGGTGGTCAAAGATTTCAACTTAAAACATGTGAGTGATGTCAGCAAGATGATGGACCAGGAGGTTCCAGCTCTCAAAACACCCACAGATGAGACCTTTATGGGAGCCTGGGAATCCAGCTGAGAGGTCCCAGCACCTCGGTGAAGCAAAAAAAACCCAAGAACAGACACACTGAAGAGGGGAAGAAGAACAGCTTTCACCTCACCTGTGTCACCCCTCACCCATGGCGGCACAGCTCAGTGCCAAGAGAGACCCACTCAGCCCACAATCTTTCCCATGGGGAAAGTGAGAGCAAGGGAGCACCCAACTGCCCCAGCCTTGAAGGATGCTGCCCAGGAGGCCCACTTCCGCCTCACCCCACCCAGAACGGAGGGAATCAGCACAGCTGACTCAGTTTTTGGTACTGGCACACGGATCTCAACACCAGCTGGAGATCCTACTGGCTAGCTTGTGGACAGCGGAAGGTGTGGAGGAGGAAAAGTAAAAGTGTAGACTATTTGTATGCAATCAAAGTTAAGTTGTTTTGGGCTTAAAACAGAGTGCTCCAATTGTAAGATGTTTTATATAATCTAATACTAATCACAAAGAAAAAACCTGTAGCAGATATACAAAAGAGAAAGAGAAAGGAATCAAAGCATACCGTGACAAAAAATTCATCAACTCACAAATGAAGACAGCAAGAGAAAAAGAAAGGGACAGTCTGAAAACTGTCAGTTTCAGAACAGTCTGAAAACCATTAACAAAACGGCAATAGAAAATCCTTACCTAACAGTAATTACTTTAAATTTAAATGGATTAAATTCTCCAACCAAAAGATCAAAAGTGGCTAAATGGATTTTTAAAAAAAGATCCAACTATATGCTGCATACAAGAGACTCAGGTTAGCTTTAAGGACACGCATAGGCTGAAACTGAAGGGATGAGAGAAGACATTTCATGCAAATGGTAAACAAAAGAGAACAGGATACCTATACTTATATCAGACAAAATAAGTCAAAAACTGTTACTAGAGACAAAGAAGGTCACTACATATAGGGATCAATTCATCAGGAGGATATAACGACTGTAAATATACAGTCAGCCCTCCATATCCATAGGTTCCACATCTGTGTATCCCACATCCATGGATTTAACTAACCATGGATTGAAAATATTTGGAAAAAAGTTCCAGAAAGTTCCAAAAAGCAAAGCTTGAATTTGCCTCATGCTGGCAACTATTTACGTAGCATTTACATTGTATTACAATATTTACAACTAGTTACATAGAATTTACATTGTATTAGGTATTATAAGTAATTAGAAGTAATCTATAGATGATGTAGAGTATATGGGAGGATGTGCAAAACATAAGGGACTTGAGTATCTGAGAACTTTGGTATCCATAGAGGGTCTGGAACCAATCTCCTATGAATGGATACTGAGGGACGACTATATACTCACCCAACACAGGAGCACCTAAATATATAAAGCAAATATTAACAGAACTGAAGGGAGAAATAGACAGTAATACAATAATAGTAGGGGATTTCAATACTCCACTTTCAACAATGGATATATCATCTAGACAGAAAATCAGTAAGTAAACAATGGACTTGAACAGCACTATAGACCAAGTGTACTGAACAGGCATACATAGAACATCCCATCCAAGTAGCAGAGTACACATTCTCCTCAAATGCCCAAAGAACATTCCCCAGGACAGATCACACGTTAGCCCACAAAACAAGTCTTGCCAATTTAAGCTTGAAATCATAACAAGTTAATCTTTTCCAACCACAATGCTATGAAACTAGAAATCAATAATAGGAGAGAAACAGGATAATTTACAACTGTGTAGATATTAAACAACACATTCCTGAACAAAGAAGAAATCAAAAGAGAAACAAAAAAAAAACTTGTGACAAACAAAAATGGAAACACAACATACCAAAACTTCTGGGATGCAGCAAACGCAGTTCTATGAGGGAAGTTTACAGTCATAAAATTTTACATTAAGAGAAAGGAAAGATCTCAAATAAATAACCTAACTTTACACCCCAAGGACCTAGAAAAAGAATAATAAACTAAACCCAAAGTTAGCAAAAGGCAGGAAGTAATAAAGAGTAGATCAGACATAAATGAAATAGAGAATAGAAAAACAATAGACAAGATCAACAAAAGTAAGAGTTAGTTTTTGAAAAGATAAACAAAATTGACAAATCCTTGGCTAGATTAAGAAAAAAAGAGAAGTCTCAAACATATAAAATCAGAAATAAAAGAGGAGACACTACAACTGTTATCACAGAAATGCAAAGGATTACAAGAGATGTCTATACACAGTTACACACCAATCAATTGGATAACCTAGAAAAAATAGACAACATTTTCCTAGAAATATACAACCAACCAAGACTGAATCATAAAAAAATAGAAAATCTGAACAGACCAATAATGAGTAGGGAGATTGAATCAGTGGTCAAAAATCTCCCAACAAAGAAAATCCCAGAACTGGATGGCTTCACTGGTAAATTCTACTAAATGTTTAAAGAATTAATGCAAATTCTTCCCCAAAATTGAAGAGGACGAAACTTCCAAACACATTTTATGAGGCCAGTATTACCCTTGTCAAATGCCAGAGAAGGACACTACAAGAAAAAAAATTATAGGCCAATATCCTTAAAGAACATAGACACAAAAATATTCAACAAAATACAAGCATATTAAAAGGATCATACATGATCAAGTAGGATTCATCCCCAGGATACAAGAATGGTTCAACATACACAAATCAATACATGTGATACACTACATTAACAAAATAAAGGATAAAATTATATGATCATTTCAATAGATGTAGAAAAAGCATTTGACAAAATTCAATATCCTTTTATGATAAAAAAAAAACTCTCATCAAAGTGTGTATAGAAGGAATATACCTCAACATAATAAAGGCCATATATATGACAAACCCAGAGGTAACATCATACTCAACAGTGAAAGCTGAACACTTTTCCTCCAAGATCAGAAACAAGACAAGAATGTTCATTCTCACCATTCTTATTCAACATGGTCCTAGCCAGAGCACTGAGACAAGAAAAAAAATAAAAGGCATCCAAATTGGGAAGGAAGAAGTAAAATTATCTGTTTGCCGATGAGATGACCGATGACCTTACAAATGGAAAATCCTAAAGACTCCACCAAAAAAAAAAAAAACTGTTAATATAAACAAATTTGGTAAAGTTGCAGGATACAAAATCAGCATGCAAAAATCAGTTGTATTTCTCTACACTAAAAACAAACTATCCAAAAAAGAAATTAAGAAAACTATCCCATTTACAATAGCATCAAAATCAATTAAATATAGGAATAAATTTATCCAAGGAGGTGAAAGAGCTATACAGTGAAAACTATAAAACGTCAATGAAATAAATTGTAGAAGACAAATAAATGAAAAGATATCCCATGCTCATGGATTGGAAGAATATTGTTAAAATACCCATACTACCCAAAACAATTTACATATTCAAAGCAATCCGTATCAATATTTTAATGTCATTTTTCACAGAAATAGGAAAAAAAATCCTAAAATTCATGTGGAACCACAAAAGACCACAAATAGCCAAACCAATCTTGAGCAAGAAGACAAACTAGAGGCATCACTTCCTGATTTCAAGTTATATTACAAAGCTACAGTAATTAAAACAGTATGGTACTGGCATAAAAACAGACACACAGACCAATGGAACAGAATACGAAATCCAAAATTAAACCCACATATGTATGGTCAACAAATCTTCAACAAGGGCACCCAGAATACAAAATAGGAAAAGAATAGTCTCTTCAGTAAATGGTGTTGGGAAAATGGATATCCACATGCAAAAGCATGAAATTGGACCAATATCTTACACCATACACAAAAGCCAACTCAAAATGGATTAAAGACTTAAATGTAAGACCTGAAACCCTAAAAATCCTAGAAGAAAACAGGGACATTGATCTTGTCAATGATTTTTGGATGTGATACCAAAAGCACAGGCAACAAAAGCAAAAATAAACAAATGGGACTACATCAAACTAAAGTTTCTTTACAGCAAAGGAAACCATCAACTGATGAAAAGATGACCTATGAAATGGGAGAAAATATTTGCAAACCATGTATCTCATAAGGAGTTAATATCCAAAATACAAGGAACTCATATAACTCAACAGCAAAAACCAATCCAATTAAAAATGGACAAAGGACTTGAATAGACATTTCTCCAAAGAAGACCTACAAATAGTCAACAGGTATATGAAAATGTGCTCAACATCATTATTCAGCAGAAAAATGCAAATCAAACTACAATGAGATTATCATCTCATACCTGTCAGAATGGCTACTATTTTTAAAAGTAACAAAAGATAACAAGTGTTGGCAAGGATGTGGAAAGAAGGAAACATTTTACACTGTTGGTGGGAATGTAACTCGGTACAGTCATTATGGAAAAACAGTATGGGGGCTCCTCAAAAAAATTAAAAACCAAGAGAGTTACCCATTTTCCCAGAGGAATCTCCCATGTATCCATGAGGTATACATGTTAATAAACTTGTTTTCCTCTTATTAAAAAAATTAAAAACAGAACTACCATATAATCCAGCAATCCCACTTCTTGATTGATTCAAAGGAATTGAAATAAGGATCTCAAAGAAATACTCACACTCCCATGTTCATTGCAGCAGTATTCACAATAGCCAAAATACAGCTACACTTACCCCCAGATTCAATGAGTTATATACATTAAATATGCACAGCTTTTTACATGCGAATCGTACCTCAATAAAGTGACATGTATGAATGAATGAATGGATGAATGAATGAGCAAACAAACTAACAAAAAGAAAACACAGGAATATTTTCTTTTCTCTTTTTGGCCACACGGTGCAGCTTGTGGGATCTTAGTTGCCTGACTAGGGATCGAACCCAGGACCCTGCCAGTGGAAGCATGGGGTCCTAATCACTGTACAGCCAGGGAATTCCCATGATTATTTTCTTTTTAAATCTCAGAGTGGGACCTGATCATTTTGACCACATAAACATTATTAATTTTGTATGGTCAAGACCATGATAAACGAAGTTTAAGGATGACTAGGAAATAGGGGAAAATAGCCACAACAAGAGCAACAAAGGGTTGGTTAATTTCCATATGTTACACAAACTCACAAATTGGTAAGGATATCAACAGAAAAAATAGGCAAAGGATGTGAAAGAGTTCACAGAAAAAGAACGGCTTTTTTAAATGAGAAACTTGAAACATCAAGCAGTGGAAACGCTTCACCTCTGCTAGTTAAATGTTAAGCTCTTTCTTAACAGTCTTGGAGAGCAGAAGCAGGACATGATTGAATGACTGTGCCAACTGCCCTTCCTAGCCATGGAACTATCAGTGATACAGACCATATGTAACTGGACTGATGTAAGGTTCATCCAGTGGAGGCCAGGCCGCCCCCTCCCAGCCCATGACAGCAGATTGTGCATAAGTCTTCCCAGTTCCATATCCAGTGACCTCACATTAGCAGCATGAAATCAGCCATGATGGGAATATTTACACCACAGAAAATGGCAAATGCTACAAATCAAAGCTTTTTTAGTTCCAGACAACCGGTTGTTAAGTATTTAACATCACACCATTAGACCCATGCCAAATATCTTTAAAGCCAGAAGACTGTCACACTTTCTAAGAATTGTTTTCAACTGGGTTGGAATCAAAATGAGGGCAAGGGTGTCCAGTAAGATACACGGCTGAATGTATTTTGAAAAAACTCCCAGGCAAATCTGACATTGCACACATTTATGTCACCAGCCTCACCTGAGAATCCTAAGAACCCTACTCCATGCTTTCATGAATTGGCAGAAGGTCTGAAAATATAGAACTTTGATGTCTTTCAACTTCCCTTAAACCACAGAGCAAAACCGACAAACTCTGTTGGAAGACAGCATGGTTCTCGCCTGGCTCTGGGAAGAAAGGCACGGGGCATCGGCTCACCTGAATCTCCATCTTCTCCTTCAGGCCCCGGAGCTCCTGAGCCTGGCTGAGTCGTTCCTCGGGCTCCTCATCCTGCAGGGACCCGAGGTTGGACTTCATCACCTTGTGGGACTGCAGTGCCTGCAGTTTCTGAAAAGACCAGGGTGCAGTTTCATTCAGATGAACATCTAATCATGATGTTGTCTTTTTTACCCGGAGCGGTGTCAGAAGGGCACACCTAACCCCAACCATAAAGCCCCAACCTGAACTCACTAGGTATCTGCATGCCTGCAAACATTCACACAAGTTCACACTCCCCTTCACTAGTGTTCTCCTGAGAGCTCAGCCCTTGCACAGGAGAAGCAAATTCCCATGGAAGAACAGGATTCAAGAGTGTCATTTCCATTGCGCTGAAATTCTGCTGTACTTCAAACCCGGAACTTGCCTGACGCCTTTCCCATTTCTTCCTCAGTCTCGAATAGGCTGAAGAGAATCAGACTATCGGAGCTTTGAGGAGGGTCTCAGGCACTCCAGACCACTCCCTGAGGACTCCTGGCCCTCTTCCCGCAAAAAAAAATCCTGGCTGTCACCAAGAAGGCCTGGCTTTTCACAACTTGGAGTCATGTCACCAACGCCTAGTGCTCCCCAAGCTAATAGTGTATGGTGTGAAGGAAAAGGCATGGAAAAGTGGATCAAAGACAAGGTGCCTTTCCACCCCCCATGGTTATATTTTTAAATATATCACTACTGCAGTGACAAAAGCAATTATCTCCATCTCTATTACTATAACAAACTCATAAGCCCTATTCAAGCTTTAGAGAACAGTTAAGTCCCTGAGTTTAACTTCTCACTCTTGCTAATCTTTATCTCTTCTCAGTTCCTGCTAAAGCAATATTGGGTCCAAGTGTTAACCATTTCTAAACCCCTTGAATATTCTTTTAGAGTCAAATGCTTGATCAGATGTATGCACAACTTTCGGCCCCTGATGTGTCACTTCTGTCTTCACACTGCTGCTTATGACACACCAGAGAGCTGGCTTTCTTGGCATCACAAACCTTCATGGTGTTTTCCTTTCAACTGGGGTAAAGTGGACTTACAGTGTTTTTCACAATCACTCTAAATGGAATCTTATCTGTTTCCCCATCCCCCAGAATTTTTAAAAAATAAATCAAGAAGATAATTATCCAACTACACTGAGAATCTTGTATCCAGTTTGGTTCCTATACTTTAATAAAAGTGAAACAATAAAATGTCAGGTGAGAGGAGATGGGCGGGGGAGACACACAAACACAAAAATACAACAGAAGCCATCCTATAGGGGAAAGGCAAAAAAAAAAAAAAAAAAAAAATAGATGTTCCAGTTTAGGACAGTGTGATCCAAGTTAAAAGGAAACCATGGATGGTAGTAAGAATTATGTCCTCATTTACCACAACCCAGAATTTCCTAACCAAAAGTAACCTTTTGATTTTTGAGGACACGGTTTATGAACAACAACTCCAAATTCAAATCAATACCTAGGTATCTAACGTGTCTAGTCAAAGAGTACCATGTCAGGGGAAGCATGAGAGTCAGGGAGTTTCAGATGAGCTCAGAGATGATGGGTGTGGAGCTGGGGGTTAGCAGTGTGACATCCACATGGTGGGGCAGCATCTTGTCCTCCACAGATTATCCCTGTCCACCCTGGGGGAACATTTAGGAATGGGAGGACTTGGGTCACTATCGATACACACACACACACACACACACACACGCAGAGCTCTCACTGCACTCCCACCGCCCTCCATCCTTGGCTTTCCGTCTCAGATTGAAACCACCAAGGCTCCATGCATATCCTACGACAATCCCCTTCTAGAAAAGTTGTCTAGGTGTTTCTTTAGGCAAAGCATGCAATGATCATGAGAAACACTATTACACAATTCATTTTCAAATCAAGAAAAGATTCTCTTTGATGTTCAGTGGACCAATAAGAGCTAAATACATCCTGAAAATACTTCTCCTCAAACATTGTCCCTGATACGGTTTTAGTTATACAGGTTTATATGGGAAGATACAGTCCACGGATAACTTTAATAAGGTTTTCTTGAATAAACTTAATAATATATCCAGTAGAAGAGCAGGGGCTTTGAAGTTTAAGGAGCTGGGTTCAAATCCCAGTGCTACCTCTTAACAGCTGTGTGACCTTAGGCAAGTTATGTGACCTCAGTGTCTTGGCCTGTAAAGGAGGAATGATAATAGCTTTTTTTTAAAAAAAAAAAAAAAAAAAAAAAAGAACTTTCTTCCTTTTTTTTTTTTTTTTTTTTTACTTTTTGGCCATACTGTGCAGCACGTGGGATCTTCGTTCCCTGACCAGGGATCCCTGCAGTGAAAGCGCAGAGCCCTAACCACTGGACTGCCAGGGAATTCCCTAAAAAAAGAACTTTCAAAAAGAAATTAATGAACTAATGACACACTTACCTTTAGAATGTTATAGTTGTTTGGTTGTTATGAGGATTAAGAGTTAGTGTATGTAAAGTACTCTGCACAGGGGCTAGAAAAGTTTCAGTAAATGTTAGCTATTATGTGTGACCCCCACAGACCCCAACAGAGAGCCTGGCCTGCAGCCAGGGCTCAGCAAGTACTTGTTAGAAGAAAAATGCATTCATTTACATTTTGCCTCATTTCTTGTCCAGTGATGAAAGCCCTTTGAGACAATAAGGATAATGTCTCAGGAGCTCTTACTATATGCCAGATAATGTTAAGTGCTGTCTATGTGTTAATTTAACCCTTTCAGAAACCTATCCTACAGAAAATAAACTGAGGCAGAGGAAGGTTAGGTAACTAGCCTAAGATCACACAGCCAGTATGTGATGGAGCAGGGATTCAATCCTGGGCACTGGCCTCTAGTATCTGGCCTCACAGTGTATTACCCACCCCCAATGGCAGATGACAGAGAACTAGTACAAACAAAGAAATGAATTTTGAGAATAAGCAGGTTTTCAACTAAAGAACTCTGAGAAGCCTTTTAGGTTGGGTACCTCTTCTAGTGTAGAGCTCTGGTTGGCAACACTTTTAAATTCATCCCAAAATAATTTTTTGAGCTTGTCTATTTCCCCGTATAGCTTGGCCCGCTCTTTTTCTTTCCATTCATCAAATTCTTTCTTAGCTTCTGCTTCCCTCTGGCGAGTGATCTCTGCTTCCTACAAAGAAAAGCAAGAACAAGAGAATCATTAATTCCACATTATGACAAATATTTACCAAGAAACTGCTAGGGCTCCTTGTCCGTGCAAGCCACTATGGAGACCCAAAGAACATTCATCCCCCGGTCCCCACTGCTGGGACACGGAGTGGGATTAGTCTTATCTGAACCGTAAAGGCCCTTGAGGATGGGGATCATGTCTTTTCTCTCTTTATATTCCTCACAATGCCTGGCATAGTTGGTGCTCAGTAAATGCACGCTGAGGGAAGGAGTGATGAATGAATAAATGCCGGAAGGAGTGAGGCAAGTTTATGCATTTTCGTTCTACAAATACTTACTGAGTACCTCCTCTGGGCTGCCTTTGGGAGCTTATCCAGTCTTTGTCCTCAAAAAGCTAACATTACATTGTAAGAAGTTAAAATTCAGGTTCAAATGCTCTCCAAAGGCGCTAATGCAAGAAGCTGCAGCTCTCTTTTGGCCATACAGGTCTGACCAAGTAATTGAATTTTCCTTGCCAAACTACCCAAAATGATTTAGCACATCCAGGAAGATGCCATCCTAGCTCTGTCTCCTGCTCTATGAAACAGCCAGAATTTTGGCCCTGTGGGATGAGAGTGCATCATGGGTCTCTCAGCTAGTCCGTGACCAAGCCCCCTGCCGTTTCCTCTCCACGCCCACCTGAAGCTGCCGCTGCCTCTCCGCTGCCCTCTGCGCTTCCAGCTCCCCTTGGGTCCACTTCAGCTTGGCCCACAGCTCTTCCAACACCTCCTCCACTGGCTGCTCCTGCTTCTTCTGCTTTCCTGTGGGGTCCACTCGAAGAGAGGGTGACGGCGTAAGTCAAAGTCAGTGGAATGTATACCGTCACACCTCAGTCTGAGTTCAGCTTTGCCACTTACATTGTACACTGACTTTGGGCAAATGACAGAACCTCCCTGACTCTCTGTTTCTCCACACTGGAAAATGGACATAGTAATAGCACCTAACCCAGAGAGTTATTGTGAGGATGAAATGTGATAATGCAAAGGGCGTAGCGTAGTGCCTGGCAGAACAGCTCAATCCATGTGAACTATTGTTGTCATTTAAAATAACTATTTTGACAGTACTAACACATGGTAATGTGAATGCAAAATCAGCAGAGTAACAGAAGCAGAATGCCAAACAGTGTGTACACACTGATTATCAATACAAAGAACATGTCTATGTATCCTGACAGCAATCAGAGGGGAATTTAAAATAGTGATAATAATTGTAGCTTTAAGTTCACTCTTTTCAGAAATATAGTGTAGTTTAAATGTGTAGTTTTAAATTTCCAGTGAAAAAAAGGCAGCATGCATTATGAAGAAACCTTGAATTACAGAAGAATATTCTAACTAAATCACATAATGATAAACTAAGAGTTAATGAAAAAGACACCAATTGTTCTTGAACATTTGTTACTTTTTTAAAATTTTATTTATTTTTGGCTGTGTGCCAGGGCTTTCTCTAGTTGTGGCAAGCAGGGGCCACTCTTCATCACGCTGCACGGGCCTCTCACTATCGTGGCCTCTCTCGTTGCGGAGCACAGGCTCCAGACGCACGGGCTCAGTAGTTGTGGCTCACGGGCCTAGTTGCTCCGCAGCATGGGGGATCCTCCCAGACCAGGGCTCGAACCCATGTCCCCTGCATTAGCAGGCAGATTCTCAACCACTGCGCCACCAGGAAAGCCCAACATTTGTTACTTTTTAAAGTACATTTACAGACTATTAGATGGTACTGTTACTGAAACTTTAAGCTTTACTTTGAAAAGAAGTATATGGCTTTTCTCAGATGGGACTTTTTAGAAACAAGCAACTTTTAGATGCAGTGTAAATTAATTTGGGTTAATTAAGTGATCTGAGGTGAGTCTGGAATGGGAGGGCTGGGTTATCTGAGAAGCCAGCTGCCTGACTATAAATTAATGAACATTAATGTAGCAAAAGTTGCCTTAAGAACATATTTTTCCTCTCCTTACAGCACTTTACATTAAGGAAATAACAAGGAATATGCACAACGATTTATGTACAAGAATGTTATCATCATGTGACTTACAACAGGAAAATTTTTTAGTAGCCCATATAAATTGAGAAATAATTCAACTGTGAAATATATTATGATCGCCACGTGATGAAATACTATTCAGCCATTAAAAATCATGTTTTCAAAGATGATTTACTGACTTTGGAAAATGTGATATATTCTTAATTGAAAATAAGCAGTGTCAAAACTGCATCCTATATGACTATATTTGTATAAAGAAAAATAATGACTGAGAACATACCAACATTTTAACTGCAGGTGATATTGTCCACAGTTTTTATTTTCTCTTTTCTACCTTTCTGTATTTAAATTTTCTAGATCAAAGGCATATTTTTTCCAATTTCTTTATTGTGATGAAATATACATAACACAAAATTTACCGCCTTAGCCATTCTTTTTTTTTTTTTTTTTTTTTTCGGTACGTGGGCCTCTCACTGTTGTGGCCTCTCCCGTTGCGGAGCACAGGCTCCGGATGCGCAGGCTCAGCAGCCATGGCTCACGGGCCCAGCCGTTCCACGGCACGTGGGATCTTCCCGGACCGGGGCACGAACCCGCGTCCCCTGCATCGGCAGGCGGACTCTCAACCACTGCGCCACCAGGGAAGCCCCCGCCTTAGCCATTCTTAAATGTATAGTTCGGTGGTATTACATACATTCATAATGTTGTGCAACCATCACCACCATCCATCTTCAGAATGCTTTTCATCTCGTAAAACAGAAACTCTAGTCTCACTAAACACTAACTCCCCATTCCCCGTTCCTCTAGCCCCTGGCAACCATCATTCTACTTTCTGTTTCTATGAATTTGACTATTCTAGGTACCTCATTTAAGTAAAATCATATAGTATTTGTCCTTCTGTGACTGGCTTAGCTCACTTAGCATAATACCCTGTTGTAGCATATTGCAGAATTACCTTTCTTTTTAAGGCTGAATAGTATTTCTTTGTATCTATATACCACACATTGCTTATCCACTCATCTGTCAATGGACATTTGGGTTCTTCTACATCTGAGCTACTATGAATATGTGTATAAATACCTCTCCAAAGATATATATCTTTATCAGAAAAAAATATTTAATAAGTAGAAAATCTGTTTTTCTCTAACAGTCTCTAATGCAGAACCAAGAAGAATTAGATATATAATAAATGCATAGTAACTAGGTGAATTGTGCTGTTTTAAAACTCTGTTCTTTGAAAAAGAAATTAAAATAAAGGGAAAAATATTTTATTCAATGGGATTTTTATCTTTAATTTATATTACATTTTATCACATTATATTTTCGTATCTATATTTATTTTACGTTTTAACAGCTATTTCTTATTGAACCTCAAAAAACAGATATAAAGTACGCAAACCTCTTAATGGGAAAAACATACAGCCTTGCTACTCGTTTTAGAATTTGAAACAGTAAAATTACAGTGATTAAGTCATAATAAGCTCATGACATTAAAAAAGTCAAAGAATTGGTCTGACTGCTCATTAAGCCCAGTTAAGCTTATTCATAGTCAGCACCAGAGAACAGCAAATTCCAGAAGGCTGGGAGGTAAGGGCCCTTCAAAGTCACTCTGTCTGACTGCCCCATTCACAGTGAAGGACAGAGGAGGAAACACTGACCGTGGTCACATAACAGAAGGGGACAAAGCTAAGACTGGAACGTACCTGTCTGACTCCCAGCCCTTTTTCTCTAAACACGTGGTCAGAAACCCTCCCCGCCCAATGTGGGATCCCCCCATCCTCAACTGGATGATGAGGTTCTGAGGGCAGCTTGGGTGGTGTACATGCCCCTCATCCACTGAACACACGCCCAGGCCCTTGCACGGTCCCAGGAGGGCCACCTGGACTCACCACCTTCCACCACGCCCGTATGTCTGCGCTGGATGTGGCCCCGGAGAAAGGTGGCGTTCATGAAGGTCTTGTCACACAGGTGGCACTACACAGAGGGAGGTAGTGGGAAGTGCAGGATTAGCTCACCTGAGTCAGCCAGGGATTCTCCCTCTATCAAAACTCTCATTCCTTGGGCCCCTTGGGCTGCTTCATATATAAAGAGTTTGATTTACTGAGTAAGGCAGTGACTGAACCCAAGATATATATACTATATATTTTATCCCCCCCCAATATATATATATATTTTTTTCTTTTTCTGAATTTTAAAACACTACCAGTGCCGTGGAGCTAGGAACAATGATTAGTATCATCCTTTGCTGATACTAAGGAATTTTTGTTGGTTTTTCAGGGCATGATGATGGTATTACGTTTATGTTTAAAAGTGGGATGGGAGTCCCTGCCTTTTAGAGCTACATAGTGAAATATTTACAGATAAACTCATATGACTGATACACTTCAAAATAATACAGGGCTGGGGGAAACTGGGTAGAGGAACAAATGCGACAACATTGGCCATGAGTTGATAACTGTTGGGCTGGAGAGTGTGAAGATGAAGGTTCATTATATTATTCTCTCTACTTTCGTATATGTTTGAAATTTTCCACAATAAAAAGGTTTTTTTCAAAAAACACCAATGTCCAAGTCTCACCCAGAGTTGAGAACCACTGGAGCAAAGGGTAGTAAATATAGCATCTGAAATTCCACTTCACTCTCCTCAAGCATTTCAGACAATGCCAATCCAGCATATCATTTTTTCACTGTAAAACTTCAAAATTCTTCCAACACGGCTTTGCAGGCTGCCATTGCTAGTCAATCAGAGTAAGAGGGCAGATTATTTGCTGTCTTTACACAAAGGCAAATGTGACAGAAATTGCCAATCGTCCCCCAGTACCAGTTTTCCCTTTTACCTTAGCAATAGAAGCCTTGATTTTTAGCTGACCGTGAGGCTAATGAGACTATATGTCACCTCCTCCCTTACAACCAGGTGTGGCCATGTGACTAAATTCTGGCCAATGGCATGTAAACAGAAGCGGTATATGCAACCACTTTTGGGAGGTGTCATTA
The DNA here is from genome assembly GCF_964270905.1 of Leucopleurus acutus. Lineage (NCBI taxonomy): Eukaryota > Metazoa > Chordata > Mammalia > Artiodactyla > Delphinidae > Leucopleurus > Leucopleurus acutus. Next base: position 125,536,492 of record NC_139147.1, on the reverse strand, counting down.
AAGAAAGAGCCATGATATTCCTCACCCTCCCTCCTCCTGCTGAATGGAATGTGCACCTGAGAGGTGGAACTCAGGCAGCCATCTTGGACCAGGAGGCAGAAGTCACACAATGAGGCTGGAGAGAAACAAATCCAGAACTGGGTCCGCGATTACATGCCACCCCTGGATTGTTTACCTCTAAACTTTGTTCATGAGAGAGAGAAATAAACTTCTATCTGGTTTAAACAATTATAATTTGAGGTTTCCTGTCACCCACAGCCAAACCTAATCCAGATGGATACAGTCTGGGTTGACGGACTCTGCCCACTCCTGAGTTCTAAAGTGACACATGAATTTCTAGTTGTTTGAAGGAATATCAGCTGGGGGGCAGGGAATATGTTACAAGGCATCTTATTCCAAATTATAAGCCCGTCCCCTCAACCCACCCTTCCCTGCTTCCCCTTTTCCACCCCAAGCAGCACACTCACAAACCAGGCACCAGACTAGTCCCTCCACCATGCCAGCTTTGAACCTGGGAAAATGAGATGCTGGCATTGCAGTGGCCCAACTTGCTGCCACACGGACAGAGGGTTTCTGAGAATGGAATCCACACTGACAACTGCCAAGAGCTGCAGAGAGAGAAACTAGGTTCTGGTGCCATCACCTAAGTCCCACCATAACCCTGGATCTTTCAGTTAAATTAACCAATAAATTCCTTATTGGCCTAAGCCAGGTTAGACTGCTGTTTTGTCCTTTACTGCTGGAAAGGTTCTGACCCTTTTCTCGTAATTAACATTATATTAATTATGTCAATTACCATTCAATCCACTAACATCATGCCCTAATGATTCCTTCTGTCCACCCACCCCCAAACTATGAATTTCTATTAAACCTGAACCAGCATGATTTGTGTCTTCATCCTCAGAGCCTGGCAGAGGGTCGGGCCCCCTGACAAGCTACTAAAGGGCAACTGTCCCTGATCCACTCTTTCCATAGAAAGAAACGCAAATGCTCAAATGCCACTCTGGGGAAAGAACTGTCACTTGGCTGACTAATAGAGTCACTTTTCCAGAACAGGCCTGGCTCTACCAGTCCCCTGTCACACACCTCTTACACACACCTTTACACATCACACTCTCTACACACACACACAGCCTTCGTATATACACACTCACGCCCTCCATGAATACACACACCCTTACGCACATACAACCCTTCATTCATTCACACACACACACCATAAATATATCTTCACATGCAAGCATGTTACACACCACACACTCTACATACATACCTACACATACCAGTCACAGATGTACCTTCCAATCACAGACACCATCCATAAACACACATACACACCTTGCATACATTCACACATGCACACGAGACATGAACTCATACACACACCTGCCACACATGTACAATCTCCACACACACACACACACACACACACACACACACACACGCCATAGACTTGATGAGACACCCTGGGGCTCTCTGGCCACCAGCGGCATCTCTGAAATCTGCTCCCAGCCCCAGTGAGAATAGCCACAGCAGCCTCAGGGGCCAGGCAGTGGTGCCGCCGGGGTGGCTGGTGGCCGGGCCCACAGCCCTCCCGGCGGCCCCGCTCGCAGAGATGCTCACCGCATGGTAGCTGTGGGCGCCCGTCTGCAGGAGCAGCTGCTGCAGGGCGCTGATCATCTTGCGCCGCCGGCGGCTCTCCTCCCGCACGCCCCTGAGCTCGTCGGCCTGGCGGCCCAGCTCCTGCTGGCCGCGCTCCTGCTGGCCCAGGCTGGCCTGCAGCCGCGCCTCCAGCTGGGCCACGCTGGTGCTCAGGCAGTCCTGGCAGTGCAGCAGGTACTCAATGCTGAGCTGCGCCAGCCGCAGCACCTTGAGCAGCGCCGGGTCCACGGGCTGCCCGCAGCGGCCGCACACCTCCCGGTCCAGGTTGCAGAAGGTGACGCTGACGATGTTCTCCTGCAGGGTGGCCACATCCAGCTCCCGTGCCACGCGGTCCACGTCCAGGGCGCTAATGCGCCTCCAGTCCATTCTCTCACGGCGAGGTTGGAACTTGAAGGTGGGGAGAGTGTAGGCCACAAAGAGGGGGTCGCTGAGGCCCTGGGCGGTGGTAGCGTGGGACTGCATGGACGGGGGGAGCCCTGGGCTGACCACTGGGGAAGGGTGCCGCCAAGACCACGGCAGCAGGCACAGGAGCTGAGAGAGGGCCTGGAAAATGAGAGGAGGGTTGAAGTTAGGCCTGGTGCGTGTGGCTCCATGTACCGCGCTGGCCAGCAGGAGCCTGTAGTGTGCATGCTGTGCATGACACAGCCAGAGCAAGGGTGTGGGCTTTATGACACACAAATGTGGATTCAGATCCTCAGCCTGCAGCAAGATCCTTTACATCTTTAAGCCTCCGTGTGTACTGGGGATCACAGGGCCTCCTCTTCAGGCTTGCGGTTAGCAATGAGGCAGGCGAAACACCCAGGCCAATGCCTGGCCCATAGCAGGTCCTCAGTGAACCCCCCGCCGTGCCCAAGTCCACTGTAAGAGTGCCTGCCAGAGGGCTTGGTCAGGAGGGAGCTGTCCAATGTATAAGCAGGTCTTTCTGCAACCCTACATTGACCTCAGGATGAAGTCTAATAACTTGCCACGGGAGGCAGAGTCACTTAATGGTGGACATTAAGTGGCTCTCCTTCTGTAATTGCAACATTTAATGGAGGGGTGCGCTACAGTTCCCAGTTTCCCCAGCTGTCAGGTGTGATCAGTATGACTATGTTCTCTCTAGTGGGATGTGAGCGAAATGATGTCCGCCCCTGCCACGGGGTGGCGCTCCAGAGAGCAGCCGTGTCTCTGCACAGAGATTGTGCTCAGTCCACGATGGTCTGTTTCAAACCTCATGGTTTAGAAAACAGCTCCAGTTTGTTGTTAAATGACTCAGATTCTACTCACCACTCTCTTGTTAGACAAAGAAATTGCTCTCTTTGGGGAGTAACCTGACAATAGCAACCGGAATTTAAAATGAACATTCCAGTACTAAGAATTACAATCTGTTCTACAGATAAACTCATACAAGTGTGCAAAGGTGCTTGTACGAAAATTGTCTTTGTAGTATTATTTGTAATAGCAAATTACAAGAAAATTACAAAAAAGCAAAGTACAAAGTACAGTGGAGATATGAATGGTATCTCTATACGATGAAATACTATGCAGCTATTGATAAGAATAAGGCAGTTTTTATGTACTGATTGATACGGAATAATGACTATATATATACATATATATCCATTTCTGTTTAAATAATATATTAATATGACATTTAATAATAATTAGCAAAAATAAAGGAGATATGTATATCTCACATATGTATGTGTATATGTATTATATATACATATATGCATAAATATATATATCTCACATTAGAATGTTTCCTATGAGGCAGGAGGGAAATGGGAATGTGAAATGGGGATAAATAAATGAATAAAATAAATAAATAAAATAGATGGTGCATGGGTAGGAGATGGATAGATAGATAGACAGACAGGTCTTACATAGACCAATGATGATAATGATATATATAACACACATATATGAATGATTCATATATGTTATTCATATATAATCATAATTAAGTAGACTGATTTATTCTTCCTAAATATGGTTCATTATCTATATTTTTTAATAAGCATAGACTATTTCTAGGAAAATAAGCTGTTAGCAATGGTTATACCTGGGAAGTGGGAACGGAGGTTAGAGGACTTTTATTTTCCACTCACCACCTCTCTATACTATTCAGTCCTTTGCGTCATCATCTATTACTTTTATAATTTCTTAAAGAAAAATATACAATTTCCGGCCTTAAAGAACTTAGAATCTGACTGAACAGGAAATACATGTGACCCTATTCAATCAAGTTCTTTTTAGATCATGTGATTTACACTTTCAAGTACAGCAGAAAGTCAGAGAAGAAAAAGGTCATTGACCTCAGGAAGCTGAAAGGCCTTGAAGAAACAGGCAGGCTCGGTTTGCAAAGAGGGGAAGGCCTCCAGGAAAGGCCCCTGAGCGCCCTGAGCCTGTCTTCATCTGGGAAAGGCGGCAGTGGGAGGTGACAAGCCTGCCCCCACCTGCCCTGGGGTACTCTGGGGACTGGAGGAGAGGCAAGGGAAGGGTGCTCGGTAAGAAAACCGGCCGCAGTGCAGGGAGTGCCAGCCTCCAAGCCAGACACACACTCTAAATGCAAACCTACCAACAGGTAGAACTAGCCTCACTTTACAAACAAGGAAACTGATGTCTGGAAAGGTTAAGTGCCTTCCCCAGGTAGGGAGGCCAGAGTTGAAGTACAGCTGGAGGTGCATCTGGCTCCAAAGCTTGTGGACTTTGAACCATCCAACATCGATTCTTGAGGCTATTTGTCCTAAAACTTTGCTTGGATCAGATCATCAAACCTTACCCATCGAACTCATTCATTCATTCACTCACCCCCTCCCCCGCTCCTTTAGAACATGCCTAGCTTGGCCAGGCCCGGTGCCAGGCACTGGGGCCACCAAGATGCATTAATCACACACCTGCCCCCCAGCCCCCTCCTCGGCAGCTTAGCATGGCTCCTTGCTGCCCCAGGACCAAGTGCAAACAAACCCCTCAGCCTGGTCTTCAAGCTGCCACAGGATGCCACGGACCCACCTTTTCCATTTCAGCTCCAATGTTTCCCTTTCTCAGATCCTCCTCCCCAACACATACTCCAGAAACAAAACCATCCAGCCATGAGCATCCTCATCACGGCCATGAGGAGAAGACCAGCACATTCCTCTTAATATGTCACGTTATTTTTTAAAAAGGAGGCAGGTGACATGACACTCACCATGCTCAGCTGCAGGCTCTAACTGTGTCACCGGAGCCTCAGAGACAATCGCCACAACAAGCTGTGCTTTGGAGCAGCAGCACGTTGCCAGGTGGGCTGTGGGCCAGGGTAACAGGACACCTGCTTCCTGTCCTCCCACAGACCAGGAGCTCACCTGAGAACTCGCTGTTTAACTATTTAATATTTAAGCTCTGGCCTCAGATGTCTGCCCACAGTCCCCTCTCTCATAATAAGGCCAAGAATGTTCCACCAGCCACTCTCTCAGCTCTCCTCCCACCTCTTCGAATGCCCCTTCCAGCCTCTTCCTTGAACAAGGAAGAGCCCACTATCCTTGCACCCTTCTTTAAGGCAGGGTGTGCCAGTGCCCCTGTGACAGTCTGCTGGTCACCCATCACCCATCTCTCCCTGCACACTCTCCCTGGGGATGAGCTCACACGTAACCATAGCTTCAGCTACCATAGGCCTGCTATAGGCCAAGCCTCAGCCACTCCCAAATCTCCTTCTCACAGGCCTGTCTCTTGGGACCTTTAGACTTAGCCTTCCAATACTGATTATACGAGAAATTGCAAATCTAAATTCCACCAGGACCACGAAGGTACTATTAAAGGTAGGAAACGTGCCAGGTGTAAGAGAAACCAAATACAAGCTTGATGATAAGTGGCAACTGACTCCCTATCTTAATGTCCGAGATACACGTGGGCAGTGGTTCTCAAAGTGTAGTCACTGACCAGCAGCATCAGCATCAACTGGACACTCGTTAGAAATGCAGATCTCCAGACGAACTGCTTCAGAACCATTGCAGTAGGGAGTGTTGGCATAGGGAGCATTAAGGACTGTGGCAAAATGGGAAGTGCGTGCCCTGCTTACAAGGGGCAGCCACCACTGAGCTTCAGCCATATGGGAAGTGATGTTCTGTGCTCCTCGTGGGCTAATTCCAAATTCACTAAGTAGATATTCAAACAAGTATGGCCAACATGGTGAAGTAGGAAGACCCTAGCTCACCTCCTCCCACAGACACACTAAAATTACAACTATTTACAGACTGGCTATCTATAAGAATGACCTGGAGACTAGCAAAAATGGTTTTCCCCAACTAAAGATATAAAGAAGGAACCACAAGATGGGTAAAAGGAGTGGGGACGCAAATTAGTCAAGACCCACACCCCTCGGCGAGCAACCCACAAACAAGACGATAATTACAACTGCAGAGGTTCTCCCCAAGGAGGGAGGGGTCTGAGCCCCACCTCAGGGCTCCCCAGCCCAGAGGTCCTGCACTGTGAAGATGAGTTCCCAGAACACCTGGCTTTGAAGGCCAGCAAGGCTTGCATATGGGAGAGCTGGCACCAGCCCTGGGCCCCTCTGGCCCCCACAGACAGCTGCCCCAGGACTCAACCCCGATCACCAGGGGGCTGGCAGCCACTACATGAGGCAGGGCCAGCCACACCTACCAGCACCCTCACAGCAGCCAGCCCAGCCACACAGAAGGGCCCACTCAGCCCACATGGCTGGCACCCATGGAGCATATAGCTCTGGGGACCAGAAGGGAGTGTGGTACTAGGCTCCATAGGACGTTTCCTACATGAGGCCACTTCTCCAAGATCTAGAAACAAAACTGACCTACCTAATACACAGAAATAAACACAGAGAATTAGACAAAATGAGGAGACAGAGAAATATGTTTCAAATGAAGGAACAAGACAAAACTCCAAAAGAAACGAGTGGAGATAAGCAATCTACCCAATAAAGAGTTCAAGGTCATGGTCATAAAGATGCTCCACAAACTCAGGTGAAGATGGATGAACACAGTGAGAAGTTCAACAAAGAGTCAGAAAATATAAAGGAGAACCAAACAGATCTGAAGAATACAATAACTGAAAGAAAAACACACTAGAAGGGAATCAACAGTAGATTAGATAATACAGAGGAATGGATCAATGAACTGGAAGACAGAGTAGTGGAAATCACCGAAGGTGAAAACTAAAAAATAATTTTAAAAAATGAGGACCGTTTAAGAGACCTCTTGGACAAGATCAAGTGTACTAACATTCACAATATAGGAGTCCCAGAAGGAGAAGAGAGACAAAGGGGAAGAGAACTTAACTGGAGAAATAATAGCTGAAAAGTTCCCTAATGTGGAAAAGAAAACAGACATCCAGGTCCAGGAAGCACAGAGAGTCCCAGACAAGATGAACCCAAAGAGTTCCATACCAAGACACATTATAATTAAAAATGGCAAAAACTCAAGATAACGAGAGAATCTTAAATGCAGCAAGAGAAAAGCAACTAGTTGTGTACAGGGAACTCCCCTAAAACTATGACCTGACTTTTCAGCAGAACTTTGCAGGCCAGAAGGGAGTGGCACAACATGAAAAGATGCTCAACATCACTCATCATCAGGGAAATGCAAATCAAAACCACAGGGAGATACCACCTCACACCTGTCAGAATGGCTATTATCAAAAAGACAAGAAATAACAAGTGTTGGAGGATGTGGAGAAAAGTGAGCCCTCATGCACTGTTGGTGGGATTGTAAATTAGTAACAGCTTTATGGAAAACGGTATGGAGGGTCCTCAAAAAATTACACATAGAACTACCATACAATCCAGAAATCCCACTTCTGGGTATTTTTCTGAAGAAAACAAAAGCACTAATTCAAAAACATAAATGCAGCTCTATGTTCATTGCAGCATTACTTACAATAGCCAACATATGGAAGCAACCTAAGTGTCCATCAACAGATGAATGGATAAAGAAGATATAGATAGATAGATAGATAATTACTCAGCCATAAAAAGGAATGAAATCTTGCCATTTGCGACAACATCGATGGACATGGAGGGTATTATGCTAGGTGAAATAAATCAGAGAAAGACAAATACTGTATGATCACTTACATGTGGAATCTAAGAGACAAAACAAATGAACAAACATAACAAAACAGAAACAGACTCATAGATACAGAGAACAAACTGGTGAGTGCCAAAGGTGAGGGGGCAGAGGGATGAGTGCAATAGGTGAGAGAGATTAAGAGGTACAAACTTTTAGTTATCAAATAAGTCACTGGGATGTCATGTACAGCATAAGGAATGTAGTCAATAATATTGTAATAACTCTGTATGGTGACAGACGGTAACTAGACTTATTGTGGAGATCATTCTGTAATGTATAAAAATATTGAATCACTATTTTATATACCTGAAACTAATATAATATTGTAAGTCAAATATAATTCAATAAAAAATAAGATAGTCAAAGACCTCTATGAACTGCTTCCAAACTACCTTTCTAGCTGCATCTCCCACCTACCATTTACTTGCTGTCCATACTTTCCTATCTATGGGCTATTTATTCATAGGCACTGTTTTTAAATGCTTTGTAAAGAATAACTCATGTAATCTTCACAACAACCCTTCAAGGAGGTACTATTATTATCTAAGCCACAAAGAAGTGAAGAAGCTTGCCCCAGGTGCAGGAAGCAGGATCCATCCCACGCAGCCTGGTTACAGAGTTGCACTCTGAGCCACTATGCCATGCTGCCTCTTGGGATAGATGGCCCTCCGCCACTTCCTTCTGCTTCTCGTGCAGGGGAACTCATGCTCAAGGCCTTGCTCAGACATGAATGCCACCATAAATACCTCCCAGGCCCATAGGCAGAATCCCTGGCCTCTCCCCTGGGCTCCCAGAGCACAGAGCGTACACTCCTTTGGTCGCCCTCACCACACTCTGGTCTGTGCTGGGTGGATGTGCAACATTCATTCACCCATCCCACCAACAAATGGCTCCTGAGCCCCTACTAAGTGCCAGGCACCATGACTGGCCCTTGGGACGGATGGTGACCCAGGCAACGGTCCCTGCCATTGTTTTTGTTTGTTTGCTTGTTTTTGGCTGCGTTGGGTCTTCGTTGCTGCATGCAGGCTTTCTCTAGCTGCAGCAAGCGGGGTCTACCCTTCGTTGCGGTGCACAGGCTTCTCGTTGCGGTGGCTTCTCTTGTTGCGGAGCACAGGCTCTAGGTGCATGGGCTTCATTAGTTGTGGCGCACGGCTCAGTAGTTGTGGCTTGCGGGCTCTAGAGCACAGGCTCAGTAGTTGTGGCGCACGGGCTTAGCTGCTCCGCGGCATGGGGGATCTTCCCAAACCAGGGCTCGAACCCATGTCCCCTGCATTGGCAGGCAGATGCTTATGCACTGCGCCACCAGGGACGTCCCCCCTGCCATTGTTAATAAAAATCGTGAACACTTCTGGAACTGTGCGCTTCACACACAGTTATAAGACTTTGCATGAATTATCCCATTTGATTCCCACAACAACCCAGTGGACAGATGAAGAAATTTCAAGGTGAATACAGAGGGCAGATGACTTTCCCACAATCACACAACTAGTTAAGTGTTGGGGTCTGGCTCCAGATTTTGTTCTCCAGAAAGTCAGAAAAATACACTGAATTACCCCCCCAGAGCATTAAGTGCCAGGGAAGGAGCTAGGACAGGGAGCCCCAAGGAGGGGCCATACAGGACATTTCTGTGTCCTTTCTGCCCCCCACCCCTGTCCCACCACATCCCCAGCTGTGAGCTCCACAGGGGCTGAGACCATGGCTTATTCACATCTGTTGGATTCCAGCCCTTAGCATATTACCCGCAGCCCAGATTGCTATTGATCTGAATGGAACTGTCAAAATCTTAGAATACCTGCTTCAAGATTCTATATTCTCCGGGTCTTGGGGAACTGAGGCTATGGACCAACAAGAATTAGGATAAAGCATAAGAATGGACTTAGGGGCACTTAAGTTGTGCTCCTTGGAGAGAAACGCCATTTAGACTTAGTGAAATGCTTGATGTGCTGACCATCTGTGTCCACAGCCTAATCCTCCAGGCCGCTCATGAAAGCTTAGAGGGCAGGAGCCCTCGTGGGTGGGCACAGGCTCATCAGTGAGTAAGTGTCCCACACTGACTGTCAAGAGGTGGCAGCAGTGCTCTAGCTGGCTTCCTGAGCAGCCCATAAACCCTCATGTTTACACTCTGAGCACAGTCTGTAAATACCCAAGGCGGCAGCCCCACTCCCAGTTATACAGAATTCTGAATCAGGGATCTGAGTTCCTGAGTTTTTACTAAATCCCAAAAGTACCACCCATTTTTGTCACTAGAACCCCAAGAGTCCAATTCTCAGAAGTCCTAGGGTTCTGACATCAAATGGTGAGCAGAACTGTGGGAATTTTTTTTTAATTGGAGTAAAATTGCTTTACAATGTTGTGTTAGTTTCTGCTGTACAATGAAGTGAATCAGCTATATGTATACCTATATCCCCTCCCTCTTGGACCTCCCTCCCACCCACCCCCCATCCCACCCATCTAGGTCATCACAGAGCACCGAGTTGAGTTCCCTGTGCTATACAGCAGGTTCCCACTAGCTATCTATTTTACACATGGTAGTGCATTTATGTCAAACCTAATCTCCCAATTCGTCTCACCCTCCCCTTTCCCCACCGTGTCCACGTGTCCATTCTCTACGTCTACATCTCTATTCCTGCCCTACAAATAGGTTCATCTGTACCATCTTTCTAGATTCCATATATATGCGTTAATATACGATATTTGTTTTTCTCTTTCTGGCTCACTTCACTCTGTATGACAGACTCTAGGTCCATCCACATCTCTACAGATGACCCAATTTCATTCCTTTTTATGGCTGAGTAATATTCCATTGTAATCGTACATATGTACCACATCTCCTTTATCCATCCATCTATCGTTGGACATTTAGGTTGTTTCTATGTCCTGGCTATTGTCAATAGTGCTGCAATGAACAATGGGATACACTCTCTGACAAAAACCACAGTAAGATCTTTTTTGACCCATCTCCTAGAGTAATGAAAATAATGGGAACTAATTAAACTTAAAACTTAAAAAATAATGGGACTTAATTAAACTTAAAATAGCAAAGGAAATCATAAACAAGATGAAAAGACAACCCTCAGAATAGTAGAAAATATTTGCAAATGAAGCAACGGACAAAGGATTAATCTCCAAAATATACAAACAAAGCTCATGGGGCTCAATATCAAAAAAACAAACAACCCAATTAAAAAATAAGTGTAAGGGCTTCCCTGGTGGCGCAGTGGTTGAGAGTCCGCCTGCCGATGCAGGGGACGCGGGTTCGTGCCCCGGTCTGGGAGGATCCCATGTGCCGCGGAGCGGCTGGGCCCGTGAGCCATGGCCGCTGGGCCTGCGCGTCCGGAGCCTGTGCTCCGCGATGGGAGAGGCCACAACAGTGAGAGGCCCGCGTACCGCAAAAAAAAAAAAAAATAAGTGTAGGACCCAAATAGGCATTTCACCAAAGAAGACATACAGATGGCCAAGAGGCACATGAAAAGATGCTCAACATCACTAATTATTAGAGAAATGCAAATCAAAACTACAATGAGGTATCACCTCACACCGGTCAGAATGGCCATCATCAAAAAATCTACAAACAATAAATGCTGAAGAGGGTGTGGAGGGTTCCCTTTTGGAACCCTTTTGCACTGTTCGTGGGAATGTAAATTGATACAGCCACTATGGAGAACAGTATGAGGTTCCTTAAAAAACTAAAAATGGAGCTACCATATGACCCAGCAATCCCACTGCTGGGCACATACCCTGAACTGTGGGAATTGAAGTTGATGAGGATGATAGCAGCTATAATTTATTAAGTATCCGTGCACCAGGCACTGTGCCAGCCTTTAATATTCCTATTTCTAGCCATCATACAACCTTGTATGTAGCTATGATTTGCCTCATCTGATAGATGTAGAAACTGAGGCTCAGAGAAGCTAAGGGCCCTGCCCCAAGTCCTTCAGTTACTAAGTAAGGAAGCCAAGCTCCAAATCAAGTTCTGACTCCAAAACTTCTAATTATGCCAAACTACCTCCCAATGATGATGATGATACATAAATCCCTTCCCATTTTGTAAATTACAATACCTGAGATTTCTTGACCAAACTGTAAGGACTGAAAGAGTTTACAGCAAATCACAACAGGGTCTATGCTGGAGACCCTAAAGTCTCCCTGTATCCTGGCAGAACTTAGCCAAATACAACTCAGCTCCACAGCTTGGGTCCTGGTTGGGATGGGCAGAAGACAAAGCCAAATGAGAATGCTGCTGGTTACCTGGAAACTACACATCCCAGAGGGCAGGCACGCCGTACTTTCTGCAGACTGAATTATCAGCAGACTTCTTTTCCCACATCTGGGAATAGAAACACAAGGCAAAAATGACTCACTGTGGGACTTCCCTGGCAGACCAGTGGTTAAGACTCTGTGCTTCCACTGCAGGGGGCGCAGGTTCAATCCCTGATTGGGGAACTAAGATCCCACAAGCAGTTAAATAAATAAATAAAATGACTCGCCGTCATTAGGAAATCTAGAAGTATTAACCATCTCTAGACGTTTTGATGGGTCCCAGGAACTTCCCAATCTTAGACCATTGTCATGAATTAGTGGGACCCAAAAGAATATTTACGCTAGCATTCCAAACTCACTTCATTATTGAAGAGACAGTTTCTACCTGGGGCAATCCCACGGCCAAGAAAACAAGCCTGTCTACCACCTAGCTTTGCACACTCCCAGTGACGGGATGCTCACTACCTCACAAGGCAGCCATTCCACAGTGAAACAACTCCTGGAAACTTTACAATTCTTCTGAAACCTGCCCACCTATAATCTGTCAAAGAGAACATCCACAAAAATGACCAAAGAGCTGATTTTTTTAAACAAAATTCTGGCTGATTTTTTTAACATAAATTAACAGATAGACTACACCACCACCGCTGCCACCTTGCTGTCTGTTCTGCTTCCTCAAGAATGCTGCCAAGCTACAAGGAGCACTTGGAGCAGCCAAGCTTCCAAGGCAGCTGCCAGGCGATCATTTACAAGCCTGCCCTGACTCCCAGCTAACTTCAGCGGTGCCGTCCCAGGAGCTCAGGCGTGTCATTAGTGCTAAGTGTTCTGGCTGCCAAGGAAACCCTCGCACAGTTTGCACACAGGCCGTGCACACACCATAGGCAAGGGAGCGCTAGAGACCCCAACGGAGACAAGAGTGACCCAGGAGCTCTCCTGAAGCACTACCATTACAGACCTTGTTCTGCTTTGCTCTCTGTTTCTGCTGTTTTCTAAAGAAAGGAGTCCCCCTTTCCACTCTTTCTTACCCATAAAGTAGCAAGAGAGAGATCCACTCTACCAGGCTCACAGCTGTCCCTTACACCAGGTCTCCCATTTCCTCCCTAGAAACTTTGGAGATACTTTTAAGAGATGATGTCCTTGGTTTGGTCAAAAGCCCATTTTAAGTTTTTGCCACAAAAGGATTTTCTTTAAAATAAAAATGGGAGGTAGGGATTTGACTGACGTCTCTTCAAAGTATTTTAGAGACAACTACATACTGACAAGATCTATCTTCCCAGGTGCAAAATTGTGAAAAACCAACACTAGTTTTCACATCTAAAAGAATAGCACTTTAGAACATACTGGTGTTTTCTTTCCCACGGAGAAGTCATTGCTTCTTGGTAGTGTTTCTCCAGCTTCAGAGCCTGGGACATCAGACCCCACAAAATCCTCTCTAGAGGTAGGAGGCCTAGTGACAGATGGCACTGCAAGCGGTAAACCCTGTTGACCAGGACTGGCCCTCCCTGCAAGGGGCCCACAGGGAGGTTCAGAACAGCCCACCAAGTTGTCCCCTTCCCTCCTCCTGTGTCAGTTGAGCAACAAGCCTTTGGACCAAATTCCAGCTCCCTGGCAGAGCCCAGGTATTCTGCACAAGTGAGTTCAGGTTTCTGTTCCCAACCTGAAGCAGGTAACTTCATGCGACCATTTTATCAAGTTGGATGGTATCCAAAAAGATTCCCACGTGAGGGAGAGGTCTCCAGAGCGTTGGTGCTGACAGAGACAGACAGAAGACCGCTTATCAGCTGCTTGACTGGAGAACCAGCCTTCTCTAGGTGGGGCTGTTCTCACTGGCCAGTCCCCAGCTCTAGGGGCAGGTGTGAGGGGCTGTGACAAAGGAGAGAAACCACCCACCCCGTCTGTGGACGGAAGTGTAGGAGGCCACAGTCGGAGCACCTCACACTCATCAGGCCTCTCTTCCAAGTCCTGTTAGATACCACATTTCAAGAGACCGTGCAGGGGCAGGCAGGCCCTGCGCCTTAAGGTACAGGCCTGGGTAACCCCTGCCCAGGCCCCGCAGACCCCTCCTCTGACCCGCCTTCCGGGCCCTTGTCCCGTACCCAGCAAGTTCCCCTGGCCTTTTATCTGCAGCCACCTCAAAAGGAAAATACGGTGGCTGCCTCCTGCTACACTCCTGCCTCGGAGTGCAAGGCGGAGGAACCAGAGATGCTAATCTGTTTGTTTTTATCAATAACTCATCTCATCGGTAAAAGATCCCCCTTTTCCTACAGAACGCAAAGCAGCAACCCCACCCCCGCCCCCAATCATTTTACTTTTTTGAAAATCTGAAAATCCGAGGCCATCCTCCCAGCGAAGGCCAGTCCGGCGGGTTCAGTCATTCTTGCTCCCCTCCGGGTACCTCGGTCCGGAGCCGGCCAGGCTGGAGGCCGCGGGGCCCAAGGCGCAGCTCCCCGCCTGGACCCCGCAGGGCGCCCGAGCCGCTGCTGTTGAACCCTCTGCGGCCCGTGGCTCCGGTCTCGAACTGCACGACGCTCCCCACCCGCGCCCCTCCCGGGCTGCATTCCTGGCATAGCTCTCCCACGCGGCGCGGCTCACCTGGGGGTCCCCGGAGCCTGGGGAGCGGGCAGAGGTCGCGAGCCGGCGGCTCCGCTCCTCCGCCCCGGCCCAGCCTCCCGACTCGCTCCACCGCCCCGGACAGAGGCCGTTCCCGGAATCCTCGCCGCCGCGCCGGCCTGGGCTGCTTCCTCGGCCCGGAGTAGCGCGGGCTCTCGAGGGCGCGTGACAGAGCCTCCCGCCCACCCAGTGCTGCCAACCTGCGGGACCGGGGACGCAGAGAACCTTTGGCGCCAGCAGCCGCAGGCCCGGGGTCTCTGATGCCTCCCGCTCCCGCGACCCCAAAGAGGGGCGGAGCCTCTTCCGAGCCCCTCCGTGACGAGCTATTTTTAGGCCTGTTACGGAAGCGGGAAGGAGGGAATGCCACGTTTAATCCGTCAGGAAAATCCGGCATCCTAGTGAGTGGCTCCCAGGCCTTGCTGAGAGGCGGGGACGTCCTCCCGTCTACACACACACACACACACACACACACACACACACACACACACCCCGCCCCCCACCCAGTACAGCTGCCGGCATGCTGAAAGCTGGGGGCAGCTGTAGCCTCCTGGGCAGACAGCCCTGCCCCACCCGTCCTAAACTAAAGGGACCGTGTTGGTTTCTGATCCGAACCCCTACTGGTCCTTTGAGTAAATCCCAGGTCTGTTCAGATGGCAACCATTTTCCCCCCAACTCCCAACCTTCTGGCCAGCCTTGTGGATCCAGCTGGGAAACCCAGAACCAAAGAACTCTTTCTTTCTGGATAACAGTCTCTGACCCCTTCCTATAACCATCTGTTGCTTTACTGAGACTCAGATTTCTGGGAATTCTTTTTTTCCTTAAGCCTTCCTCCCACCCCAGCCTCAATCTGCCAAGCTGTGTCACGGGGTATTCAAAACAAAATTTCATGGGAACAAGTGTTGGCAAGAATGTGAAGAAATTGGAACGCTTATGCACTGCTGTGAGAATGTAAAACGGTACAGCCACTGTGGAAAAGAGAATAGTGGCTCCTCAAAAGATTAAACATGGAATTACCATATGATCCAGCAATTCCACTTCTGGGTATATACACAAAAGAATTAAAAGCGGAGACTCAAACAGGTATTTGTACACCCACGTTCATAACAGCATTATTCACGATAGCCAAAAGTTGGAAACAACCCAAGTGTCCATTGACAGATGAATGGATAAACAAAATGTTATGCATATATTATATACATATGTATATATTTCAGCCCTTAAAAGGGAATGAAATTCTGACACATGCTACAATATGAATCAACCTTGAAAATGTTATGCTAAATGAAATAAGCCAGACACAAAAGGACATATATTATATGATTCCACTTACACAACGTACCTAGTATAGTCAGGTTCACAGAGACAGAAAGTAGAATGGTGGATGACAGGGCTGTGGGGAGGAGGGAATGGAAATTATTGTCTAATGGGTACAGATTTTCAGTCAGGGATAATGAAAGCTTCTAGAGGCAGATGGTGGTGCTGGTTGCACAACAATGTGAATGTTCTCAATGCCATTGAATGGTACACTTGAAAATGGTTAAAATTGTAAAGTTTACGGAATGTATATTTTACCACAATTTTTTAAATGTAAAAAAAAACTAAAAGGGTGGACAGGGGCCAGGCCCAAGTAGGGATGACTGTCAGCCACCAGTTCTTGATGGGGAGTCTTGTTCATCCTCTGCTCTCCTGGTTGGGGCACCCCTTTCCCTCCAGGACTTCCTGCAGGAGGGCAGAGAAGAATCCAGGCTGTGGAGTCAAAGGCATATTTAAGTTCCACCTTCCCAGGCGGTGTAATCCTGGGAAGTCACTTACCCTCTCTGTAAAATGGGGAAAATAAACTCTACCTAGCAGGTAATTATGAGAACCAACTTAGTTAAAACATCTCAGCCCAGGGCCTGGCAGTCACGGGTGTGTCCTCCCAAGTTCAGTCAAGTGTCAGGGTTGGTAGCTTTTGCTTCTCAACTCGCTTCCCTGAAGTATACAAAAAGTAGCTCTGTGCGTGTGTGTGTGTGCACGCACGCGCGCGCGTGCACGCATGTGTCATTCCCACCAGCTTCAATTTCCCCCTGTGGAAACGGGTGCCATCTTTTGCAGGGCTGCTGTGAGCAAGGGAACTTGACGTGTACCCAGAACCACCTTTTCGGTAACGCCAAAAGCAAAAGTATTTAGATTCCTTCCTCAGCTGACCAAGACCTCGCGTGCGTGGAACCCTCACACTCTCCCTTTACTGGGCCACAGTTTGACATTCAGTACAGCCAAGAGTTACTGAGTGCCTACTACGTGCCAGGTTCTGTTCTAAGACCCGAGGAAACCAAGAGTTTATAGAGCACTAGATCACTTAGCACTAGGAAACTGTCACCTTCTGCTGTGCCACCTGTGCCACAACACACAAGATTTGGTGGCACAAGTGGGAACGGGTGTATCATCCAAGACACAGGAACAAGCCAAAGGAGACTGGCCCTAGTGGGCCACTCCCGGGGACATTCCTTTCACCCTGAGCAGCTGAGCTGTAGCTATTGGATGGACAGAAGAGTGGGTTCTCGATATCTGTGGTTTCCATTTTGCCGTGTAGCCCCTCACCTCTTCCTCAGGCCAGTGCCAGATACCAGCTCTCTGACCAGCATAGACACCATCACAACGGGTCTCCTTCTTACACTTAGGGATGTGTCAGGAAACAGTGGGACATGTCTGCTAAATGAGGGTCTACTTTACACTCTAGGGAGCCCATAGTAGTAGTGCCCTCTGCTGTCAACTGCTGGCATCACACCTTGTAAGTCAGCTCCCGTTCCAGATCCCACTTTCCTAAAGGGCATATGAGGTATAGAGGACAGGCCTCTCAGTGCTGGGATGCTGGCCACTAATGGTCCTGGAGGTGATTTTAGGTCAAAGGTGTATTGTTGAGTTTTCACAGTATTGGTGTATAGATAGACAGACAGGCGTATAGTTCGAAGGGCATTTTACATAAAAACCTGGTTTGCTGGTTTCTTCTTGAAAAATCTGAGAATCTAGCAACAAAAGGCCCGCACTCTCACATGTCAAGAATCAGCTGGAACTGAGGGGGAACCTCTTCCCTAGGCAGAGCTTACACTCTAACCCCTTCTCTGAAAAAGATCACTTTGGAGGATGTCTCTGCACTTAAAAAAAGACCTCTTTCCTCCTCTTTTGCAAAATGAGAATGCAGGGTCATTTTAACCAGGACCCACTCTCTGAGTCTTGAAACAAACACTAGGTGGGGAGGGCTGAGACAGACTGCACAAATTGCGACAAAATAGTAAACTGTTTGTGTCCTTGATATACAAAGACTAGTTAAGAAATAGAAAAACAATCCCATAGAAAAGTGAACAAAAGATTAGGCAAGACACAGAATAAAAAAATATATCAATTGAACATGTGAAACACTCAACCTCACCAAAAGTAACATAACAATTAGAGACATTTTTAAACAATAATATTGGCTAAAACTAAGTAGTGTTTTGGCACTGGTGAAGGATGGGAAAATGAGCAATTTCAAACAGGCGCTTTGAAAACAATTTTGCAGCACATATCACAATTTAAAATCCCCAAAATGTGGTAATCAGGACTACAGTATTTCTTGTACGATTAAAATTAGAATCAATTTAAATGTTCACCAGTTGGGGTTTAAGTAAATAGATTATGATATATCCTACAATGAAACACTCTGCAGCCCTTACGAAGAATATATCTTGGTATGTTAATGAAAAAAAGGTGTCCAAGACAAATGTATTGTTAAATTAAAAACAACTGACATAATAATATGTATTACATGAATCCATTTATGTTTTCTTAAACTATACATATGAGAAATTCAGGGGTGATATTCAAAATATTTAACCACTAGGCTGACACAGGGACTAGCACGCTGGGGCTGGTCTTCACGCGTTAACATGTTCTTTTTTTTTTGGCTGTGCGGCATGCAGGATCTTCCCCAGCCAGGGATTGAACCCGTGCTCCCTGCATTGGGAGTGTGGAGTTGTAACCACTGGACTGCCAGGGAAGTCCCCATCTTCACCCTTTAGTTGCTGCATTATGGGGGTCCTGGCGGGAAAGAGCTAGGGCAGATGAGGCCATAGTGGTGGATACTCGGAAGCCTGTGGCCAAGACTTTTTACAAATAGCGTGGATATATATGCAGAGAAAAGTGAGAGACATACCAAACTTGACAGTGGTACAAGAGAGACTTTCACCTTTTCCTCTGTACAATCTTACTGT
The DNA here is from genome assembly GCF_964270905.1 of Leucopleurus acutus. NCBI lineage: Eukaryota > Metazoa > Chordata > Mammalia > Artiodactyla > Delphinidae > Leucopleurus > Leucopleurus acutus. The sequence continues at coordinate 125,517,669 of NC_139147.1, read as the reverse complement.
TTGAAATTCTAAGAACGAGTGTCGGATTTGGAAAAAAATTAACATAGGGGAAAACACCAGAATGGCCTATATTCAAAATGTATCATGATGTAAACGTGTGGCTTGGACTCACCGAAGGCCAGAAGGAATCCAGGATCATCTGGAATCCCACGCTTCTTACCACTCACTACTCTTTTTACTTTGCCCAATACCCCCCTCACCACCATGTTTTCTTTCCAGCTTTACTGAGAAATGATTGTCATACATCACTGTATAAGTTTAAGGTATACAGCATGATTTACACATATTGTGAAATGACAACCACAGTAGATTCAGCTAGGATCCATATTCTCATACAGATACAGTAAAAAGAAAGAGAAAGAGGAAAAAATATTTCTCCTTGTGAAGAGAACTCCTAGGATTTATTCTCTGTTTTTTTTGTTTGTTTGTTTGGGGGTTTTTTGCGGTATGCAGGCCTCTCACTGTCGTGGCCTCTCTTGTTGCGGAGCACAGGCTCCGGACGTGCAGTCTCAGCGGCCATGGCTTACGGGCCCAGCCGCTCCGTGGAAAGTGGGATCTTCCCGGACCGGGACACGAACCCGTGTCCCCTGCACCGGCAGGCAGACTCTCAACCACTGCGCCACCAGGGAAGCCCTAGGATTTATTCTCTTAACAACTGTCCTATATATCACACAGCAGTGTTAGCTGTAGTCATCATGTTGTACATTACACCTCTAGTGCTTATTTTTTTTAATCATATACGTTTTAGTCTATGCATTTTTTCCCAGCACCACCAAGTTTTGAAATATTCTTTTCTACTTAAAAAACTGCATTTATTAAGTAATACATTATTAACTTATTCCCCACATTTTATTAATCAAAAACATTTTGCTGCGATGTAAAACTCCCTACAAATGTCAAATTATCAATATTGCCACAGTGAATTCATATAATCACAACCCAGCATAAAGAAATGTGACATTCAGGTTGACTTATTTGGTCCCATCATAAAACAGTTCATGTATTTTTGAAATATTGAAAATGTTTCTAATTAAACCCTTCCAAACCCTAGGGACTGGGAATGTTAGTTGGAGGACCATTTGTCATGCATTCTCCAGACGTGGAAATTAGATCCAGCGTGTGTGACCCTTCTCCTCCCTCAGAGGGCTAGCCCAAGAAGCCTCACCTGTGGAGAGACTCAGGTGAGCTGAAACCCAGCAGGGGTTCTGGGGACACAGGTCAGAGGGCAGCCATGGGGAGTAGCAGCAGGCCTCAAAGTCTCACTCTGGGGTCAGGCTGGACCTAAGAATCCAGAGCAAGTAGCTGGGAATAAATAAAGCTGGGGCAGGAGACATGACTTGCAGGTAGTTTTTAATAAGACAGTCAGAACAGTGATTCTCAAAGCGGGAAATATCAGAATGAAAGGGGATGGGTGGATGTCATTTGAAAAAGCATCATAATTTTATATATGGAGAAAAATATAAACTTATGTTTATATTAGCTGCTTCCGTTAAAGCAGCTACCAAAAAGGAAGTTCTAGAAAATCTTGGTTGATGAGTATTTGTAGAAGAAATATTAATTCTCATACCTCCTAGAAAGGGGAGGTAAACTTTTATGTGACTGTAGAAGGGCCAGCAGTTTTTAAAATTTGAATTTGTAATTTGCTTTTATAAGCCAACTGGGGTAGAGTAGGGAATAGCAGACACCCTGGGGAGCAGAGGACACTATCCCAGGGGGGATGTGGCCAGTTATTAAGATGTAAGTACTAGGGACCTGCAATGGACTGAATGTTTGTGTCCCCCCTCCCAAATTCAGATGTTGAAGTCCTACCCCCAAAGTGATGATATTAGGAAGTGGGGCCTTTGGGAGGTTTAGGACGTGAGGGTGGAACCCTCATGAATGGGATTAGTTCCCCTATAAAAGGGACCCCAGAGAGCTTTCTTGCCGCTTTCCACCATATGAGGATTCAACAAGAAGTGTGCCATCTGCCGCTCAGAAGTGGATCCTCACTAGAACCCAACCATGCTGCCGACCTGATCTTGGACTTCCAGCCTCCAGAACTGTGACAAATAAATTGTTGTTGTTTATAAACCACCTGGTGAATAGTACTTTGTTATTGCAGCCCAAGCTGATTTAGACAGGACCTTGTCTGCTTGATCCAGCAGCATCGTCAGCATCTAAATCAGTGCTTGGCACACAGAAGGGACTCAATTAATATTACTGACTGAATGTTTTAATGAATATCAAATTCAGGACTAGACATCAAGTCTCTTTTTTCCCCAGCCAATTCTCTAACAGATCCTGTAATTAACCTTACAAAAGTAAATATAACACGTAGCAAAACCATTAGCTGCCTATCCTAACACCCATTTTCTCTTCCTTCTTGAATGTCCCAGCCTCTCCTGCAGCTATATTCTGGTCAATGAGATGTAAGAGGAAGTGTTATATGGTACTCGCAGGAAGTCTTCATAAAATAAGGGAAGTGCACCTTTCCTCTTTCCTTCGTCCTGCTGCCTGAAATGCAGAAATGATGGGCTGGAGATCAAGCTGCCATATGGACCATGGGCAGGATGGCAAACAGAAAGGTGGAAGAAGCCTAGGTCCCTGATGACTGCAGTGACCATACCCGCCCTGATCTGCCTGCCTTCAGACTACTCTTACGTGAGAGAGAAATGAACTTCTATACTTCTACGTCAACGGTCTTCTTTGGGATTTTTCTATTATACTCACAGAAAGCCCACTCTTACTGACATGCGCTACCTGCACGTCCCCACTCCTGCCAGCAGGAGGCGCTGATCCCGCCTCTATGACACGGAGCACGTGAGAGTTTCATCCTCGCTCAGCTACCAGAAGCTCCACCTCCTCCGGCACCTGTAGGACTTTGGCTTCCGGAAAGGGACGGCAACGTAGCTGTCAGTGCTCAGTCTCCTTAGAACCCGCTGGGGTTTCAGCTTGAGGACAACACTGGGCTGCATCCATGCGGACAGGAGCACAGTTTTCTCAGGACCGTCCCAGGGAGGTCCCACTGGGAGAGAACGGTGAGGAAAAAAGTGAAGAGAAGTGAGGAAAAGTGGGGAGAAACTTCCTGTGTGCGACTGACTGCTGGGGGCTGGGGGGAATCCCTCTTCAGAGGACCCAGGAGAGAAAGGTCTCAATGTAGAAAACTGTGGGGTTTTAGTCCCTGTTGTGTGCAGTGTAGACTGTGTCCAGTGTGGTTCTTTGGTGTGTGGTGTCCAGCTTTCCTGGTGCTGTTTATTGAGGGGACTGTCCCTTCCCTGTTGTATGTTCTTGGCCCTTTTGTCGTAAATAAACTGATCACACCCGTGTAGATTTATTTCTGGACTCTCTGTTATGTTCATCTGGTCCGTGTGTCTGTTTTTGTGCCAGGACCACACAACTGTTTTGGTTATTGTAGCTTTGTAATATTGTTAGAGGTCAGGGAGCGAGATGCCACCAGCCTGTTCTCCTTTCTGAGAATCGCTTTGTCTATTCCTGGTCCTTTGTTGTTCCACACAAATATTAGGATCCTTTGCTCTATTTCTGAGAAATATGCCATTGGAATTTTGGTAGGGATTGCTTTCAGTGTGTACATTGCTCTGGGTAGAATGGACATTTTAACAATATTCATCCTTCCAACCCATGAGCATGTGATATCTTTCTATTTCCTTGTATCTTCTTCAGTTTCTTCATCAATGTCCTAAAGTTTTCAATGTGCAGGCCTTTCACATCCTTGGTTAAACTTATTCCTAGGTGTTTTGTTCTTTTTGATGCAGATGTCATTCGGATTGTTTTCTTTTTCTTTTTGATGGTTCATTATTAGTGGTTAGAAATGCAGCTGTTTTTTTGTGTATTGACTGTCACTTTACTGAATTCCTTTACTAGTTCTAATAGTTCTTTGGTGGAATGATGTGGAAAATTGTAACTGTAACTGATATGTGGGTGAGCATCCGCACACCTAGGGGAAGTGGAGATCAGGTGAAAGTCTGGCACTCCAGGAAGTGGCCAGTTCCACGATGTAGCACCAACGACACAACATTGGCTCTATTTGTTACCTGGGCCCCGCTCCCCAGTCACCGAGCTCTCTGGACCTTGAAGCAGGTCCCTATAAGACTTGGGACAGTGCTTACGGTAGAGGTTTTCCACCAGTGTGTTGCTTCCTCTGACCACAGCCCTCCCTTCCTGGTTCATGTAGTTCCACAGATGCAGTGCGTAGGAGTCGTTGAAGCTCGGCTCTGTGTCCCAGGCTTCATAGTAGCGCCTCCACGCTGCATAGGAGATGGGATAAAATCTTTGGGGGTGTAAGAAGGAGAAGTTTAAACACTTGAGGTCGCTCACCTCCTGGAAGTCTCTGAGTTTGCACCATACTCTCAAAATCCTTGTCATCAATTCGGGACCCTGGTGGCCCCAAATATCTGAATTGTAATTTTCCACAAAGTTTTCCATGCACTGCCACAGGAAAGGGTGGTGGGGGAGGAATCCAAACACCCCATTACTGGAGAACTGGGATGTCTGCGCAGCCAGAAAGTTGTCCTCGGGGATGGGTCTGATGGAGATGACATCAGTATCCATGTAGACACCGCCGTACTTCCAGATGAAGGCCAGGCGGGATGCATCTGAACTGACGTGGAGCCAGTATCTCTCTGCGCTGCTGTTGATCTGCAGGAACAGGTGCAAATCAGCCCCCAGGCAGGGGAAGAGGGAGGGATGTCACAGCAGGAGGCCAGGCACAGGGTAGCTGAGCAGGAAGCAAGCCAACTTCCCAAAACTCTATTTGCCAAAAGCCCAATATTGCAAATGTACCAAAATTACCTCCACCCAAAAAAGTTGCCTTTAAGTGAAAAGTGTACAGCAATCAGTATCAATGGGAAGGTTTTAGCAGCTTTTAAAGATTTCATGAAATTGTTTTTTGAAAAAAGCAGTAGAAAGATGAAACCCAGAAGGGATTTCACAATGAACCCTATGAGTCACTTTCAGCAGGATGGAAATTAACCACAAATATGAAACTGTGAAGGAAGAATTTTTTGGTAAGTCCTAAAAGTGCTGAGAACTGATAAAGAAAAAAAAATAAATATGAAAATATAAGATAGATTAATAGCTATGCTCTTTGAGAAATTGATAAAAGAATCTTAAAATGCATCCATGCCTTCATCCACTAATTAATTCCTTTAATAATATTCATTGAAGGCCTACTTGCTATTTGCCAAGCTCTAAGCTGCTAAGGATACAGCAGTGAACAAACAGATAAAAATCTTTACTGGCAGGAGATAGACAACAAACAAATAAATATATCATATGTTGGGTGTTCATAAGGAATATGAAGGAAAAAAAGTCAGGCGAGGGGGCTATGAAGGGGGCAGGATACAGCACTATCTTATCTTGTGTTCGAACAGAACACTGGATGAAGTGGGTGGATGAACCATGCTGCTACCTCCGAGAAGAGGGCTCTAGGTAGAGGAAACAGCAAGTGCAAGGGCCCTGGGGCAGGAGCACGCTCACTATGTACAGGAACAGGAAAACAGCAGTGCAGAGTAGTGAAGGGAGAAGGGTAGGAAACCAGATCAGAGCGGGGACAGGGGCGGGAGTGAGGGAGGATCCCGTAGGCTGGGGTAAAGACTGAAATGATTTGGAAGGTTTGAAAGAAAGGAGTGGTGTGATCTGAATTAGTCTAAAAGGGGTCACACTGGGTCCAGTGTGGGAAATAGATGGGGGCAGGGGGCAAGGGCAGAAGCAAAGAGGCAAGTTAGGAAGCTGTTGAAATAATCCAGGCAGGAGATGATGGTGATTTAGACCAGGGTGACGATAAAGGAGATGAGAGAAGTGGTCACATTCTGGGCACACGGTAAAGATAAAGCTGGTCAGGATGTGCTGATGGATTGGATATGGAGCTGGAGACAGAGGAGTCAAGGATAACTGAAAACGCTGAAATGTGAACAAAACAGAAATTGACTTTGAAACGAATAAAAATAAACCATTATAAATGCCAGTGTTCCCAAATGGAATGCTAAAATTTTGAATACAGAAAACACAGTAGATTTTTCTGAATTTAAATATGTTGATTAAAAGATTAAACAATGACCCTTGGCTTTTGACAAAAGAAACATTTTTTTAAATTCTACTATAAAGCCAAACGAAAGCAAGTCCACTAAGACTTTGCAGAAATCTTCACCTGAGCTATTAACGTCATTATATTGTATACAGTTGCTGAAAACCTCATGAATAATAATAGCTACAATTTATCAATAACTGTGGTGGTGGGATGAATTGGGAGATTGGGATTGACATGTATACACTAATATGTATAAAATGGATAACTAATAAGAACCTAATGTATAAAAAAATAAATCTAATTCAAAAATTCAAAAAAAATTTATCAATAACTGTTCTGATCTCTTATAATCTACACAAATCCTCAGAAATAGGTGCTATTATTAGTCCTATTTTTCAAGTGAAAAATTAAAAGGAAAGACCAAGAAGTTCAGTCATTTGTGCAAGGTAAGAGAGGCAGAGGTTAGATTTTAACCCAGGCAGTCTGACTCCAGAGACCCACTTACTTTCAGTAAAAATAAGTAAAGTTGATTCTTTGGTAAATTGGTGATTATTAGTGAACAGACCCAGATATCAAAAGCCGCACAGAAGGAAGGAAGCCTACCTTGATGTGGGCATTGGACTAACATCAACGTAAAACACGAGGCTCCCCCAGAGGTGAGCACCAGAAAGGAGATTAGGATTCTGTTTGCTCATTCCCTCCCCACCCCCTCAGTACTCATCCCTGGGCAACTTCAAGGGCTACAGTTGCCCAAATCAGTGCAGCAAATCCAGTGGTCACCAGCAAGTGATGGCACGCTAGGCCATCCTAACAGCTGGCCACCAGCTATCCTATTGTAGCCTAACTGGAGCAGAAGATACCACAGCCCGACTCCCCCAAGGTGCAAGTGTGTCCCCCACCCAGGACAGCCCACCCAGTCCCCAGGTGAATGAGAGAGGGTGGGACAGGAGTTTTCTCTTTTCTTATACAAATACCGTAGTAGGCTGAATAACAGCCACTCAGCGGTCCTAATTCCTGAAACCTGTAAATATTACCTCCTATAGGAAAAGGATCTTTGCCAATGTGATTAAATTAAGGATCTTGGGACTTCCCTGGAGGCCCATGCTTCCACCACAGGGGGCGTGGGTTCGATCCCTGGTCGAGGAAGTAAGATCCCACATGCCACACGGTGTGGCCAAAAAAAAAAAACAAAATTAAGGATCTTGAGCTGAGATTATCCTGGATTATCATGGGCCCTAAATGCCACCACAAGTGTCCTTTAAAGGGAAAGGTAGAGGGAGTTTCGCACAAAATTACAAAATTCCTAAGAGCTCCAGGAGTTTCTTGATCATATCTCAATGTAACCCAATCTCATACAGCAGCACCCACCTGATCTTTCATGAATTTTCTATTTACATCATTTTCTAGTTAAATATTGCCTTATTTCCCCCCTTAGGTGCAAAAAAAGTTTAACATAGATGGGTTTAAAACTGTCAGTGAAAAATGAATGGTCTATACACCTAGAAAATATGTAGAAACTCATTCAGTTAAGAATAGTCTCAAGAAATTCTAAGAAATAAGGTGAAAGCAAAAGGCAGCAGGGTAAAGATAAGCCTAAATCAAGTCTCTCCTGTTTCCTTGAATCAGGACTCAACACCGTAGAATGAAGACCAGGCAAGAGTCAAAAGATCTGGGTTCTAGCCTATCTCTGACAATCTAGCCTTACCCTCAGTTTACCCATCTATAAAATGGCTAGATTGGACCCATTTTCTATGGTCCTTCCCAACACCAACATTCTGAGATTCTCTGAACACTTACCTGCGTGTACCACGAAAACAGCGGTGTGTCTTCAAACAGGCTTTTCATATCCAAAGGGAAGAGGAAAACATTGTCTATTGCCGAGAGGAGGGAAAGGGCTGGGGAAGTGGAGTTTGGGGGCAGCTGCATGGAATTGTTGAGCCCTTTCATAAGTAACAGCACAGGCTGCTCAGCGTAGACCTTGGCCGCAGACTCCACAGCACAGGAGACCAGCGGGGATAGCTCCATTCTCTCTGAGGTCTCTAGGAACACGATGCTGCGCCCATGGCCCAGGAGGGCTTCCAGCCCCTGCTGGGACTTGTAGGGAGGCAGGTGGGGGAAGAGGCAGCTGGACTTCTGGGTGAACTGGTAGAGGAAGCCACAGGCAAGCAGCAGGATGACCAACAGGGAGAGCTGAAGCTTCATCGGCATGTCCACCCCTCTCTCCTGTCCTGCTCCCTAAAATCAACACTATTAATTAAAAATTATAGTCACAAAACCTGATAAAGATAGCACACAAGAAGATGATACCTGAATATCACTTTCAAGCTTAGATTTTTTAATTGAAATATAGTTGATTTATAATATGAGATTACTTTCAGGTGTATAGCATAGTGATTCAGTATTTTTACAGATTATATTTCATTAAAAATTCTTACAAAATAATGACTATAATTCCCTTGCTAAACAATATATCCTTGTTGCTTGTCAATTTTATACCTAGTATGGTTCATATTTCTTAATCCCCGACCCCTGTTTGCCCCCTGGCCCCTTCCCTCTCCCCTTTGGTCACCACTAGTTTGTTTTCTCTACCTTTGAGTCTGTTTTGGTGTTGCGTGTGTGTTCATTTGTATTATTTTTTACATTCCGCATGTAAGTGATATCATACAGTATTTATCTTTCTCTGACTGACTTATTTTAGTAAGTATAATATTCTCTAGATCCATCCACGTTGCTGCAAATGGCAGAATTTCATTATTTTTATGGCTGAGTAATAATTCCATTGTATATACATATGTATATACTGCACCTTCTTTATCCATTCATCTTTTGATGGACACTTGGCTTGCTTCCATATCTTGCCTGTTGTAAATAGTGCTGCTATGTGCATTGGGGTGCATGTATCTTTTCAAATCAGTGTTTTTGTTTTCTTTGGTTATATACCAAGGAGTGGAATTGCTGGATCATATGGTACTTCTGTTATATTTTTAGTTTTTTCAGGAACCTCCATACTGTTTTCCATAGTGGCTGCACCAATTTACATTCCCACCAACAGTGTATGAGGGTTCCCTATTCTCTGCCTCCTCGCCAACATTTGTTATTTGTAGGCTTTTTGGTGCTAGCCATTCTGACAGATGAAAGGTGATATGTCATTGTGGTTTTGATTTGCATTTCTCTAATAATTATAAGTTTTGATTTTTTAAATTCTAAATAAAATATGATCAAATCAAATCCAGCAATGTTAAAAAGAAAGGTGCATTGATTAGGTTTTATTTGAGGAATGTAAGGATGATTTGTAATAGGAAAATAACGAATTAATAGGAAAACTATTAATGAACTGCATTATTTCCACAGATTAAAGAAGAAAAGCTGTATGATCATTTTGGCTCAGTAGATGCTAACAACAGCATGCTAAAATTTGACATCCATTCATGCTTTTTAAAAGGCACAAGGAAACTTTCTTAAGCTGACAATGTCTACCAGAACATATAGCAATGATCATCCTTAATGTGAAGCATTTGAAATATCCGCATTAAGACCAGGAATATGACATGGATGTCCATTATCACTGTTACTTTCACCGTCATTCTGCTAAGTCTAACCAATGCAGTGAAACAAGAGAAAAGAATTTCTACTATGAATATTAGGAAGAGACAAAAATATCACTAGTTGTAGAAAATATGATTGCCTACCTAGAAAATCCAAGATAACTTACCAAAAAACTAATAGAACTAAGAAGAAGCAAACTGAAGGTTAAATAACTTGCCAAGATCACACAGTTAGCGGAGCCATGACTTTAACTAGGGTCTGCCTGTCCCCAAAGCTCAGGCTCTGAGCAGTTACCTGCAGTACCACCCTCTCCTTCACCATAAGCTCTAACTCCAGCCAACTCCAGGACAGCAGAGATCTCCATTCATCAGTAGTCTATTTTTTGCTTGACATGTAACTCTTTCAGAAAATACAAATCCAGTAAATCAGAGCTTACCTTCCAGCCAGAAACTTGTAGTTAGCCAATAGCTGCTGTCTTAGCAATGATGACTAGATTTTTCCTGCAACACTTTCTGATAAATCACCACCTACCCTTCAATTCAACAGTGCTGAAGGAAGTAAATCATTGACAGAAGATTATGCCAAACACAGGAAGTTCCCAGGAAGCTCCTCCCTTTGCTAAGTTGCCCTAAACACAAAGACTTGCATATTGTAAGGCGTTCACATGATTTTTCGGGTGACCTACACACTAATCCTGCTGGTTTGTGGGCCTATCAGGAGGGTTACAAGGCAACAATTTCACCTGAAGAAAACTGTATAGTAGCACAATCCTGGCGCCAGCAAAGTGTGTACCTAAGCAGTTTGGCCTCAGTCAAAATCATGGGCAGAGACTTGGGGAAGTTCCTTCACCAGACAACCCTGTAACTTGGTCCAAGCTTTGCAAACAAAAGATTTTGTTGAACGAAAAGAATATTCATCTCCACAAATAAGTAGGTAATGTAGAAACCCCAGCAGTCCAAGGGCCTGGTGATCTGGAACGAGAATTGATTCCCCGATTTCAGTTATGGTGGCTTCCCTTTGCCCAGAAGTCCCCCCTGTGGGATGTGAGCTTCCTCCCCGTCTCACAAGGTCGGCGTCACCACACTCCACTGATGTGGTAATCCCCACATTTCCCAAAATAATGTGACTCTCCTGTGGTCTGGTCCCTATCACCCCTGACAGGCACGCTTAGTAATCCTCTTGCGAGCCACCCTCTGCTCTGTCTTCATCCAGAGCCTTCTCTCAGCCATGAACAGGTATCCACAGAATGCTCTGGTGTGAACAGGGAGGTTCCCTTCAAAGCAGACATTGGATCCTGATATAGCAGCTCCTACATCAAGGGAAGTAAAGCTGTCCCACTTGTCAGTGGCTTCTCATTTTCTATGTGCCTGAGGTTCTCCAGGAACAGCTCTTTGGGTCTCCACACACTCCTATTCCTTTTGGAGCTGAATTTCTTCTCTGGACCTTGTCATTTCTAGGGTCAGGGTACCTTGGCATCTTTGCAAAAGTTCCCTGGCACTGGATAGATTGGTCATTCTTTCCTTATGGAGGGGCAGAGGAAGCAGAGCTCCTGGGCCGCACTCTGGGGTAACCAGAGGACTCCATTTGTGGGAGTGATACGTTCCTAGTGCCCACATTTCAGGTGGGTCACAGATCCTGGTGCCTTCTAGCTGCTTGCAAGATAGCCAACACCATCAAACAAGTGGTCGAGGCAGAGAGCAGGGAAGTAGTTGGTGATCTTTGTCACAGGGATGAAAGTGAGCATTAGCGATGCAGTGAAATGCTAAACACAAAAAAACGTAGGACCTGTCTGACCAAGCACCAAGTAGAGGGTATGATGAAAAGAGCAATGACCTTGGAGTCATGCCTCTACCCACTGTAGCCAAGAGTAGCCAAGAGTACTAGAGCAAGTCCTGAAACTGCCCAGAGCCTCAGCCCCTCTGTACAGTGCTGACCGCAGGCTCATTGTGAGGATGAAAGGGCTCTATAAGCCAAAGAAGCAACCCCCACTTTCCACCAAGGATAAAAATAGAATACTATTACTGTAGATGGCCTGGACTCCCTGATGACAAACATGAAGTCATTGTTGCTTTCAGATGAATGAAATCTGTTTCCCAGTGAACAGCTGAGAAGGAAATCCTCAGCCCCGTGTGAGAATTGTTGAGATGTGTGCAGAAGTCGGCAGTCAGCCTCTGGTGTCTGGGATCCTTCTGGGTCACAGCCTGATGTCCTTGCTGACTCTTTCCAAGGAGGTCTCCTGTCATCTGAGGCACTCTACCAGGAACGTCCCAGGGACCCTGGATCCTTTCAGCCTTCCCTCTCGTGTTCAGAGCAGAACCGCCTTCCCTTCCGTCTGCTCCCTCTTCTGCCTTCTCTGGACTGTACCACACTAGCTTTCTGTCTGTGCAGGCAGATGGCACAGCAGTGGCTCCTAACCTGGACTCCACAGATCCCTAGAGGCTCAAGGATACGTTTCAGGAGACCCTGGACCCTGAAGCCATAGCTTTCATCAGTACCTTTACCCTGGACGCCATTTATCCACAGTTTCTCCTACATATTCCCTGAGGAAGGTCCCTGCTCTTTGACCCTCCGTGACATTAATTCTGTTTAAAATTCCCACAGATATCTTCACCATACAATCTCAGGCCTTCTTCAACCAGCCAAGCAACCCCTAGGTACCTCAGTACAGATATCTGAGTAGAGATGTACCCAGAGCTATTTACCTTTAAGCAATGGATGGGTCTGAATACACTGGTGACAGTCACACACGCATCCAGCTATTATCTACTTTCCTAGAGTTTAGGTCTCCTGTGAGAGAGCTCTTACTTCCTACATTGCAATGTAAGCCAGACTTGGTCAATCCAATGGATTATGGAGCCTTGGTAATTGTTGCTGAGTGATGAGACCTTAGGAAACATGGATTGGTGTAGCCCCAAATAAATGAACAGGATGGGAAAAAATTCTGAATCCATTGTTCTTTCTATTGTATTTTACAATGCTGTTCTTTGGATGTTTGAAGCGAGTACAGAGAAAAGGCAGTACTGGGAAGAAAATCAAGGAACCAGCAGAGATCTCGGCACTCGTTGGCTCTGCAGATAACCTCTGATAACCTCAGTTGGAAATAGTTCAATGTTTGGATCTAGACTCCCTCTGCTATAAAGGACACACTGTGTCAAGAAGGAAACATTAAAGGAATGTTTAACAATAAATTTTTGTTTCCTACAATTACGGGTGAAATGCCTACCACTCAATTCTGTAGCTTCTTTGAACTCCAATTTACTGCAAGAAGGAAATGTTCAAGTTTACAACCCTTGTCCTGTTTTCTTTGGAGCTGTTGGAACCACAGTTCTGGTTTTTAACATTTATTAAATAAGTGGGACTGATAAGCTTGTTAAAGCATTCAGCCATTCACAGGGCAAAACGAATACACAGAGGGTAATAGCTTATCAACGTTGCCAATTCCTTTCACCACTCTTCTGACGCAGAAACAGAGACTGGAGTGTTGGGTTTCCATGACAAGAGAGGAGACCGCTGGACAGAGGCAGTTCACTGCAGACCGAGAAAGAATCCATAACCTAACCCTTGGGACACATTGAGGAGTGACATTATCAACATCAAATCTGGAAAAAAAATTTTTTTTTTTTACTAAAACTCAGTGAGTTCGTGCCAGAGTAAAATCTCCTTGTCCCATGGCAATATTTTAAACTATTCTGCATTTCCAAGAAAAAATGCTTCTGGCCTTGTGTTTCTGGAGATAATGGTTTTTGTTCTCCACACAGCCACACTAATCAAACATGCTTCTGCTTATAAAACCTTATATAGCCACCAAGAATGTGCTTCTGGGTTTTTTCTGGGTATTACTCGATTCACACATGTAATTTCCTATAGCCACCAAGAATGTGCTTCTGGGTGTATTCTGGGTATTACTCGATTCACACATGTAATTCCCCCCCCCCTTTTTAAATTTACTTGCAGATAAAAAAGGGGTTGGGGAGAAGGGCAGGGAGATAAGGGGAAATAATTGTTCTCAGTGAATCAGTTGTGCCTCAGATGCCACCCTTCCAGCTTGAAGAACAGGGTCTGCAAGAAGCCCACAGAAGTCAGTGCAACCAGTCTGATCATGGAGGGCTGTTCAAAGGGGCTTTGCTATTAACTTTTACAAGTCAGTGCTTAATCTCTTCTTCCTGTAAGGAATTGGGAACATCTTGGAGCCACCTACACCAAGTGTCCACATGACACGGGTACCTTTATAAAGACTGAGTGGCCACGAGATTGAGCACTTCCCATTCTGGCTGAAAGAAACTGTTATGGACTGAATGTTTGTGGCCCTACCCCCCAACCCGTACCATCACCAAAATTCCTATGTTAAAGCCCTAACCCCCAATGTGATGGTATTTGGGGGTAGGGCCTTTCAGAAGCCATCAGCCTTAGATGAGATCATGAGGGTGGGATCATTATAAGAAGAGGAAAACAGATCCCTCTCCCCATGAGCACAAGGAAAGTGCAAGGGAAGACCCAGCAAGAAGGTAGCTGTCAACGATCCAGGAAGAGGGTCCTCACCAGGAACCCAATCTGTACCTTTATCTTGGACTTCCCAGCCTCCAGAACTGGGAGGAGTAAGGGTCTGTTGATGAAGCCACCAGTCTGAAGTGTTTTGTATAGCAGCCCAAGCTGACTGAGACAGAAACCTCACAGTAAGCTTCTTCTCTCTGATCTCCATCCATATGCTTTCCTGAGAATCTGTTTTTGCAGTTGGAGCTGCTCTTTAAGGTTTGGAGAACTGAGACCAGGCCTCCAGTGGGGAAAGGGCAAATTCATCTGCAACAGAAACCCATAATAGGTGGAAGCGTCCTCCTTACCTGAGACCTCTCTGCCTTCTCCTCCTCTTGTCCTTCCGCACACCCCACAATCTGTCCTCTTGTTATACCTTTTCTATTTAAATGGAGATCCTTGGTCTCCCTTATCTCAGTGCCTGACAATCACCATGCACCCACTACCCAAGTCAGAAATCAGGGAGTCATTCTTTTTTCTTTAATCCTCTTGTTAATTGAAGTATAATTGATTTACAATATTACATTAGTTTCAGGTGTACAGCATAGCGATTCAATATTTTATAGATTATATTCCATTTAAAGTTATTATAAAATAATAGCTATAGTTCCCTCTACTGTACAATATATCCTTGTTCCTTATCAATGTTATACATAGTAATTTGTACCTCTTAATCCCCTACCCCTATCTTGCCCCTCCTCCCGTCTCTCACCCTCACTGGTAACCACTTCTTTGTTCTCTATATCTGTGAGTCTGTTTCTGTTTTGTTATATACGTTCATTTGTTTTATTTTTCAGATTCCACATATAAACAATATCATACAGTATTTGTCTTTCTCTGACTTATTTCACTAGGCATAATATTCTGTAGGTCCATCCACATTTGTGCAAATGCTGCAGAATTTCATTCTTTTTATGGATGAGTAATATTTCATTGTGTGTGTGTGTGTGTCTCTCACATCTTCTTTATTCGTTAATCTTCTGATGGACATAGGTTACTCCCATATGTTAGCTCTTGTAAATAACGCTGCTATGAGCATTGGGATGCATGTATCTTTTCGAGTTAGTGTTTTAGTTTTTTTCAGATATATATATCCAGGAGTGAAATTTCTGGGTTGCATGGTAGTTCTATTTTGATTTTTTTGAGGAACCTCCATACTGTTTTCCACAGTGGCTACACCAGTTTACATTCCCACCAACAGTGTGCAGGGGTTCCCTTTTTTCCACATCCTCACCAACATTTGTTATTTGTAGACTTTTTCATGTTAGCCATTCTGACAGGTGTGAGGTAATGTTTCATTGTGGTTTTGATGTGCATTTCTGTATTGGCAATATTTAACATATTTTCATGTGCCTGTTAGCAATCTGTATATCTTCTTTGGAAAAATATTTATTCAGGTCTTCTGGCCATTTTTTAATCGGGGTATTTGTTTTTTGATATTGAGGTCTATGAGCTGTTCATAGACTTTGGATGTTAACCCCTTATTGATCATAACATTTGCAAATATTTTCTCCCATTTAGTAGGCTGTCTTTTTGTTTTCTCAGTGGTTTCCTTTGCTGTGCAAAAGCTTCCAAGTTTAATTAGGTCCTGTTTATTTATTTTTGCTTTTATTTATTTTTTTGCCTTAGGAGACAGATCCCAAAAAATATTGCTACAATTTATGTCAAAGAGTGTTCTGCCTATGCTCTCTTCTAGAAGTGTTATGGTTTCATGTCTTACATTTAGGTCTTTAATCCATTTTGAGTTTATTTTTGTATATGGTATGAGGAAATGTTCTAATCTCATTCTTTCATGTGTAGCTGTCCAGTTTTCCCAACACGACTTATTGAGGAGACTGTGTTTTCTCCACTGTATACTCTTGCCTCCATTGTTGTAGATTAATTGACCATAGGTGTGTGGGTTTATTTCTGAACTCTCTATTCTAATCCATTTAATCTGTTTTTGTGCCAGTACAATGCTGTTTTGATTACTGTAGCTTTATCATATAGTCTGAAATCAAGGACCATGATACCACGAGCTTTGTTCTTTTTTCTCAAGATTGCTTTTGCAATTCATGGTCTTTTGTGGTTTCATATAAATTTTAGGATTATTTGTTCTAGTTCTATGAAAAGTGTCATGGAGACTTTTGGGTTTCCTATATATAGTATCATGTCATCTGCAAACAGTGAGTTTTACTTCTCTTCCAATTTGGATGCTTTTTTTTTTCTTGTCTGATTGCTGTGGCTAGGACTTCCAGTACTACATTAAATAGAAAAGTGGCAAGAGTGGGAATCCTTGTTTGTTCCAGATTTTAAAGGAAAGGCTTTCAGTTTTTCAGCATTGAGTATGATATTAGCTGTGGATTTGGCCTTTATTATGTTACGATATGTTCCCTCTTTTTCAACTTAGGTGGGAGTTCTCATCATGGATGGATGTTGAATTTTGTCAAACGCTTTTTCTGCATCTGTTGAGATGATAACGTGATTTTTATCCTTCCTTTTGCTAATATGGTTATCACATTGATTGATTTGGAAATATTGAACCATCCTTGCATCCCCTGAGTAAATCCCACTTGATCATGATGTATGATCCTTTTTATTTATTGTTGGATTTGCTTTGCTCATATTTTTTGGCAATTTTGGCATCTATATTCATCAGCAATACTGCCCTGTAATTTTCCTTTTTTGTAATATCTTTGGTTTCGGTATCAAGGTTATGGTGGTGTTGTAGAATGAATTTGGGAGTGTTCCATCCTCTTCTAATTTTTGGAATAGTTTGAGAAGGATAGGTATTAGGTCTTCTTTATATGTTTGGTAGAATTTACCTGTGAAGCCATCCAGTCCTGGACTTTAGTTAGCTGGGAGTTCTTTTGATTACAAATTCAATTTCACTACTAGTGGTCAGTCTGTTCAAAGTGTCTGTTTCTTCTTGGCAGGTTGTATTTTTCTAGAAATTTGTCCATTTCTTCTAGGTTGTTCAATGTGTTGCCATATAACTGTTCAAAGTATTCTCTTATGATTTTTTGTATCTCTGTGGAATCAATTGTTATTTTTGTTCTTTCATTTCTTATTTTACTTATTTTGGTCCTCTCTCTTTTCTTCTTGATAAGTTTGGCCAAAGGTTTATCAATTTTGTTTATCTTTTCAAAAAACCAGCTCTTGGTTTCATTGATCTTTTCTATTAAGTCCAACTGGTCTGTTGTGTCATTTAAGACCACTGTTGCTTTATTGACTTTATTTCTGGATGATCTGTCCATTGATATAAGTGGGGTGGTAGAGTCCCCTACTATTATTGTATTATTGTCAATTTCCACCTTTATGCCTGCTAGTATTTGTTTTATATATTTAGGTGCTCCTATATTAGATGCACATATGTTAATGAGTGTAATATCTGCTTCTTATATTGACCCTTTATCATTATATAATGCCCTCCTTTGTCTTTTGTTATAGCCTCTGTTTTAAATTCTATTTTGCCTGATATGAGTATTCCTACCCCTGCCTTCTTGTCATTTCTGTTTGCATGAAATAGCTTTTTCCATCTCTTCACTTTCAGTCTATGTGTGTCTTTAGCTCTGAAGTGAGTCTTTAGAAGGCAGCATATAGAAGAGTCTTGCTTTTTTATCCAATTAGCCACTCTATATCTTTTGATTGGAGCATTGAGTCCATTGACATTTAAAGTAATTATTAATAAGTATGTACTTATTGCCATTTTATTGCTTGATTTCTGATTGTTTTTGTAGTTCTACTCTATTCATGTGTTTTTTGTTTCTTTCTTTCTTCTTTCTTCCCTTGTGGTTTGATGATTTTCTTTAGCAGTATGCTTGTGTTTCTCTCCTTTTAGTTTTTGTGTATCTATTGTACACTTTTGATTTGTGGTTATCATGGGGTTCGTGTACGTTTACCTATAACTATATCTATTTGTTTTAAACTGTTAGTCATTTAAGTTCAACCACATTCTAAAAGACCTACCTTTTTACTCCCCTCCCCCACATTTTGTGTTTTTGATGTCATATTTTACATCTTCTCATTTATCCCTTAACTGCTTATTGTAGTTATAGTTGCTTTTATAATTTTTTGTCTTTCAATCTTCATACTGGCTCATTTAAGTGGTTGAGCCTCAGTCCTAACTATGTATTTGCCTTTCCTAGTGGGATTTTCCCTTTCTTATTGCTTCTTACTTCTTTTCCACTTACAGAAGACCCTTTAACATTTATTTTAGGGTAGGTTTAGTACTGATCAACTCTTTTAGTTTTGGTTTGTCTGAGAAGTTGTCTCTTTTTCCGTTCTCATGATAAACTTGCTGAGTAGGGTATCCTAGGTTGCATGTTTTTCCCTTTCAGCACTTTAAATATACGATGCCACTTCCTTCTGCCTGCAAAGTTTCTGCAGAGAAATCAGCTGATAGCCTTCTGGGGATCCCTGTGAATATGGCTCTGTTTTTCTCTTGCTGCCTTTAGAATTATCTCTTTAACTTTTGTCATTTTAATTATTATTTTGTTGGTGTGAGTCTGTTTGGATTCATCTTGTTTGGGACACTCTGTGCTTCCTATGATACCTGGATGCCTGTTTCCTTCTTGAAGTTTGAGAAGGTTTCAGCCATAATTTCCTCAAATACATTTTTGACCCCCTTCTCTCTCTCGCTTTTCCTTCTGGGACCCCTATAATGTGAATGTTGGTACACTTGATGTTATCCTAGAAATCTCTTAGACTGTTCTCAGTTTTTGTTTGCTTTTTTTTTTTTGGCTGTTCTGATTGGGTAATTTCCATTATTGTATCTTCCAAATCACTTGTGTGTTTTTCTTTATCACTTAGTCTGCTATTCATTCCTTCTAGTGTGTTTTTCACTTCAGTTATTGTGTTCTTCAGTTCTGGCTCATTCTTTTTTATATTTTCCAGTTCCTTGATTCTCACTGTTTCCATCTATTCTTTTCCATAATTCAGTTAGCTTTCTTATTGCTAATGCTTTGAATTCTTTATCTGATAAATGGTTTATTTCTGTCTCATTATTTTTTCAGGGGTTTCCTCTTGCTCTTTCAATTGAGAGCAGTTCCTCTGTCTTTTCATTTTGCTTAACTTACTCTGTCTCTATGAATTTAGGTGAAACAGTTACCTGTTGCAGTCTTGAAGGCGTATCCTTATGTGGGAGCATCCTTATGCAGTCTGCATGTGCCCAGTGCCTTTGTTGAGACAGCTAGATTTGACATGAACAGGAGTCACATTTTTCCTCAATGTGAGCTGGCAGCTATCACCTTGGTAGGAGGTGGGGCAGGAGATGGAGGGAGTAGGGCCAGAGCCAAGTGTGAGTCAGGGATTCCCCTCTGCTCAGTGGCCATCACCACCCTACTGCGGGCAGGGGTGAATCCCAAGTTGATTCAGGTCCTTCAAGAAGCAGACCCCAAGATGAGATTAACTGTGCAAGGATTTTGTTAGGAGAAATGCCAGTGTGAGAAAACATAAGAAGGGAGCTGTATAAGGCTGGGACAGCTGTCAAATGACAGGGCAAATCTGAGAGAAGCTTGGGTGGAAGTGTCCTAGACTGCCTTGCCCAAGGCTGTTCTTGTCTAAGGAAGGCTCAGCAAAGTCATCAGAGAGTCCTCAAACCAAAGTCAGCCACTAGAGGAGTCTTGTGTCTCCCAGGAACGAGTCTACCTCAGTATTCTTGCTACACACAGTGACTGCTGGGAGAAGCCTGTGGGAGGAGTGGTCTTGGCACAGCTCAGTGATGGATTTCATAGTGCAGTAGCTGGAGCCATTGGTCACTTATGCTCCCTCTGGTTGGAGAGCCATGAGGCACAGTCTCATGGCTGCCACAGTTCACCCCTTGAGCTGCACAGATCTACTTTTCCAGATAGCTTTGGGGAGCAGTACTTCCATGGTTCCCATGGACCTCTCTTACTGAGGGGAAACTAACAAGAAGGAGGTTAGAGGAATGAACTACAGCCCCTGTCACTGTAGTTAAGTTGATCTCAGGGCTGCAACTCATCCTCTCTGTCCTCCAAAATCCATTCTGAATTCCTTTCACCCTCAGAGATTACCTCATCAGGTGTTGGTAGCTTAGCTGGTTGTGCAACTTACCTCCCTGAAGTGCCTGAACCCTTGATAGTCATACTCTTCCTTAGGTCAGCATTGCTGCACATGTCTGTTCAGTTATCATGGGGCCAGGGAATACCAAGAGGCCCCAGATCGGATCTCCTGGGTTCAGTTCATATTCCTCCCTGCTACCATTATGTAAAAGCAGCCTGACCTCCTTCTGCTGATCAGGATCAATTACCTTTACCAGTGAAACTGTCCCCTTTACTTGCTGGTCCCTGTCACAAGAAGTCCAATGTGCCCTGCAGCGATTTGTAAGACCCTTGCAGTATCACCTGGCAAGAATCTGCTTTATTTGAGATCAGAACCTATAATACTGAAGAGTGAGTGCAGAGTTACAGGGACAGAAGCACAAAATCCTCCAATAGGTCAGTGGGGCCACTCCTATTTATAACCCTTGATTCCCAGATCCATCTACTCTTTCTATTGGGAACAGAGCACCATACACAGGTCTCTGAATTGATATGAATACACTGTGTCCTGAAGGATAGCACCCAATTCTTTCAGAGTGTTTTCTCCAAGCTAGCACTTCAGCTGCACCTTTAAGAATGTCTTTCTGAAAGCTGCCTCTGGATGGTGCAAAATGTGATACAACCAGTAGATCCCATGGGCTCACCCCTGCACCTCCCTAACTGTAAAGCGAGTCCCTGGTCAAATGCTATGCTATGTGAGATCCCGTGCCTGTAGATCAAGCATTCCATAACCCCAGATAGTGTTGTAACTGAGGCTTTGCAGGCAGGAAAGGCAAACTCATACTTGGAATATTCATTCCTGTGACAATGAAACTTTCATCATCAGGGGCTTGATGTAGTCAATCAACTGGGCACCAAGTTGCCAGTTGGTCTCCTCAAGAAATAGTGCCATACCAAGTACTCAGTGTTGATCTCTATTGCTGACAAGTTAGCTCAATCTTGGGAAGTGGGAGTCTATAATATTGGACAATACATGGCCTCCATCTTTGCTACCATATCCATTCTATTCAGGTGCCCATCATGCCAGTTCTGGGCTGGTAACCAATTGCTAGATTGTCATCAGTACACCAATGTTCCTGTGAGATATCTCACTGTTGCTTTAACTTGCACTTCTCTGATAACTAATGAGTTTGAGCATCTCTTCACATATAAGTTAGCTGTTTGTTTTCCTCTTCTGTAAATTGCTTTTTCATATGCTTGGTTCATTTGTCTGTTGGGTTCTCTGCCTTCTTCTTATAAATCTACAAATCCCTTGTAGAATCTAGATATTAGTCTTGTGTTGGTCTTAAATATTGCAATTATCATTTCCCAACATATCATCTGGATTAATTTGTCTTTGATGTCCTCTATTTAACAGATATTTTCATTTTGATGCAATAAGTACAACAGTTATTTTGTTGAATGATTTACATTTTGGGGGTCCTATTTTTTTTAAGATTTATTATTTATTTATTTATTTATTTAATTTATTTTTGGCTGCGTTGGGTCTTATTTGCAGCACACGGGATCTTCGTTGAGGCATGCAGGATCTTTCATTGTGGCACACGGGCTCTCCATTGTGGCACACAGTCTTCTCTCTAGTTGTGGCATGCAGGCTCCAAGGCACATGGGCTCTGTAGTTGTGGCACGGGGGTTCCAGAGTGCATAGGCTCTGTAGTTTGCGGCACATGGGCTCTCTCATTGAGGCACAGGAGCTCAGTAGTTGTGGCACGCAGGCCTAGTTGCCCCATGGCATGTGGGATCCTAGTTCCCCAACCAGGGATTGAACCTGTGTCCCCTGTGTTGTCAGGCGGATTCTTTACCACTGGACTACCAGGGAAGTCCCTGGAGATCCTATTGAAGAAGACTTTCCATACTCCTAAGTCACAAAGATATTCTCCCACATTTTTTCTTTTTTTCTTTATAATTTCATAGTTCACATTGTTTATTTGTTCATCTGGAGTGTACATTTGTACATGGTAAGATATAAAGATTGATTTTTTCTTTTTCTGCCTGTAGTGAACTAGTTTCTCCAACATCATCTACAGAATAGTTCATGCTTTCTCCATTGGGTGGTGATGCCAGCGCTATCATATAGCAAGTCGCCATATGTATGTCCCCATATATATGCACATCTGTCTTTGAGTTTTCTCTTTTGTTCCACTGGTCTATTTTTCTGTTCCCATAACTGTACTTCTTAAATTCCGTTGGCTTTTTTGTATGTCTTATTCTGTGGTAGGTATTGAAGAACTGCTCCTTTTTCTGATTTCCCCACATGCCTTTGGAGCAGCTGTACTGGCAGCACAGAATAGCGATGGTGAAACACTTTTCCCTAGAATAAATTGATAGAAATAAAGAGTTAAGAAACAGGCAAAAAGCTGTGACTGAATGGAACATATTCTTGGAAGAAATGAAAGAGAAAAGGAAGAGGAGGGGGTGGAGGAGGAGAAAAAGAAGCAAGCAGCCACACCTTTTGGGAAGAAAGAATTTGAAGAAGAATTTCAATTATTTAGGAGGAAAAGACCACAAACTGTTAGTGAAAATGACAGTCCAAAAGAAGTACATGACATGATAAGAACATAAATTTCTCTCGAGAGATTTCAGCAGGATTCTGGGAAAATGATAACAGCAGCAGTATATAATTTAAATCCAAATCCCCATGTAAAAACAGGCAGAACAACTAAATTGTACAACCAAAATCCCAGACAACATTTACAACAAAACTCTGTGACAAGTTATCCCCATAAATCCCAAAATACAAGTGGATGGTGACAGACCACACATAGCCCCGAGAACTCCATGGTTTCGGTTTCTATCCTAGAGAAAGCAGAGCGAATCAGTCAAACCTCAGAGGAGAAGAAACTCAAAGGATCCAACAGATATTTACTGGAAAGTGTGGCCACACTGAAAGTGGGAGGGGTTTTGTCCAGTATAATAGTGGATGAGAGCGAGGGGCTCCCAGTAAAATCTGAAGGGGCTGGAATAGCTCTGTGAGGCTTCTCTCCAACACAGAGCCTCACACTGAGGAGATACCGATAGAAATGGAACAATCAAAATTGTACAGGATAAGGAATTCTACTTCCAGAGGCAGAATAAAGGAACCAGGTTTACCCTCTCACCTGAAACAAACAAAGAATAGACAAAATAAATGAAACAATGGTTTTTCAAAACACTGAACATCAGGCAATAAAGGACAGTCATCCCTGACTGATGGGAAACAAACAAGGTAAGCCCTGTAGTTAACTCAGCTTCCTGCCACAGTGAGGATTTCTAGCCTCAGTGCAGGGAATGGGAGCCAAGGTAGAACCCATATTTTGCATTGAAAAGACAGAGCTGAGAGTCCTGGAAGATTGAGGTAAGCAGAGTACTAGAGAAAAGAGAATCACAGAGCAAAAATTCAGAGACCCACAGAGGGTTATGCTTGAGAATTCAGCTGAGTAATAATCAGAGCAGGTGTGTGAGGTAACAATCCAAGGCTGAGGAAAGAACCACCAGAAAGGATTAGAGGAAGAGTGTGTGGCACTCACACAGGACCAGAAATAGCTCCTGTCCTCACCAGTCAGGCTGAAAACCCTCATAATTCATAGGATGTTGGGTAGAGAACTCAGAATGCTCTTGTCTCAGTACTGGGGGGAAAAAACTAGCTTTACACAGCTCTGATGCTGCCTAACAGATTTTTTTTCTGCCTAACAAATTTTAAAAGCAAGAACTGAGAGGATCAAGCAGAGGAGGTGGCCAAGGTGGCAGAGTAGGAGGACCCTGAGCTCACCTCCTCCCACAGACGCACCAACATTACAACTACTTACAGACCAACTATAGCTGAGAATGACCTGAAAACTAGCAGAAAAGATTTTCCACAACTGAAGACCTGAAGGAGGAACCATAACGATTCTGGTAACAGAGGTGGAGATGGAGTATAGTGAAGACCCACACCCCTGGGAAGGCAGCTCACAGATGGGAGGATAAGCACAATTGCAGGGGTTCTCCCCAGAGAGAGAGAGGGATCCAGGCCTCAATCAGGCTTCCCAGCTAGGGAGTCCTACACCAAGAAGAGGACTCCTAGAACATCTAGCTTTGAAGGCCAGTGGGACTTAGGTTTGGGCTGCAGGGAACAGAGACTCCACTCTTAAACTGTACACACAAACTCTCACACTCTCTAAGACTCAGCACAGAGGCAGTAGTCTGAAACAACACTGGGTCAGATTGACTTGCTGATTTTGGATATCCTCCTGGAGAAGCAGGAGGCAATTGGGACGCCCCTTACGGACATAGATGCTTGGCAGCAGCCACTTGGGGGAGCCCATCTACCATAAGGACACGGGCGCTAGCAAGTGCCATATTGCAGTACTCCCTCTAGCCTGTGAGTGCTGGGGGCTTGCCTGCTCACCAAAGACCCAGCAGCAGTCCTGGGCCTCCCCAGCCACCCAAGACCAAGACCTTCTGATCATCGGGCCAGCACCAGCTCCAGCCTACTCAGGCCCACAGCCAGCTGCCCCAGGACCTGGCCCACCTCCCAGCAGGTGAGCACCAATCCCAAAACCCCTGGGCCCTGTGGCCAGACACATCAGGGTCCAGCCCTGCACACCAGTGGGCCAGCACCAGCCCTAGGACACCACCCCCCCCCAAGATTATGCACCCAGCCAAAGCAGGACCCAGCCAAGCCTGCCCCACAGAATGCCAGTACCATCCTGGTACACCCTGGGACACACAGCCAGCCATACCAGGACCCAGCCCCACCTACTAGTGCACCCACATTAGTCAGCCCCATCACAACAGAAGGGCTCATGCAGCCCACATAGCTGGCACCCCCAGAGCATATAGCTCTGGTGACCAGAGGGGAATGTGCTGCTGCTGGGTCCCAAAGGACGTCCCCTACATAAGACCACTTCTCCAAGATCAGTAAACATAACCAACTTATCTAATACAGAGAAGTATTAGGCAATACACAGAAAATTAGGTAAAATTAGGAGACATTCTGACATATTCCTCTGAGGAAATAGAAGAATATGTTACAAATGAAAGAACAAAACAAAACCCCAGAGGAAGAACTAAGCAAACTGGAGATAAGCAATCTAACCAATAAAGAGTTGAAGGTAATGAACATAAAGAGGCTAAACAGACGTGGGAGAGGAATGGATGAACACAGTGAAAAGTTTAACAAAGAGTTAAAAAATAGAATGAATGAAATATGAATATGAATGAATGAAATGAATAGAAGAATGAAATAGAGCTGAAGAATACAATAAGTGAAATTAAAAACATACTACAAGGAGTTGACACTAGATTAGATGATAAAAAGGAACGGATCAGTGAACTGGAAGACAGAGGAGTGGAAATCACCCAAGCAGAACAGAAGAAAGAAAAAGAATTTTTGTTTAAATTAGGATAGTTTTAAGAGGCCTCTGGGACAACATAAAGCATACTAACATTTGCATTATAGGAGTCCAAGAAGGAGAAGAGAGAGAAAGGGGCAGAGAAATTATTTGAAGAAATAATAACTGAAACATCCCTAACCTAGGAAAGAAAACAGACATCCAGGTCTAAGAGTCACAAAGAGTCCCAAGCAAGATGAACACAAAGGAGTCTACACATTATGATAAAACTTCAAAATTAAAGAAAAAGAATATTAAAAGCAGCGAGAGAGAAGCAACTAGTTACATACATGTGAACTCCAATAAGGCTATCAGCTGACTTTTCAGCTGAAACTTTATAGGCCAGAAGGCAGTGGCACGATATAGTCAATGCAATAATAGAAAAAACAAAAAACTACATTCATGAGGTTAAGGGAAACATCCTGCAATCCTGACTTTAGATTGCAAGTATCAGTGTGAATGCATGAGGTGTTTTGTCATGTGTGTGTATGTGTGTGCCCTTTTCCTAGCTCTGTCCATTGAAGAGGCCTAGAAACAATGACCAATCCAATTATAATTAACAATGTTTGTACCCAGATTATGGTCTTGAGATACATTGTCTTACTAAAAGAAACAAGGGCTTTTGGGGGGAAATGATTCATTTCATGCCTGAGGCAGAAAAAAGGTACAAGACGAGTCTGGAATATATTTTCACACCAGATAGCAAGGAAAGAGTCATGTCAAAATGATTCAGTAGTAGGGGTTTCTACTAACAAAAATGGGACACTCTTTGCTTTCTAAGGCATAAGTGCAACTGATTGAAACTCATTTAATATGTTTTAGTCCATAGGTTTTTAAAACTGATTGACCAGTTTTGGACTGTGATAGGGATTCAAGTCACTATCTGAAGACTGGTAAGAGAAAGAATCAAACATTTATCCTATATTTCCCATACACAATTGCACTATTGTTTACTGGCTATAAAAATAGCATTGTTATAAAAGGTATTCAAACTAATAAAAAAAATTACTGAATTAGAATATCACTATTTTTCAACTCCCAATAAATTATTGGATCTAGACATTGGGCATCAAATGCTGCTAATATCACAAAAAGAATGAAAAGCAGACATGGTGCGCCTGCTGATGAAGGAACACAGCACCACCTATGGTCTTTTCCAAGGAATTTGACCTAAGTCTGATCAAGCATCTGGCTCCAGCTGCCAATCTGCAGGAAAAACAGAGGATAGAGGAGCATGTTGAATTGCACCAAAAGCAAAATCCAGACTGTGGGATTCCAGACACCAAAAGTCCTTGAATCTCCAGCTGAAAAAGTGTAAAGAAAAGAAAAAATGAAGCGAAATCATGAAGATTAAAAGCCCCTTAAAGACATAACAATTTTTTGAATGGACAAGACTCAACTACAGTATGTAGGATTGCCCACAGGTGAAAAACTACAAAGAAACACAAGAAAGTGATTACTATAAAGACAGGATAATGGATACTTTTGGAAGAAGGGAGGATATTGAGATCAGAGTGGAGCCATGGAGGGACTTCTGGGGTAAATGGCAAAGTTCTAGTCATCTGGGTGACCTGGAATATAGTTATAAGGGTGCTCACCTAACAATAATTCAGTAACTATACATTTGTCTTGTTTAGTATTCTGATTCTGTGTTTTATTTGATTTTATAATTTTATTTTATTAAAATGACCTAAAGGGGCTTCCCTGGTGGCGCAGTGGTTAAGAATCCACCTGCCAATGCAAGGGACACGGGTTCAAGCCCTGGTCCGGGAAGATCCCACATGCCGTGGAGCAACTAAGCCCGTGCACCACAACTACTGAGCCTGTGCTTTAGAACCTGCGAGACACAACTACTGAGCCCACGTGCCACAACTACTGAAGCCCACATGCCTAGAGCCTGTGCTCCGCAACAGGAGAAGCCACTGCAATGAGAAACCCGTGCACCTCAACGAAGTAGCCCCTGCTTGCTGCAACTAGAGAAAGCCCGTGTGCAGCAACGAAGACCCAATGCAACCAAAAAAAATTTTAAATAAATAAAATAAATAAATTTATTTTAAAAAAAAGACCTAAAGACCCCATGATTACAGACTCCTTAATAGTAAGTCAGAGACAATCAAATAGTGAAGTTATACATTGCCTGTTACATAAAAACCTTATAAATAAGTAAGAAATTAAACTTCAACCCAGTAGAAAATTAGGGAAAAGCAATGACCAGGAAGTCTACAGTAAAAGAAATACAAATAGATTTCAATATATATGAAGACAGTCTTACCCATAAGATAATTAAAAGCTGCCCTGAGATACTATTTTTTATCTCTCAATGCCTATAAAGTTTAATAAAATAAGGTGTTGGAAAAGGTGTGGAGAAACAATCATTTTCACACATTGCTGGAAGCATAAATCTGTATAGCCTCATCAGAGAACAGTTAAGCTATACTTATTGAAATTATGAATTAATATATCCTGTGTCCAGTGATTCTATTACCAGGAATTTATCCTAGAGATCTAGTTGCACATGAGTGAAATGACATATATTTTCATTTGCATTGTGTTTATTTTCAAAGGATTGTGAAAAACCTAATGTCCATCAGAAGGGACTGGTTTAATAAACTTAGATACATCCATACAATGGAATAATATGCTTCCATAAAAAATAAGGAAGACATATATGGACATGCAGTCACCTCCAAGGTATATATTTTAAGTGAGAAAAAGCACGGTAAAGAAGAAAATGCGGGCTTCCCTGGTGGCGCAGTGGTTGGGAGTCTGCCTGCCGGTGCAGGGGACGCGGGTTCGTGCCCTGGTCCGGGAGGATTCCGCGTGGCGCGGAGCGGCTGGGCCCGTGAGCCATGGCCACTGGGCCTGCGCGTCCAGAGCCTGTGCTCCACGGCGGGGGAGGCCACAGCAGTGAGAGGCCCGCGTACAGCAAATAAATAAATAAATAAATAAATAAATAAGAAAATGCGTGGATTGCCACTATCATTCTCAAAAGAGAGTAGAAAAAGAAATTCAACTATTGATTGACTCTAGGGAAAGCAACTGAGTGACTAGGAAACAGACAGGAAGAGATTTTTCATCGTATGCTACTTGTACTATTGGAATTCAATACTATGTGAATATGTAAGCAATTCAAAAAAAAAAAAAAAAAACAAAGTTTGAATAAAAACAATTGAGTATCCCAACAGTGACTGATGAGCACAGACTTATGATGAGAGTTGAGAAGTTTGATAAAATTACTAATGAAGAATTCAGGCAATCATCAGGAACTTCCTATCTTGGATTCAATAAGTCAATGGAGAAGTCCAAAATGGACAAAGGAAAGCAACTGAAATGCTTTGGAATCCTTTGATATTCTTCTCTAACATTTCCTTTCCACATTTTATACATTAAAAATAAAGATAGTGGTCACATCAATAATTCACAGCATTCTTTCTTGTTACCATTGTTTTATACACTTTTAGGAACTGATTTTGAATCTTCTTTATAATTTCACTACTATAATTTATACTAATATTTAACTTACCAGATTTGCTAAATTCCCAGGATGGAGTCGATATTTTCTCCCAGGTGGTTTGGCAAGAACTGACACCCTTGCAATGTTAAGCTATCACATCCAGAATCCTAGACCATTTCCTCATTTATTTAAATATTAAATTATTTCCTTTAATACAGTTTTCAGTTTTTCTCTACTGAAGTCTTGTGCATTTTTGATAAATTATTTTCCAGAAATGTTTTCATTTTTCTTGTTGCTGTGTTGCTGTGTCTGTCACTTTTGCTTACTGATGATTGCTGTTATAGAAAAAAAAATGCTATGATTTTTAAAGTTTTCTTTGAATCTGGTAAACTTTTGTTGACCTTGTTTATTTGTATGAATCTTTTTATTTTACGTTTTTTCTTCCTATATAGGTGATCTAGATATAGATGATCTGCAAATAATGTTTCCTTTCCAACCTTTGTATCTATTTTCTTTTCTTTTTTTTAGAGATACAGCTGTTATTTTATTTCTGCTTATAGCATAAATATATACTCATTTGCTTAGGGCAAAGCCTTTTTCTCTTTCTTTATAATTTATTTATTTATTTTTGGCTGTGTTGGGTCTTCGTTGCGGTGCACGGGCTTCTCATTGCGGTGGCTTCTCTTGTTGTGGCGCACGGGCTCTAGACACGCAGGCTTCAGTAGGTGCAGCACTTGGGCTCAGTAGTTGTGGCTTGCGGGCTCTAGAGCGCAGGCTCAGTAATTGTGGCACATGGCCTTAGTTGCTCCACGGCATGTGGGATCTTCCCGGACCAGGGCTCGAACCCGTGTCGCCTGCGTTGGCAGGTGGATTCTTAACCACTGCACCACCAGGGAAGCCCTCTTTTTTCTTTTTATACAATTTTTAAAGGTTACTTTACATTTACAGCCATTACAAAATATTGGCTATATTCCCCAGGGAGTACAACCCTTCTTATTTTATAGCTTGAACCAAGACCTCCAGTAGGAATTATATTAAACAATACCTGCGGCTCAGATATCCCATTTGATTTGCTCTTGTAGTACTATGTTCCTGTCACTTGGCACACTGCCATAGTTGGAATTTCACAATTTTGGATGCGATTATTTTATTAATATTAAATTCCCTCATTGTACTTTAAGCTCCATGAAGGCTGGAATTATAACTGGTTTTTCTCACCATTGTATCCCTGGTATAGTGACTGGGACATATTCATCTCAATAAATATTTCTTGAATGAATGAATAAATATCTGGCCTAAGCTGATAAAAAAAAAACCTAATAGATGAGGGCCATACTTTTCTTATTTTGCTTTTTCTTCCCCTATCCTAATTACAAGCCCATTAACATCCAGGAGCACATGTATCAGTCAGGGTATTTGGCTTGCAAGCACCAAAACTCATGCTGGCTAAATTAAACAAGAGGGGAATTTAGTGGAAGGAGATCAAATAGGGAGTTGGGATTAGAAGATGAAAGGAATGCTGAAACACTAGGTTAAAAAAAGAGCAATTCTGAGGGTGTAGAATAGATAGTAGAAACTGCTGTAGAGTTTTGTCTGGGTACTGCCACTGGAACAACCATTTTCATCTTTTTATCTCTCTGATCAATACCCATATTCCAAGGAGGGAGCATCCAACTGTTATAACTTGAGTCACATGACTGCCTTTGGACAGGTTAGGGCAGGACACCAGTGCAGTAGTGGTGATTCCCAAAGAAATAATGTGTGGTGCCGCTACCAGAAAGGGGAATTAATGCTTGCAGGCCAAAAATCAATGACCTTTAAAGGTCCACCTGTGACATCACCATTTCAGACACTAGGATAAACTAGAAACTAATGCAAAGAGTTGGGAAGGGAGTAACAGGATGAAGGGGTTCAGAATGGGAGGAAGACATCTCTGAGTATACCTTTTTTTAAAATTTTTATTGGAGTATAGTTGCTTTATAATACTGTGTTAGTTTCTACTGTACAGCAAAGTGAATCAGCTATATGTATACATCTATCCCCTCTCTTTTGGATTTCCTTCTCATTTAGGTCACCACAGAGCCTTGAGTAGAGTTCCCTGTGCTATACAGTAGGTTCTTATTAGTTATCTATTTTATACATAGTATCAACAGTGTATATATGTCAATCCCAATCTGCCAGTTCATCCAACCCCGCCACCCCGAGTATACCTTTTAAATATAGTTTTGACAACTACAATGAAGTACCCCCTCACACTGGTTAGAATTGCCATCATTTAAAAGTCTACAAATAGGGCTTCCCTGGTGGCGCAGTGGTTGAGAGTCCGCCTGCCGATGCAGGGGACACGGGTTTGTGTCCCGGGCCGGGAAGATCCCACATGCCGCAGAGCGGCTGGGCCCGTGAGCCATGGCCGCTGAGCCTGCGCGTCCGGAGCCTGTGCTCCGCAACGGGAGAGGCCACAACAGTGAGAGGCCCGTGTACCGCAAAAAAAAAAAAAAAAAAAAAGTCTACAAATAATAAATGCTGGAGAGGGTGAAGCCTCTCCAGCATTTATTAATAAATATTATTATAAATAAATATTATAAATAAATATTAATAAATTAATAAATAAATAAATTAATTAATTAATTAATAAATTAATAAATAAATATTATTATAAATATTATTATAAATAAATAAATATTATTTATTAATAAATGCTGGAGAGGGTGAACAAAAGGGAAACCTCTTGCACTGTTGGTAGGAATGTACATTGGTGCAGCCACTATGGAAAATAGTACGGAGGTTCCTTAGAAAACTAAAAATAGAGCTACCATATGATCCAGCAATCCCACTCCTGGGCATATATCCATAAAAGACAAAAACGGCAATTCAAAAAGATACATGCACCCCAATGTTCATAGGACCACTATTTACAATAGCCAAGACACAGAAGCAACCTAAGTGTCCATCAACAGATGAATGGATAAAAAAGATGTGGTATATATACAGTGGAATATTAGTCAGCCATAAAAAATGAAATATTGTCATTTGCAGTAACACAGACCCAGAGAATATCACACTAAGTGAAGTCAGACAGAGAAAGACAAACATTATATATTACTTATATGTGAAATCTAAAAAATAATACAAATGAATTTATTTACAAAACGGAAGCAGACTCACAGACATAGAAAACAAGTTTATGGTTACCAAAGGGGAAAGAGGGGATGGGGAGGGATAAATTAGGAATATGGGATTAACAGATACATACTACTATATATAAAATAGATAAACAACAAGGATTTACTGTAAAGCACAGGGAACTATATTCAATATCTTGTAATAACCTATAATGGAAAATAATCTGAAGATATATATATGTATGTATACATATATATATATATATATGAATCAGTTTGCTGTACACCTGAAACTAACAATATTGTAAATCAACTATACTTCAGATTTTCAAAAGTTTTGACTTTTGAAACATGTAGATGTTTTACAAAGTCAAAACTAAAAGAAAAAAAGCAAAGCAAGGAAATTTCCTTCTCACACAGAAAATATACACTGCTCTCTACCTTGATTTAACGTAGTATAACCTAAAACTCACTCTTTATCAGTTCATGAGAATCTCCCATTTTTTTTAGTGTACAATTCAATGGTTTTCATATTTACAGTATATTCACAGAGTTGTGTAACCATCACCATAATCTAATTTGGGAACATTATCGTCACCCCCCAAAAAAATCACATATCCATTAGCAGTCATTCTTCATTACCCCCCATTCCCTTCCCCCAGCCCTGGGCAACCAATAATCTACTGTTTCTATGGATTTGTCTAATTGGGACATTTCGTATAAATGGAAATCAATCAACATGTGTTTTCTTTTTTTTTTTTTTTTTGTATCTGGCTTCTTTCACCTAGCATAATGTTTTCAAGTTTCATCCATGTTGTAGCATATGTACTTCATTCCTTTTTATTGCTGAATAATATTTTGTTGTGTGGGTATATATTTTATGTATTCATTCATCAGTTGAATGGACATTTGGGTTACCTCTACTATCTGGCTGTCAAGAATAGTGCTGCTATAAACATTTATGTACATGTTTTTTTGTCCCACATCCTTTTTTTTTTTTTTTTTTTTTTTTTTTTTGCGGTACGTGGGCCTCTCACTGTTGTGGCCTCTCCCCTTGCAGAGCACAGGCTCCGGACACGCAGGCTCAGTGGCATGGCTCACGGGCCTAGCCGCTCCGCGGCATGTGGCATCTTCCTGGACCGGGGCACGAACCCGTGTCCCCTGCATCGGCAGGTGGACTCTCAACCACTGCGCCACCAGGGAAGCCCGCCCCCCCCCCCACCCCTGCAACCCACATTCTTTTTTAAAGCTGTGTGTTACTCCACCGGGTATTTGTTCAACCAATCTTCTCCTGGTGAACGTTTAGACTGTTTCCAATGGTTCGTTATTACAAATAATGCCACAATGAATACTCTTGTGCTTATGCTTTCTTTTATTTTGGAGATGTATCTTTAGGACCTATTCCTACAAGTTTAATTACTGAGTCTATATAAAGAGTTCTTTATATTTTGGAAGGATGAGTCTGTGATATGAGTTGCAAATACATTCTTCCAGTTTGTCATTTATCTTTTAATATTGTTTATGGTGTTTTGTTTTGTTTGCCGTGCAAAAGTTATCTATTTTTGCATATAGTGAAAATGTGTCAGTCTTGGGCTTCCCTGGTGGCGCAGTGGTTGAGAGTCCACCTGCCGATGCAGGGGACACAGGTTCGTGCCCTGGTCCGGGAAGATCCCACATGCCGCGGAGCGGCTAGGCCCGTGAGCCATGGCCGCTGAGCATGCGCGTCCGGAGCCTCTGCTGCGCAACGGGAGAGGCCACAACAATGAGTGGCCCGCGTACCGCAAAAAAACAAAAAACAAAAAACAAAAAAATGTGTCAGTCTTTTACTGTGTCTGGATTCTGAGATACAGTTACAAAGGCTTTCCTCAGTTCCAGATTAAAAGGAAATTTACCCATGTTTTCATCTGGTATTTATATGGTTTCATTCTTCACATGTATATCTCTGATCTATTTGGAGTTAATTTTGGTATATAAAAAAAAGTTTCTTTCCCAAGGCCCAATCCTATTTATTTAAAATGTCATCTTTTTCCTCAGTGATTTGAGATGTCACTTAAATACTATACTAAATTCTTATATATGTTTGGGCCTATTTCTTGTCTTTCTGTTCCATTGGCCTGTCCTCTAATGAACCAGTACTATGTTGTTTTAATTACTGTAGAGGCTTTGTATTACGTTTTAATAGCTGTTATGCCCAGCATATGTCCATTACTCTTTGCAGGGGATTTTCCTGTCCTAACTTACTTATCCACAAGCATTAAAATCAACTTGTCTAGCTCCAGAAAGACAAACAAAAAACATGTGTTGATATTCTGATTAGGATGTTAAATTTATATGTTAACTTGAGAATTGGCATCTTTAAAATGTTGAGTTTATCTATCCAGGAATAAGAGATGATTTTCTATTAGCTCAGGTTTACTTTTGCATTTTTCGGGTGCATTTTAAGGTTTTCATTACAGGTTTTATGCATTTCTCATTAAGTATTTTTGTTGTTTTGCTTATATCATGCCACTCACTAGTAATTGTGTATGTGAAAACTATTGATTTGTATGTTCAGTTCATAACATTACTTTGCTGTAGTACTTTATTTACATATTACTTTAGTGGTATCTTAGTTTTAGTTTTAATATTCTGGTGTTTTCCAACGAAACATTCAGGTCATCTGTATAAAGATGCTTCTGCCTTTACAATTCTGATTCCCCTCATTGTTTTCACCAATATTAAAACATAAAGGAGGTAGTGGGTATCTTCTTCCTTGATTTTGCTCTCACTTTCCTTTGATGGGAATGCTTATAGTATTTCCCTTTTAAACAAGATGCTAGATTTTACTTTTCAAAAAAAATCAGAAATGGGTGTTGCATTGTTTGTCCTTAGAGCTATTACTGGGTGAATTATATGAACAGACTTCCTAATATTGAACTATCTTTGTATCAGTCATGCTGTATCTTAAAATGTGCTATAGATTCTGTTTGCTAATATCTTATTTAGGACTTCAATTGGGACTCAATATTCATATGTGAGATTGGTTTGTGGTTTCTTTGCGCAATCTTTGTCAGATTTAGGTATCAATGTTATATTAGCATCATGAAAAGAAACTGAACTTTCCTTCATTTTCTATATTTTGGAACACTTTGCATAATATTAGTGGGTACCTTTAAAAGGTTTGGTAGTTACTCCTGAAACCATCTGAACCAGTAGTCCCTCGATAACACTATTCCTTCTACAGAAATTACTTTCACTTTCCATCTCTACTAGGATAATTCTTTTCCCTTATAGGTTATTACAAAATACTGAGTATAGTTCCCTGTGCTATACACTAGGTCCCTGTTGGTTATCTATTTTATTCCCTGCTAGTAATTAATACTAAGCTGAACTGTGCCCCACATGACCTGTATAGTCACATTAAAATTAAAGCTAAAGCTAAAATATAATATGTAAAAGTCAGCAGGGTTATATTAATCTCATCAACTAAGTATAAGATTTTATGTTTGCCAATGTTTAGTACTTATTTCCTGAAATCTTATCTACCCTCTTCAGCTTCAATTATATTCGATAGACATTAAGAGCTGACCAGAGAAAATATTTATAATAAATGAAAAGGGAGCATATATAAGTATATATACAATAATGACTTAACTGTAAAACAAAATATGCCATATTTTATACACCAAAATATTTATAGTGATAGTAACTCTATGAAGGTAAAAACCCCTGTCTTACTCATCTTTGTAGTGCCATCTTATGGAAGAGTGCCTGGTACAAAGTAGGTGTTCAATAAGTGCTTGCTGAAAAAACTGAAAGTGAATAATATATGTTCTCAGAAAAAGGGGTCCTCAATCAAGTAAATATATGAAAGTTTAATATTTTTTTTATCCGAAACATACAAAGGCCTAAAGATAAAGTCGATACCTAACTAAAATTTATGTAACTTCATTATTACAAAGTTAAGTCTTGAGTCAAAGATCCAGCTCTAAAAATATAGTCTCAAAAACCACATATCTACATATAACACTAAAACAAGTAAATTGTCTTAGGCTGTATCATCATTATCCACTGCAGCATAGATGGCTTGATTCCTCCTCTTGATTTTCTTTCTTTGTTCAGGTTCATGTTCATCACTCAGCCTCTTCAACGGCACCTTGGTTAAGTCCTTTCCATCCCCCAACTCCACAGGGTCACCGCGATTCCCCTCCTTGCCAACTGGGGAACCGGATGTATCATCAGAAGATACAGTCATGGAACCTGGCAAGATCCTGATGTCAGAGAAGCTTGCAGAAAAGTCAGAAGCTTGATCAGAAGATGGTTCTACAGGTGGTGTATTCATGTCACTGTGTGCGCTTACAATACTATCATCATATTCCTCTTCTTCATCTAACATTATTTCGTCTGGATTAATAGAGGACAGGGCAGATGTGTCTGTGTTATACTCACTAGGGTCTTCTCCAGAGTCATTACTCTGCACGTCATCCTGCTCTTCATAGTCACCACACAAGTGCTGTTCTTCCTTGGCCTTCTGAAGCCTGATGTTAATGTCAGTGATGCCAAGTTGGGCACAAAATTCAGTAGTCTGAGGATTGATCCTATGAACCAACTGCATTTGTGTCTGTGGCTTGCTAGGGTCATAACAAGCAGCCGTTACACTAAAGTTACATGGAACTTTGAGGTCATGATTCAATTTTTCCAATACTTCGTTCATAGCTTCTTTTGTTGCACTGTAATCCCACCTAGAAAAGTCCAAAACAATAGCTTTTTATATTTTATCAGCTTTGGACAACAAATGATGAGCTCTAACTATGGACGGCAGGTGCATTAAAAAATAAACCACATTTCAGAATTCCACTTCATAAAATTATAGTTAACTTAGCAAAGGACCATTTTGAGATTAAAACAATTCTTAGAAAAAGCTGTCCTTAACTCACTGCCTAAAACAAGTACAAATTATTTTAATGTGTGAACCAAATCTCCATGGTCTTAAAGCTTCATGCACTTATGCGCTTATAGTTTGATGCACTTATACACTTCTTTGGGTTGGCGCTCAGCAGTCTATTTTCTTGGATCTCTCGGACGGAAAACTTGCAATTTTCATACCAGTCTATAAACTCTGAATTGTAGCAATAACTCCCTTGATTTAAAAAAATAAGAAGGTGGAGGGGACAACAACTGTGCATACAATGGAGAGGGAAAATCCGAAAGAAGGTCAGACTCACCTCGTATGCAGGCCATTATTTTCAGGCATATTCCATAGGCGCTCACTCACATTCATAAGATCATTAGTAGCCCTGAGAATGGCGAGCCATTCGGTATCATACTCCAAGTAATCAGGAGCACTGGGGTCGTGTTCTATATCTATTACCTACAAGAAGAAATTGGTGATTTTAAGAAGTACATATCTATTTTTAATATTCTAAGAATGTCAATATAACAGTAAAGTTTGAAAGGAATTTAATTTAGTAGCTTACAAACATGAATGTAACTTAAACATTCCCAAAGAAATCTCAGAACACATAGATTACAAACAGCACCGATAATTTCTGCAAGGAGACAATTTTTTTTAATCACTGGAAGAGTAAAACTATATTGCAAAGTTATTTCATTTTCTTTTTACCTGAAGAAAGTCTCTGTGTGGTAAGCATTTGTCCAGGGCTAGAAATCTGGTTGCTTTGGCTGACTGTCCTTTATCCTTGGCCTAGACAATAGGAACCATGATTTAAGAAAGAACGTTAAAACATCACAAGCAATTCAGACATTGAAAAGGATGGAAATAATCTTCATTACCCAATCCCCTAAGTTGTGTGTCAAAGGAACAATGGTTACTTTTCCAAAACAAGTTTGCTCTATACCCCCTGGTGCAATGACAAGCAAGGCACTTACACTCTCTGGGCCTGGGCTTCAATTTCCTTACAATAGTCAAAGCAGAAAGAAATGGTGGTAATGATAATGTTAAATCAAAGCAAATAACACACATAAACCAAAGCATATAACACAAAGGTTAAAGATCAGACAACGGAAGAGCTTAAAAGTAAACTGGCAGAGCTAAAACTATACAACTCGTAGAAGAATTCATAGGAGAAAATCTTTGTAACCCTGGGTTAGGCAAAGATTCTTAGAAACAACACCAAAGTAGATGTATATATATATATATACTCCATAGGATGAAATACTATTCACCAATAAAAATGAAAGAAACACTGACACATGTGACAAGAATGAGCCTCAAAAGCAAGTAAAGGAAAGAAACCAGTTACCAAAGACTATGTATTTTGTGATTCCACTTATATAAAATGTTCAGAAAAGGCAAATCCATAGAGACAAGACAGATTAGTGGTTGCCTGGGGCTGAATGTTGACAGAACAAAGACTGACAGCAAAGAGGCACAAAGGATCTTTTGGGGTGATGGCAATGTTCTAGAACTGGATTATATGATGTTTGCACAACTCTGGAAATTTACTAAAAATCACTGAATTCTACACTTAAAGCAGGTGAATTTTTTGACATGGAAATTATACTCCAATGAAGTTCTTTCTTAAAAAGTGAACCAGCAGAAAGAAACATGGGAGGATCACAAACATGAAGGTCACACTGGAAGAAGTAAAAAGTGACTCACTAAAAACAGCAAGGCAGGGCTTCCCTGGTGGCGCAGTGATTGAGAATCCGCCTGCCGATGCAGGGGACGCGGGTTCGTGCCCTGGTCCGGGAAGATCCCACATGCCGCGGAGCGGCTGGGCCCGTGAGCCATGGCCGCTGAGCCTGCGCGTCCGGAGCCTGTGCTCCGCAACGGGAGACGCCACAGCAGTGAGAGGCCCGCGTACCGCAAAAAGCAAAACAAAACAAACAAACAAAAAAAACCAGCAAGGCACATGGAGAAAGAAAGACAAGGAAGCAAGTGATGGGACACCCTGCTGAGGACCAGGTTTCAATTCAGTGGTGGGGAGGGACTGAGAGGTGGGATGCACAGAGATCACGGGCAGATCCTGGCAGCAGGGCAGTTCTGAGGAAAGATGACCTTTGGTGTTAGTAAAAGGGCTCAGACAGAATACTGGTGAAGTAAGAGGCAGTTGAGGAGCAACAAAAAGGGATTAAACATACTAATTCAGAGACACAAGTCCCCAAGGTTGACAACAGAAGACAGAATCAGGGAAAAGTAGCAAATTAGGTGCTTCAGTAGCAATCCAAGAGCATCATGAGCCCCAAGAGACAGAGGAGAGTAACACAGATGTGGGAAAGGTGACTGACAGAAACAGAAGACTTGGACGTGAGAAGAGGATAATCACGCTGGCAACAGCCCAAAGGAAAATGCAAGAGTAACCTCGCCTTCTTCTCCCAGTGAAGCTGGGGAGTAAGAATAAGCCCACAACAGAGAGGGCCCACAGGAATGTTTTCAGACAGAATCTTCCAGACCGTGTGCGAAGAGCATCACCGAAGTGTACCTCTACCGCAGAAAAGGGTTTGGTCAGGTAAGTTCAGGAAGCGCTGCACAACCCCTCCGCCATCTCAGAGAAAGGTAATGCGCATTAGCACACTGGACTCTCAGAAATTCTACAGAAGCCTCTGGGAAGAAATCCCGAACTTTGTTAACCCAGCATTTTCTAAACGTATTTCCTATGGGATACTTTATGGGAAAGTCAGAATTCAACCAGAATCAGAGGTGAAAGGAAGAACTGCATAGTTCCATTAAAGCCTAACTCTAAGTAGGTATTTATTTTCTACTTTGCATCAAGCACCATCCCCATGCAATTACCAAAGGAAAACTCTGGGAGTCATTCTAGATTCACTCCTCCCTCTGTCACTAAATCCTGATGATTCTGCTTCCAAAATCTCTCTGGAACCTGCTTCATTCTCTGTGTTCCCTCTTTGCCTTAGGTTAGAACCTCATCTTTTGCCTCCTCTGCCTCCCATTTAACATTACTCCAATCCACACACAAAACTGCTGCCAATCTAATCCTTCTGAAATGAAACTCTGACTTCATGACCCCCAACCTTCCCCATTACCTCCTGGTTAAAACCCAAACTCCAGAGCATATCCCAGAAGGCAGCTATGATCTCGCTCCAGCTTCATCTCTCCCTGTGCCTCAGCCCCAGGGACCAGCTGCACTTCCCCAAAGGCACCACGCTCTCAGACCTTCCAGCCTGTGCACACATCGGTCCCTGGGCCCAGATTACCCTGATAATCTGCTTCTTCCTGGCACCATCAACTCCTTTAGAAAACCTTCTCTATCCCTTCCTCTCTGTCCACATCCCCATCTCACCATGGCCTGGCTTAGGTGTTCCCACAGTATCCTAAGCACTTTTTGTCACAAACTTATTACACTATTTTATAATTGCTTGCTTGTCCCTTCTCCCCACTGGATACTGAGTTATTCACAAAGGGAAAGTTATCTTTGATCTCTTTCTCTAACTTTCCAACTATGCCCATAGGGCCTAGCCCGTAGAGGTTCAATAACTGCTTGTTAAATCAAAGAATAAGCATTGTGTTTTCTACCTGATGCTGCATCAAGGCTGCAAACTTCACATGAAGGTGTGCAGAAAACCAGTAAGTAGGTTTTAAGTGCTCTAAAAGTTCTGAGGCAGCGGGACTTCCTAATGTGTTATTTTCCACTTCTTGTCGGAAAAAAGATTTAGTCTTAAGAAGTTGCTTCTTATTTCCATAATGATATATACTTCTCGGCCAATCATGAGATAAGAATATGTCCATAGGCTGCTTCAGCTTTAACAGACAAAGAAAAGAAAGAAAGCTCTTAGAAACAGATTAACCAAAAGCAATCCCCTCCCTTCTCTCCACCGCCACACAACCATTTACCCACGGAGATCTGTAGATTTCTGTGTAATTCATTCTAAGAACACTTTATTTAAGGAAGTCACAGAAATACTGAGCTACTCACTCATCGAGGCAAAGAGAAACACCTTTCTCTCTGCCTGACAAATCAGCTTTATTTTCCGTGGCGAGGCAGTTCAATAGAGACACACTTTGATTAGATTGCCAATCAGCTAAGGTCTTTAGCACTGGGTTTCCAAAATCTACAACATGCACTGTTCTTTTCCCTTTTAGTACAGAAACTACTGTTTTAAGATCAATGTCCAGATTTCATGAGACTTGTAATGTAAATGATACAGTAAACCTAACCTACAGTAAATCTTTTTTTTTTTTCTGATGGACTCACATAGTAAACACCAAAAAAACCTCTCCGTTTACTACAAAAATTATATTAGAGGTATTTAAGGTAGCTGGTGTCTTCTTGGGGAGAACACAAAATATACTCCATACTGTCAAGTAATCCAAAGCAAATACTTGGACAACTAAATTAAAATAATTTAAGTAAGTGTTCAAGAAAATACAAAAGGTAAGATAGACATGATTAACCACTGAAAAGCTGGTATGGGCAATAAGCGCTACAAAAATTCAGAGAAGGGTGAGGACTTTAAACTAGAACACTGGTTGGGAAGTGAAATCTAAGCTGGGTCTCCAAGGACCAGTAGGATTTAGATGAGTAAAAGTAAAAAGTAAAAGGTAAGTAACTGTTATGAATGGGGCATACCTGTAAACATCTTTATGTTCCAGTCGAGGCTGTATTTATGATGGGAAGGGCCTGAGTTCAGTCTGGCAGGCTCTACCAGCCTGGGGGCTCTGGCAGGCTCTTAACTGTGTGGGAAGTCCGGGCAGGTTACTTTATCTATCTGAGCCTTTGGCCTCTCTCCCTTAGTGTGACAAAGTTGGACACGCTGCATGACAGAATTTGAGTGACAGTTATATGAACTATCACGGATGAAAGCTGCTTAGCCCGGTGTCAGACATTTAATGGGTTCACAAACAAAAACCTAGTTTCATTTACTCTCCAGTTGAGCCAGTGCTTCGGTTATCACCTTCACAATTTTCCCATATCATCTTCACTATTATTTTCTATTTAATATCATTATTTAAAATAAAATATTTAACACTTTCTTTCAAGTATCACTTTATTCCAATATATATTCTTCAGCCTTACCCTAAGGAATGGTAGCTGAAGTCATGGATCAAATATTTTATTTTATTATTAATCACTAAAATAAATGTATAGCCATTAAAATCTAAAAAATGTTCATCTGTGAACCTCCTAAAAACAACTCAAGATCCAAATTGTGGAAATACAGAATTGAGCTCTTCTTGGAAGTAGTAGATCAAAATACATTCTGGTAGAGAATTAGTTTACCATTTTTTCAAGTCTGCCGTAATGTACTTTTTACATACCTGTTTTAATTTGTAGACTTCAATATTTCTCACATGATAGATACTCCTTATTGTAGCTGCATTATAGGGGGGGCACTCAAAATGACCTTAAATTGAAGAAGAGAAATAAGCTATTATCAATTCCCTTAAATACTGCAAGTATAAATACATACGTACACTTCTCCAAAACTGATGCTTGTCATCAATGCTTTTGGTTCTTGAAAATTTTATTAAAAAAACACTCAAAATGCTGGTATTTTCTAATAACTGATCACCAACTATAAATCTAAATAAGTGGGAGGCTTATGATTTTTTAAATTAAATTATATTTAATTTTGGAATACATTGTTTAGTCACATAGTTTAAGATTTAAAAGATACCATCAGAAAGGTATAGGGTAAGGGGGAGCGGGGGTGAGGGAAGGATGGATTGGGAGTTTGGGGTTAGCGGATGCAA
Source organism: Leucopleurus acutus (assembly GCF_964270905.1). Taxonomy (NCBI): domain Eukaryota; kingdom Metazoa; phylum Chordata; class Mammalia; order Artiodactyla; family Delphinidae; genus Leucopleurus; species Leucopleurus acutus. Next base: position 125,474,946 of record NC_139147.1, on the reverse strand, counting down.
ATTATTACATACAGAATGGATAAACAACAAGGTCCTACTGTATGGCACAGAGAATTATATTCAATATCCTGTGATAAACCATAATAGAGAAGAATATGAAAAAGAATGTATATATATGTGTAACTGAATCACTTTACTGTACAGCAGAAATTAACACAATATTGTAAATCAACTATACTTCAATAAAATAAAGAAAAAAAAGAAAGGCATAGGGTAAAAAGTATTCCTCCTGGAGGGTAGACCCTAGTGGGTACCTAGGGCTGGCGTGGGAGCAGGGATTAAGTTTGGCACAAAACTTTTAGGCATGATAGAGATGTTCTAAATCCAGATGGTGCTAAAGGCTGCATAACTCTACAATTTACTAAAATCACTGAATTGTATACTTACAATGGTACATAAATTTTACGTCAATCAAGCTGCTAAAACAAGCGGACAGGGTTCTCCTATTCCTTCCCCCATCCATCAGTAACCCTACCTACAGGGAACCAGTGTTAATCAGGTTTCAGTATTTTATTCCAGGGATGTCATCTATGCATATAATATACATATTTGTTTATCCTCCCTTTTCTTTCTATACAAGTGGCAGTATAATTTATACACGTTCTGTGCCTTGTTTTTTTCACTTTATTTTGGAGTTCTTTTCATATTAGTCACACATAGAGCTGCTTCTTTTTTCCTTCTTTTTGACTTCATAGCATTGCACTGTATAGTTATATCATGACACATTTAACTAGTTCCTATCTTTTGCTATTACAAACAAGGCTGAAATACATTTGTTTATATCATTTTGCACTTGTGGAATATATCTGTAGATAAATTCCTGGAAGTAGAACTCCTGAGTAAGAATACTTCTATAATTTCCACAGATGTTACTAATTTTCCTCCAAAGAGTGGTTCCAATTTGTGCCCACACCTGCCATGTAAAAGATGGCCTATTTTTGCAGACCCATCACAATAGTTCAGAATCATGGAGAACAGGGCTGCAAGGAACAGACTTGTGATTTAACAGTTACACTGAGGATGTAAGTTTTAGCTGTCAACTTAATTCATGAAATTTTAAAATCAATGTGGATCCAAGCTATTCCTTTAACTTTAAAATCAAGATATAATTCATTCAGATACAGTGTGGTATATTTATACAATGGAATACTATTCACAAATTTAAATGACAGAGTTAAATGTATCAACATGGATTTAAAAACATATTAAACAAAGAAGCAAGTTGCAGAAAGATACATGTAAAATGATACACTTATATGAAGTTTAAAACATGCTATATAATACACTGTTTAAAGCTGTTACTGATATGGTAATGATATAGAATAATCAAGTGAATGATGAACACCAAATTCAGAATAGTGACTGCCTGGTGAGGTAAGGGAGGAATAAAAGGAGAGAGATGGGACTGAGGACAGATAAACAATGAACTTCGATTGTATCTGTACTCTTTTATTTCTTAAAAATCAAAACTAAAAGTGGCAAAATACCAAATAAAACTAGATGGTGTATACACAGATAATACGTTCTAGTGTTCTCTATTTTTTCATATTTATAAAATATTTTATAATATAAATTTAAGAATAAATTAATCAGTTCATAGGAGAAATCCAATGAAAAAGTCCAACTGTATATTATGCTTAAGTTACTATGGGGCATGGAAGTTCTAAGTTTAAAAACAATTCTCAGAATAACAATACTCACTTTGCTGTATACCTGAAATTAACACCACATTGTAAATCAACTGTACTCCAATTAAAAAAAGAAAAAAAGAATGTAATAAAATATAAAAAAAAAAAAGCATAACAATACCTTTTCGATAGTCATGAGATTTAAAGATACCAGAGATTCCACCAATCCTTACACCTCGGTATTTTACTACACCTGCCAAGCCTGAAAAATTACATAGTTAAATAAAATTACTGTAGGCAAAAGCAATCATTTTTTTAAAGCAATCTTTACTAACTGAACGAACAGTTTAGAGGCCTAGAATATCATGCAGTCTTAAAATTATTTGAAAATTAAGTGTCATGATGAGGTTACTCTTTTACATAGAAAATATGCCAACAATATATAACATAGAGTAGGGAGACAGACTACGGAGGCAAGAGACTGAGCAGAAAAGAAGGAACAAATGAGACAGGGAGTGTGAAGAGGGAAACAGACATACATAAATTTGGTACCTAAAGGAATGTGGGGATGGGGCGGGGGAAATAGGGGAAAATGTCCTATGATGGATTTATATGTTATATATAAGGTATAGATAACATATACCTTTGACTTATAGAATATAGAAACCTGCAGTTTCTCTATTTCATTTGATTGATCATCTTCAGACAATTTCACCTTCTCACAATACTACAGTTGTCAAAAGTTGATCCATCAGTAATGACATAGAGAAATTAAATTTCTGAAGTTATAATGTCATCACTAGAAACACCTATAAACATTTAAATAAAGAGATGAAAGGACTGTATAGTTTAAAAGGACTAAAACTGAACCTGAACCTAATCAGGTCTATAAATCTAAATGCAGATTATAAGCAACACAGAGGATAAAAGGAACACGTTAAACAACCCAAGGAAATCCAATCAGCTAAACCCAGAATGTGGGAAATTCTGCCAGATAAATTTCCCATATTCTTCAACAAATAAACAGCATGGGGGTTTGGGGGAGAAGAGAGTGCGAAAAGGGACAGTTATAGTCTAAGAGACTTCAGAATCATGACAATCAAATGAAAGTGTGGACCTTGTTTGGACCCTATTTGAACAAGTCAACTGTAAAACAGACATCTTTGTGATAATCAGGGAAATCTGAACATGAACTAGGCAACAGATAATGATAGGTAATAGGTATAATCATGGTACTGTAGTTGTGGTATTTTTTTTAAATCCTCATCACTTAAAAACACATGCTCAAGTATTTACAGGTGAAATAATCCGATGGCTGAGGTTTGCTTTAAAATACTCCAGTTGGGACTTCCCTGGTGGTCCAGTGGTTAAGAATCCACCTTCCAATGCAGGGGACATGGGATTGAGCCCTGGTCAGGGAACTAAGATCCCACATGCCCCTAAGCCCCTAGAGCCCTCATGCTGCAACTACTGAGCCAGCACACTCTGGAGTTCCACAGCGCCCAGGCGCCACAACTAGAGAGAAGCCTGCCCACCGCGAGGAAGATCCCGCGCCGCAAGGAAGATCCCACATGCGACAACTAAAGACCTGACACAGCCAAATAAATAAATAAATAAATAAAATATTAAAAAATAAATAGATAAAATACTCCTGTCACCTCCTCCCACAAAAGAGTTTAGGTGGGGAGTGGGTTGAAAGAAGGATGGCAGAACAATAATTGTTGTTAAAGCTGTTTAATAGGTACAGAGATTCATTATACTATTCTCTGCTTTTGTGTATGTTTAAATATTTCCATTATAAAAAGTTCATTTTTTTTAATTTAATAAGAAGAGTAAGAAAAAAATTAAGGGATTGCAAATCGTACAGAAGCTCTTTGCAGTTATATTAAGTATTGCTTAAAGCACTAGATGATGCATGGACATATTTTCATGATTACCTACTTAAATGAATTATTTTAATTAAATTTTCATGATTATTTAAATCAAGAGACATTCCCAAAACACCATACATTTCAAGATGCTGATCAACTGATAAACAAATCCTGACAGGCTCTTCCATGCCATCAGACCAAGAAATTACCCACGAACACATACCTAAATAATAAATGTTTGGTGCTACCCAGCCACCATAGGGTAACTCTTGCAAATGATTTGAGGCTTCATGGTTACCCCCGATGAAAATTGTAAGAACTGGGGCCTTTTTCTCTCCAGAGTAATACCTAGAACATAAGGGTAAAGTTGTCAATTGGCATAGCAGAAATGAGACATAGAGAAAAGAAACTGGGCATGCCTGTACTATTAGGCATAGCAGAAAAGCTAAATAAGGTCCGAGGTAAAAAAAACTTGAGCTCATCATAAAAAGTTAAGCCCTTTCTAAACGAATTGTCCATCCTTGTCCTTAAGAATGATTCAGGGCCGCCACCTTGGGTTCAAGCCAACGTATATTCAATGAGGTCAAAAACTTTTGTCAGTTCACTGCAACAACCTTAGTTTCTAGAATGAGGACTAGCACATAGCAAGCGTCCAATAAAAACTCCTAGATCAATAAATGAAGTAGTCCCAGAGTCCTATTAAGCATAAAGTAGATTAACCTGTCAGTTTCTTCCTCCAGATTTTCCCCTCAGGCTGCGATCCCTTCCGAAACAAAACAGATGAATGGAAAGAAGAAAAGTAACATTTACTAAGCGCCAGTTCCTAGACACACAGCGTAAACAAAGACGGGAACTAAGAGAGACAGCTGGTCAGTGGCAGACAGGATTCCAACTCAGCCCGGGTTCTCAGCCCCCACCGCTGGCTAGTCACACCTCGCACCGCGGGGGCCCGGGCCGAAGCCACGCCCCTCACCTGTAGAAGGTCTGCATGTGGCGGTACTTGGGCGGCACGGCCATGCAGCGCAGGTCGGCCTCGTTGCGCACAGCCTGGAAGTCGCCGCAGCATAGCAGAAGGTCTATCGGTCCCGGGCCGCGCCGCTCCGCCAGCGCCAGCGTCTCATAGATCTTGTCCAGCTCGCCGTGGCAGCAGCCGGCCACAGCCACCCGCATGCTGCCGGACCAAGGCAGGGAGCGCTGCCCGCAACCCCCTAAACCAGAGCCAGCCCAGGCCGGACAACGAAGACCCGACTGATCGCTCAGATCCCGCCAACCTTAACTGAGACGCCGCCTCTTGCAATTGAGACTCCAGCAATATAATTCACTTCCGGTTTCCAAATCTCGCGAGAGAGAGGTCGGGAAGGGAACGACCAACACGGATTCCACGGAGCTTTTAAATCGTCTCGTACTCTGCCTGTTGTGGCAGGTGGTTCTTGAAGTCCGAGCAGCCTGACAGGTGCTAAAAATCAAAACCAGAGTAGTAAGACAAACAAACAAAAATTCCCGGAAATAGTGTAGTTTATAAAATCAAACTTAGGATGAACTTCTCACGGCAAAGATAATTGCCTGAAAGTGATTAGAAACGATTAAACAAACGATTTTTTAAGACACCCGAAATAAAAATAAATTTAAAATAAAACGTAAAAACTCACTGAGGATTTTGAAATTATCTCCTCGAAGAGTTTCTAAAATTATCAGTTATTTTTTTTTAAAGGGGCCAGGGACTCTTCATTTCCCTACCAAATGGTTGTTTGTGTAACTAGACTGCAAGCTCAATGAAAGCAGATGAATATCTCGAAAACATCCAGGAGGGAAAATGACCAGACTGGCAATTGAAGAATTAGTGGCCAAGGCAGAAACAAGCAAACAAATAAAACCCTTATGGCAAATTTAATCAAGAAAATAATCAAGATAATACGGAGAATAATAAAACCATCTCTGCTCATTAAAAAAAAAACTAGATAAACAATTTCTAGGAATAAAGACACCAAAGTTAATTCAAAATGAAGCAGAAGATGTAAACAAAACAATGACAATAAGAAGACACTGGGATATATACACTACCAAATGTAAAATAGATAGCTAGTGGGAAGCAGCCACATAGCACAGGGAGATCAGCTCGGTGCTTTGTGACCACCTAGAGGGGTGGGATAGGGAGGGTGGGAGGGAGATGCAAGAGGGTGGAGATATGGGGATATATGTTTATGTATAGCTGATTCACTTTGTTATACAGCAGAAACTAACACACCATTGTAAAGCAATTATACTACTATACTAAGATGTTAAACAAAAAAAAAAGACTGGGAAAGTCAAAGACATAAATCCATTGAAAGACATTTATGAGTGATTTATAGGTGATTTCTTTCAAATTTACAAAGAAGATACACTTTTCATGATATCTAAATCAATCAAGAGGGTAGAAAAAGATGGAAATCTAATATTTCCTATTAGTTTTTAATGTTTTATTTTCCCTTCTGTATTAATTTTTTTGAACTATATAAAGAACAGATAACTTTTTTGACATTGTTAAATTTAACTTCTAAAAAAAGATTTAACTTCTTCCACTTGATTTTCAATCTACAGGAATTATCTTTTTCTGGATCTTTTTTTCTCAATTGAAAAATTGTTAATTTTAATTAACTTAAAATGCCATGAACAAATCAAATCTTAAGTGCACATTTTGATTAATTTTTCCATATATAATCACCCATATCAAGATATAAAACATTTCTAGCATTCCAAAAGACTCCCTTGTGCTTCCTCCCAAGCCTATTCTCCCAAAAGAAAAACTCTAGTCTAACCTCTAGCACCGTAGATTAGCTCTACTTGTTTTTAACTTCATAGAAATGTCAGTGTATATTATGTACTCTTTTGTGTCTGGCTTCTTTCACTTAATATCTGTGAGGTTCATCCATGAATCTATGTAACTGAGCAGGAGGACCCTATGGGGCCTTCGCAGGACAGATGACCACCACCACCACCCCCCGCAATGTCCTCCACCTGCCTCTTTGTAGAAAAACTAGCCACCTAGGCCTTCTCCAATTTCCAAAGAATAAATTTAATTAGAGAAGTGAGAAAATGCAGAAGCAAAGGAAAACAAGCAGGACAAAATAATAATAGTTTAGCCATTAAACAAAGTCAAGGACATTTAGTTCCTCCTCAAGGGCTATAAATAATAATCTGAGCCAGGGAATTCCCTGGCGGTCCAGTGGTTAAGGCTCCGCACTTCCAACACAGGGGGCATGGGTTTGATCCCTGAGCCATACCATATCCTTTGAGCTATTTTGCAGATACTGAAACTCCCACCAGGTGGAAGAAGTTAACTGTATGCTGATCACAAGTACAGAGACCCCAGACTGGTTGGAATCAGAAGGTTGATGATGTTGACTCCCAATTACCTCACCACCAACCAGTCAGAATGTCCACAAGCTGATCACGCACCCACAACCCCCTCCTTCACCCTGTCTTTAAAAACCTTTCCCTGAAAGCCATCGGGGAGTTCGGGTCTTTTGGGCACTAACTACCTGGAGTCCTGGCTTGGCGCCCTGCAATAAACACTGCACTTTCCTTCAACATACCCTGGTGTCAGTAGATTGGGCTTTACTGTGAGCAAGTAAGCAGGCTCAAGTTTGGTTCAGTAACAACTATACTATAGATAGATACAGCCATAGTATACTATTTCTTATTGCTGTGTTGTTTTCCATCGTGTGAACATACCACAGTTCATGTATCCATTTTTCTGTTGAAGGACATTTGGATTGTTTCTAACAATTGTTATGAATAAAGCCACCATATACATTCTTGTAAAACCTTTTGGTGGACATAACACTTTTCCCCCTTAGATTATGCCCAGGAATGGAATCTCTGGATAACATAGTAGGTATATGTTTAGCTTTAATAGATAGTGTCAGTTGTGCTAATTTACACTTACCTATGTAATATGAGTGTTCTAATTATTCCATGTGCACAACAGCACTTGGTATTATCTGTCTGTTAAATTTTAGCCATGTTGTTAGGTGTGCAATGGTGTCTTCTTGTTATTTCCATGTAGTTTTTTTTGTGTGTGTGTGTGGTACACGGGCCTCTCACTGTTGTGGCCTCTCCCGTTGTGGAGCACAGGCTCCGGACATGCAGGCTCAGCGGCCATGGCTCACGGGCCCAGCCGCTCTGCGGCACGTGGGATCTTCCCAGACCGGGGCACAAACCCGTGTCCCCTGCATCGGCAGGCGGACTCTCAACCACTGCGCCACCAGGGAAGCCCTCCAATGTAGATTTTACAACAACATTTTAATATGTCAATTTGAATTTTCTTCTTCTGTGACCAATAGGAAACAATAATTTAATGCCATAACATTCAAAATCTCATGGTCAAAGAAGGAAATAGAAGATTATGAATAGGGATGAAAAAGTGCATCATGGCTTAGCTCTTAACTCTATTCCCAACCAACACCCCATTTCCAGAGGTCATACCGGTATGTTAATAAACTTAAGAATTCTCACTGACTTTCTCAAATCCAGAGAGAAAAAAACTAAATCAATAGCCTCAACTCCTTCCCATGCTGAACGAGGTGAAATGGGAGGATTGTGGGAGAAAAATGGATGTGTGAACAATGAAAATTCTTTTTGCAAACATGAAGGACCATTCACTGAACGGGTAGGTAAACCCTCTCCAATTGTGTGTGTGGTCCATGAGGAAAGTCCCTCTTATCGGGTGGGAAAGGAATTCCCTGATTCTGTCAGAGCAAAGACAGTATCTAGATAGAGGCACCCAATGATGAGCAAGATGAAAAAAGAAACCACATGTCAACTATGGAAACATGCTAGAAAGAGCATAAGCTGGGATGAACCTGAGCAGGTGTTAATTAAAACTTCTAAGATACAACCAGATCTTTCTCCTTTAAATCAAGTCTTTTTGTTGAAATGGTTGATTCCAAGACAGAGAAAGTACAAGATGAGCATGGATCATCTTGTGCCAGAAAACAAGGAAGTGCTCAAAGAACCTGAGACATCAAAAGGACATTGAGTGAAGGCTTTTCCACTGGCCAAATCTGAAACAATTTCAGCATCAAAATACACAATCATAGTAACAGACTTTAGCCCATTGAATAAAGTAGGAATCTACTATTCCATCCTGACATAAATAAGTAAATAAATAAATAGGAAAAGAGAGGTCTTATTTACACAAGAATGCTGATTGATAAGCATAGAAGGAAAGTTGGAGTTAGAAAATCAGAAAATCACCATAAACCATCATCATCATCATCATCATCATCAACATCACTTGTTACAAGGAAGAATTTTAATGAATGCTAAAACAATTGGGGAAAACTTTGAAGAGTAATAGGATACTTACATTGTCTCAATGTATCTATTATTTGAGACTATTTATATGATCTCAAAGTATCTTTCCAAAAGATACTAATTTTAACAAAGAGAAAAATAAGGATTTTACACTAGAGAAACCTGGCAGACACCACTTAACAGAGTGACCAAAGTTAATCTCACTAGGAATGGACAAATCCACATCATGTGCCCCTGATACATTACTTCTGTGGTATTCCTGCCAAAAATGCATAACCTGAATCTAACCTTGAAAAATAGGAGACAAATTGAAATAGACAAAATTTTTTTTAATAACGGGCCTGTCTTTAAATATATATATATAATAGTCATGAAATACAAGGACAGACTGAGAAAGATTAAAAATTAAATGATACTGAAGATTCATGATAACTGAATGCAATGTGTTGCTATAAAATACATTAGTAAGATTATTGCCAAATCTGAAGAAGATCTGTAAATTAGATAGTATTGTATCAGTGTTAATTTCCTGATTGTGATCATTTTACTGTGGTTACATAAGGGGATTCCTCGTTTTTAGGACACACATACTGAAATATTTAGGAACGTATATATCTGCCCATCCATGTATTGCAGAGGCTAGAAGCTAAGAAACTATTGGGCAGGCCAAAAAGTCCCTTCAGTTTTTAAGTAAAAATGAAAGACGCATTTTTCATTTTCACCAAGAACTTTATCGAACAGCGTATTCACCCTTTTGTTCCACTACCTTCTGCCATTTTTCAGCCAACTTCATAATTCCTTCTTCCCAAAACATTTTACCTTTTTGAGCAAAGAAATGTTCCAGGTGCCTTTTACAGTCTTCCAGGGAATTGAATTTTTTTCCATCAAGAGAATTTTGTGAAGATCTAAATAAATGGTAATCCGAAGGTGCAATGTCTGGTGAATATGGTGGGTGAATCAGAGCTTCCACAGCTAAGCTGTAACAGTTTTTGCCTGGTCATCAAAGAAACATGTGGTCTTGCGTTATCCTGATGGAAGATTATGCATTTTCTGTTGACTAATTCTGGACGCTTTTCGTCTAGTGCTGCTTTCAGTTGGTCTAACTGGGAGCAGTACTTGTTGGAATTACTTGTTTGGTTTTCCGGAAGGAACTCATAATAGAGGACTCCCTTCCAATCCCACCATATGGACAACATCACCTTCTTTGGATGAAGACCGGCCTTTGGTGTGGTTGGTGGTGGTTCATTTTGCTTACCCCATGATCTCTTCCATTCCACATTATTGCACAGTATCCACTTTTCATTGCCCACCACAATTTGTTTTAAAAGCGGAATGTTTTCATTACGTTTCAGTAGAGAATCACATGTGGAAATACGGTCAAGAAGGTTTTTTTCACTTAACTTATGTGGAACCCAAACATCAAAGTGATTAACATAACCAAGATGGTGCAAATGATTTTCAAGGCATGATTTGGATATTTTGAGTATGTCGGCTATCTCCCATGTGGTATAAGGTTGATCATTCTCAATTAATGTCTCGATTTGATTGCTATCAACTTCAACTGGTCTATCCAACCATGGAGTATCATCCAGCGAGAAATCACCAGCACGAACTTTGCAAACCACTTTTGACATGTTCAATCAGTCACAGCACCTTCTCCATACACTGCACAATTTTTTTTTCCATTTTGGTTGTGTTTTTACACTTCTTGAAATAATAAAGCATAATATGCTCTGAAAATGTTTCTTTTTTTCTTCCATCTTCAATATTAAAATGGTTACACAAAAATTCACCAATTTTGATATCTTTTTTTAATGCACACTGATATGACAGCTGTCACATACAATCTAACAAAATCGTTTTGAATGAAGTTAAAGACAATTAAGTGCTACTAGAGCCATCTTATGGAAAAAAACTGAAGGAATCTTTTGGCCAACCCAATACATTTCTTAGACTCCCTTGCTGGCTGAGGTCTGGATTGGCTTTTGCAAATGAGAAACACTTGTGTGAGGTTAGAAGGTAGAAGAAAAGTAAAAGCTGTTGCTTTTCTCTTCTGGCTCTGGAAATGGTGGTGGCAGCTCAGCACCCCAAGTTCATGCAGTGATGGTGAATTTCTCACTGTTCCTGATCTCAAGTGAAATATTCCCTCCCTGTTTGCCCTTTATTCCTTCCAATAATTTTGTAATCTTTTTGCTTAAAATACAAAAAAATGGGTTCTTTTTTTCTGTATGTTGTACCAGCCAAGATGTCATTCAAGTAAAAGGCAACAAGCAAGATGTTTTCAACCATGAAAGTGCTCCAGGGAGACAATACCCATGAGCCCCTCTTAAAAAAATGTTACTTGACAATGAAATCCAGCCAAATAAGACTTGAATAAACATAAATGACACAGGAAGGAAGAACTGTGTTTAAAAGGTGATTGGGACCTCCCTGTCTGTTCAGTGGTTAAGACTGCATCTTCCAATGCAGGGGGTGCCGTTCGATCCCTGGTCGGGGAGCTAAGATCCCACATGCCGTGTGGTGTAGCCTAAATAAATAAATAAAGTCTCTTTTTAAAAATGGAGTGGAGTGGGCGCGGGGGAAAAAAGAGAAATTAAAAATGGTCCACATCAAAAAAATCTTTTTAAAAAATGGATGATTTAAAACAGAACAGAGTGAGGGGATTGGAAATGCCATGGTAGGGGTAGGGTACTTAATGAATATAGGGTGGTTCTGGAAGACCATGTTGATAGGGTGACATATTGAGCAGAAACCTTCATTAAATAAGGGAGTGAGCTGTGGAGATATCTGGGCAATGAGTTTTCAAGTCAGTTTATAAATAAAATGTTATACACATCAAGGTAAAACATCCATCCCTGCTATCTGTATCTTATCATTGAACCAGGTGATTATGGCACCTACCACCACCTGATGGCAGCACATTCCACAGGAAAACTAAAGAGTGAGCTAGTCTGTGGTGGTAAAACTAAAGAGCGGCAAACATCACAGAGAGATAAGAGTCCTGTGGTGTCTCTAGCCTCTGAATCTTAAACTTGTCAGACATTCCATCTGGATTTCCTGATTTCATCAGATTTTTTTGTTAAAAAGCAAGCAATATCTCTTGTTTATAGGTTTAATGACGTCCAGATTCCATTCCGGTATTGTAAATGGTGAAGATTGGATTTGCTTTGCCTAGATTGTTACCTTCACGTCTCCATTTTCAAACTCATCTGCCTAATGTGGTCATCTTTGCTCGGGGTGGGTGTGGAGTTGTCTTTTAGTACCCAGGTAATCCAGAAGATGGCAACCCATCTGAAGACCTGCTGATTTTATAGTGTCTCTTTTCCTATAAATAATCGGAGCTCTTGTCTGAGCACTGATTTTGCAAGATCTGCCAGTGTTTCCACAGCTAAGTGCAGAGAAGGGGATGTCTTAATTGTTCCATTACACAAATGTTTATGGACAAGCCAAGCTCTGTGTGGAGCAACGCACAGAGCTTTGCCTGGTCTGTTCCTGTTGACACTTCAGGTCAGAGCTTGGGTGCCACCCCCAACAGAAAGACTTCCTGTGACTTTAGTCCTGATGAGTTTCCCTCATAGATGTTCCCTTTGCCCCACACCTTTTCACATATCATCCTACATTCTAATGACTTGTTCTCTTGTCTCTCTTCCCTTTTTTAAAAAAGTTTATTTATTTATTTATTTATTTATTTATTTATTTATTTAGGGCTGTGTTGGGTCTTCGTTGCTGCGCGCGGGTTTTCTCTAGTTGTGGTGAGTGGGGGTTACTCTTCGTTGTGTTGCATGGGTTTCTCATTGTGGTGGCTTCTCTTGTTGCAGAGCACGGGCTCTAGGCGTGTGGGCTTCAGTAGTTGTGGCTCTCAGGTTCTAGAGCACAGGCTCAGTAGTTGTGGCACACGGGCTTAGCTGCTCCGCAGCATGTGGGATCTTCCCGGACCACGGCTCGAACACGTGTCCCCTGCATTGGCAGGTGGATTCTTAACCACTGTGCTACCAGGGAAGTCCTCTCTTCCCTTCTTTTGAAAGCTCTGTGATAACAGGGAATGTATCTCTCTTGTTAATTGTATTACACCACCACCACCCAGCACTGTGCCTGGCACATAGCAGGTACCTAGTAAATATATTTTATTGAATGAATTAATTTCCAGGATCCTTGGTCCTCTTATTATTATTATTCTCTAAATGAGTCCCTTTTTCATTATTAAAGAAAAACAATTGTTTAATACATAGTGACTCAGTTTTTTACACTTAAATTCTTCACTCTGTGTTTCCTAAGAACAAAGGTATTCTCTTTATAACAACAGTACAGTTATCAAAATAGGTACATTAACGATGGTACCTCATCTACAGAATTTGTTCACATTTTGCCATCTTTCCCCTTGATGTCCTATATAGCAAGAGGGAAAATGTTTTTTTCCAGGATTCAATCCTAGATCACAAGTTGTATTTAATAAGTGTCATGTCACATTATTTTCCTTTCATCTATAGCAACTCCTCAGCTTTTCTTTGTCTTTCAGGCCAGTTTTGGAGGATGTAGATGTGTTGTGTCTCTCAAGGTTTGTCTGATGTTCCCTCATGATCACACCCATGCATTTTTGGCAGGAATACCACAGAAATGATGTTGTGTCCTTTTCAGTGCATCATATCATGGTGTCTATTTATCCCATTAGTGGTGATATTAATTATAATCACTTGAATAAAGTGGTGTCTACCAAGTTTCTCTACTATCATTAGTAACTTGTGGGGAGGTTCCGTTTCTCATCATATTCCCACCAGTTAGTTTCAGCATCCATTGTTGATTCTTGCCTCAAACAAGTATAACTCATATGGTTGTCAAGGGGTGGTTTTCAAATTCCATCATTTCTTCTATATTTGTAAGTTGGAATTCGAGCACAGCAATTATTCAGTTATAAAAAGAGCATTTTCTTTTTTTTTTACTGTGGTTTCTAATAGAGGACTTTTTCAACATCTTACTAATTCTGCTTTATGTATATACATATTTTACACCCACCAAGCACCTGAATTATGGATGCATTATTTCCCATTGCAAAGCCCTTGTAGATTTTCCTTAACTGGCTGGTTGCTTAAGTGAGTGCTCAGTAATCCCATGTGGGAGAGTCCTATCAGGTCCCAGGGGATTATGTATGAGAGAGCAAATTATTGAACCTCTCAGAGTCTCACATTTTTGTCTGCTTGAAGGCAGGAACCATGTCTTTATTCCACTTTGAATCCCTAGTACAATGTGTGCGCCAGTAAACCCACAGTTAGTGTCTGTTGAACTGAACTGTATCTCCTCTGCACAAGTGTTAGTCTATTTTCTCTTATTAATTTATTTAAAGAATCTCTTCTGTTTTCAAATCTTTTAAAGGGTCTTCTAAATTCCTTTTGGGATCACTCAGTTTTTGTTTTGAATCTTTCTATATTTTAAGCTTTCCTTTTTTTTTTTTTTTGCATAGGTATGTTTCTACTTTCAAAAATACAGCTTTATTTCTCTACCCTGGCAGTTCCATTTAGATATCTATAAATACTTTTCAGATTTCTTTCTTGCTACTTACTTTCGATTGTGTATTTCTACTTTTTCTTTATTAAACTCGCACTTTGTTGTCATTATTTTTTCAGAAATTAATACTGCTCTGAGATAGGGGAGGATGGGGAGAAATTTCGTTCCTGTTTTCAGGGGAGTCCATGTGGCTATTCCCGCTCTCCACCACTGGGCCAAAGTTTTGTTGTTGCTGTTACGTGGAGGCTGAATCAATTTTTTTTATTACCCTCAATTTCTACTCATTATTTAGGTTTGAAGGATGTACCTAAGATTATTTAGTAGCAAAATTTGAACTAGAAATGGGATTCCTGATCCCAAGCTTAGGACTTTGCTAATCAATGCTTCTTTCCTGTAAAATGGCTATGTCAGTTTTCTGGAAATAAAACAGAAAAGCCTGGATGCTTTGAGTCATGTTCCCTAGCCCCTCCTCACTCTGATTTCAGCCACAGCTGTAATGATGGTTCTGCTGCAAGTTCAGGTGCATGCTGCCTGTATCCTACCTCAAAGGAGAGCCTGCAGATTCTGCTTTTCTGCATCAGGTTAAGGAAGCCCTCTCTGTTCTGTGCACAGGTACAATCCAGGAGGGTAGGGAATTAAAAGCTGAGGGGAAACCCTCAACTAATATAGGATGGGAGTGGTGGATTAATACTCCAACCTCAAGATGGATAGCTAGGGGGTGGGGCATGCTGTATGTTTTTCAGGGGTCCTTAGGGAATAGGCAGTGACTTCAACAATGGACCCTTTTATTGACTTTTTCTCCTTTCTTTTCTCACTCTGGCTGATCCATCAATTCTGTTGCATGGAAACACTTTCCAAATAAACTACTTGCACCCAAATCATTGTCCCAGGATCTGCCTTTGGGGGTGCCCAAACTAAGCCAAAAATTCATTCAACAAACATTTACTAAGTGAGTAGTCTATGCTAGGCAGTGAGATAAAAGACCTGGAAGATAAAATTACTAGTGCCTGCTCTGAAGTGTATAATGGGGAGACAGACAAGTAAAATATTACCCCAAAAGTTAGAGTCTATTGTTGGAGATGCTATGTTAGAGGCAAGAACAGAATGATGTGTGAAGACATGAGGGAGGGGTCACCTAACCTATACTTAGGGGAGGGGCTTCCTGGAGGATGTATTGCTTGAGCTAATTAATGACATGTGGATCAAATACAGCTGCAACAACTCTATATCATACAAATGTCAACTGAAAATTTAGTTGATACCTCTGTACACTCTGTGTAAGGGCTATGCTCTGCTCTGTTGTGGTATGTAGTACATGACATGATTCTAGGTGATACACGGATGGACATTTGAACATTTTTGTAGTTGTTATGTTAATGTGTACTAGAATAAAAATTAGGAGCACAATACACTTGATTTTTCAGAGTATTATGATTTAGGATGAGGCTAAAATTATTTAATCAGTTGAAATTGGCTTTAAAGAAAAATATTGAATAATAATACCTGGGTGCAGATTGGCAAAGATTGTGTGGGTGGTATGCAGAGTACTGAAGTTTGGGAAACAGTGCTGCAGCAGGAAGAAAATCTACAATGAAATCACTTCTTTCCAGAAAGTCAACAGTTTGTTAGGGGGCACAGGCCCATAAGCGAGATTAGTACCACAATAAATTCAGAAACCAAGTACAGGGGGAAGATAGGAAAGCAATGAGGAGCAAAGTGAAGGAGAGGCTAGCTACAACATCAGTTGGAAGACAATTGCTCTAGTACAGGGGAGAGGTAATAGCAGCCTACATTAAGGAGCGGCTATAGCAATGAGAGAAAGACAAGTAATATAACAGGTTAATTGCACTCATCCTGTGAAAACCTTGCTGGTTGTGAGCAGCATGAAGTTGAAACCTGTTTAGCCAAGTCCAGGGCAGTTTTGTTCATATACACCCAAACACACAAATGGAGTGGGAGAGCTGAATTCATCAATCAGAAAATAGAATTAGAAGCATATTTTTATTTGGCCTCAATTATCAGAGGGTTTTAGTGTGAATTATTCAGATATTTGACTCCATTTTTTTCTGCTTGACTCAGAGGCTGCAGAAATGCTAACACATATATAACGTTTTCTACGTTCCAGGCATGTTCTAAGAGCTTTATATTTTCCATCTTCATAGCCCCTTATTTTGCACAAGAGGAAACTGAAGCATAGGAGTTTAAGTAACTTGCCGAGGTAATGCAGCTCTGTGAAGTAGCAAGGATTAAACTCAGGCGTTCTGGCTCTAGAGTATCTATTCTTAACACTACACTAGAATAAAAGGGTCGGGCAGATAATGCTGAAACAGGTCACACTTCAACGTTGGATCGTGAAACACTCTTACTGGTGGCAGGAGCCCTGGTTCTGAGATCACAGTTTCTCCATCTGTAAAATGGAGATAATAACGACACTAGGAGTTTGGTGCAAAGAAGGAGTGAGATAATGAATGTGAAAGTGAACTTCAAATTATGTATTTGGCTCTACACACCAGTTTTTCGGAATAATGAGTACGCGAGCTCAAGAAATTGCAACAAATCAATCTGTGACGCTTACAGCAAGACTCCGCCCATGAGGCTCCGCCCCTGAGGCTCCGCCCACCGCGAGCCGCAGGTGGGGCCGGCCGATCTTCTTTGCGCATGCGGAAACTGCTGCGCGCTCCCACCTCTCACCCAGGCTGAGAGTAGCTGCCGTTTCTGAGAGGACGATTCGTAAGGAGGCCCCTGGTGCGGTTTCCCTTTGCTCTCCCCTCTGCGGGCCCTGGCCGTACTTCAGCGGTGTCTAGAGCGTGGTCCGTTCTCGTCTACCTGCCTGACTTTCTTCAGAGGCAACTGTGGTTGGCCCAGTAGTCGGCTGTCGAAAGTGCCGGCCCCGGCGCCGGCGCCGGCCGCAGCCGGGTGGGAAGGCTCAAGATGGCGTGCCTGTTGGAGACCCCAATCCGCATGAGCGTCCTTTCGGTGAGTTACCGGCCGCAGCCGCTTGGCTGCCCGCCTGCCCGAGAGCTCGGGCCCAGCCCGCAGCATTCACCACCAACGCGGCGTGCCTCCTGGGCACCACTCCTTGGGGTGGCCTCCGGCTCAGCTCTAAGCAGGGGAGTTGAGAGAGGGTGGGCGGGGGGGAGAGACGGGACCCGGCCGAGCCCGAGACGTCTCCAACTCCGGGAGCGCTCACCGGTGCAGGTTCTCAGGACGGCGTCGGGCGGGCCGGGTGGTTGGACACACGGGCAGCTGGCCCGGCGGCGCGGCTTGGGCTTTGCCAGGCGTTTCACCGAGCCTTCTTACCGATGCCTCTTTCCTGGGGCCGAGCGCTTTGCCGTGTGAGGCGCCGGGTTTGCCGCTGGCCTGGGGGTGAGCGCCCACTCAGCCCTCCGCGGCTTTGGCAAAAAGAGACGGAGGCTTCTTGGCTCCCACTGTCTCGGGCTGCCAGGCCAGGTCTGTGTGGCTTCTATCGCGTCCCAGCACCCGGTCACAGGCTAGAGCTGCTTGCTTCTTGGCAATGGGAATTTCTTATCAGCTGCAACGTCTCCTAGTGTATGTGGTTATTTAAGCCCCTTTTCTCCGCTCTGCTGCGGAGTCTAGAGGAACCTGTGACTGGCCTTCCTTTTTCCTTCACGGGGAGTCAAACGTTGAAAAAAGAGATCAGATTTTCCTACTATTGAAAGAAGGGAATGTGTTGACATGCTTGGAAGTAATACCTAGTTTGTTCGCTTAAATTTAAAAATGAAACTAAAACCTTCACCTTTGCTGTGTTGCTCTTGAGAGAACCAAGGACCGGGGGTGAAAGTTACTAGGAGATAACTTAGAAGGGTTTTGCAACAAATGAGAGCTGTCCAGCTCTGAGAATGGTCAGTTTACCAATGGTCCATTTGCTGTTGTTGGAAACAAGCAGGCAAAGACTGGTTGACCATCTTTTAGACTTATCGTGGAAGTCAGTCTGATGTTGAGAGGATGGTTGGATTATAGATGCCTTGTCAGGTACCTTGAGGCTGTGGCTCCAGCGGGTTTCTCTTCCCTGACTTCTCCCACAAACACAACTCACCTGTCTGGAAGCACTTAGGACATTTGCTGCAGTTCACAGAGCATTGTGGCATATTCCACCTTGATTTATTTGGGCGGGAGCTGTACACAAATTTGTCCTCTGATCCATTTCAATAGTCCCTTTTCTTATTTTTAAACTGTAGCTGGGGAAATACTGCTCACCTAAGCATTGAATTAGCTTGTTACTCCACCTCTGACTGACACCTAGGAACATTTTGTGGGAGAGCAGGCCAATGACTTTCCCTCATTAGCTTTTTGTTGTTTTTTTAAGTATGCATCTGGACTGTTCTCAATTTCCTTAATTATCTAGCTTATCCTTCATTTGAAGCTTCTTTAGTTTTTGTACGTTGTCAACCCATGTAGTGTACAGTTGAAATTTTGGGGGTTTTCACTCCCTCAGTAAATAATATTTCCTATTTTACTTTATTCAAAAACTTCTTGAAGAGTATTCCCTACTTCTAGTGGGCATTTGCTTTAGCCCTAGTCTCATTGGGGGCTTTTTTTTTTTTTTTTTTAAGGTTTTCACAGTCCCAAAGTTTGGTCTTTCAGTTCTTCAGTTCTGGAGCCTTGGGAAAACAGACCTTTGGATAAATGATTTAAACTGTCTAAACTCACTGATTATAATAATTTCAAGTGAAGCCTGTACCTTTCAAAGTTCTACCTAGGGCACCACTTTTTGAAATACAAAGTGCAAGTGGAACAGGAATTAATCATCAGAAATTATCTTGAAAATAATTGGTTCCTTTAATAGGCTACTATTTTGCACAACACCCAGTGCACAGTTGAGCTCAGCTATGCCTTCAGGAAGCTCACCATCTGAATGACTCCATAACCTGAGAAACATAATTCTCACCAGAGGCAGATCAAATGGTTTTAAAGAATTTCCATTCAAGGCCCTTTATACCTTCTCCTCTCTGAAAGATCTCATTCATTTTTATAACCTTAACTGTAATCAACTCACACATCTACATTGGCAGCCTTGACTGTTCTCCATCTAGTCTCACGTCTTCAGTTGTGTGGATGTTACCCATCACTTTCCAACAAAGCACATTCCTTCTCCTAAGAGAACTTAGTCCTGACTTCTCATTTCTGTTAATGGTATTATCTTTCATGGATCACCCACTGTTAAACCACTTGACTCATCATTGACTCTTCCCCCTTTCATGCCCCTATAGCTAATCAGTTCTTAAGTTCTGTTGGCTCTTCATTCTCAGTGTTTCTCACATCTGTCTTTTCCCATGACCACCCTCTCATGCCGGAACTTATCATTTTGTGCCTGCATTACCACAGTTCCTTGCAGTTATTTTTACTGCCTCTAGTGTCTTATCCTCTTAGTTGAATTCAGTTCTCTGCATTTATTTCCCTATACAGCACATCGGATGCACCGGTTCCCTGTTTCAATTCTTCAGTGGGTTCCTGTTGCTGAAAGGCTGATGTTCATATTCAGCTTTGGATATAAGATTCTTTATCCTCTGCATGAACCTCCTATCCCATATAAACTGGCTTTCTCAAGTTGAAGTGATCTTGGGTTCTTACAAAACCCAGTAACTCTTGTTGTCTGCCTGCTCATTTGCACATATGAATTAGAGCTTTGTATAGGTTTATTCATGTAACATATTTTGAGCTTCTGTCATTTGCCAGGCATGGCATTGGGTTTGGGAATACAGTGGTGAGCTAGACTGTCTTTGCCTTCTTGGAGATTAGCCTAATGGAGAAAATAGACATCAAAATGTCACACAGTTTTTTGTGAATGGTGATTAGTGTTATGAATGAAAAATATAGGGTGCTGTACAAGCATGTAATAGGGGAACGTGTTCTAATATGGAGAGCAAAGAGAGCTAGGGAAGGTTTCCCTAAAGAAGTGACAATGAGCTAGAGTTCAAGGACAAGTAAGAACTAACTAGAAAAACAGAAGAACATTCCAGGCAAAGGAAACTGCTTTTGCAGTGGCCCTGAGGCTTTTAATAATTAGTCTGTTTTATCTTCTTAGAGAGTAAATTAATTCAGAGGTAAGTGCTTGACCTTTTCTTCTTCTTAACCCAACTACTTTTTATAGCACTATGTCTTTCATATATTAGATTCTCAATAAATATTTGATTGAACTATTTATTTGGAGGAGTTGGACAAAATCTCCAGGTGTCTTTCTAGGCTACACCATGATCACCCCATCCCTGTAATGCATTTAGCATTACAACAACACTGTTTTCAACAAATTTATAAATTTTCCCATGTTTCCCAAACTTTTGGGTGATTTTACATTGATTGCATTTTTTTAAACTTTTTATTTTGAGATAATGACAGATTCATAGAAAGTTGCAAAGATAGTACAGAGAGATCCCTGGGTATACTGTACCCAGTTCCTGTGTTTGGTCACATTTTATATAACTATAGTACAATATCAAAACCACAAAACTGATATTGGTATAAATATGTATACAGTTCTGTAATACCATAGTCAAGATCTCCCTCATGCTACTTCTTTATAGTCACACCTGCCTACTGCCCCACACGCACTATCTCTAACCTCTGGTGACAACTAATCTCTTCTCCATCTCCATGATTTTGTCATTTTCTATAATGTTGCATAAATGGAGTCATACAGCGTGTGATCTTTTGAGATTGGCTTTTCTCGCTCAGTGTAATGCCCTGGAGATCCATTCGAGCTGTTGTATGTATCAGTAGTTTCTTCCTTTTTACTGCTGAGTAGTATCCTGTGGAATGGATATATAATATGGATGTTTGAAAGATAGTTTGCTTAACTGTTCACCTGTTAGAAATTTTGGGCATTTCCAGTTTTTGGCTGTTATAACCTGCTATGAACAAACATGTACAGGCTTTTGTGTGGACATAACTTTTTGTATCTCTGAGATAAATACCCAATAGTTCAATTGCTAGGTTGTATGGTAAATGTATGTTTAATTCTTAAAGAAACTGACAAACTTTTCCAAAGTGGCTGTACCATTTTACATTCCCATCAGTTATGTTTGAGAGATTCAGTTTCTTTGCATGCTCACCAGCAATTTGGTATGTCATTATTTTTTATTTTAGCTGTTCTAATAGATATATAGTGATATCTCATCATGGTCTCAATTTACATTTCTGTAATGATTAGTAATGTCAAAAATATTTTCATTACTTACTTGCCATCCATATTTTATTGAAATATGAATATTCTATTGAAATATGAATAAAATATTTTAGTGAAATATGAATAAAATATTATAGTGAAATATTTTTTCACGTCCTTTTGCCCACTTTCTAGTTGGACTGTTTTTTTTTTTGTTTTTTTTTTGCGGTACGCGGGCCTCTCACTGTTGTGGCCTCTCCCGTTGCAGAGCACAGGCTCAGTGCTCACGGGCCCAGCCACTCCGCGGCATGTGGGATCTTCCTGGACCGGGGCACGTACCCGTGTCCCCTGCATCGGCAGGCAGACTCTCAACCACTGTGCCACCTGGGAAGCCCTGTTTGTTTTTTTACTGTAGAATTTTGAAGTCTCTTTATATATTCTAGATGTGAGTCATTGGTCAGATGGGTGCTTTGCAAATATTTTCTCCCCGTCTGTAGCTTACCTTTTCATCCCCTTAAACATAGGTTAAAAAATGAACTTTGATCTTAATTTCACACCTTGTACAAAAATTAATTCAAAATGGATCGTAGATTTAATTGTAAAATATAAAACTTTTAGAATAAACAAAATTTGCAGAACCTTGGGCTTGGTAAAGAATTCTTAGACATAACACCAGAAGTATGACCTATTTTTTAAAAAATTGGTATCAGACTTGAGATGAAAATTTATGCCTTTTGAAAGACCCTGTTAAGAGGATGATTACACTTTACTTTGGTCAGTTTGTAGTGATTTGAGAGAGACAAGATAATAAAATGCTTTTGAATCATACTGTAGGCTGGCACAGACAGCTAAGGCCTTTGTTACATTTATTTCCCAGTGCCATTATGCCTATTTGATGAGCAGTTATTTGCACTGTATAGTGTATTCCAAGTCTGGATATTCCTTGATTATGTTCTGTTCTTGATGATTATAAGCATTTGTTGGTCTTCAGGTGCACAGTGATTTGCTTTCTTACATGGACAACTGACAAGAGCTAAAAAAATTTTTTTCTGTGAGGTTAAGCTCAACTATCTTATAAGTATGAATTTGCCCTCTCTTGGTTTTTAGTAGTAAATGCAAAGTAAAATCTTGTAAGCACATTTTAAAGTTTCCCTTTTGTTTTCTCTACAAAACACCAGCAAGCACAGGATATGTCAGGAGGCGGTCCTAAAAGAAAACCAGTATGAACTTCCTAATCTTTAATGGCAATGTGGGAAGAATGGGAGATGCTCATCGTATGTTTCTGGACATCTTCTATCTTTTTAAGGAATGATTGCCACCTGAATTCAGACAGCGAATGCTCAGGAAGTCTTTTAAGCTTTACCAAGAGTTAGGTAAGGTCTTCAGTTTCACTTGGATATTTATATCTAGCCTTCTTGTCTCCTCCCATTCTCATCAAGAATTTTAAAGTAGTACCAGGAGCCAGGAATTTCAGTTACTCTGACTTGTATCTTTTTGATTTCTGATTTGGCCGTTTTTTGCAGTGTAATATGTTATGTTGGCTTCTAGGTAAAGATATGGATTTATTGACAAAGGATGATTTCTGTTATCTTCTGGAAATTGGAGAGCAGCTGCCTTCCCTGAGCTGTAGTGCTATGATCCTTAGGACTGTTTAGCTAGGAATGAAAAGTATTCCAAATAAGAGCTGTTTTGCAGAAACAGCCCCCACTTGTCACTTTGGTAGAAGAAAACTGTTTTGATCTCATTTCATAAACTCAGAAGAATAAAGAGTTAGCTACATTCTCTGGCATATTCATAAAGCAGTTATTGGGGGAGGGGGAATGATGAGACGGTGTTATGCTTTCTATTAAAAATGAAAAGTTATGGTCCAGTGGGAAGAGTTTCCAGCCTATAGAATCTATTAATATTTGGAGATCTTTACCACCTGCAAAATGATTAGAGAACACATGATTCTTCTGTTTCTGGAGTGTTTTAAGAATTTATTAAGCTTTCAAAAAGTTGTAAGATGTGACTGATTGGATGAGGGGAATGAGGAAAAGGAAAGAGTCATAATCATGATCAAGCATGATTGACAAGATTTTTAGTTTTATATCTAGGTGGTATCCTCTACTGAGATGGTGAGGATTAGGAGCTGAACGTGTTAGAAGAGTAAGGAGGAAGAATGAGTTTCATTTTGGACATGCTGAGTTTGAAGTGTTTTATGGGAATTCATTTAGAGGTGTCCAGTAGGCAGCTGGATATTCTGGAATGTTTTCCACACCACCAAGCAATTCTCTGGTTCTCTATGGATACTAGCTGGGTGTCCTACAATTTAACTCAATTCTGACACTATTTACTTGGAGATAGTGTCAGATTCCACAGGTTAAGTCCTGCAAGACTGCCCCCACCTCAGACAGCAGTTGCAAGTCCAGGTTGTTCTCCTGTCCTCTGACTGACCAGTTATAAATCAGGGGTTCCCACTGCTCCCTCCTCAAATTCAGTCATTTGTCAGAATGGTTCACAAAGCTCAGCAAAACATTTATCTTATAAAAGATTCAGATGAACAGCCAGGTGAAGAGGTACATAGGGCAAGATCCAGAAAGGTCCCAAGTGCAGGAACTTCTGTCCATGTGGAACTGGGGTGCACCACCCTCCTGGCAGGTGGATCCATTCACTTACCTGGAAACTTAATCACGTTTTATTCAGGAGTTTTTATAGAGCGTTAATCTCCAGCCTCCCACTCTTCCACTTCCCAGAGGTTGGTGGATGGGACTGAAAGTTCCAGCCCTCTAATCACTTCGTCTTTTGGGTAACCAGTCCCATCTTGAGGCTACCTAGGGGCCCCAGCCTATTCGTTCATTAGCAAAACTCTTGAAAGATGTTCCTTATGAATAAGTAAAGACATTGATGTCACCCAGGAAATTTCAAGGTTTCAGGACCTCTGTGCCAGGAACTGGGAGAAAGACCAAATATATTTATTAAACCACAGATATAGAAGTCTAGTGCTTAAACCTGGGGAGATGATTATTATTGGTAGTCATCAACACATTGACCGAGTTCTTAACGTTTTAAGGGTAAGAGGCTTAACACCATCTTCCCCAGAAAAACATGCATCTGCCTAAAGAATCACATAATTTCAAGGGGCTCATAGATTCCCTGAAACCCACACATAAATCTTGAGTTAACAGTTCCTATTCTTTATTCATTCCAAAGTCAGTCACAAAAGCATAGAGCAAAATTTAAAACTCATTTTCAATCATTTTGGAATGGTAAAAATTGTAACAACAAGGTTTTAAAACTCACGTAAGGTATCATATGGGGGATTTGGCTCTGAAGAACTGTAATCTTTTTCCCAGATTATGCCAGTGATCTTCCCCAAGGTGTACTGTTTGTACAGAAAGGGCTTTGTGTAGCAGATGGTATAGCAGGCCTGGGAGGCAGAGCTAGATGAGAGATCTAAGCCAGGACAAAGTAAGGCACTGTGGATCTGGGCATAGGCAAAGTGGAATAGACAGAAATTACAAGTGGCCCGTGATACTGGCATAATAGTCACAGGCCACAATGTGGGTGATGGGTCAGGCAGATCCTGAGTGGTACTGTAGTCGGAAAGCTAATGCACCAATTGCTGGAAGTGACGGGCTGAGTATGAGTCAAGCACCATGGATAGCTCTGAGGCAAGGGTGTTTACTGCCTCTAAGAATCTGAAGCAAATAAAGCCTTTTGGGGAAAAAAAAAAAATCAGAAGGCAGCTAGCCTGTCTGGACTGTACCACCTCTGAGGTGTACCATGAAAGATGGTACCCTGGATCTCAAAGTCATTACATGATTGCAGTCTTGAAGAATAATTTAAACTATTCTTATGGTCAAGGACAACATCACCCGTGCCTGAATGGCCTCACTTTGTTATGTCAGGATTAAGAAGTAGGCATTTGAATGCATCCTAGTGGATTTCCTGGGCTATCTTATCATTTTGGAAGGCATCTAAATGAACCTTTGCCAACCCAGAGAATACCTCAAGCTTTATAAAACTCACAATCCTTGTCACTCTAATGTCCCATATTAGGTTCTTGCTCCCTTGGACTTCCAGATTCTGCTGTTTTGCACCATAAATCCTTACATGGTCCACTTACTCTGTCCAGAGGGATCTCTTCTTGGTCCTCAGTCTTCAGACATTCTTGTCTACATTGAAGAGTAAATGAATAGAATTTAATAGTGAGAAAGAAATCGTCTAGACCCAAATAGCTCTTTGTGATTTGTACCATACTTTAAAGGGATAAACATTGCAGTACCTGATTAGAAAGAAGCATGAATGCTAAATTGCTTCCAGTTCTTGAGACCACCTAAGCATCTTTATAGCATGTTGATACGACATACAAGGGCTATAATAATATTTTATTACATTAAAAACTCACTACTGTGCTCTGGTTTTCCTATTATGAAAAAAAATCCCCCTTTGGGTAAGTAAAGTTATGGAATCTTTGCCTGAAAGAAGCCTGCAGATAATCTTTAGTTTGTCCTTGTCTGTTTTTTATTGATGAAAACTGAGAACCAGAGACTGACCTGTCCACTGTCATATACTATTGTCTATGAAGTGTTGTAGTCAGATTTCCAAACACATAGAGGAAAAATTTGTGTGCACAGCCTTACATTTTAGAATTTTATTTTCAAACTTTATATGACTACTGATTTATTAGCTCTTTATTTTAAAATAAGTTCTCTTAACATGTGAAATCTGATTTTCAGTCTTAATTACTTATTGAGAGGTCAGGGCTGCTTCTTATCCAAGTAGATTAAGTTTAAAATTATATATTTCAGTATTTTCATAATTGTGTTTATGAGATTGAAACATTATATTCTAGGAATTTTGGTTGTCATAAGTATGTTACATTCTGCACTGATGGGACCCAGCCAAACTGAAGTGCCATTTTATAAACTTCCCAAAGTTGCTAGAGACTGCAGAAAAGCAGGGCTTTGGTGAATTTTGGGAGGAAGGATGCTGCAAACCTCTAGGATCACCTAAGAATTAATCCCATAATAATAAAAAAAAATAGTTTAGGGCTTCCCTGGTGGCGCACTGGTTGAGAGTCCGCCTGCCGATGCAGGGGACATGGGTTTGTGCCCCGGTCTGGGAAGATCCCACATGCCGCGGAGCGGCTGGGCCCGTGAGCCATGGCCGCTGAGCCTGTGCGTCCGGAGCCTGTGCTCTGCAACGAGAGAGGCCACGGCAGTGAGAGGCCCGCGTACCGCAAAAAAAAAAAAAAAAAAAAGTTTAAAAAATACTATGTGATGGGTCTGCAAAAATTGAATGAGAATCTGATTGAATCCTAATGGGGCCAGAAGTTTACTAGAATACAAAAAAGTAAAAGAAAGGAAAAATCAAAATATCCACAAAATTTGGGGTTTACTTAGGCATTTTCTTCTAATTTTTCTTCCTTTTGGAGGCAAGTAGGAATTTTTTAATACATAGGGAGGGCATGATAGCCATCTGCAAGGAAAAGGTCAGTCTTTGTTATATTATCCTTTTTTGTATTGTTCCAGAGGGAGGTAGGGTTTTTTTCCCCTCAAAGTTAGGAAAAAATTCTCTAGTTCCTGGACTTCAAATTGAATAATTGTGAATCTGTGAGTGATCTAAGCAGTACAGTTCTTTGGCATTTCAGAAAATTGTCAAAGTGACAGTAGGAAGCATTTGTTTGGACTGAGAGTTGGAGGCATCAGAAAATCAAATTTTCGTTTCAAAATGTTTGGGATGGAGAAGAGGTTCTGGAGCTCCCAGCTGACTGGAATGTTAAGAGCTGTTTCAGTCAGTAGTTCTCAACTCTGCTAGACTCCACATCCCCTTCTTAAAACGTATTTTGAAGCACCTCCTTGGCTCTCCTGGAGTGAAATTCATAGATAACTGCTCTTACATGTAAATTTTTAAGAGTTGGCATAATGCCTCAGCTGTGTTAAGGGAGAAAGAGCAGGAAACTAATTTATATTATTTAAATGAGTAAATACTCAGGTACTAGAAAGAAGTAATAAAATAGTGATATATTTACAAATAAGGGTAGTTTAGCTGTAAATACGACTGCTATAAGACAGTGATATAGGTATGATGTGATGGCTACTTAAATACAATAAGTGATACTGTTTTTGATGTGATTTTTTTGAAGTGAACAACTTTTGATAAAGTTCCTAACAACACAAAGTACACCCTTTCCTGTATTCATGTGGGAGTTGCATTCTTGGAAAATGGTATAGTAAAATGATGCGAAACACATTTTTTGTTTATATGTAAAATGGAGTTAGATTCTAGGCTCAGGCAATTAAAGTTTATTTTCCTACATGACTGCATAGTGGAAAGTCTTTTCGAGTATGGGCCTGTTGTCCCACTCACTGCAGGACATCTAGCATCCTTAGCCCTTGCCCACTAGATATCAGTAGCACCTATTGCCATTTTGACAACCCAAAATCACTTCCATAGATTTAAAGAATATATCTTAGGCAGTAGTGTCCCTGTTTAGAAGTACTGTTTAGAACTACTGAGATGCTGAGTGTATGGGGTTCTCTGGGGGGGGATGTATTAGTACACTTCCCTCTTTCTCTCCTGCACTTCTCCCTCCCCGCAGCTTGTGCAGTGTATAGTAAAAGGAGATGGAAATAAAATGTGCTATTAAACATTTCCCCCCATAGCATGTATAGCCCTATAATATTCTATATCGTTTATTTATTATGTTTATTGCTTTTTATCTTTCTCCCCTTGCTGAAATGTAAGCCCTGCAAAGTTGGGCTTTTTTTGGTTCTTGCCTAGAACAGTGCCTGCATAGCTGTCTAAATATTTGTTGACTGAATTAAAGAGTACAACTTTAGCTTTGTTTTGTATTCCCAAGTGTATACTATATCACTATAATACTAAACTGCGTTTCTCAAACACACCACATTGCTTCAGAACTCTTTTGCGTGTGCTGTGCTCTCCGCCTAGAGTCCTTATCTTTTTTTTCCTCCCCATTTCACCTAGCAAAATAATACTAGTCTTTCAGATTAATCATCCTTGCTGCTTAGATACCACCTCCCATTCCACCCCTAACTTCAGTTAATTGTATCTTCACCTTTCTTTTTATCTTGTGTTCACTTTTATGGTTACACTTATCCTGTGTTAGAAGTGACAACTGTAACTTTCTTACCTATCTGTTTCCTTTCTGTGCTGTGAATGAGTTGAGGGTAAGGGACTCTATCTTAACTCTGTTACCAGCACCTAGTAAATTAAATATATTCACATGTTGAATTTCAGCATGAAATAGGTTTTAAACTGAAGCTTTATAGAGCTCAAACATTCTGTTTTTCGGGTTGTGCTCCTTTCATCTCTTCCCTAAACCAGGATTTTCCCTGACAATGCTGAATGATCAACATTATGAACAATTTTATCTTGAAGTTCCTAGTAGTTTGTGGAATAATTGACACATGAAATTTTGATTAATATGGCAACAACTAGTTTAAACATTCATTTCTCAGGGGTCAGAATTCCCCAGTGAGATTTGTAATATTCCAATTTCTGAAGAACATGTGAATTAAATGAGAAAATAGATATGAAAATACTTTGTAAACTGTAACATACTAAACAAGTGTCAGGTATTATAAAAATATTTGTATTCTGTCTACCTTTTCTTTCTGATTTGGTGTATGGGTACGAGAACACTATAAATTGATTATTCCTTGCGATTTCCCTGGCAGTACAGTGGTTAAGACTCTGCGCTTCCACTGCAGAGGGCACAGGTTCGATCCCTGGTCAGGGAACCAAGATACCTCATGCCAAGGTGCAGCCAAAAAAAAAAATTACTCCTTGAACTATATATTGGTATTCGTAGCTGTGATTTTATATTGTCTGAGTCCATGGTTATACCTACAGTTATAATGCAAGTTAGTAATAAAAAGTGCACTAAGGATTACCTTACATATTTTTAACAGTTATTTTAAATCTCAAGTAATGAAAGTTTAGATTTCTAAGGTCAGCATTCAAATGCATATTTATTTCTTGCTAAGTACTTAGCTTGGTCTGAGAAAAAAGCTGCTATCGGGTGAGGAAGGGTATGTCTGAATAATTAGGCTTTAATCATGAATATGACTATAAATAACTGAGAAGAGCATTAGTACATTTGTTAAGGCAATTATATTTTTTATACAAAAATAGGCTTTTCCTGAAATCCGTGTTTATATGGTTCATTTACAGTTTATAGGGGTTTTTCTTGTGTGTTATCTCATTTGATCCACACTCTGAGCTATGTGGTAACGTTACCATTTTATACTTGAAGAAACAGTCTCAAAATATTATTTTTGCCCTATGTCACAAAGCTACCAAGTGGTAGAACTAGGTTTCAAACCCATCTTCTGATCCCAAGTCATATATTCTTCTACCATTCAATTCCTGAATATGGTAGGATTAAAGAACATACTATTTTAATGAAATACACATAGAGCAAGATTTTAATGAAATAAAATAGTTTGATATTTTCTTATTTACACTTAAACCCTCACTCTTCATTGTCTAATAAACCCATTGTTTCACTTCAGGTTTTAGAACTTCAGTTGAACGAATTTACTTCTTCTATTCTTTGTGTTAAATCCCATTCGTGGCAAGTCTGGGACTTAATAATTTGGCATTCAGAACCTTTCCCGAAGAATTTTTTTCAAAAGGCAGGGTTTTAATTTACGCCAGTCATGCGTAGTTTATTCAGAAGGGCAATTAGAGATTGTTCTGGTTTGCTTTTTCAGTATGTCTGACCAGTTTTCTGAGCTATCTCTAATTTATTAGAGATAAATTTTGTGCCACTAAAGAGGAATAAAAGGTAGGGCGAGCATATAAGCCCGGTTTGTCTCCAACACTCTTCATTTATGTGTTATTCTGTGACAAGTATTAGTAGTGCCCTCTTTCAGTCTTAAAATTATCCTGGTTTGGATGATAAATTTGAAGGTATATTCATTGTCTGTTTATTGTTATGTAACAGATTACTTAGCTGCTTAAAACAACATTTATTATCTCACAGTTTCTGTAGGTCAGGAATTCAGATGTGGCTTAGCCCCAGAGTTCCTTGTGAGGTTGCAGTCAGGGTGTCAACAGGAGCCACGTTTCAAGGCTCAGTTGAGGGAGAATCCATTTCCAAGCTCACTCACAGGATTATTGGCAGGATTTAGTTCCATGTGGGCTGTTGAAACGAGGGCCTCAATCCCTTGCTGGCTCTTGGCCAGGGGCTCCCCTTAGTTCCATGCCATGTGGGGCTCTCCATAGGGCAACTTACAACATGGAAGCTGGCTTTTGACTGAGGGAGGGAGGGAGAGACAGACAGACAGACAGACACAGACATGGACACAGAGAGAGGGAGAGCTCTGCAGCGACATCCTATCACCTCCACTGCTTTCTGCTTGCTAGAATCAAGTCACTACAACCAGTCTTCACTCAAGGGGAGACATCACAAATGGTCACCCTACTAAAAGGGAAATTGCTTCCACATTAATAGTTCTCCACAGTGGAACGCAACTCATTACCTGTTTCTGTTTTCCTTCAAGAAGAAATTTGCTACAAGCTTCTCTTCCTTCTTTAATGTTTAGTACCTGTTCATACATATGTACATTCAGCTCTACTAAATTCTAAATACTAAGTCACAAATTTGGTGTATACAAACTTTCTGCTTGAAAGGATTCATGTACATTTTTACATAATATAATTTGGAGGGGTGCTATTAAGCATAAAAATGTAACAGTTTTTAATCTATACGTTTGTGGTGGCTTCTGCAGCTTTGAATGGGTACAGTAAGTTTAGAGCTAGGTTTCGAGGGCTTTCTAGGTCATTTGTTTGAAGCCTTGTGCCAAAAGGCAGAGGTCATAGTGTGACCCTGGCTAGCACTACTCTCCTTCATGGGCACAGACTGTACCCTGAGCTTTAGCTGGCTGCTTGGCACATTCACTGGATCGGTTGGGAGGATGGAGGATCACTGTGTGTACAAGCCCTTCCAGCTACCGGAAGCTACAGAGTAATTTAAAAGGGTATTAGTGTAATATTCCATTGTATATATGTGCCACATACAATGGAATATTACTCAGCCATAAAAAGAAACGAAATTGAGCTATTTGTAATGAGGTGGATAGACCTAGAGTCTGTCATACAGAGTGAAATAAGTCAGAAAGAGAAAGACAAATACCATATGCTAACACATATATATGGAATTTAAGAAAAAAAATGTCATGAAGAACCTAGGGATAAGACAGGAATAAAGACACAGGCCTACTAGAGAATGGACTTGAGGATATGGGGAGGGGGAAGGGTAAGCTGTGACAAAGCGAGAGAGAGGCATGGACATAATATATACTACCAAACGTAGGGTAGATAGCTAGTGGGAAGCAGCCGAATAGCACAGGGAGATCAGCTCTGTGCTTTGTGACCGCCTGGAGGGGTGGGATAGGGAGGGTGGGAGGGAGGGAGACGCAAGAGGGAAGAGATATGGGAACATATGTATATGTATAACTGATTCACTTTGTTATAAAGCAGAAACTAACACACCATTGTAAAGCAATTATACTCCAATAAAGATGTAAAAAAAATCTTAAAAAAAAGAATAAATGAAAATATTTTCATCAAAAAAAAAGAATAAAAAATAAATAAAAGGGTATTAGTGTTTTGAAGTGAGCATGAAGCCACGTCTTGAAAGAACAGATCATCAGACACTCTTTTAACCTTTTGGCCTCTGTGGGCAGGAGGGAGGAAGAAACTCCAGTGTTTGTCCTATTTCAGGGGTAAATTAGTGCCTAGATCAAACTGTCCCTCCCCAACATTCAGGATTAAGCTCTTTATCTCTGTTTACATTAACTACCACAGGAAGCCCAGGACTCTAGGGTCCTTCCTCATGCGCATGTGTCTCTGTCCATTTACTTTTCTATCCAGAACCCTTGCCTCTCTCCCACTTCTTTCACTGGGTTTCTGTTATCCTCACCCTCTTGTCTGAACATTTCCTTCATCTTTTTGTTTAGACTGAAACCAGGCTTTTCACCTCTTGACACCCTTTTCCTCAGCTTTCTCCTGCAGTCTTCTCAGCTGTTGGCTCTTTTTCTTCCCATATCCCTCATATCTCTAGGCCTAGAAGTGGAGACAGAGAATTGCTCCTCATTGCTCTTTTCAGACCCCTCTCTTCCCTTTTCTCTAAACATTCCAGCTCTGAATCTCATCAGACTCTACCTTGTAGTCATCTATAGATCCTCTGGATCATTCCCCCTCATTTCTTTAAGATTTTAGCTCCTAGCTCATGTTCACTTTTTCTAGCACTATTTCTGTGATAATTTATGGAAATTTCATTACCTATGTAGACAATTTTTCTAAAACTCTAGACTTGCCCAATGATCATATCCTCTGTGTTCCCTTGAGGTGTTTGTCCCCATGGTTATTTCCTAGACCTTGACGTTACCAATAACTAAAACCCCTTCATAATCTCTTCAGTTTTACAAATTCTGGTCACCACCTTCTGTCCTCCCAAACCACTCCTTCTACCCGAACACCTACAAGCCTTCGTCAATCCCCCTGTTACCTGCATTCTATTAATCCTACCGCTTTTTCATTGGTCTTCAATAGGCCTGTCATTATAATCTCAACTTTGCATATACCCTCAACTCAGCTGACCCATTCCTTTGGCTTTGTCATCCTTGCCTGGTGAAATTCCAGCTCTGGTTAAATCTAACTCTATTATTCATGTCTACTTCTGTATATTTTAATGTAGCTGGAGAAAAACACAGCCATGCTGACTGGTCTCATTTTAAATTCATAATCATGAACCTCAAGAAGGTTAGTGCTGCCTGGCAGTCCTGGTATATTTTCTGGCCCATGCTGTGTTTTATTCCTTCTGTTCTTCAGTCTCGCACCCAACCCCGCAATTTTAACTTTCAGAAAATAGAGATAATCAGAGAGAATGTCCACAAGCTCTCATCACCGTATCCACCTAATTTATTGCCTCTGACTGTTGTACTTTCCATGTTCTACTTGGTCAGTAAATCCACTTCCCTCTCAATTATTATGAACGTTGTTCCAGAAGTTCTCCCCCTTCCCCAGTGCAGCATGTTTTTCTTTATCAAAACAAAACAAAAATTTCCGTCGATCAATAAGTATGCTTTAATTTATTCCGGCTTTTAAAAAAAAAAAAGGCTCTCCTGACTTCGCTTGTCCCTCTAGCTCTTACTCTCTTTCTTCACTCCCCTTTACAGTGAAACTCCTTGAAAGAGCTGTCTGTGTGTACTTTCTCTAATTCCTCTTTTCCCATTCTCTCTTAAACCCTTGCCAAGCAGGCTTTGACCCCACCACTCTGCCCACACTGTTGTTGTCAAGATCACTGATGACCTCCATGTTCCTAAGTCTAATGGTCAGGTCTTAGTTATTATCTTATGCTACACATCCGTAGCATTTGGCATATTTGATTACTCCCTCCTTGAAACCTTACCCTATCTGGCTTCTCAGATTTCCTCCCACCATACTGGCTGCTTGTTCAGATGCTCCAGAGTTCAGTCTTCAGGCCTTGCCTTATCATGGTTATTCCCTAAGTGAACTTATCCTGTGTATAATCTGTCAACTCCCTAATTTGTATCTCCCACCCACAACTCTCTCCTAAACTCTAGACATATTCAACTGCTAACTTGACATTCTCACTTGGGTGGCTAATAAAATTCTCAGTCCTAACATGTCCAAAACTGAACTTTTGATCTTCTCACTCAAACCTGCATCTCCCACAGTCTTCCTCATCTCATTAACTGACAACTCAGTCTGACTTTCTAGGTGCTCAGGCAAAAACTTTAAGTGTAATCCTTGGCTCCTCTGTTCTTTCACACTCCACATCTACTCTGACAGCATATCCAGTTTGATAGTCATTTCATCTTTAACATTTATCAGGAATCTGAGTGACTCTTACTACCTCCAGAACTCTTGCCCTAGTCCAGGCTTCCATCATCTCTCTGAAGTGACAGCATTTCTAATTATTGAATAGCCTCCTCCCTAGTCTCCCTGCTTTGTTCCCTAGCCCCCTCCACACATTTGTCTGTTTCTAAAGTTGCAACCAGAGCAGTCCTTTTAAAACAAGTCAGTTCATGTCTCTACTTTCTCAAAACTCTCTAATGGCTTCCCAACTCACACCATAAAAATAAAAATCCTTACAATGACCAACAAGGGTCTATACCAGTGTTGTCCAGTGGAAAAATAATGCCAACCACATATGTAATTAAAAATTTTCCAGCAACCATGCTATACAAGTAAAAAGAAAACATGAAATTAATTTCAATATATCTAATTTAAACCAGTATATCCAAATATTATTTCAACATGTAATCAGTGTAATGAATTATCAATGAAATTGTTTTACTTTTTTATATCAAGTCTTCAAAAATCTGATGTGTATTTTACACAATTTTGATACCAAATTTTGGTTGGAAATACTTGATTTGTATTTTGATTGGAAATACTTGATCAGTATTTAGGTTTCATGAAATTTACAGTTGAAAGTAAATTTACATACTTAAATAATTCACAACATTCTTAGAAGTTTTCTAATAACTGAATCCAGTATTGGTTTTTAAATTTTAATTTTAATTAAAGTTTAAAAATTTTAAATTCAGTTTCTAGGCACATTTCAGATGCCCAACAGCCATGAGACTAGTGGCTATCATATTGGACACCACAGCTCTTTACCATCTGGCCACTCTTCTCTGACCTCATCTCCTACTGTTTTCTCCTTTGCTCATTCTGCTCCAGCTGTTATGACCTCCTGTTCTTTGATCCCAGCAGACACTTAACATTTCAGAGCCTTTGCATTTGTTGTTCTCTTTGCTTAAAAAGCTTTGCTCCCAGGTAGCTGCATGACTTACTCCTTGACCTTTTTCAGGTCTTTGCTCAAGTGTCACCTTTTAAAGAAATTATCTCTGACCAACTTATTTAATATCTGCACCAATTGCCTTCTCTCTCAAAGTCTTATATTTCAGGCTGCCTTTTGAAAGACGAGAGAAGAGGGCTGAAAGGGGAGAGACTGATCTACAAAGGAAAGCAGTGAAATATGAGAAGTGTCCCATACAAACAACTAAGTAAATTTGTTAAGCAAAAACATAAGAGTAAAATCAGATTGAACAAGTGACTATATCCTCTCAGCTTGCTGCTACCTAGGCAGCTCAGAGGATCACTTTTGTACATAGGACTGACCCCTTTATAGATGTAAGCTCTTTAAGTGCACTGTTCTGCCTTCACATCCTCTTGTATTTTCTTTGGCACCTAGCGTAGAACTTTGACCAAAAGGCAATCTGAACACTTCAATTATTGGCTGCCCATTGATTAGCCTTTTGTGTTTTATATTCTGTGGTTGCCTTTCTACCTTCCTCCCTTCTTTTTCAGTGCCAGCAACTGGTATACTTGCTGATGGTATTTGTGTGTTGGCTTCACATGCCTTATGGCTGTGGTTGTGACCCTGATTCTTTCCTTGTCTGTTCTCATGCACTCTTATTCATTTTCCAAAACCAACTCCTCTAAGAAATCTTCACTATGTATTCTTCTGTTTTATATTCTAGTAGGGAATATAAACATGTAAACACAGTTACAATAGAATATGAATTCTTGAGGGGAGGGACCATGCCTTACTTTTTTTTTTGGCCTTTAATGCCTTCCTCAGTGCCTTGCATGTAGTAGATACGCAGTGCTTGTTAAATTGAATGAACCAGGCATAGAGCAATAGAGTTGCTATTAATGGGAGAAATTTATGTTGTTTAAAATAAGGTCTTAAACCCAAGTACCTTTTTAAAAACCACATTGAGAGGCAAGAGATGTAGAGCTGTGGGAGAGTGTGTGGAGAGAAACAGTAAAATCAAAATCTTTCCTTACATAGGAGGGAGTCTAAGAGTCTGAAGTTCACAGAACTTACCACGTTGGAAAGTCAGGAAAGCACATGTGCTCAAATGGAGTGAGAAGACATATCTGTTTGTATTATAGGAATACTGTTTTCTGTTTTACCCTGGATTTTGCTCTTGTGTATATTGTTTCTTGATATATTTGTACAGTTGTTTGCATCCCTACTTAACATTTGACAGTCTGACATCTGGGTAAAGATCAGCCCTCATTTGTTAACCAGGGGATTGAGAGAGATAATTAAGAGTCCTTCTAACTCTGTGATTCTGTTATTTTGAGGAAACCAGACCCCGTTAGCAAGTACTTAATGGTACCCTATTAGGCACAAGAATTTTCATCAGTTTGGCTTATTTGCTGCCAGTTTGTTCTTTATAAATGGAGTATGTATTAAAAGTGGGTACTTGAGTTGCCTACAAGGGTATTTTGGTTGCAAGCTCATAATGCGAAAATACACTTAGATTTTGGATTAACTATATTGTCAGGAAATTTGAGTTTATAGAATTTTTTCCAGAGTTATTTTTGGAGATTCAGAATTTTAAGCTGGCACTGTGTCTTAGCAGTTAACTCTTTTCTGATCAGGGGTTCTGGGTAAACTGGAAAAGTATTTCTTCCTCTCTATAATAATTTATTGCTAATGGGTCATAGTACATGAGCAGCATATTCCAGCAGGCATCAGGAAGAAACAGCAAGGGACAAAAATTCTTTTTTTCTGGTTCTTAAACATGTTCTTTATTTTAAATAATGTTAAGTATTGAAAATTAAATATAAAAAATAAGTATGCCCCCCAAATAAGTATTACAAGAAATAACATAATAGTGCAAACCCCAAAATACAAATAAAAGGAGGTAAGTGTCTCCCCTGCTCTTCATATTCTAACTCTCCCTCTTCTGCCCAGCTTTAGGCAGTTCAGACTGGGTAGCTCTTTTGGACCTGATAAATCATCCTAATTCTTAATTTTTTTTCCCTCACAGAAAGTGTGACAACTCCTTTATATTCGTTTTTATTTTTTGCATATGTCTGCTTCCTAGCAGTATAGCTCTCCTCTGCATCACTCTGAGAGTCTTCCTCTTGCACTAAGACTGCCCTTCATAAACTGTTCATGAAGTCCTTACCCTTTTTTCCTTGCTGAGAATCAGATTTTCCCTCCCTTTAGTGGGTATAAACAGAAGCAACATTCCCATGTTTTTTTCGTGTGTAGGTGACATCCAACAGTTAATTAAGAAACTTAGCTTGCTTCTCAATACTTAACGCCCAGTTCTTCCATCGGCAGAGCTTGCAGGGCTCACTGCAAAGGTCCCACTGTCTAGTTATGTTTTTAGTGAGAACCGGGTATCTCTTTCTTCCCCATCTTATGTTTTATCTTGTCACAAGATTTTCTCAGATAGATTTAATATAATAAGTATTTATAAAAATTCTAATGCTTCTACCTTAAGTTAGATTATATAGCTGTTTGATGTTATGGGTGATACTGTGAATTTGTGATTTGCACGGCTTCAGATGTCATAATTTTTCCCCCCACTTTCTAGGAAGTAACAGCTAGCAGTCGCCACTATGTTGACAGGCTATTTGACCCTGATCCCCAGAAAGTTCTACAAGGTGTCATGTAAGTAGTATGTATTTAAGAGTCTATCAAAAAGTCTTGTTTGTTTCATGTTTGAATCTGTCAAGTATTATAATTCTGAAAATGCAGGGTTGTAACTTTTTTCTTCTGTTTTGGAAAGACCCCTTGACATTCATGACTTTAATATGGTACTATAAAGAATTGTCTGTTGGATAGTTAACTGACATGGTTAGCTTCATTTTTTGTAGAATACTTGTTTTACATTTTAAAAAATGTTTACTTTGGAGAATGCTTTTGTGACTTCCATATCCAGCAAAAGCAAGAGAGTAAAATTGATTATCTTTGATAATTGGAAAGCGGGTGGGAGAATAGGTCACCAGGGTTTTGGGCTTCTTGTTTTGCTTTGTTTTTGGTTAACTCATTGACTGTCTTTAAGGTTTGAATTTCCTAGTGATGTTCTAAATACAAGAATTTAGAAAGCAGTCATTAAAAAATTTAAACTTTTTTTTCCCACATTTTAAATAAACTCTTGATAACCTAAATGCCCTTCTTTTCTCCACAATTGCCTCATGTTTAATGAGAGGAAATATTTTTAAGCAACATACCCGAGGTGATTATTCTTAAAAAAAAAAAAAAAGTGGGACAAGTGCAATAAAATTGCAAATGATTGAAAGATGAATTCTCTCTCCTAAGAGCAGATTTTCATGCTCTTATCACATTACTTGTAAGAAAGAAGGTCTAGCCTAAGGCGACTGACTCATAGGGTTGGGAAACACGGAGCACCCACAGGGCTGAGCTGTGTCCTGGGGAAGGAGGACCCAAAAAAGGTCAGGATGAGATACATTTGGGATAGCAGTGAGGGCACAAATGAGTCCCTTTCTTCTTAACCCTGTTAGTGTTATCAGCAAGATAACATCTTTAGTTTAACTCTTGCTCAACCATGGCAAGGCTAGGATGCGTCCCACTTCCAAAAAAAAAAAGCTCTATAGCAGGGACGTCTTGAGAGTGTGTATTTGTAAAGTAGAGGCAAGATAAGTAAGGCTGCTTGACTCTTCAAATTGAGCTAGAAGGGAAGGTGAGGAGCTGGATGGAGATCCACCTGGGAAACTCGACACCTTCTCTTCACATCTTCTCAGTTTACAGAAACAGGAGATGATATTTCTTGTTTTCTCATTATGTTAACTTTGCCTTTGTCCCCTTAACTGGGAGACTATAATGATTTAATCAGCACCTTTAAGTCTAGTTTGATTAATACCAGGAAAAGTGGTATTAAATCTGTCTCTTAAATAAATCAGTTTGGGTTGTACCTACACACACAAATTAGTGGAAGAGATAGGTTTAATTTGACATTCTTTCTTAGACAGGCAGACACTCCCCCACACAAAGCTAGACACAGCTTTGTATATTGCTAATCCTAGATATCACTTAAGATTCCTCAATAAATAGTTCAGCTGGAAATGTCAGACTCATTAAGTATTCAGTAAATGATACAAGATGATATTATTGTTGTTGTTGTTTTCATTATTACTGCTTCTGTGGCAGTTTAGGAGAAAGGTAAATTTCTCAGTCAAGGATTCTGCGTGAAAGACTTGTATCTTGAGTCATATCTGATGTGAGTAGCTGATTCAAATGTTGTCACTGTTAGAAATTTCTCATTTACCAAAAAACACTGTAGCTTTTTTAAAGGTGATTAAATATCAAATAAGGTATAAAAAACACTGGGAAGGGTTTCCCTGGTGGCGCAGTGGTTGAGAATCCGCCTGCTGATGCAGGGGACACGGGTTCGTGCCCCGGTCCGGGAAGATCCCACATGCCGCGGAGCGGCTGGGCCCGTGAGCCATGGCCGTTGAGCCTGCGCGTCCGGAGCCTGTGCTCCGCAATGGGAGAGGCCACAACAGTGAGAGGCCCGCTACTGCAAAAAAAAAAAAAAACCACTGGGAAGAGTGTATTATTTCAAACTAGCTATGGTATAGTTTGATAGACTTAGTGCCTCTTAAAAAATTATCAAGTCTAAGACACTTAGCTGTCAGCTAAGAAGATAAGGAAGGTTTGTGTGGAGGGATAGTGGAGTGGAAAGAGCATGGGCTTTCAAGTTGGACAACGGTAGGTTGGATACCTGGTTCTGATACTTCCTAGTGGTGTCCTTTCCTAGTACAGTGCTTGGGCAGGTTATTTGATTTCTTTGAGCGTCAACTTTATCATCTGTAAAGAGAGAGTAATACTGCCCATCTTGCCAAGTGGTTAAGAATTAAGACAGAAATATAACATTCAGTGCCTGGTATGTTGTGGATACCCACAAATTGGTACTTAAATGGTTAGTAGTTATTGACCCTAATTTAAAACAACTTCAAAAATAAGGTGATTCTTTTCAAAGAAGAGAAAGAAAAACTAAAAAAATGTCAGAGATAAAACAATTCCCACCGAAGGAGAAGAAGAGGGAGAGGAGCTAGAATTCTTGATTCAGACAAGAAAATCTGAGTGATAACGCGTTCCAGTAAATGTGATTGCTACTTAAAATACTAAAATCTATTTAGAGTTTGAAACGGACAGATCACCCAAAATCTTTTCACTTTATGGCCTTCTGGGGGCGTGTGTAGTATGATTTGATAAAGCTTTCTTTACCGCAGAGAGAAAAAATTATCCTTTCTGACTTAATTCTTTCCTGAATTTTGTTACTGTCTGAAGATTAATTGTACGTAGTCAATTGAATGAAAAATGAGTTAAATTTTTAACATTTACTTTTAAGTAACCTTGTCTAATACAAGAATAATACAATATTGATAGAGGAAAAGGGGGAGCCAAAATGATGTTTAGGAAAAGAGAATTGACCAATTCTTTTCTTTTATTTAATACACATTACACAGCCACCGTTGTGTCAGTCATACAGAGACCATTACTAGACCAAAAGAGGCAGGTAGAAGGAAGGTGGCCACAGAGTGTAAACAACCAAAGGTAGCCTTCTGGTTTTAGGGAAGTAAAAGACAGAGGCTGAAGTAACCAGCTTTGAATCCAAAATATCCAATTTGAAGGACATAAAAAAGAATTGATGACTAGCTTTAGCTATGAGACAACCAGAGCTCTATCATTTTTCTAGCAATATTAGTCTGATTTTTCACTAGCAGGAAAAACAAAATCGAAGAAATTAAAGATGAATAATAACTTTTCATCAAGGCCTCTAACTAATCTACTCAGCTGAGTTAGAGCCATAGACCTATGCATAAATATAGGGAACTTCTTTGTAGATAACCCATGTTGTGAAGGACTGTTTTACCTAGTCAGTGAGTATGCCTTTGAAGAATACTATTAAACATCAGAACTGCTTAAGTTTAATTGTTAAAGAATGAGGAGTTATCCTAGAGACAACTTTTTTGTTTATAGTACAATATTTAGCATAAATTTGAATGGTCCTATTATACTAAAGGTTTGAAAACAGAATTAGGTCCTGAAAAGCAAGGTTTCAAATGTGTAACTGAGTAGTTAATGGAGTAAGATAGGAGTCAGATATGAGCAGAGAGAACAGGGCAATCAGCTGTGTAGGTCATAAACTACAGCCTTTGCAACTACAACAGAGAGTAGGTACATCAGATAAACTATACCGTATTGCAAATTTTCAGCTTCCTCTAGTGTGGTGATCTGCGTGTGACTTTAAAAAAACAATTACAGGATGTTTTTGGTGAAGTTACCCTGGTATTAGCTCAACCATGGTAAATTTCATAGTTGCAGAAGAATAACTGTTGAAATGTTTTTGTAGACCTTGAGTTAAAGCTGCTTAAATATTGTGCTTTTTTTTAACATACCTAAATTAGAGCACCTGAATCTGGTTTTGACGTTAGTGATTCTCTGTGAAAAAAATCAACAGATATCCCCCTGTGGCCTTACGTTGATATTCCCTATGTTGAAAGGCAAAAGATGATACAAGCAAATGTGGCTGGCTTTGTAGTTTCAAAGTTGAATCAAACTAGAAAACTAGATTGGCTCTTTCTGGTAAACTAAGGCAGGCAGTTGTGGATACTGTAGAATTGTGTGGTTTTCACCAAGTATCAATTTTTAAGAAGTGTCTTCTGAAGTATTTTAATATACTGATGAAATAAGTTCATTTTGGTAATGGTTTTGGTACTTCATTCTCTGGTTCCAAGCAAGTATGTACCTCTGGTTTCAGTAGAATATAGGCACTTTCCATTTTCTTGCATGTCCTAAAGATATGAGCTCCCATAAAATGAAGCCTCTGGCTTTTGGAAATTTTAAATTAAGGATAAGTTTTAGGCTAATTCAAAAGAAATGTCCTGTTAGTTACTTTCAAAAGTGTTACAGGTAAACATAAGTGAAGATGACCTTAACACCAAATGAAATGGTGTGATTCTGAGAGTTACTTGTTTAAAACTTTGTATTCTGAGACAGGTTAGTCTGGTTAAAAGGGTAGCAAGATTTTCCAGAAATTGTTAGATCAGATTGACATAGTTTTGTGTACAGATATATAAGCTGTTTATATATGTATGTGATACTAACTTTGAACATCAAAAATAGCTGAATATTTGTATGCATATCTGTATATATATCTTTTCATATTTATAAGCCACTTAACTGTATGCTTCCATATTCATAATGTTCTAACACATTTCTGATGTTCTTTGGAATGATTACATATATTAAAAATATTTATTAATGTACTGTAAAAATATTTTACATTTATTAGTGCAGTTATTACATTGCACTTTTCATTTTTGGAGAATGTAAGGTGATTTGTAATCACCTGATAACTCTGATAAAACAGAGTTAAGTACAACTCCTAAACTAGTGTTTATAAAAATCGGAACTGTATCTGACGCTACCCTACACTCCAGAAATCTACACCTCAGGGTAATTTGTTGATAAGAATGAACTGAATTACTGTCAATTCTCAGTTCTGTTCAATTTATACATATAGTAGGTGCACAATAATTGCCTAAGTTGACTTGAAATGAAGTTCACTGTAAATCTCTCAAGTACCTGCTGAATCAAAGCCTTATGTTAAAAGTAACTTTAGTTTGAATAATAGATCATCATTATCCACTTCTTTTAAAATTGGCAGTTCACATATGATGATGGTGATTTTGATTGGAATATGAATAATCTCATTCCTTAACCATGCTGGATATTAGAAACTTATTGTACTTGGATGTTTGGATGTTACATTTTCCAAAAAGAACATCATAATAATTATTATTACAGGGTCAGAGCAGTGATTAAGTTTGTAATTTTCCAAGTCCAAATAATTTTGTTAAGTTGTTTACCCTGTTGCCTTATTATAGCTACCCACAAATACGTATTTCTTCCTTATGTCTTATGAAAACTCACTTTTCATAAGTAGGTCAGACGTTAGACTGTACTTTTCCGTATCTACTGTACTTTTTGGCTACTTCATGCCAATTAGACCAAGAATGAATGTGTAGTATTCCAAATAAGAGCTGCTTCAGGTAAGTGAAGAGTCATACTGGTTCAAAATGAAAATGACATCATTGATCTTTAGCTTCTGGCCCCAGCCTTCAATGACTTTAAAGATAATTTTCTATTTTTAGATGATAATTAGGTTTTCAGTTAAAATTTATGGTGTCTTGACTGTTTAGGAATAATATGCTCATACCTGATTGACTTAGACTTTGTCTCCAACAGGTCTAGGTTCCAATTATTATTTTTTTTACTTTTCCTACTATTTTAATGACAAAGTGTGGTGTTTACTTTCTCTCTTGGTTTTGATCACAAATCATAACACTCTGATTTAGACATATGCTGTAGTAGGCACTGCACATCTCATTTTTATATTCAAGACCTTTTTCTCTACCACACTAAAAATTAAACTCCTTCAGAGCAAAGAAAGGAAGTAGAAAGGTTAACCTCCATGTAAAAGTGGGTGCATTTTGAGTCCATTTATTACCGGGCAAATTTAAGGTTCTAGCTAGATTTTAGCCGAAAATGTTCTCTGCCAAATGCATTTTTGTAACATCTTAATATCGACTCCTCTATTCCCATCCTCAAGGAGTAGACTATCCCCAAGGCTTACATTTTAGCTTTTCTACCCAGATATTCTTATCTCATCTCAAAGATAATTCAGTATGTATAAATTCAAGATAGATCCTTGTCTTGCTAAGGGATTTATTCTCCAAACTTCCTAGTGTTCTCTGCACCCAGGCACCCAGACTTGAAGTAGTCACTCAAGACATGTCACATATCACATTTCCTGTACCTGTCAAACCTATCAAATCATCTTGTTAACTGCTTCCTTAAAATGTCCTCTCTATTAATGGTTCCTATGCTGCTACTTAGTCTCATATAACCAGATACCTGGATGGATTGAGTAGT
This sequence comes from Leucopleurus acutus, assembly GCF_964270905.1. Classification (NCBI taxonomy): domain Eukaryota; kingdom Metazoa; phylum Chordata; class Mammalia; order Artiodactyla; family Delphinidae; genus Leucopleurus; species Leucopleurus acutus. The sequence continues at coordinate 125,430,762 of NC_139147.1, read as the reverse complement.
TTTTTAAACAAACATTTATTGAGTGCCTATCAGGTGCTAGGTAGGCATTGTGCTAGTATGGGAGTATATAAGAGTGAATAATTAGTCACTGCTCTGGGAGATCCAAAAGTCTAATGAAGGAGTCAGATAACTAAAGAGACAGTTCACTGTAGTTTGATTAGTGAATACTGTGATAATGATAAGCACAGAGGGTCTTGGGACCACAGAGGAAGGGCATCAGCCGTTTAGTTGCCTCTCGACTCTAGAATTATCTGTATTCCAGTCCATTCCACATTCAGCTTATCTTCCATTGTCATTGCTTCCTTCATGTCCTTTTTCTGATCAAAAACATGATTTCTCCTTAATCCATCCCCCTTTAGTTTGTCTCTTCTCCCTTTCACTTTTCTAACTTTGTTCCATGCTTAATGTTCCACCTTAAAAGGAACCTTCTTTTCAATCTTGGCTCCTGGTACTGCCCCAGAAGTATGCCATATTCATTTCCAGTATGGTTCCTTTTGCCCTCCTCATCCACTTATTCAAATCCTAGCCATTTTCTAAGGTCCATCTTAGTTCCTACCATTGCTTCAAAACCTGTGAAGCTTGTCTTATCATCTACTTTTCTCAGCCCTATAAGCACACTATTTATAATATACACTGCCTTACATTGTTAGTGTTATTTTTGTCATCTCAAAAAGATTGTAAACTCTTCAGATCAGACATCTCATTATGTGATGCTTTTGTATCCTTCATAGAGCCTAGCACAGTGCTCAGCTCAAAAAGTAATTGTTGAATTTCAGTAGTATGTTAGTAGGGCATTCCACCTCCTCCAATATTAAGGATTGATGGACATGAGATTGAGATTATATATTTCTTTGATCTACTGGGAAAAGGATGTCTTGCCTAAAAGATATGCTTTTATTTTGCATAAAAATGTAAATTGAAAGACAGGAGGAAAAAGGAAATTCATTTACTAAATTCTTTTGTCTTTTCTCTGAATGCCTGATATCACTGGAGGTAATGGAAAAAACACTTGGCATAAGGGACATGGGTTGAGACTGGCTCTGTCATTTATTGTGGAGCTCTGAGAAGAGCCCAAACCCAAGTCTTAGCTTCCTCATCTGTAAAATGGGGTTAATATTACTCAAGATTGTGGTGAAGATTAAATAATGGGTATGGAATGCTTTGTGAACTTCAAAGCAATGTGTAAACCCTGCCTAGTTTTGTTGTGCTCCCATCTTGATAGTTGTGAGTTTGTATTTTACAAAAATACGGATTTCTATATGGCATGTTTTGTGATCCATTGATAGTAACTTCTCTGATATTTCCAGGTCAGACTGGTTTCTTGCCTCTGAAGAGGAGACAGACTTCTTTCCTAAAAAAGTAATGAGTATGTTATGATACAGGCCACTAGGAGGGATACCTAACCCAGACTTGGGAGTTGTCAGGGCATGCTTCCTGGAGGATGACACTGACATAGAAGCTCAGACCTGAAAGATGAGTAAAATTGGCCAGGGAATGATATAAGGGAGGGAATAATAAGGAAATGAAAGAGAGAGAAAATAGCTACACTCTGGGAACTGAAAGAAGCTTCATTTGGCTGGCTCTGAAATTGAATCTTACCCTGTACTTAGATCTGCTAAAAATGAGTATATGTATTCATTATTGTCTCTTTCGATTTTAACTCTTTCATAGAAATGATCTTCTGGTACAACTGAATAGAATTTATTTGCAGGGCGTTAACATCTCTTCCTTGTCTAGTATAGGTATATTTTACTTATTAGAGCCAGAGCAAGAATTGTTTTCTTTAGACATTGGTCCATTTTATTAATTGTGTTCTCTTTAGCCTGCGATTACTCTATAACTACCAGCTGCCTCCTTCGTGTCCTTTTTGCAAACTATTAGGAGAACTGGAAAGTTGGTTTTGGAGTTTTTGTTTGCTTTTGTCTATAAAAACATTTAATCTGGCATGGTTTGAGGTATTTGGGTTGTGTTTATAAGGTGGGGACACCTCATTTCTGCTTCGTTTAGGAAGAATGGGGAGAAATCTGAGAAAATGTTAGGGTTGGGAATTCCAGAATAGAGAGAACCTCCAGAATGGCACCTAGCATAAATAAACCCTCAGTAGATAGATAGCTACTGGACAAATGAATGTACTGTGTTGGTATAGGCAGAACACATTAAGAGAAAAGAAGAAGATGAAAGAAGATGACAGACTGCTAGGTTAGGGTCTATAAGCTGACAACTGGGAAGCAGGTCTCTAAGAAAACAGCAGACATCCATAAGGAGGCAGGAGCTTAGATGTACAATTTATCATCAACTATGCTTTGCTCAGGGAAGCTTCAGTATCACATAATTTTATAATCATGTATCAGAACTTGGTTAAAACCTTAGTAAACTTCATTCAGCTTAGTCCTCATAAACAAAAAATACTCCTGTTGATCCCCTATAAACCATATGGAAGATCTGAGGGATATTTACAGAGAGAGAGGTAAGGACCTGAAAAACAGACCACCCTCAAGCACTGAGCTGAAGGAAGAAGACTAACAGGTACAGTGTTTGGCTCAAGACTTGTGAAAATGCTATTCAAAAATCTGTGGGGAGAATCAGCTTTTAGCAGACCACTACGTCATAGCAGCATTTTTCTGTAATAATTGAAGAAGGTAATTAAGGAGAGGGGTATTATAATTATTGTTACCAGGGTTTTCTCAATGCCAGTGAAATTGGTTGGTACTGGAAACACAAGCTGACAATAACATTTAGTCACTGATTTTCTTAATAACTCCCCCCCCCGCCCCCACTTTCTACTCTGTTTTTCTATAAGATCATGGTTTGCCAGTTACAGAACTTTTTCAGAATTGTAACTTTCATGGTCAGCAAAAAATTCCTGTATACTGTAGAGCTATACCTAGAAGAGAAGTCAAAGAGATCTCAGTAAGTAATTAGAGAAATGTATTTTGGAATATGAAAAAAAGATAATTTATAATGTTTCAATATGTATGTGCTTAGGGGTGACCATGTTAGAAAACTTAATGAGGTATGAATGCAAGAGCAGAAACTGTGGACTGATGTCAGTATGGTATTGATGACCCATATACCATGAGTGCCACTGATCTGATTTTCCGAAGTGAAATAACTTTTAATGAAAAGTATAGTCTTGAGCAGAAGCAAGAAGAACTATAATCCTGCAGCCTGTGGAACAAAAACCACATTCACAGAAAGATAGACAAGATGAAAAGGCAGAGGGCTATGTACCAGATGAAGGAAAAAGATAAAACCCCAGAAAAACAACTAAATGAAGTGGAGATAGGCAACCTTCCAGAAAAAGAATTCAGAATAATGATAGTGAAGATGATCCAGGACCTCAGAAAAAGAATGGAGGCAAAGATCGAGAAGATGCAAGAAATGTTTAACAAAGACGTAGAAGAATTAAAGAACAAACACACAGAAATAAACAATACAATAACTGAAATGAAAACTACACTAGAAGAAATCAATAGCAGAATAACTGAGGCAGAAGAACGGATAAGTGACCTGAAAGAATGGTGAAATTCACTGCTGAGGAGCAGAGTAAAGAAAAAAGAATGAAAAGAAATGAAGACAGCCTAAGAGACCTCTGGGACAACATTAAATGCAACAGCATTTGCATTACAGGGGTCCCAGAAGAAGAGAGGGAGAAAGGACCCGAGAAAATATTTGAAGAGATTATAGTCAAAAACTTCCTTAACATGGGAAAGGAAATAGCCACCCAAGTCCAGGAAGTGCAGAGAGTCCCATACAGGATAAACCCAAGGAGAAACATGCCGAGACACATAGTAATCAAATTGGCAAAAATTAAAGACAAAGAAAAAGTATTGAAAGCAGCAAGGGAAAAATGACAAAATAACATACAAGGGAACTCCCATAAGGTTAACAGCTGATTTCTCAGCAGAAACTCTACAAGCCAGAAGGGAGTGGCATGACATATTTAAAGTGATGAGAGGGAAGAACCTACAACCAAGATTACTCTACCTGGCAAGGATCTCATTCAGATTCGATGGAGAAATCAAAAGCTTTACAGACAAGCAAAAGCTGAGAGAATTCAGCACCACCAAACCAGCTCTACAACAAATGCTAAAGGAACTTCTCTAAGTGGGAAACACAAGAGAAGAAAAGGACCTACAAAAAACAAACCCAAAACAATTAAGAAAATGGTAATAGGGACATACAAATTGATAATTACCTTAAACGTGAATGGATTAAATGCTCCAACCAAAAGACACAGGCTCGCTGAATGGATACAAAAACAAGACCTATATATATATGCTGTCTACAAGAGAGCCACATCAGACCTAGGGACACATACAGACTGAAAGTGAGGGGATGGAAAAAGATATTCCATGCAAATGGAAATCAAAAGAAAGCTGGAGTAGCCATACTCATATCAGATAAAATAGACTTTAAAATAAAGAATGTTACAACACACAAGGAAGGACAGTACATAATGATCAAGGGATCAATCCAAGGAGAAGATATAACAATTATAAATATATATGTGCACCCAACATAGGAGCACCTCAATACATAAGGCAACTGCTAGCAGCTATAAAAGAGGAAATCGACAGTAACACAGTAATAGTGGGGGACTTTAACACCTCACTTACACCAATAGACAGGTCATCCAAAATGAAAATAAATAAGGAAACAGAAGCTTTAAATGACACAATAGACCAGATAGATTTATTTGATATTTATAGGAGATTCCATCCAAAAACAGCAGATTACACTTTATTCTCAAGTGCGCACGGAACATTCTCCAGGGTAGATCACACCTTGGGTCACAAATTAAGCCTCAGTAAATTTAAGAATTGAAATCATATCAAGCATCTTTTCTGACCACAACGCTATGAGATTAGAAATCAGTTACAAGGAAAAAACCATCAAAAACAAAAACACATGGAGGCTAAATAATATGTTACTAAATAACCAAGAGATCACTGAAGAAATCAAAAAATACCCAGAGACAAATGACAATAAAAACACGACAATCCAAAACCTATGGGATGCAGCAAGAGTAGTTCTAAGAAGGAAGTTTATAGCTATACAATCCTACCTCAAGAAACAACAAACATCTCAAATAAACAATCTAACCTTACACCTAAAAGAACTAGAGAAAGAAGAACAAACAAAACCCAAAGTTAGTAGAAGAAAAGAAATCATAAAGATCAGAGCAGAAATAAATGAAATAGAAACAATAGCAAAGATTAGTAAAACTAAAAGCTGGTTCTTTGAGAAGATAAACAAAATTGATAAACCATTAGCCGGACTCATCAAGAAAAAGAGGGAGAAGACTCAAATCAATAAAATTAGAAACGAAAAAGGAGAAGTTACAATGGACACCACAGAAATACAAAGCATCCTAAGAGACTACTACAAGCAACTCTATGCCAGTAAAATGGACAACCTGGAAGAAATGGACAAATTCTTAGAAAGGTATAACCTTCTAAGACTGAACCAGGAAGAAATAGAAAATATGAACAGACCAATCACAAGTAATGAAATTGAAACTGTGATTAAAAATCTTCCAACAAAGAAAAGTCCAGGACCAGATGGCTTTGCAGGTGAATTCTATCAAACATTTAGAGAAGCACTTAACACCCATCCTTCTCAAACTCTTCCAAAAAATTGCAGAGGAAGGAACACTCCTAAACTCATTCTATGAGGCCACCATCACCCTGATACCAAAACCAGACAAAGATATTACAAAAAAAGAAAATTACAGACCAATATCACTCATGAATATAGATGCAAAAATCCTCAACAAAATACTTGCAAACAGAATCCAAGAACACATTAAAAGGATCATACACCATGATCAAGTGGGATATATCCCAGGGATGCAAGGATTCTTCAGTATACGCAAATCAATCAGTGTGGTACACCATATTAACAAATTGAAGAAGAAAAACCGTATGATCATCTCAATAGATGCAGAGAAAGCTTTTGACAAAACGCAACACCCATTTATGATTAAAACTCTCCAGACAGTGGGCATAGAGGGAACCTACCTCAACATAATAAAGGCCATATACGACAAACCCACAGCAAACATCATTCTCAATGGTGAAGAACTGAAAGCATTTCCTCTAAAACCAGGAACAAGACAAGGATGTCCACTCTCCCCACTATTATTCAACATAGTTTTGGAAGTCCTAGCCATGGCAATCAGAGAAGAAAAAGAATTAAAAGGACTCCAAATTGGAAAAGAAGAAGTAAAACTGTCACTGTTTCCAGATGACATGATACTATGCATAGAGAATCCTAAAGATGCCACCAGAAAACTACTAGAGCTAATGAATTTGGTAAACTTTCAGGATACAAAATTAATGCACAGAAATCACTTGCATTCCTGTACACTGATGATGAAAAATCTGAAAGAGAAATTAAGGAAACACTCCCTTTTACCATTGCAACAAAAAGAATAAAATACCTAGGAATAAACCTGCCTAGGGAGACAAAAGACCTGTATGCAGAAAACTATAAGACACTGATGAAAGAAATTAAAGATGATACAAACAGATGGAGAGATATACCATGTTCTTGGATTGGAAGAATCAATATTGTGGAAATGACTGTACTACCCAAAGCAATCTACTGATTGAATGCAATCGCTATCAAATTACCAGTGGCATTTTTACAGAACTAGAACAAAAAATCTTAAAATTTGTATGGAGACACAAAAGACCCCAAATAGCCAAAACGGTCTTGAGGGGAAAAAATGGAGCTGGAGGAATCAGACTCCCTGACTTCAGACTATACTACAAAGCTATAGTAATCAAGACAATATGGTACTGGCACAAAACCAGAAATATAGATCAATGGAACAGGATAGAAAGCCCAGAGATAAACCCACGCACCTATGGTCAACTAATCTATGACAAAGAAGGCAAGGATATACAATGGAGAAAAGACAGTCTCTTCAATAAGTGGTGCTCGGAGAACTGGACAGCTACATGTAAAAGAATGAAATTAGAACACTCCCTAACACCATACACAAAAATAAACTCAAAACGGTTTAGAGACCTTAATGTGAGGCCAGAAACTATAAAACTCTTAGAGGAAAACATAGGAAGAACACTCTTTGACATAAATCACAGCAAGACCTTTTTTGATCCACCTCCTAGAGTAATGGAAATAAAAACAAAAATAAACAAATGGGACCTAATGAAACTTCAAAGCTTTTGCACAGCAAAGGAAACTACAAACAAGATGAAAAGACAACCCACAGAATGTGAGAAAATATTTGCAAACGAATCAGCGGACAAAGGATTAATCTCCAAAATACATAAAATCGTGCAGCTCAATATTAAACAAACAACCCAATCCAAAAATGGGCAGAAGACCTAAATAGACATTTCTCCAGAGAAGACATACAGATGGCCAAGAAGCGCATGAAAAGCTGCTCAACATCACTAATTATTAGAGAAATGCAAATCAAAACCACAATGAGGTATCACCTCATACCAGTTAGAATGGGTATCGTCAGAAAATCTACAAACAACAAATGCTGGAGAGGGTGTGGAGAAAAGGAAACCCTCTTGCACTGTTGGTGGGAATGTAAATTGATACAGCCACTATGGAGAACAGTATGGAGGTTCCTTAAAAAACTAAAAATAGAACTACCATATGACCCAGCAATCCCACTACTGGGCATATACCCAGAGAAAACCATAATTCAAAAAGACACATGCACCCCAATGTTCATTGCAGCACTATTTACAATAGCCAGGACATGGAAGCAACCTAAATGCCCATCATCAGATGAATGGATAAAGAAGATGTGGTACATGTATACAGTGGACTATTACTCAGCCATAAAAAGGAACGAAATTGGGTCATTTGTAGAGACGTGGATGGATCTAGAGACTGTCATACAGAGTGAGGTAGGTCAGAAAGAGAAAAACAAATATTGTGTATTAACGTGTATATGTGGAAACTAGAAAATGGTACAGATGAACCAGTTTGCAGGGCAGATATTGAGACACAGATGCAGAAAGCAAACGTATGGACACCAAGGGGGGAAAGTGGAGTGGGGGGTGGTGGTGGTGGGATGAATTGGGAGATTGGGATTGCCATATATACACTAATATGTATAAAATGGATAACTAATAAGAACCTGCTGTACAAAAAAATAAAACAAAATTCAAAAAAAAAAGTATAGTCTCCTTTTTATTTATAAGGCAGGTACAGTACTGAAAAATACGATTTTCTTTAGGATTGTGCAAAAAAGGCTTTCTATTTTAAAACTATGGCCAGAAATTTCCAGACTCTCTCTTAAACTTCTGAAATGCCCATGGAGTCTCTGATGCCTTCTTCCATACTTTGAGAATCACAGTGTTCTAATGTTCTATATTAAGATAGCACTACTGACCAATTAGCGTAAGTTTTTTTAATTAAATATTTTATTAGTACTGGGCTTATTTTGAGCTATTTGTATTTTCTCTGCCTGTCTTTTGGGAACAACCATGTGTTTGTGAACCAACTGGTCATTGATACTCTTTTTATGGAATAGAGTGTTACTCCTGGTGAAATAAAGATCTGAGTATAGCTAGAATAAAAAATACTGGTGAATATATGGGAAATATAAAAGATTTTTTCTTATTTTTAAATCTCCTTAAAAGATAAGTGGCTTTTAAATCAAAAATAATACAATATAGGGAATTCCCTGGTGGTCCAGTGGTTAGGACTCCGTGCTTCTACTGCAGGGGGCATGGGTTCAACCCCTGGTGGGGAAACTAAGATCCCACAGATCTCACAGCACAGCCAAAAAAAAAAAAAAAAAAAAAAGTACAGTATATTATGTTGTTTCTAACTAATTTAAAAATAAAACTATGACAGCAGCTCAAAGAATGGATGGGAACATGGAAGTATATGCTTGCAAGGCTCTTAAAATACACATGAAATGGGACAATATCCCTTGAAGATTGACTGTGTTAAGTTAAAAGATGCATATTGTAAAGCAACCACTGAAAAACAACAAAACAAAACCCAAAGAGGTACAGCTAATAAGACAATAAAGGAGATAAAATGGAATCAGAAATATTCAGTCCAGAGAATTCAGAAAAAAAGGAAAAAAGGAAAGTCATTGTCCCTGAAACAAGATCAGATCTGTTCTGTCGGCTGGCTGCTTTTACTCCCTACTCCCAGAGCTGTGCGTGAGAAGATGGCCTATATTTCTTTTTATTCAAAGGATTGGTAGCCTTTTTGAAGAACTCAACTTTCTTTGTATTGGAAGTCTTTTGCCAATACTCAAGATGTCTCTCATTCCCCCCTCCCCCCACCTTGCTACTCTCCTGTTTTACAGCCCCAGGTTTATAAGGTACCTATCTCTGTCCCTTCTCTTTGGCACTCCAGGTGGAAAAGCGTCAGTGTTTTCACTTTGTCCCTAACTTCTGTACTTGCCAATCCAAGATGTTGCATAATAAAGATAAAGTGGGATGCATTGATCTTTTATTTTTCTGTGATGTCTCAACATACCTTACCCTCTTCTCTTTCCCCTGAATTCAGAGACATGAAAAATGCTGTAATTGGAAACAACAAGCAGAAAGCCAACCTCATTGTTCTAGGAGCTGTTCCAAGGTAAGTTTGCTGTCATCCCCTTTTCTGCTATTCATACTAAGTTTTGAATGTATTTCTCATTCTCAACCATAAGACCTATCTTTTTTCTGTATTGTCTGTTCTTATTTTTTTTAAATAAATGCTTTGAAGTATATGAAGCATCTCTTTAAAAAAAAATTAAGGTACCAGGGAATGGAATATGAAACAAATGTATTAATACTTTTTAGAGGTTCAGGAAGATCATTGACCCTGCAATAAAAGGATGTGTTGTGTAGATAAGCAGTGTACACCAGCCTGAATCTTCCCTGTCTCCTTTGCACTCTGGCAGTTTTTGTATGATTGGATAATAATTTATTAGGATTCGCAAAACCTTTTTTGAGTTTAAAAAAAATTCTTGGTTTTTTAACCCTGCTTTTTTAATTTCTAATTTTTCGAATTTGCTGGGTTTTAAGTTAACATAGAAAGTTTGATTTCTTCTGATGAAGCTAATAAGCTTCCTTTTGGTAGACAGTGACAGTTGTATAACTTCCTCTTTGCCTTTGCTACCCAGAACTAAGTTTTATGTGCAATTGCTGTAAGTTTTTCATTCAGAATTTTTTAATGTTTTGGTTTTTTCTCTTTCTTCTTTTCGATCTTTTAATATAGGATTAATGGTTTTATTGTTTTTAACGTGATTGACCTTTGGTCACTATAAAGCTGTCAGCAGCCTTTCTTAGGGAATTAGTGCTCAGTATATATAAATATGCTTTAGAGAACATGAAGGTTCTACATTAGAACATAAAGGAGATGGTCATAAGTGGTGGATGCTTAGAATTTGGGGAGTATTTATTTGTCAGGCTGGCCTGGAGTAGAAATAGGATCTTCTGATCTCCCAAATAGGAGGACTGGAGAAAGAAGAGAGCTTCCCTTGCTTGAAGAGCAGCACAAGGACTCTGAGTATTCCCTCTAGGCTAGATCTCTGTGATCTCTGAACTGCAGTATTGGGTATTCAAGGTCCTTAAGATCCGGCAGCACTTGGCTTTGGGAGTCTTCATATCCTGGAGTGGCAGATAACGTGGACTGTGGTGCTGCTGTTTCCACAGAGATCACTTGTGGACAACTTTCAGATTCACAGTTCTGATAAACTAAGATTATATGATAGTTCTGTTGCTCAAAATGAAGAAAATCTCTTTAGATCCACCCCCACTCGATATTCCATTATTAAAGTAACAGCTTATATAAAAATATGACCATTTCCTAGCCCTCCATAAGCTCGCCAACCATATTTTCAGTGTGTGGGATGTATTGGTAGCCTTTTTCTGTAACATTACTTTTAGCTAATGTTTACTTTTAAGTTTTTTAGTCTCTTCTGTTTATCAAGTTCTTTCTTTTTAGATTATTGTACTTGCTTCAGCAAGAAACCTCAAGCACAGAGTTGAAAACCGAATGTGCAGTGGTATTGGGAAGTCTTGCTATGGGTACTGAAAACAATGTTAAGTCTCTACTCGATTGCCATATTATCCCTGCCTTACTGCAAGGTATGTAAAGAAGTCATTTTTATACAAGTAAAAATTAGAATCAGTTTGCAGAGTTTTAAATATGAGTTGAAAGGATGAGTCTCAAATCTGTTTTCTATTAATAGGACTACTGTCCCCAGACCTGAAGTTCATTGAAGCTTGCCTCCGATGCCTGCGCACCATCTTCACCAGTCCCGTTACTCCAGAGGAACTACTGTATACAGTGAGTTTTAGGTGTTTTTGAATCATCAGTTACATTTTACTAACAGCATACTTCTAATTTATTGGGTTGACCAAAAAGTGCCTTCAGTTTTTAAGTAAAAATGAAAGACACATTTTTCATTTTCACCAAGAACTTTATTGAACAGCGTATTCACCCTTTTGTTCCACTACCTTCTGCCGTTTTTCAGGCAACTTCATAATTCCATCTTCCCAAAACTTTTTATCTTTTTGAGCAAAGAACTGTTCCAGGTGCCTTTTACAGTCTTTCAGGAATTGAAATTTTTTCCATTAAGAGAATTTTGTAAAGACCTAAATAAATGGAAATCTGAACGTGCAATGTCTGGTGAATACGGCCAATGAATCAGAGCTTCCCAGCCAAGCTGTAACAGTTTTTGCCTGGTCATCAAAGAAACATGCGGTCTTGCGTTATCCTGATGGAAGATTATGCATTTTCTGTTGACTAATTCTGGACGCTTTTCGTCTAGTGCTGCTTTCAGTTGGTCTAACTGGGAGCAGTACTTGTTGGAATTACTTGTTTGGTTTTCCGGAAGGAACTCATAATAGAGGACTCCCTTCCAATCCCACCATATGGACAACATCACCTTCTTTGGATGAAGACCGGCCTTTGGTGTGGTTGGTGGTGGTTCATTTTGCTTGCCCCATGATCTCTTCCATTCCACATTATTGCACAGTATCCACTTTTCATTGCCCACTACAATTTGTTTTAAAAACGGAACTTTTTCATTATGTTTCAGTAGAGAACCGCATGTGGAAATACGGTCAAGAAGGTTTTTTATCCTTAACTTATGTGGAACCCAAACATCAAAGCGGTGAACATAACCAAGCTGGTGCAAATGATTTTCAAGGCATGATTTGGATATTTTGAGTATGTTGGCTATCTCCCACGTGGTATAACGTTTATCCTTCTCAACTAATGTCTTGATTCAATCTCTGTCAACTGTTCTACCCGACCATGGAGTATCGTCCAGCAAGAAATCTCCAGCACAGAACTTCACAAACCATTTTTGACATGTTCAGTCACAGCATCTTCTCCATACACTGCACAAATCTTTTTTTGCGTTTCAGTTGCATTTTTACCTTTCTTGAAATAATAAAGCATAATATGCCGAAAATGTTGCCTTTTTTCTTCCATCTTCAATATTAAAATGACTACACAAAAATTCACCAATTTTGATGTCTTTTTTTAAATGCACACTGATATGACAGCTGTCACATACGATCTAACAAAATTGTTTTCAATAAAGTTAAAGACAGCGAAGTGCTACTGGAGCCATCTTAACGGAAAAAAATGAACGAACCTTTTGGCCAACCCATATTTAGCATCTCAAAACTGATCTTAACTGTGATAACTGTGTTGTAGAAAAGTCTCAAGAAGTGTTTGAAGTCTTGCTAATTTGCAAATATCAAACGTTCTAGGCTTTGTAAAGAAGTGAAAGATCGTCTCAGATCTTGAGGAATTTGTAAGCCGTTTTTTTTCTTTTGGTTTTTGTAAAAAGACCCTTCTTAATTTCCTAATAGGTACAAATTAAGGAGTATATTTAATGCACTCACTATAGGTTAAATCCAGTAGAGTAGGCTTTGTAGAGAAGGTAGAATTCAACCTGGTCTTGAATAATGGATAAGATTTCAAGAAGCGGAGAGAAAAGAAGCTGTTCTAGGAAACATCTGTGTAAGAGAGAATATGCAGGACAGTGGACAGAATAGTCTAATGCAGGAAGGGAATCCGTGTTCATTTCGGCTGGAGAGGTGAACCAGAAGCAACTTGTTAGAGGCTTACTTACCAGGCTAGAATGAGAGTATGTGAGAGAATCTAAAGATCTTTAGAGTCATTCAGTGGTTTTCAAAAACTTCAGGGAGTATTAGGGGGTGTTTTTATCTGTTGATTACTTAGGACTTTCTTAATAAAAATTATCCAGACTAGTATTTTTCAAACTCTTATCCACAGTCCACAGTAAGAATGATATTTTCCACTGCCATACTGTGTGTGTGGGGCGGAAAGGGGAGGGGGTGAGGGGTGGTGGAACATCCTGAGATAGTCTTCACAAAACAGTTACATAAATGTGGTGCCTTCTGATTTCTGTTCTATCCTTTTTCATTAAAAAAAAATGCTGGTTGTGATTCTCTGAGCTGACACACAGAATGTCAGAGTTTCAAAGTGGACACATAATGAATCAGAGATCTTGTCCAGAATCATGTTTTACAAGTATTTCAAGAGTATAAGCAGTCAAGAGGCACAGGCAAAGCAGGCAGGGAGAGGGAACATGCCACGTGCCTCCACAGTTTGTTTTTCCTACATTAGGCCCTTGCTCCTCTGGCTTGTAATGATGCATAAGGTCTGTGAGGTTTGTGGGTCACCTCACACAGCAGGGAGGCTCTAAATTATGAAACATCTCAATTTTATACCTCAGGGATTTGTGCAGCATTCTTCAGGGAGCTGTGCCTCATAAATCCAAAGACTGTTTACTACACTGGTTCTCAAACTTGAGCATGCACCAGAATTACCTGGAGAGCTCATTAAACACAGAATCCCGGACTCTACCTACAGAGTTTCTGATTCAGTGAGTGTGGGGTAGGGCCTGAGAACATGCATTTCTAACAAGTTTCCCAGTAACTTGAGATGCTACTGGTCCACGGACCACTCTTTGAGAACCACTGGTTAACTGTAAGCACTTCTAAAATGGGGACATCCTCCTCAAAACATTCCACATAGAAGGACTCTCCATCTGTTTTCCTGAAAGTCCTATTGTCATGTTTACAAAGAAATTAAACCAGTCACCCATCTTCTTTACCCTATAAGTTTCTCCCCAACCCCCAGCCCAGTAATGGGGGAGAAATTGATCCTGGTTAACTGATTTAGCTCCTTCCTCCTCCCTCTCTAAACTGATTTCATGACCCACTAATGGATTGTGGTGCATAATTTGGAGAACACTAGTCTACACAAACTTAACTTCTTTACATAAGAAAAATTAAGACACAGGGACATTAACGTGACTTTCACAGAGAGAATACCTAAATTGTGAAACAGTTTTATCCTTCAGAGACAGTGGAGAATCCATGAAAAGTGTTAGGTGGGACAATGACAGAGAGTAGTATTTAGGTGTAACTGACTGACATCTGTGAGTTGGATTGTGTAGAGGCCAGCTACCATGGCAACTCAGGCACTAAACTAAAGACAGCACAGTCCTGTTGAAGAGGGCAGGATGTCTAGTTTGCAATCCTGTTTATCAGATGGGTGACTGGGGAAATTATGTAACTGTTCTTTGCCTTGTTTAATCAACCATAAACTGCAGATATATAACACAGTTGGCAGAAAGGACGCAGGTGTGAAGAAATGAGATAGGGGCTATTGTCACAGGAAAACTGAGGGGTGAGAGAGCTATGGAGGAAAGGAATGAGGTGGAAGTAGTTTTAGGAGCGTAATAGAGGCTCTTCCTCTCAATTGCTGCTTCTCTCTCAGCTGTTACCTACTTCCCTATCATCTTTCAGTGGAACCACTGTCATCGTTATTCCTGCCACCCCAACCCCGCATCTGTAAAATAGATGCATACTTTACATTCTCATCTCTTCCCTTTTTTAAATGAATTTAGTAGCTGACTTTCTTTGAAATTTTCTGAGTGTTGTTTATTTTTTTTGTCCACGCCGCGCCGCTTGCGGGATCTTAGTTCCTTGACCTGGGATCAAACCTGGGTCTATGGCAGTGAAAGCGTTGAGTCCTAACCCCTGCACCTTCAGGGAATTCCCTCATTTTGTTTTTAACTGCTTATGACAACACAGGGTTATACTAACAAGCAAGGGGAAAAGATTCTACTTGTAGGCATCAACAACCTATTTTCCTACTTAGCTTTTATGGATCTTGAGCATTCTTTTCTTTCTGAGGGAAACCCCAAATCTTGTTTATCCCAACAGTGGTATTCTGGTATTCTTTTAAGTTTCCTTCCTTGCCCTCTGTTGTCTTTTGTCAACGGGTGGTCTGTGGACCAGCAACATCAGGTATCAGTTGGGAGCTTGTTAGAATGGAGAATCTTAAGTCCTACTCCAAACCTAGAGAATCAGAATCTGTATATACAGAATGTCCCCTGGGAACATACACGCAGTGCACATTCATATTTGAGAAGCATTGCTACAGGACTTGTGACAGCATTGACTAGGGGGCTTGAGCTAAGTCTCCTTTACCATTTGTGGTTCAAGCCAAATATTATTTCAACATTTAATTCTTTTTGCACTCAAGAAAGAGGAGATTTTTGGAGAGCCCTGCAGCAGGTTGGGTGGATTCTTCTGTCTTGTCCTGTACCATCGTGTATGTTGTGAAGTGTCAGTAGTAGGCAGAGAGTGGGCTATAAGTGAGAAGTTGCTATTATATAAATTGTGAAGACTGAAATTAGCTAACTACAGTTGTTATGAGTGTTAACCTGTTGCTGATACTTACCAGAACATCTCAGAGATCAAAATTGTCAACTTTTATTTTAATACAGTAATTCCTCCTTATAAGCAATGCATTGTTACATATCTTATTAATATGTCACATTTTGGTTTCAGAATAGATTTATGTCAAGTCTTATTGAAATTATTTTGTTTTATTGTGGGGATGTAGGCTGTTTATGGGAGAGAAATTGAGAATTTCCTGTTCTTGTATTTTGTTGTCAAGGATGAAAATTGAAGCCCCTTTCCTTGTCCTTTGCCTAGACAGTTTTGATTGCCGTGTTGCTTCTGTGTTGTGTTCCTTAAAGAGACTTGATTTACTGTCATTAAGATAAGAGGCTTACATATGTATCTGCTCGTGGAAATCATTTGTTAGAGATACTTACTGTGTTTGAGTTCCTTGTTGCTGTGCTCTTCTTCCCTTTGACTCCAGGATGCCACAGTGATACCGCATCTCATGGCGCTGCTTAGCAGGTCCCGCTATACCCAGGAGTACATCTGTCAGATCTTCTCACACTGCTGTAAAGTAAGAACCAGAACAAATGTTCTCTATAATATAAAATCTTGCATGTCCTCAGGAGATGTGCCTTCTGTGTGTATCCTCCTGTAGTTAATCTATACACATATAAGCAGACTTATGTATTTTCCCCTCTTTTTTTTTTTGACACAAATGGTAGCATACCATACATACTGTTCTGCACCTTGCATTTTTTACTTAACATCTTGAAGGATATTCCACATCAGTACATGAGGAGTTTCCTCATTCTTTTTTTTTTAAACAGATGAAGAGTATTTTATTGTATAGATGTACAATAATTTATTCAACCAGTCCTCTATTGTTGGGCATTTAGCTTGTTTCCAATCTTATTTCACAGCAGTGATGCAGCAAATACCCTGTATGTAAGACATTTTATAAGAAACAGAATTGCTGAGTCAAAGAATGTGTGCATGTGTAATTTTACCACATGTTGTCTTATATTGGAGGTTATACAATTTTATACTCCTACCAGCAGTATATGCTCATGACTGTTTTCCCACACCCTCAGTTTCCACATTGTTGGAAATTGTTTTAAGTGATCTCTTATAAGGAGAACTAAGAGAGATTCTTCTCTCCTCTTTGTTGAGAGGAATTCAGTTACTAGAAGAGCCTGAACCTAAACTGAAGAGTGCCATGCAGTGCTACTTATTTTGCTTCATAGTTTACATATTGAGTGTACTCTTTTGATAACCATAATTTGCTAACTTTTAACCAAGTCATTGTTTATCTTCTGATAAGTTTTTCAGGACAGCATTACTTACCTGCTTATCACTTATAATGCAAATATAAAATGAGGAGTTTGGGGAACTATAGGAAAGAAGGAAAAGTGAACAACTGCATACTAAACTAAGAAGATCACAGATCTATGCTATTTTAGAACAGTTTCCAAAATATAACTTAAGTCAGTTCCTTTCAGAAAAAGTAACTATAGATTATAACTAACTACAGATTATAACTTAAAACCCCTCTCAAATCCTAGCTGTCATAGCCTATTCTATTCTATATATAAAGACATTTAGAATTTAAGATTTTTGTCAAAAGTCTCTGAAGTTTCTCCTCCTGGATTGCTTTGTGAGCATGTAAGCCAACTTATAGGACCAGGGATGTCAATTCCTTAATCTCTTGAGGTGGGCAAAGAAAAGCTTTGAGAAAACAATTTCCAACATTAAATGATGTCTTACAGCCAACCCTGGTAGATAGGTGGAGAAGGATACTCCAGAACTATATGCCTCATTACAAATCTTTCAGCATCTAGATGCAAGTGCTTGAGAGCACAGCATCTACTAGTCATAATCACAGTAATCCCAAATGGACACTGAAAATTGGACCTGGAGGTATAACTACTACATGTCAAATTATGAGAAGTTTGAATAATCCTATCCCTGTAGTTACCCAAATAGTTTTTAGAATTGCTCTTCAGGAACTTCTCAGTGCTTTTAGGCTTGCTCATCCGAAACTTCTCAATGCTGTTTTAGCCGAAATCATAGATAATGGAATACTGTTAAATTACTAGTTCTTTTGCTGGAGATAGATAACGGAATACTGTTAAATCACTAGTTCTTTTGCTGGAGAGAAACTTATGCTGAATAAGAATTTACAGGCACCCTCATGCCACTAACAGAACTGAAGAAAATTAAAAACCTGAACTCATCTTTCTTTTAGCCTGATAATTAGCATTTGCCATGGTAATTAGATGACCCAATTTAAGTAGTCTGAGATATAACTAGACCTCAGGAAACATTATAGCATGTATAAACCCAGTGACAACAGTAATAGTCTAAAATACTATTTATTTTCCTACTGACACACTAAAAACATGTATCTTTGAAAGCAACTGGTCTGATGATCTCTGTATGTCATTAATTATAAAAACCTTTTATTTTCATTTTGTTTATGAAAACAATAAATAAAATTCATAGTAGCATTTTAAGACTCATTTACAAATTTTCATATACTAGTATCAATATTAAATTTGCATACTTTGGGCAGGAGAGACAGAAAAAGAGATTTCTAAAGCATTTGTGTTGTAAACTAATCATAGTTATATTTTTGAAATTCTCTCCCTGATTTATTAAGGAGCAAAAAAAGGCTAGTAATAATATTAATTGGAATTCTAACTTCTACATTGTTACCACTTAAGCAGTGACTCAGATTTCGAGACCTATCTTTTGGGGTTTAGGATCATGAGGGCTTATGTGCTTCCCACACTGAGAGGCTGTTTCACTAACTCCAGGTTCGTGCAGGTTGATTTGGAGAGACTAAAGAGAGAGTTGATAATGGAATAATAGTTCCTCCTCTTTAGTTGGTTCAGCCACTAATTCCTTCCTTGCAGTTGTTTTTACACAATCCTATCTATGACCATAGAGAGGAGGAAGAGCTTCTTTTGTAACAAACATTTGCTGCAATTTGGGCAAAGAATGTGAGGGATTAAAAAGTACAATATCTTGTAAGCGGTGGGAAACAGTTACGTACAGAGAATTGCACTGTGCTTCACCATCATTTATAAATATAACTCCAAGACTGAAAACAATCTGAATGTCTAACTATAGGATACTAGTTAAAGTATGGGACATTTGTACAATGGATTAAGGCCAAAAAAGAAATGAGAAAGCTCTTTGTGTACTGATATGAGTGATCACTGAGATACATTATAAAGGAAATAAGAGGTTTAGAGCCATGCATACATATACTTATATATGTATGTATAGTATATATATAGTATTTGTATGTAGTATTTTATATATATTATATATATAAATATATAGTATTATCCTACTATTTGTGTTAAAATAGGGGGAAAGAATGTACTTGTGTATTCTTCTTTGTCTTGAAGAATATAAAATAATCTATTAGTATTAGGTCACCTCAAATCAGGAGAATGGATTGGCTGAATACAGTGGAAGAACAGTGAGGTACAAGGGGGTAGAGGCAGCCCCCTGCCTACTTAGCTGTTCTGCTAAACATTGCCTGTATATAAATTGGGATGTTAAAATTTATAAGGAAGGCAAAAAAACCTTAGTCAAGGTTAATTGAGGCTTATCTTCATAACTTATTCTAGTTACCTACTTGTTAATAGGTAGAAAAAATGGGTCAGATTCTGAGGAGACCCTTCTTTTCCTTGGCTCCCCCTTTGTAGTCTCCACCACTATCCTTATAATGAATAAGCCAGAGACTCCTATGTTTCAAATGAGTCAATTAATAGTGAGACATTAGAAAGTACCAAAAATATGTGATGGGGGTTTGCTTGAGTAAACTGTGGAATATTATATAGTGATTAAAAATAAGAAATTAGAAGTTAGAAAATGTATAGAATCAATTATACTTCAATTTTTAAAATGTATGTAAATTAAGAGAGAAATTGCTGAAGTGTTTTTTTTTAAGGGCTCTTTTTAAAAATGTTTGTTTATTTAGGCTGCGCCGGGTCTTAGTTGCGGCAGGCGGGATCTTTAGTTGTGGCATGAGGACTTCTTAATTGCTGCATGCGAACTCTTAGTTTTGGCATGCACGTGGGATCTAGTTCCCCGACCAGGGATCGAACCCGGGCCCCCTGCATTGAGAGTGCAGAGTCTTACCCACTGGACCATCAGGAAAGTCCCTAAAGGGCTCTTAATAGTATGTAAAATGTTTAGGGGATTGTTGCCTATAAAATAGAGTATGGCTCTTTTATTAATCGGAAGTATGAATGCTAATCTTCCCACTTCAAATGATGGATATTTTGGTCCAAGAAAGAATGAGCATCTGCAAAACAGTTGTAACTTGGCTGAATAGTGAGTTGGAGAAGTTGGTTTGAGAGCTTTTTTTCTAGACTAGGAATTGGTTTCCTCTGGTGAACCCAAATAGATAACCTACCTTTCGGTGCTACACTTTTCTCTCCTAAATAATGATAAGCATGAACTACCATCCTTGCCTTGGCTTTAATTGACTTTTCATTATTTGAGTGAATTGGTGGGACATAAAAGAAGTGAATTAAGTACTGGCAAATTCAAAGCCTTGCGTTAATCTTTAGCTTGTGCCATTTTGAAGATCTTCAGTAAATTGATTAGTAGAAAACAGAGTTGGTAAAAAATAAAATACCTGAATTTTTCTGTTACTTCACTTTCTTACTCTAAGAAGTGATAATTTTAAGAGAAATGAGAGAGAAAGAGAACTAAAACATGCTTACTTCTCAGTTATGCAGTGCTGTGTTTCCTACCATCCACTGCTCCAACCTCCCAGATGTGTTGAGGTAGCTTAGGATCTGGTCCAGTTTCTCTTGTAATTAATTAGTTTTAGAGTTCCCCTGACTAGGTCATCAGTCTTAAGTTGTAAGAATGAGTACACTGTCTCCTGTGGGCAATAGGGTAAGGGTGTGCACGTGAAATGCAGAATCTGGAGTGCTTTTGTTGCTGTAATGGTGTGAGGGCCTATGCCAGGATAGCTTCTGTGCCCCCTTCCTTATTTAGGGAGCTAAGGAGGCAGCGGTTCTATGGAACTGAGATGAGAGGTAAGATATTACAGCCCTTTGCAGGACTGAAAACAGTGTCTATCCTGCTTTTTGGGAATGGGTTTATACAGGAGAAGGGTAACTAAAAATTCTACATTGTAGTGAATGTGGTTTTCTCCATTTAAGTAAATGTTTTATTGGAATGAATCTTTACTCTTCTTAATGTATTATTATATTCTCTTTTCTTACAGGGTCCAGATCATCAAACAATTTTATTTAATCATGGTGCAGTTCAGAATATTGCTCACCTACTAACCTCAGTATCTTACAAAGTAAGATGTTAAAAATTATGGCCAGACTTTTATACTTTATTTTGGGCTTCTAGAGTCTTGGTCTGGAAAGAGGCACACATGTTTTGTTGTTTCTTTGGTAGATATTGTGATCAAGAATAGTATTTTATCAGTAAAATGTTATGGGGCATTGTTTTACCTCTAGAGAGAGTACACTTAAAAAAAAATCTACCTTGCCTTTCCTTTTTTTTTTTTTCCTTCAGGATATGATTGTGGTATAAGTTCCTATTGATTTTTACCTGTGATCATTAGTAGTCTCTTCTGGTATGGTGTCAGTGCCAAAGTTGCAAGTGAGGTTATGCCTTGAAGTATGTAGGAGCAATGGCTTGCTATAACAGGAAAGACCTTGGATTTCCTATTTGAAACCTTTATTTAGCCACACTGACTGAAACTTACAGCATATACTCACATATACATCAACATTTAAAATGTGTTCTGTTTTGTATTTTGACTTAGAAAGTCAAGGGTTTTCAGTTGTGTTAATTAAATTTCTTTACTATCTCTTATATATAGGTAAGCAGTGTCATGATATACTATCAGGCATTTAGTTAAAACTTTGGTCATTTCATTATTGTCCAACTGGTAAGTTGTAGCAAATATTGGGACACTGTCTTTATTGTGTCACATTAGAACTAAATATGCTAGGAATTTCCTGTAAAGCAGAGAAGCTGTCATTTTTGTCTTCTGTCCATTTGCACTGATCCTAGTCTGCTCTTTTTGTCCTTAGCTTTATTGCAGGTCTGCCCTGCTAATATGTACATTTTCCCTACTTCAGACATCCAAAGTTAGATCTTGGTGAAGATCTCACAAGAATAGGAGTGGGGAATGGAACCAGCTTGAATAGCCAGAGGCAAGGGAAGGACATATATGCTGAGAGCTGCTTCCTCTGCTCTGTACTGTGTGTAGGCTGAGACCAGTCAGCACTTGTATGTCAAGAAACAGTTGCTGGGGTGGCGATTTACTGTTCTTGTTCTTTTCCATCCTCTGGCTTCATTAAGTTCTTCATTTCTTTCTTTTCTTTTCCACACTAGACTTCCTTATCTACTATGGCAAGTTACAGGTTGTAGAAGGAAAAAGGTTTTGGTAACATTACTCTTGCCAAGGTTTGCTCCACTGTCAGAGTGTCATGAACATATTCTAGGTTCCATCTGTAGGCACGTGCTTGTGCTGCAGAGCATTGCCCAAGTGAGGGACAGAGCTTCTTCACACCTCAGCTACCTATCCTGCCAATCTCAGGCTCCACAGGAGAACATCATATATAGACTCAGGCTTGGAAGTGAGGATGAGGTCATCTGGTGAAAGCTGAACAAAAAGAATGAAAAATAACAGCTCTCATAGGAGCTCCTGCAAATTATAAAATATGTTGTATGTGGTCAAGAGTTTGAGCCCTCGGTATCATCCCAGACCAGTTACCTAGTTTTGAGGTATAGTAACATAATTCATAAGTATTTCTAAAGTTAAATTAGTTTAGTCCTTTTCAAACTTTTTTCATAACTTTCTTTCCTCTCCTGTTCTCTTCCCCCACTCCCCATCCCATACACAACTACAAGAGTACTCTTTTTTTTTGGTCTTCTCTTCAGTTCTCTGGTTTGTAATTTGGGAAGAAGAAATGTCCCACTTGAAAGGCAATTAGTAATTGTTATTAAGTTCCCTTTGCCTTACCAGCATTGTATTTTTTACAGCGTTCTTTTAAATTTGAATAGGGATTTATCTAGTTCCATTTTAGTTGCTACTTCCTCCCTGTTTTTTCTTTTCTATTATTTCAAAATTAATTTTAACTTTTTATAATTTTAACTTACTGTACTCTTCAGATATACAGGTCTTATTTTTATTCCCTTGAGTCCTTCCTTTAGTACTTTAGGCAGATTTAAATAGTTATTTCTTCAGAAGAGTTTAGATTCTGAGACATTAAAATTCATATTTGCAAAATTAAAATAAATGCTTTGTTCATTTATTTTTACAGGTTCGAATGCAGGCACTGAAATGCTTCTCAGTTTTAGCTTTTGAAAACCCCCAGGTATCGATGACCCTGGTAAATGGTAGGCTGGAACTTTCAGTGGCACCTACACAATTTAATTTATGAACTTTGTAGATTTAAAGAATTCCTTAATCTTTGTTGTTTGTTTTATTTCTAGTTTTGGTTGATGGAGAATTGTTACCACAAATTTTTGTGAAGATGTTACAGAGGGATAAGCCCATTGAAATGCAGCTCACATCAGCAAAATGGTAAAGGTCAAGACAATGTGGGAAGAAAGACAGTGCTTTATCAATTTAGAGTATTTTTGGACAGCCTAATGAGCTCACTTTCAATCCCCATCTTGTTTTGGGATTTTGAAATTTGAAAGTCATGGGATTATCTCATACCTTCTTAAATGGATGTGAGTTTTATACTCAGTTTACTACTAGTAGCATGCACAACAAGAACTCTCTTATAACATCTAAGACTACCTACAGAAAATTACTTCATTACATTCCCTTCTCCTTGTATTTCAGTTGAAATGACACAGAATTAGATCAGATTTAACCAACACATATTATGCTAAGTATTATGGCAGGAAAACATAAAGATATAGAAATAGTGAGAATTAGTTGAAGTTGATAACCAAGGCATGATTTCAGAGAATGTGACTTCTCAATTTTGGAAAAACAAAACAAAGATTCCTCATAGAGATGTGACCATTTATAAGATAGTTATGTAAAGTTCTTATTAGCACAGTTCCTGGCTCATGTAAGCATTCAGTACATGTTAATTCTGTAATTATCAATACATTACCAGATAGGTTTAACACCTGTTATGTAGGGTTCTGTGCTAAGTGAATGGTTTAGTTTCAGTATTTAAGAAGCTGTGGCTCTCTAATATTTTGGCCAGAATGAGTTTTCAGTGAATCACTCCTGCATCATGAATTGTTTTCTGTTTGTTTATATGATTTGTATTTTTTGTTTGTCTGCTTTTTTGTCTTCAAAACTGAGCATTTGCCTTTTTGTTAGTAAGGTAATACTCTCATGGAACTGGTTTCAAAAAACAATGTAGTAACAAATCTTAAGATAATGATAACAGCTATAAAGAATTCATCTCCTGCAGTGTAAGTAAGGAGTTTTACTGACTTGTTTATAACTTTCCCTAGAAGCCAGAACATGGGGTATTTTAGGCTTTTTTCCCTCCAGCTTACCAAAGGAATCTAATTCAAAAAGGAAATCCATTAATTTAAGTTTCTTAATTGCTTAATGTTCAGTATTTGCTTAGAGAGTAGAAAGTAATTGTATTCTTATTCACAGCCAGATATAATTGTGAAGGTAAATTGTTTTTCAGTAGAGCCAAATCACTAATTAATTCTCAAAGCCACTTCTGGTAACCTCTGACTAGTTAGTTAATATCTTAACTAATTAACATGTTAACTAGTTAATATCTTAACTATCTTAGCTAATAGGGATAGCTATAAGTGTTACAAGTTAAATGCTGCTTCTGTGGTACTTCTACCACTGCTCTTGGAGTTGAAGTATCCCAACTTAACTTCATTTAAATTTAGATACTTTGTTAACTTTATATTTTATTTTAAAATTTTTTCCTTTTTATTATGGAAAATTTCAAACAAAAAGTATAGAGAAAAGTATAGAGAATTCCAGTGTGCCCAGCACCTTGCTTTATCGTTTACCCATTCATTCGGCCATTTATTTTTAAAACAATTTTGTAGGTATTTTTAAAAACTTCTGGCTTACTGTCTGCCTATATCACATAGTTTTCTTTGACTATTTAATTAACAGAATCTCAGATAAGGGAGTGTCAAAACCTTCTCCCTCAAGATAAGTAAGAGTAGTTGTCTTTTTTTTTCCCCATAATATCTTAAAGGCAAGTAGGTGGTGGTGGTTGTTTTTAAAGCTTTAAAACACAAGCAAAAACTTACTTTCTGCCATCTTATTCCAGTTTAACTTACATGTGTAGAGCTGGAGCAATTCGGACAGATGACAACTGTATTGTATTAAAGGTGAGTGAATTAATTCTTTCTAAAAACGTGAAAATTATCCAGGCATATAAGTGTTGAATATAAATATTTGTATTCCTATTTATTTTTACACATTTATCACTATGGTATGCGTGCACAGCATGAAATAATATTAAAACACCATGCTTTTCAGTGGGATGACATGTAGTTTTAGATATGTTTTGAAAGTCAAAGTAAATCTTTCCTTGTCAAACCTTTTTCACTTTTATGGCAATTAGAAGGATGTAAAAATTATAAAAATGTATAAAATTCAGGTTAAATAGAAAATATATTTTAGTCCTTGATTTTCATTAAGTTTGCAACACAGTTTTGTAGGCAAGCAGTTCACTAACTCTATAGATAAAGACTTTATTTCACCCACATGGCAGATAATCAAAAGGCATAATGAGAAAGAATAAGTAAATAACACATGAAAGCAATCATCATTATTGTGGTGTGTCAGATGCAACTAGAACTCAGAAAAGCCCAGATAAAAGACTAGCCCTTAAAAGTCCTAAGACCTGGATTCTGGTTTTAGCACTTCCACCACTGACTGGGTCGGTAGCCTTGGGCACATCCCTTATTCTTGTGGTGCCTCAGACCCCTAATTATGAAAATGGAAGCAATAATTCCTGTTCATCTATCCCAAAGGGATATTGAGAATAACAATGTATTAAATACATTAAACAGCTTTTAGTTATAAAGAACAGAACAACTGTAAGTAAATTGATAGTGTGTCACTTTATGAATGTGAGATCTCATTATCAGTGTACAAAATGAACCCAAGGTTAAAAGAACATTAAGAAGATTAATGTTTCCTTTAGTCTTTGGTGAAGCAAGATAGTTTGATGAGATCTGAGGACCCCCTAAGTAAATAGCACTGCATAGAGGGCTTCCATACCCTTACTTAACTGCTCTCCCCCTCCTTTTCTTTCTCATTGGTAAACTAGGTTAATAAGTATCTTCTTTGTGTAGTAGTTGTGAGCATTAAATTCAATAATCCATGAGTTTATGGTATTGATAAATGTTGGTAACTGTTCCAAGGAAAATAAGAATAGGCTTTCTTCTTGGAAGCCTAGGGTCATATTTAAAAGATGGAACCAGCCTGATAAGAAATCAGCAGTGAACAATAAGGTGCTGAACTCTGTGGTCAAGCTATAATAGGAACTTAGAAAAGAACAAAGCATAGTTGCCTGCGGTTGTAGAGGAAGTCTTCCTATAATTCTGATGTTTCAGTTTCTATTTCCACATTATCCTTTAAAGTTGATTCATCAGCCTTAGAAATATAAACATGGGATATTTTTATTGAGAACCTAATGTAGAGAAATTACCAAGACCAGTGCCAAGGTTTTTGAAGGACCTCAGAAGTAAAATTGGACTAGTAGATATCACAGTCATTCCAGGGAGTTCTCTGGAGAACTCAGGAACTGTGATTGATGCATTCCACTTGGATTACAGGAGAACTGGTAGAATCTGACTAATGGGAAGATCACTGAGTTTTTAAAGCTGTATTTTGTTTTTGCAACTGTAAGTATTAAACTCTAAACAAAAATTGAAAGTCATCCCAGCTATATCACACACATTAAGGAAAAGATAGCATACTTTTTCTAAGGCAAAATCGTTCCTAATTAAACTGCTGGATGTATTTTAGGTAAATAAATACGTAGACAGGGCAGGAGCATCAGAAATGATTTATTAGGGATTCTTAAATGTCTTTTGTAAGGTTGTACAATAAAGCTTCAGTCTTATCGATCACAAGAGCCTAATTAGACTTTATATTAATGTGCTTTGAATATATGTTTAGTTTAGTGTGCCAGTGTAAATGATTAATATGCACTGAATTTTGTGTGTTTTTACATTCCAAAAAAACCTTTTATTTTCTGAAAGTCTTTATTGAAACATTTGATCACAAACATGACTCCCAGTAAAAACTGTGGGGTTGATATAGTTACTATATGATCTCCATCATGCTTTTGCGTTTACCAAAAAGCAAATAATTAATATCACTACCTTCCAGACATTGCCTTGTTTGGTTCGAATGTGCAGTAAGGAGAGGTTACTAGAGGAGAGAGTTGAAGGAGCTGAAACACTCGCCTATCTGATTGAACCAGATGTTGAGCTACAGAGAATTGCTAGCATTACTGATCACCTCATTGCCATGCTTGCTGATTATTTCAAGTATCCCAGCTCTGTGAGTGCCATCACTGATATTAAAAGGGTATGTTCTCTTTTCCTTTTCAGCAGCTCAAGAGAGGGATTTTTAAAAAGATTTTCTTACTGTTCACTACTTTTGAACCAATTGATAATAGTTCAGAGCCCTTTTAAATAAAGAAATCTTTTAGTAACGTAGATGATGTCACTTTATGAGTTTTGAATCCAGTTTGTTTCATGTTTATTGTCAGAAGTTTTTTTAGTAAGGAGATAATCAGAAAATTGCATCCCAAATTCCCAGCTAACCCCAAAATAGTGGGGTCTCTAAGCTGGTTATTGACATTATATCAACATCATCTAATGCTATTGAAAGTCCCAGAATCAGCTTTGTCACTATATTCTCATTCTTTAGGACAAGGGTAATCTTTTGTTCCAGGCGACTGAGTGGCTTTATTTTACTCTCCGCCACTGTCTTTTTCTTTTGCTACCTTTTCTTCTAATTTTTGCCATCTCTTCTTTCTTTTCTGCAGTTTCAAACTGTGCTTTGGGCCTGCTAGTGACAGCTAAAGCACCATCTAACCTCTAGTTTGAGACCATCAAGGACCAAATTGTGCTAACTTTTTCTCAAACTATAAGTTCCTCAGAATAGGTAGATATTCTTTTTGGCTTTGTTTTTCTCAACATGTTTGTCATATCCACTTCTCTAAGCATGAGAGATAAATATTCTGTTAGAGAAAGTTTATTTAAGGAGGTCATGGTATAGAGAGCATTGCCTCCTAAATAGTAACCAGTACTGTTTCACAAATGTGACTGTATTTTTGATGCCACTGGTCCCAATGGTAAATTTTTTTTAAACTATTCTCTTGACCTCTCCCATGCCCCTGAGTTCCAAAAAACTTCATCCAGTAGGCAACTGTTCATTTGGCATTTAACACTGAAAATAAAACAAACTATTAAGGGTATAACTTTTCTCTGCCTCAGAAAGGGCCTAAAATAACTTCCATTGATATTTGTATTAATGTACACTGCCCTTTATGTATTAAAGTTATGTGCCTGCTCTTCCTTCAGCAGTATTGTTTTTCTAGTAGAAGTGATAGGTTATATTGAAGCAGCTGCCTTGTCTGTTTTCCCTCTGGCTACTTGCTCACTGACACAGTAACTCAAAGTACAAAGACATATGAGCAAGTCCTAACTATAGCCTCCTGAACACCCTTAGCTGACCATGGCAGCAAGGCAAGTAGAACACTTTGATGGACATGAGAGTGAGGAAACATAGTTACAAGAACGTCTAGCTTACACATGTGCAAAACATTTAACTAGTATATAGAAGATTATCCCTTTTCTTAGGGTTTTTCCATTTTATTTCCATCACAGTAAAACTGGAATAATAATAACTTTTTTAAAAATCTCCTAAACTTGAATATTAGTTTGTTTTGTCATCTTTATTTTTGATGATGGATTATCCAGTGGTTTCTGACATACAAGTATAGGTACTAGACCCATAAGAGAGACTTTTTTACATGTTAATAAATGTCTGATTTTCATTGTATTTTAGTCCAAGTCAATATTCTAATAAATGTTATGACTGGAAAGTAGTTAAGACATAAGAATAGATATTTTAGAACTTACACATCAAAATGAGTGTCATATATTGGGAGGTTCCTCCCATAAACCATCAGTACCTGCTTTGATCAAAATATTTGGGGAGCTACTCTTAATAATTGCCTTCAGAACCCAACTGAGTTTTAGTTTTTTACTGTGGAGTTTTTGTTGTTGTTGTTACTCTAAATGATGTTACCCAGTTGGATTTCCCCCACTTCACACACCAGTGACAGTTAACTTAAAACTCTCTTAGTCGATGAAAATATGTTATTATTGTCAGGGTTTTCTTGCTAGTGTGCCATTCAGTTCTTTAGGAATGTTCAAAAGAGGGTCTCAGAATATTATGAACAACACCTATATCTTTGCATAAGGGTGAACCTTTCCAAGGCAACTCATTTGGAAAAAGTTGTAATCATTTGGATAAGTTATATCTCTTAGTTATAAAATTATTTACTGATATGCCTTATATATTTACTGGTTCATATTTAGTCACTGAAAGTGTCCTGAGAACATGGTTCTCTTTTATTTTTATGGTAGTTTGGTGATAAATCAGGTATATGGAAGAATTGATAACTGAGAAAGCCAGTTATGCATATGAAAAGATAGCATTAATTGTTTCATACCAGTAAGTAATTTTAATAAATTTATCCCCAAAAAGCCCCCTGAACATAATTCTCAGATAGCTGTAATAGGTAGTAATGGTTACCACGGTCTGTTGTTTATTAAGCATTTTTACAAAGGTTTTCCTGCTTCTAAAAGCTTTTTAAATACTGAAATTTGGTTAGCACTATTAAAGTTTAGGAAAACCTTCTAAAGATACTGTTGCAGCAGCACTCAAGTTATCAGCTGTATTCCGGGGTTAGAAAGGCCTGAGTGTGCCATTTTTTTTGTTTTGTTTTGTTTTAATTTAATTAATTAATTAGTTGCAGCATGTGCCCTGACCAGGGATCGAACCCAGGGCCCCTGCATTGGGAGTGTGGAATCTTAGCCACTGGACCACCAGGGAAGTTCTTGTGCCGTGTTTTTTGAGAGCATTTCAAAGAGTTGGTGGGAAATTCCCTGGTGGTCCAGGGACTCTGTGCTTCCACTGCAGGGGACACGGGTTCGATCCCTGGTTGGGAAGCTAAGATCTCGTGTGCCACGTGGCACAGCCAAAAAAAAAAAAGAGCTGGTGCTAGCAAGCACCAGTGCCACTAAAGCTACCATCTAGAAACACTGAATTTTTAAGGCTCAAAGGTTCACAAAGATTTTTCATATACCAGTGTCACGTTTTAGACAGAAGCAGACTGCAAGAATTCCAGGTCATGTTGACACAGACACAGCAAGGTCTCAGTCATATGTGAGCAGAAACCCAAAATAACCAGCACTGATACGTTAATAGTTGTTAAACCATATTTTTTCTTCAACTCTAGTTTATTAGTTTTATTGAAAATTTAATTTGTGGACTGGGTTGGAACGTATCGTTTTTTCCCTCCCATAGCTTGATCATGACTTAAAGCATGCTCACGAACTTCGCCAGGCTGCATTCAAGCTCTATGCCTCTCTCGGAGCAAACGATGAAGACATCCGGAAGAAGGTGAGTCTGGGAGAGGGGCGTCCCCCAGTCCTGACAGCCAGCAGGCAGGGAGTGACGTCAACCTGAAAGTCGTGGTGAAGAGCACTAACAGTGACTGTTTGAATATAATAAAACAGAGTGACTAAAGGCATAATTGAAGAATGAATGGGACCCGGATTTGGGGGGTTGTTTGTTTGTTTTTAGAACATAGAGTGGCATGGCCGTGCTGGAATGACAAATAACTGGCGTGCTTTGTTGTGTCATTAATATGGATTATTGTGTTGCACATTTTTGCATGTGTTCTGATAAAAATCAATTCTAGCACTGTGAAGCTTCAGACACCTTGAAAGACCTAACACTAGAATTGTAAATGTTATTTATGGAAATACTTTCCAATGCCATTGAGAAGTTCAAATCTCTATTGTATATTGTTCTTTGATATGTGGCTTAGTTATGTTTTGATTTTTTTTTGCTACTGTGCAAGTTCGATGTGAATAAAATCTTTGTGGAATAATGATTTTATGTTTAGTGAGTGGTCATCTGAATTTTCCAGCTCCCAAAAAATGTGTCACTGCTATAGCACCTTATGTTATTACAGCCTAGTCCAACACTGAGCTCATGTTCTTTATGAGAATAGTTCTAAGCAGGGAGTAAAGTATTGTGGTAAGCTCTGATCTGGCTCCCTCCACAAACCAAAAGCCTGGCACTTACTACTCAAAAAAAACCCCGTATAATCTAATAAATTATAAACAAGGCTTTTAGGAACATCAGTAAATTAATTCATATGTTCTGTCTTGATGAGCCATAGCAGAGAGAGCAAATTGTGTATTATTTACTGAATGTGGCAGTTTACTAAATCTCCCCATCTTGCATTGGTATTTTAAGGAGCCCTGTGAGAGAAATCACGAAGTATTGGGACTTTAACATGATTTAGAGAAGTACTTTGGGCTTGTAGAAAGAGAAGTATGGAATTAACTGTAGGTTTATTGAAATAAATTGTACCATTCTTGGAGAAAATTGAAATTAATAGCAGTAAGATCAGTAAGATTAGATATGTAAGTAGCTTTGCTTTAAAATCAGTGCAGAAAACACAACTAAGCTGAATGTTTTCCATGTACCTCAATTTAGTTCAGTTAACAAGATGTTTTTGACTTGAAGTGTTCTAGTAAATATCTATGAAAATCCTTTTTGACACCTCTAAGCTTTCATTTGTAAAATGTTACTTGAAGGCAAACATACTAGTGATATGATTTTCCCTATGTCTAATCATGATTTATGAATGTTGTTGTTCATATGTTTCATTCAGTTTAGGTACATGGTGTATTGCAAGGGAAGAGGCTTTTATGGCAATTCATATAGATAAAACATTTTTTAAAAATTGACATGGACTGTATAACTTAAACCATCCCCAAACAAATCATTATGTATTTATTAGGGCCCAATGGAAAGAGGAGAGGTATTTTACCCAGTCTTTTAGTTGAAGAAGGCCATGCCATGGACTGAAAGGGAGATAGATAGATGGACCAGAATGGGGGAAAATAGGATGTCCATTTGTACTTCTTTGTACTTTTTTGTTAATAAACTATTGTTTTGGAATTAATGACTTTAACTTGTGATATCATGTTCTAGAAATATAACGTAACAGTCTGATGATCAGTAGTCTATTAAAACTTGTATTTATAATGTGTATAATTTCCTGGTAAGGCTAATCCTGATAATTTCTGTAGAAAGATAACAAATAAAGAATAAGTTATAATTATTATAGTTTTTTGTGTGTGCTGAAGAAAAGATACTATAGTATGCCTATGTAATGGGGATTATATAGAGTTTTTAGGAACATATTTAATTTCTGGGAAATCAAGTGAATAGTTCATAGCAACTACTGAAGAGAGAAATTGTAAATTGGAAAATATAAAGTAATTTTGTGATAAAATCTGCGTGAAAACGGTTCTTAGGAGTGGAGAATTTTTATTTTCAGTGTATAAAAATGATAAATGTTAACTCTTCCTTTGAATGCGTTTATTTCTATTCTATTTTTGTTGAAATAATTATTTGGATAGATTTTTATTTACTTTCTCCATGAAATATTTATTTACCTTTTACACTTCTGCCTTAACGTTGATTGTATTTCTTTTTTTGGTGTAGATTTTTAAAGTACAATGTTTATTATTGTTTTATTTTTTAATGCAATTTTTATACTTGCCAAGATGGAATTTCAGTTTACTGAGTTGATGAGTGGACAATCTCTGAAAGAAATTTCAAAAACTATAGACCTATTTCCACCCCATCCCTCACCCCACCCCCCAGCCAAACAAAAAGGCTTATTTATTCCAGGATAAAAGTATGAAATGTTCAATTGGTCTGCCCTTTAAATTGAAGATGGTAATGTAATTCAGTAAATATAGGAAGTAACATATATCCCATTGCCCTATTATGACCAGTTAAGGGAATGAGGCAGAATGAATAGAAAACTAAAGCAAAGAGATAGAGACAGTGAGAGGTATACACAGCAGTAAAGGAGAAAGATACAAGCCTCCTCTCTTCATGGAATTATGGCTCTATCTTATTGCTTGTAAAGACTGCAAAAGGCCTGCTGTGATTTCATTTCTTAATAGCTTCTCTCTGGGCCACACAAAATTAAGCTGAAGACTGAATATGACCTGTAGGTCAGAGATTTACCACTCCTGCTTTGAAGCAGTGTTAGTGTGTTCTCATTAAAAGAAACCAACTGTATAACAAACAGTCCCTGGAACCTAATAAGCAGTCAATAAATATTGTGGAGTGGATACAGAGAGATGAATATAGAAATGAAAATGCAGAAATCATACACAGAGTGATATTTCCCTTAATACACCTAGATCTTTCTGTATCCTTCTGTGCAGAGCAAAGTTGGTATCCTAATTCCTAGCTTGGCATCCTTTATCACTCTGTGGCATATCTACAAATTTCCTGATTTCCTGTGGTGTCCTGTCAGTGAAAGGGTGGAAAGAGTCCTGCGGTGAAAGTGGAAAACATTACCATTGGCTGTGACATGAAAAGGGAGAAGAAGCCCAAGAAAAGATGAAGGACCACTCACCTTGGCAACAGATGTGGCCTGGCCATATTAAACTTAGAATAATTCAAGGATTTTGGTTAGGGAAAGCAAGGGCAGAGCAGGAGTTAAGAGCTTGGTGAAAGAAGGGTCCAGAGCACATTAGCAGTAACTGCACTGACAGCAATGCCAGGTAAAAATTAGCTGTAATCTCTGCCATGGGGAAAGTCTGCAGTTTCTAACAGTAGTCTTTACCACCTAGTAATGCTGACTAAGAAGCATAAGTTCAGTTAATGGGGCAGTAACAAAGAAGTTAAGACAACTAACAAATTATTTTAAGTACTGGCATCTCAATCAAAACCCCAGTCAGTTGGCTAAGTCATGCAGAGGCAGCAGTGGCAAATTACAGCAGTCCTATAATTGTGAGGCCCATTGTTTTATAACAAAGAATTGCTTTTTTGAAGACCATCACTTGATTGGTACCTGTTGATCGTCAATTAGGTTGGAAATTTAAAAGGATGGTCTCTCTTCTACTTTCTTCAAGGAGCTTGTAGAATTTATCAGAAATAGCTAGGAAGTGTAAATTGAGGAAAATTAGAAATTTAAAATATAAATTAAAATTCAAGGAAATTAATAAACTTAACAGGACGTTATTTTTATTTTTGATAAAAATAAAACATGTTACAAATGTAGTACTTATTGTAGCCTTTGCTCCTTTGAGATATCTGACTAATGGAGCTTTTCAGAAAGCTTTCCTCTTGGATTTTGAGTACTTACATTTTAGCTGGAGATCCCTTTTGAGGAACTAGAATGTAAGCTCCATGAGGGCAGGGATTTTTTATATTTTGTTCCTCACTGTATTCCCAGCATCTACAATACTATGGGGTGCGTAGTTGGCACTTACCAATATTTGAAGAATAAATGGGTGAATGGAAAAAATGAATGGACAAATGAATATTTGAACTCTATTGCAAAATTGCATTGTTAAGCACCATTAATTGTGTTATATATGGGCCTCTGCGTTAAGAACTTCCATAACTTTGCTAGCAATTTTACGGGTATGTGAAGAGAGGAGATTTAAAATAGAGGAAACCTACATCTGATCACATAGGCAAGGGGTTTCACTATACTAGCATAGAGAAAATGTAGGAAATTCCCATTTTCAAGAGGCAGACAATACCAAGGGCGTGTCTTCTACTTCTTTGATGTAGGTCAAAGAGAACATGTTTTATGGTATGGTACTTGTTCAATTTTGAAATAATTTTTACCATTATTTCTTAGTTGTTTTCCTTTTTAAATGTATGATATTTAAAAATTTATAACATTCACAAGTGTGAATCTGGACCAGTTTTTTTCCCCTAGGGATAAAAGTACGATTTGGTTTATAGAAATTAGACCGACTGTCAGGAATCAGCCTATCCTATAAAGTGATATACACCTGTATAAAATATTCTCAATGAATGTCAGATTTTTATGAAAATCATAATTAGTGAAGGTCAGTAATTTAATTCAATTTTACATAGATTGATTGAACTGCCTACATTGTATAAACAATGTCAGATGGGTGGAGGGAGGGGGAAAACAGTAAAGGTGAGATAAAGAGGAATAAAGACAATAAAGCCTTACTACTCAGCATTTATAATAAAACCTCAGTACGTCTGAGGAAAGTAAGGAATGGTCAGTAAGAATTTGCTAGGGGCTCAAAGAATTATTTGGAACCAATTAAAATGGATATGGTGATATCAATGGAGCAGTCCTTGAATCACTTTGGAAATTAATAATTTAATATTTTCTAAATGCCTTTTATATCTTCAAGAATTGATAACATAAAATCGTACGGTTTTACTCCCTGGCGAGGGCAGGGGGGTGCCTGTGGAACAGTCACAGTGGTGTGTACATGATGTATGTGAAGAAGGTAGCAAAGCGTGAGATGGTTTTTTCTTTTTAAACTGAACAATTTTTTTTTTCCTGGGCAATTTTTTTGAGAAGTACAGGGAGAAAAAAATAAGAAAATAAAAGGAAAACAAAGAAGAATGAGAATTTTTCTACTCTTTTTTTCCTAGCAAAGGAAGTTATATCTACAGGGACATTGTGAGGATGAGCTCTCTAATGTATTGAAAATGTTTAGCATGGTGCCTGTAGGTGCTCAGTAAATTGAAGCATTTATTAGACTATCTTAAATAACTTCATTGGAAGATTAAAAATAAATATATATTTTTAAGTATTGGGAGAAAAGCTGAACAGTGTTGGGGCATAAATAAAGAAGGTTTACAGTGAAAACAGTGATTTTATGCTATAAATTTCCAAGACTACTAGTTATTCCTTCTAGTAAAAAGAATATTTATACTTCAGAAGCATCAGCTCTTTTTTTTAGTTTATCTCTTATTAAAATGACAAGATGTCTTCTTACTCTTATAATTATATTTTTAAATATATTTAAAATACTTGTTTTCAAAACTCTTTGTTGCTATAGCATACCCTCTGAAGCACCAAATGTAATACTGCTTTTCTTGGAGTTAAATAGAATATACAATATAAATCAATAATTTGTTAGTATCATAAGTAGTTGATGTCTTGAGAAAAGTAAGGAGGCCAAATTCTGTCTAATGTTGTTTATCTAAGTATTACTTATTACTGTCTGTGGTTGCCATAGATGTCATTTCTCCAAAGGGTCATCATTCATATGAAACCATATCTCAAATACATGTGTTCAAATTTTGAACAAATGTAAATCTTCTATGTTTTAGAAGTTACACGATTTTAAAGTATATTTGTAAATTTAGGTCAGTTTTTCTTAATATCTTTCTGCTATCTCTTAAACTTGATAAGCACTTCACTTTGAACATTTTAATCATTTGTTATTGCTTGATTTTATTACTAGTTGGTCTTCTGTGTAACAGTATAATTGTACCATGAATTTATATTTTAAAACATTTTGTGAAGTTCAGTAATTCTAAATGATCATTTCAAAGGTACACTGTCAAAATTCTGTATTTGTCTCTGCCGTGAAATCAGGCAGATGCAAAAAATTCTTTCTGAGCCTTAGTCTACATGTTGAAACAAATGCCTTGAACATTTTGAAGGTTTTCGACGGTACCACAGAAGTAGCACCCTTCAGGACTTGGTTCTGCTACTGAATAACAACAAATTCATTCAGAATTCAGAATTCCTTGACTTAATCTGTGGTTAAATTGTTAGTTATCGTCTGAAAGCTAATCTACCAAAGAATTTTAAATGAACTCTGCAACACTGATTCATGATGGTAAGTATTTTTAAAGAGTTCACCATGACAGGACCAGGTTTTGCCACTTGCCCACAGTATTGAGACCCTTGGCCTTCAGCATACTGAAAGAAGCAAACCTGGGAGTGATAATGCTATATACAGAATAGAGGTATTTATAAAATCAAGTAATGAACTTATATTTCAGAGTTTCATTAAGTGGAGACATAAAATTGAGTGTTTTACTGTTATTTGTGGTATTGTAGTTGCATAAATCATTGAATTATACTTCTTGTTTTTTTTTAAATAGGAAGTACAGATTGATTGTTTCATTAGTTATTTACAATCTAAGACAGGTGATTATAAACCAAGAAATGGGCTAAAATATGGTCTATATTAGATCTGTAGAACTAAAATTAGTGACTTAGTTGGATTTTCAAGAATTTTCTATCTGGAAATGAATGAAATGTTTGGGATGATAAAATTTGTGGAGTAGTAGACCTTGAGAAGATTGAGTTTGTGATGAAGAACCAGAACCAGTGCCACACTCTTTCCTGTGATTAAAATGCTAGCACAGGAGTCAGCAAACTATATCCTGTGGGTACTTATTACCTATGTAATTATCCTGTAGCGTGTGAGCTAAAAATGGTTTTTGCATTTTTAAATGGTTGGAGGAAGAAAACCGAAAGAAGAAGAATATTTCCTGACATATGAAAAGTAAATTAAATTCAAATTTGTGTCCATAAAGTTTTTCTCTCTTTATCTTTTTTCAACTTTATTGAGATATAATTGACAAAATGTCTATCAAGTTTTATTGGAATATAGCCACGTTGATTTGTTTATGTGTTGCCTGTGTCTGTTTTGCACTACAGTGGCAGGTTGAGATGTTGGCTGCACAATCACAAGGCCCACAAAGCCTAAACTAAAATATTTACCATCTGGCCCTTTGCAGAAAAACTTTGCCCGCCCTGTGCGAAAACTGCGTAGCTTAAACAGAAACGACCATAAACCAGTTTGATGAAAAACTGCATTTCCCATTTGCCTCTTCGCACTGAACTACAGAAAGAAATGGGACCCTACCAAAGCCCAGGATCGGGGTGGGGCGCGGAGATCAGTTGTCTGACTTCCTGAAAGAGAGGCATTATCAAATGTTGACAGTATAACACTGTCACTGGATTCTTTCCTACATGCTGATTCCCTTGTTTGAATGATTTTGGCATGTGACAGAACCCAGACAAATTGGGTAATAACTATGACTTTTGGTTATGGTAGGATAACCAAAAGATTATCTGTGTATTAGATTAGATTAGTGTATTGATCTGTGTATTAGATTAGATTCTGTGTATTGATTAGCAGAGTTGCCAGAATAAGATTTTTCACCATGCCAATGAGAAAAATTAAGATCCAGTTGCCTTATTAAGCAAATATCCATTCAGCCTTTGCTATATACAAAGCCTTGTGTTAGGTGGTATGGGGGCATGTAAAAGGCATGTAATTAAGTATTTACATCAAGAGATAATCTGTTTGGGAAATGAAATTTAACAGAACTACCATTTATTGAGCACTTACTGTGTGCTGGGCACTGTGCTGATAATCAGCGTTAGCACATTATCTCCCTTAAACCTTATACAACCTTGTAAGATAGCTATTGCAGATCAGGAACCAAGTGATTTGACCAAGACCACACAGCTAATAAGTGATAGCCCGTGCATCGTGTCCCAGTCTCTCTGACTCCAAAACCTATGCTGTTAACCTCTTCATTACTTTACTCATGTAGAATTAAATGCCATTACTAGAGCCAAATTATGATATGAAATGGCGAGAAGTGTCACTGGAGAATGTGTGATAGTCTGAAGTAGTGCTATGAATTCAGAAAACTTAATAGTTTGTATTAATTGGTTGCAAAATATCAGATTCAGAAAATGTGTCTTTTCTCTCACACAGTTTTTGGTACAAAGTGGATAATGAGATGCTTTAATCATGTCCATTTATTCATCTGGCATTTATGATACACCTCCTCCTTTGTGCCCAGGAATGAAGCAGAAGACTAGTGTGTACTTGTGGGAGCTTACAATTTAAAGCAGCTAAGGAATGAGACGCTAAATTGCTGTGTAGTTATTCCAGGGCCTTGGGTGCATGTAAAAAGTCTCATCTGCATTGAAAGCCGGTTTTGCCGCGATCCACCCAGATATGATTAAAATAAGGCTGTAATTGAAGTCCATTTATATACTATAAAGAAGTTTACTTAAAAGCATTCTCACCTTTTCCTTCCAAGGTATTAAGGAATGAAAGATCTCCATATCTGTTTTACTTCTGCATAATTGGAAATGTTTTTCTAAGGCCGCTATCTTGACATGATTACACTGTAAATTAATGTTCTGGAAAGGAAGCATCCAGAGTTAATGATGTCATTTCAGAATTTTATTTTGTAGACAGCTTCCTTATGGAGTAGATTTAAACTTGAGGCAGCATTTTGAAATCTTTTAGTAGTTATCTCTTATCAAGCTGTAATGTTCATAACTGGAATGTAAGCTCCATAGAAGCAGTATTTGGTAGATACTATGCTTGTATTTATTGAGTAAATTGTGTATGTCTGGACAATAGAATTCAGCCAGCCAACCTGTAGGATAATTAAGACTACAGGTCTTACACAAAGCTGTGGTGTGCACAGCTTTGTGTAGAGTAGGGGCTGAGCGGGGCCACTGTGTTGCACAGTTCTTAGGGCAGTGCATCATTCAGATCCCTGGCAAACAGTAAGAGATGGAAGGGAAGTTTCTAGTTCTGTTGTTTGAATAGTCACTTATAATGGTTTTATTTATGTGCTAAAATAAAAGTGTAAATCAGCAGCTGTTTAGGTTCTATTCTGCCGTAAAGCTAATGGTTGAACTTTAAAAATTGAACTCTTATGTGTAGAGAAATATTTTTTTGATAGAGGAAGTGTTGATTTATTTTTAGACATTATAAGTATTTCTCACACACTGTGTTTGTATTTTTGGTTTTAGGAGAAGGACAGGTCGGGCCAAGAAGTTCTCTCACTTTTCCCTAAAGTGTAGAAAAGTTTAGAACTTTGAGTTTTTCTTCTAAGCATTTAACATAAATGAAGGTTCCCAGCTATTAAGAAGGTAAAAAGGCCCTGAGGTAGAACTTACAAAATACCACTTAAAGAGGCTTAAAAGCAAGAATGAAATATAGAAGCTTAAAAACAGGCCACCCTAAGAACCCCCTCCTCTTTGTCCTCCACTTCTAAAGTGAAGTGATAACTGCTCCCAGGCTTAGACCTGCAGGAGAGCTTAGGTGTTAATTTAGTTCAGTGCCTTCAAGAGAAAGGACCAAAAGGAGGCCCTGCAGATCAACTCTTACGATGTTTTGTTTTTCAATTTCCCTGGCTAAGATGTTACAGAAAAACCCAAACGAAGTTTTGGGCCAACCCAGTATTTCTCCCAACCCCCTGTCTCCCAAGATTGTGGAGTTAGAGAAGTCTGGTGTGAATGTGGATGTAAAGAGCAATAGAAGACTGAGAGAAGGGAAGAAATGCTTTGTAAAATGTTTACTGAGACTCCAGAATACAATGTTTTGATCAGTAGTCTGTCCTAAGAGAAGCTGTGATCTTTTAGAAAAAAAAAAAAAAAAGAGCCTCTGGTAAAAACTACCTTTTTTTTTTTTGCGGTACGCGGGCCTCTCACTGCTGTGGCCTCTCCCGTTGTGGAGCACAGGCTCCGGACGCGCAGGCTCAGCGGCCATGGATCACGGGCCCAGCCGCTCCGCGGCATGTGGGATCTTCCTGGACCGGGGCACGAACCCGTGTCCCCTGCATCGGCAGGCAGACTCTCAACCACTGCACCACCAGGGAGGCCCTACCCTTTATTTTTTAAATATTTACTAGAGGAAAATGTCAGAAATCTTAAATTGGAGCAGTGGCAAAGATATGACATAGGATAGGCTGTGGTTGGGAAAACCTGCAGTTCTCATCCAGAGCAGATGGGGCTTGTGGCCTGAGAACAGTAGGATATTAGTTCTCTTTAGGTGGTATCTGCTGAAGCTAGATCCTGATTTTAGAATGGAGATCAGATTATAAGGGAATTGAATTTAAAAGTCAGTGGAACTCACTCTGGTGGTTTCTTCACAGTGTTTTCTTAACTTTTCTTCATTGACTTGCATCCTCTCTGACCTTTGGCGTTTATACTCCAACCCAAGCTGAATGGTTGATTTGTCATTTTTCTCTCTTGTAAGTCCTGTGAGTTGTACCTTTTCTTTTTTCCTTGTCAGTCCAGTTTATTAATGATGACCTCTCTTGCCTTTTATAGTATATGCTAATCTTTTTTGGCCTAGGATGTCAGTATATAATATGTAGTTCGCACAGCACTGCTGACTTTTTAAGTTTTCTTCTTTCCTCATTTTCAAATTCAGGCCTCAACTTAGTTACTAAGGCTAAGCAAAAATCTTATCCTTAAGTGCAGTGAGTAGAAAGGACCTCACACTGGAAGTAAGAAAACCAGGTGGAGCCCCAGCTCTGCCTCAGATTTGCCTAGAGAACCTGGACCAGTGACTTAATATTTCTGAATTTCAAATTTAGTTGACAAATTTCATTGTCAACTAAAGAAGGTGGATGAGTTTATTTCTAAGACCTCTGTAGATTTTAAGTACTCAA
Organism: Leucopleurus acutus; assembly: GCF_964270905.1. NCBI lineage: Eukaryota > Metazoa > Chordata > Mammalia > Artiodactyla > Delphinidae > Leucopleurus > Leucopleurus acutus. Next base: position 125,389,533 of record NC_139147.1, on the reverse strand, counting down.
GCATTTCCATGATATGCATGGCAGCATATCCTTAAGTATTCTGTGGCAAAATCAGAATGGTCACATCCTAAAACCTAGGAAAGTTGGTTTTCCATTTTTAGGGATAGATCCCTCCCCAGTCCCTTACCAATGCTACTCTACCAGATCAGCTGGCTGTACATGTTTATCTCACTCTAGTGTTTACTTTGTTATCTCTTAACCCTTCTCCTTCCTCCCAGCCTCTACCTCATTTCCAAAGCCAGTCGACTGCACTGTCATCCGATCTTGTGTTCATAGGGCTCATCTTTAAAAAAGATAAGTTAGATGAGGGGCTGGACCTTAAGTAAGTGGCCCCAAGTAGGAAAGACGCAAGTGTGTGCCCTGAGACCCATCTACATTGACACTTATGAAACTGAAGCATTGCCATCTACAGCTAACAGGTTCAGGGCTGTTGTAGATCCTTTTTCCTTGCCACACCTACTCTTTCTTCCTGACCTCCCTGTGCTACACTCTGCTTGACTGCTTAGTCCTTGCTGCTTTAACTAGACTTTCTGGATTTGGTACCTTATCATCTTAGCTCTTAGATGGCTGCCTCTCCTGACTCATGAAGTTTGATTCCAAGTCTTCACTCTTTCTGGAGAGTTCTGTCTTGTTATCCTCTGTTGGAACTCTTTCTAGGAACCTTTCACAAAAGCCCCTTTGGAATTAAATTGTGTTTGCCTGGCCATTGTGCACATTAGCATAAGTAATTGACATTAAGAAAATCCGACTCCCTTGACTCCGAGCCCACCTGCTTTGAATTGTCTGAGAAGTTTGGTGACACCACTAAGAATCTGCCTGGTTTCACTTTCCACATCTTCTGCTTGATCTGGTTTTATCACAGTTCAGAGTCCACACTGAAGTTTGTAGTACCTGGAAAATGCTTCATCCTGGGTCTTGCTGGAAGAATAGCCGTGTCTTGTCTTTCTGTTTGTTTATTTGTTTTAACTCTGTAATCCTTCAGTTCTTCAGTTTTCTGAGGAAGAGATGGTATATGACTTGGCCACAACTTAATTATGGATCCACTAGTGCTCATGGAGGGCTAGGGAATTCCCTTTTAAGCTAAGGCCACCTTTATCTTGTTAACATTCCCATGTGTGCCATGAACCTCTGCCTTAGGATTATCTGGGTTCTGCATTTCCCCCATGACCCTCTAAGCTGACTACCCTTCTCTCCCTGAGGCTGTAGGGATCTCCTGTCCCAAGACAGGGGCCTCAGGTGCTGTTCCAGTAGATCTTCATCTACTCCTACAAGAGCTGCAATGTCAGAGACAGAAAGCTTAGCAAAAGCATGTAGTTATGAAGACACCAGCAGAGAGGTACACAGCACCTAGTCCATTGACCTAAAGTGTGGTCAGTTTAGGGTACAGCATATTTTTGGGGATTTAATTCTATAGTTAAATGTACAAACCAGTCCTCTAAAAGAGCAGAGATAGAGAGATGGCTCCTCCACTCTGAGGATTCAGGCCACTACTGATATTCCTCCCGGCCAGGCACAGTGTCTGTGTATCTCTCTCTCTCTCTGTCTCTCTCTTTTAAAGCAGATTCAGCAAGCTATGCCGCAGGGTATATTTGCTGAGCTATGGCTGAGGAATCTCCCAACAAGAATCATGAGGCACAACAGCTTCAAGCCCCACTTGGCATTGCTCTTATATCCTGGAAAGACCTAAAGATCCTTTGTGGGGGCTAGGACTTGGCTGTCCATTATTATCAAGGCTTTACAGCACGGTACTGGGGTCGTTGAAAATGTGTTTTGTTGTACTTGGCTTTCCAAGCCCAGATCTGAGAAGCTACCTAGTGCTCTGTTAGACCTTCATGTGGGTCAGAGGGCTATGGCAGCAGCCACTGCCAGTTCCTTCCCAGCTGACCTGAAAACTTTTTCTGTGGATTTGATTCCAAACCTTTCCCTACCTCCTAATCACATTTTTCTCCTCATTTTGGTTAGTGTACTCACTGTAATTCTCCTTTTATCCCTGCATAGGCACTCTCAGTAGCCTCAAGGCTACAGTTGCGGTTAGATCATGTTGCTCATTCACGTAGCCTCTTAGGATACTCTTCTGGATTAGAATCCTAGATTCATTTCACATTCTGAATTTGCATCATTTTCACCCACTTGCTCCCTGACTGATACCTTGATGGAGAAAGTAGATCAGACACTCACGTAGTGTGCTTTCTGGAAACCTAGTAGCGTTACTGAAGTTCCTCCGTGACGAATTTAGTTACAAATCTTGGCCTCCTACTGCAGATATTTTGATAGACTATGACCTGTAGTCCGAAGGGAATATACTTTCAGGTAGTCCTACTGTTTTATATCCTAAATCAGGAGAAAAGTTTTCCAGCCACCTATAGCTATCCTCCAGCCCAAAGTGTCAGCCACCACACCCCCAAGAAACTTGAGAGAAAGCTCAAAGCTCCACTCTATGTTGCAGTGACTGACCACTAACCTAGCTCTCCAGTGTCCTCTGGCCTGAGCCAGAACATTCTCTGGTAAGGTCATTAATGGCCACTTCCCAGCCTATAGTAAAACTCCCATTCTTGACAATGGATGTTTTCCCTACTTACCTTTTGTGCTTATTTCACTCTGTTTGCCTTAAGCCCGATGGCCTGTGTCAGCTCTTTCTGACATGGATTCAAGTGGCATAGCACTTGAATAGTTAATTGCACTTGCTTGTTCAACACTAAGTTTGGTGGGAACAGGGCTCTGTCTCCCGCATTGTATCTTCCAGTTTTAAAACCATGCCTAGCACTCAGTGGACACTCAGATGTTTGCTGAATAGGTGAATGCGGGTATGTAAATAGGAGCTGTGCCCTGTTTGCCCTTCCTTGCCTAATCCCTGATTTTGTCCCCCTGTCCTGCACTATCTCCAGTCTCTTCTAACCAGCCTTGCTTCCCGTGTCACTTCTGAACAACATGATAGTTTTGCCCAAGCAGACTAACACGATTTTTATTTACCTGACTGCAAAGAATTGGAGGTAAAATAATCATTGCTCTATCCTCTCATTTTACTGAAGGCCCAGAGAGGTCAATTGAGTTGCTCAGAAGCATAGAGCAAGTCTATACGCCTACATGATTGCTACACCTGTCCTGTAGATGTAGCCTTGACAGATTTACATCTTTGGTTAGATGTGGCCGGTCAATATTATCCAGAAGTCTCTTTCAAGTCTTTCCCATGCCCAGGTTTCTTAAGCACCAGAAGCCAGTCTAATAGTATTTCTCAGTTCTTGGAGAGTAATCATGTGTCCCTGTCTCTGCCCCAGCCCCCATCACTTTATTTTCTGATAATGTAGTTACACTCAGTACAGGCAGCTGTTTCTCCCAAGTTATCCCTTCTTATTCTCAAGTAAAATTTATTTCCCAAGCCACTGGGAAGGAGCTTTCAGACTTCTGCATCTAGCTATCCAGTGCCTAAGACTTTTGCCCCAAGTTTTAATTTCCTTCCCATGCTAGAGGTCCTGGTTTGGCCTTGTCTTTTTCAAGAACAGTGGCTAGTCCTTGACTGAAGTAACCTGTCAGTCAACCAGTCTTTGACAGTTGCTGTAGCACAAAAGATTAGATAACTTGGAAAACACTATAATCCCAAACAAATAGTAATAAGGTCCTAACTAGTTTATTGGACTGAGACTAGTAAAGAAATGAATATAAGGTGTACAGTGCAAAATCACTTGATTGGGTATTCAGGAAGAGATGGAGTCAAAATTAACACAAATATAGTGCCTGGGTGACTGGGAGAATAACAACAGTATCAGAGCGACAGACAGACAGATGTAGGGAAAGAGCAGGCTTAGGGAGGGAAGATAAACTCAGCGTGGGACATAATGAGTTAGACGTTCTACCAAACATTGTGGAACTTACGTTTGTGTTTAGCAGGCAGTTGGAAATATGAAGCTAGAGGTCAGGAAAGAGAATTACCCATATCAAGCTGATTTTGATGTCACAACAGTGTCATTTAAGTAGAGTAAGGATGAACAGAGCTTTGGGACACATGTCCATTTAAGGAGGGGAAGGGGTGAGAGGTCTGTAGCTTAAAGAGGTTAATGTTTGGGCACTTACGTCTTTTAAATAGGAGTGGGAATGGGAGGTGGGGCAGGCTGAGGAAGAGGATCCAGTGGCGTGGGGCAGAGTAAAGATGCAAGAAAGGGGTGGGGGAGGGGGCAGGGATTTGAGCTGTAAGTACCCAGCTTCAACAATACAGGAGTGAAGAAGAGAGGTATGGAGACACGTTAATGAGAAGGGGGAAGTTGAGGCAGCTTGTGTCCCAGAAAGAAAGCAATGTCCCTGCAAAAATGAGGTGAGCTCAGAGGGACTGAGGGTGTGAGGGAGGTAGGAAGCGGAAGCGTTAGAGGTAGGAGGTAAACATCCTAAGGAGTGTGGGAGTCTCCTGCAGGGGAGTGCAAGGCTGGCGGGCCCTCGGTGAGGACTCCACTGAGGGGGGATGGCGTACCCTGAGAGACCAGGCAGCCGGGTTTGGTGGTTTTTCTACTGTAATACCAGCAGTTTGGGATCTGAAGCAGGAATGAGTTGTGGGAGGACAGTGGAAAGGAATCTAATATGTGGAGTATCTGAGCAGGGCATCCAGGTGAGAAAGAAAGGCATATGAGGGTCCGATAGATAGGCAGACGTTCCGGGGCTGGAAGTGACAATGAGGACAGAGGGTGGATGTGCATAAAGGTAACGGTGAGATTAGGTTTGGTCTGGAGTGAGAAATAGATCAATATGTAAGTTTTCTTCAGCTACCTCGGAACCTGCAAATCACTATGTTTTTAAAAAATGACCATTCCTCCTGCCCTACAACTGCAGTGTGGTTCTCTGTTCCTAATAGTTGGTAATCTTCTCTCAGGCACTGTTCATTTCAACTCTGTTTTCTTCTCTTCCCATTCGGCTTGAACATCCTGAGATTTCTCACCCTCTCCTGTTCTGAGGTCAGCCTTTAACTCCTCTCATTTTAGTCTGGGGCAGTGACCCTCAACCTTGCCTGCACACTGGACTCTAACTGAGGAGCTTTTTAAAAAACTACAGGTGCCTAGGCCCCGCGGCAGAGAATCTGATTTAATTGGCCTGGGACTTTGTTAAACTCCACAGGTGATCTTCCTACATGTTCCCCAGCCAGGTGAAAGTAATGACTCCCATTAATGTGTTGCCCACACTGGGAACTACCTGATGAGCACAGGACTACTCTAACCAGGGCAGTGTTACAAGCATGGCTGAGCATAAGGACTCCAGAGTCAGATGCCTGGATTCCTGTCTCAGCTCCATGATCCTAAGCAAACTCTGGATTATCTAGAATCTTCAATTTCCTAATGTGCTGATGAGGAATAATAATGCCTACAAAAGGCTTAAGTCACATAATGTAACATGCTTATTAGCACAATGCCTGGCACATAGAAGTACTCAACAAATAATAGTTGTTTTTGTTAATATTTGTGTTTTGATAGCATTAGCATTTTTTCTTAATATGCTATATTTCCGTAGGACCACACAAATTAAACTTTATTTCCTCCACACACTATTTTGTATCTATGCATTGTTTAATGAAGGAAAATCGTAGGCTATCTTGTTTTTAAATTTCAAAAAAATAATAAAGCTTCATGATTGTAATGATTACATGTAGCAGGACTTGGTGCTACAGTGAAAGTTGGCAAGGATTACTTTTCTAAATATTTAGCTTAATTTCCACTTGCTTGGGAAGAAAGTAGCCACAGGGTGGCTCTGTCAGAAACCCACAGATTTCTTTTCATAAGGGCTGAGTGTGGACCATGATTTTTCAAGAAACTCACTCTGGCAGGAGAAACTCTGGCAGGAACCTGCCCAATGGTAGTTCAGTCGTATCTTGCTTTTTCTCAATACTGTTTATGCAACACCTCTGCAACATTAATCACATGTAATTATTGTTTTAAGTGTCTTTAAAAATAAATGAAGAAACATAATCTGCCCATAAGCCTGTCATTCAGTCTGGCAGGTCCTTGGTGGGGTAGCCCTACCTTTCTGATGAGCTGCCTGCCCCCACTGCAGAATGGTTGTTCCAGAGGCAAAAACTCTTGCTGAAAACATTAACTTAAAATGGACATTAACATACTTGCATTTACAAGCAGTGAAGTTTGTCATCTTCGTGTTGTTATTTATGCAGCATTAACCTTTTTCTCCAGATCATTGAGACTGAAAATATGATGGACCGAATTGTGACTGGCTTGTCTGAGTCTAGTGTCAAGGTGCGGTTAGCTGCCGTCAGGTATGAGCTTTAAATGGCCTGAATAAAAATCCTTTGCCGTGTGTTTAACCTGTTTCCTTTCCGGACCTTCACCGAGTAAGCACAGAATCCAAATGTTACTTGAAAGTATTCTCAGGTGAATTCATACAGTGCGTAACACTATTTAACAGAGAAGCTAGCCTGAAAAGCCTGTGAAGTCCTGAAGTAGTTGAATTAACGATGCCTGTAGATAAACTTGAAGTGTATATTAGTAATTGTGCAATGCCAAGCAGTGTGTTTGAAAAGTAAAAGTTTCGGCTTCTTGTGAAGCTAATTTTGATTATTCTTTGTAGATGTTTGCACAGTTTATCTAGATCTGTGCAGCAGCTTCGAACCAGTTTCCAGGATCACGCCGTGTGGAAACCTTTAATGAAGGTAAGAAGAAAGCAGCAAGTCCACACCTATTCCCACCGAGCCTTTAGTGTGCGAGGTAGCTGACAGCACTCTCTGGTCTAGGAGTGTATCTGATTTTTATGTTAAAGCGTTTTGAACATTTATCTCCTCAGATGTGATGTTTTAAGCCTCTTTAGAACGTGCAGAATGTATTTCTGAGGTCAGCATCTCGTGTGTGACAGGGGAAGTACATGCCTGGCTTTCTTTCATTAAATGAAACTCTAGTTACTCATCTGATCTCCCTGTGTGTCTAGTATTACACTTTAGACTTATATCCAGAGTCATCTTTGTAATTTTTAGTTATAAAAAAGAAAGGAATCAGCCATTTACAGATATAACCTGCTCTTAGTCTTTTGGCAATCCCTGGATATTTTTTAAAACAATTATTACTTCCTGTCTCTCTATTCCAGAATGACTTCTTTGTTAAGACCTAAAGGTCTTTCCTTGAGGGCCAAAAAAAAAAGAAAAAGGTGGTTTGGGTCAAATAATTATCTGAATTGAGACTTAGAATATGCACAGGTTGCTACTAATAATGTTATCCCTGATACAGTATAGAACCACAGGTCAACTTAGTCTCACCATCTTTTTTTTAAGTAACTATACACCTTGCATTTAATCAACAGATTTATTTGTTTAAGCTTTTGGTTTTTTGTTTTGCTTTTTAGTATCTACTGTGAAAGCCTCTGGGCACAGTAAGTCTACCAAAACTTTTTACTGCAGAGCTCTTGCCCCCAGCTTAAAGCCTCAGGTTATAATAGAGGCATAAGTATGGTAGAAATAGTTGGGGGAGGCTTCAGGCAGGAAGATTACAAAGTAGCTTTGAATGCAAAAGGAAGTCAGGAGGATTTTCCAGGGAGGAGTAGCGTGAACAGAAACATTACGCTCTCCTTAGTAAAGGGATTTTACTGTTGCCACTCTTGCTTGTTCTTAGATTGCACCTTTTTCATAGCAGCTTAATCTTGATTTATTGATTCTGTCCATTCAAAACAATTTTCTTAAACATATCACTTTAACTTTTTTTTTTTTTTGGCTGCGTTGGGTCTCCGTTGCTGTGTGGGGGCTTTCTCTAGTTGCAGCGAGCGGGGGCTACTCTTCGTTGCGGTGCACAGGCTTCTCACTGCGGTGGCTTCTCTTCTTGCGGAGCACGGGCTCTAGGCGCGTGGGCTTTAGCAGTTGTGGCACGTGGGCTCCAGTAGTTGTGGCACGTGGGCTCAGTAGTTGTGGTTTGCGGGCTCTAGAGCACAGGCTAAGTAGTTGTGGCGTGCGGGCTTAGTTGCTCCGCGACATGTGGGATCTTCCCGGACCAGAGCTTGAACCCGTGTGCCCTGCATTGGCAGGCGGATTCTTAACCACCGTGCCACCAGGGAAGTCCCCATTCAAGATTTTTAAAAGTGCTCTCCTGTTTCCCAAAATAACTGCCAAATATTTTCTCTGGAGCCATTTTCTCTGATTGCTCAGCTTGGTACCCCTCTCTCATATGAATCAGAAAGAAGCAACATATGGTTTTTGACTAGTTCTACCTGGACAAAGGTCTGGTGAGCAGTCTAAAAGGATTTTGAGCACTTGGTTACGTGTGGGTATAATTACTATCAAACTACTACTATGTTGCACATTTAAAGTATAGTATTAAAAGCCTGGAAGTAAATGAGTGATTTATTTCAGATACTTTTAGGTGTCTCTTAGTTCAGAGGCTGTTTGCATGTCTATTGATTCTTTTTCCCCTTTGCTTTTACATGTTTTTAAATGTTGGTTAGCAAACCACAAGAGAGCAGACATTTGATTTTAGCTAAAACTTTTATTTGTGATTATTTTTTGTTCTTATTTTGGTGAAATTCTGTTTGGTCAGTGTTAGATGTCAACTTCTGAATTTCACATGTTATATCTTATACTGTAGTGAGTAAATGCTTTTAAGAATCTCATAGAATCTTTTCTGTTTTAATTTATTATGTAATTTGAAAATGAAACTTATAAAAGCAGATTAATCTCTAAAACAGTAAATAATACTTTAAAAAGTGAATCATGTCAAGCAAAGCAACTTTTTAAAACAAGTAATAGCCATTTATTAATGTTTCTTTTAAAAGTTACACATTTTTAAAGTCATTTTTTTCTTCTTAACAAAACACAGAATGCCCCTCCCCAAAAAATACCCTGCTCTGAATTCATATGATTGCAAATTCCCCAGCACATAGACCAGAAACAAAGCAACTTTTTAAAAGCCTTGATAGGCGCTCACTTATTTCAGTCAATGATTCTAAGTAGTATAATTTTGGAAAATGATTATTTGTCTTAATTCAAAAGCATTCATTGAGCACCCACTTTGTGCAATGCCATTTAGTTGATACAGGCCTGGATAAATTAGACTATAGATATTATTATAGATTATTCCTTCAAGAAGCTTAAATTTGTTAGTAGGAAAAGAGGTTGGCAGGGCTGCACAAAGAATTTGAAAGTGAACAGTAGTAAGGACCCTAAGAGAGGTCACAGACAGTAGCAGTGGGCACTCAGGGGAGGATAGGATGACTTCTGATAGGAAGGGCTCCAAGGAGGCTTCTGGAATGGGACAGCCTTAAGGCATGGATAGAGTATATACCTGAGAGACATAGGAAGGGCATGGCAAAGGAAGGGAAGGGTGAAAAGGGTGTTAAAGTGGGTTGTGGCACACACAGAGATCAGCCTGCATGGTATATGAGATGTGATCTTTATCAACTAGCTAATGATTCACAGAAGAGTTAAAACACAGTATCTTAGAAGAACTGCTTCCATTTTGTAATTCTTGCTTGTTCTTAACTTGGAAACCTCAGACTTGATTTAGCTGATAATATATTTAACTCTCTGAATTTTTTGTGATGATCCATTTCCATTTGCGTAACTAGAGCTCCTAGGATTACTTTTGGGATCATAAGCCTCATCCTGATCTGATTCCAAATGCAAAGGATTTATTTGAAGTGGATATTGCGTATACGTGGTAGTGTTTTTGAAGTCTTCTCTCTTAGAATCTAGAAAGAGGAGGTTCTGATAATAGCTAATGGCAACGAACCTTTGTCATCATGCTGTGTTGTTTTCTGAGTTCAGTAAGAGTCCATGGCAGTTAGTTTGCTGTATAACTGCTATGTGCCTGATAACAACAATTATGGCAGTAAGTTACCTTTTTTAAAACCTTATTTATATAACCATTACTGTGTGACAATTACTGTTGTAAAATCTTTTCATATATTAATTTTCACATAAACTCTATGAAGCAGACACTATTATTATCCCCATTTCATAACCAAGGAATTCATACACCTAGTTAGTGGTTAAGCTGAAATTTGCACTCAAGCATTCTGTGTTCTTAACTGTGATGCTATGCCGCTTCCCTTATTATTCACCAAATCACATTTAGTCTTAAATAGTCCCATCAAGGAAGTGTTATTTTCCTCAATTTGAAGGCTCAGAGAGGTTAAGAAATGTGCTTAAGTTCACACGTCTAGTAAGTGGAGGAGTGAGGGTTGGAACCAGGACTGTGTGATTCCAGTCCTGAGAACCAGTTCCCCACCTTGCCCTGCCTGAGTAGTAGCTTGATCCATCCATGTTCCTAGTCAAACAAGTCTTTCCAGAGACATCAGAAAGTCTCAGGTCCTCGGGCAATTCTGTGGTTTCATAAGTGGCCTGAATATGGTGGAGTAAATTGGGTTAACTTGCCCTAAAGCAGTTCTGTGGTCTTCAAACTTTTTACATAGAGCACCCGCTCCCTGACTTGTGTCTATCTCCTTTTCCATGTAGCAGCCCCCATCCTGGAAGTGGGGCTGTAGCTTCTCCTCCAGCAAGATAGATGTGAGGGCCTTAGTCAGTCATAATGACAGCACTATGTAAAGTTTCACTCGATGTCAAGTGGATCTTTCCTAACTATCTCTCCAATATGAGAAATCAGTTTGAAAGATAAATTGTTTTTGTTCTCATTTATTCTTGTGATCTTACCCCCATGGTTGCAAACCATTAATAGTATCTTTTATTTTTAATCCCACAGGTTTTACAAAATGCACCAGATGAAATCCTAGTAGTAGCGTCTTCCATGTTATGTAATCTTCTTCTTGAATTTTCTCCAAGTAAAGAGGTTAGTGTTGATTTTCTCTTCCTAGATGACTTTTGCCCGGCCTACCTAGAGTTTAGTTAAATAGTTTTCACAGTAGTTGCCATTGAAATTTGAGGATTGGTGCTTAAAAACTATTTCTGAATTGTTTGGTTTGGGGGTGCGTATTAAATCATTTAAAAATATGATTATCATTTCCTCTTATCCCTTTTCTGCCTGGCATATGAAGTGTATTTAAAAGATATTACAGCTTGCAGTCAATCTAAACTGCCTACAACTGCAAATGTAGGAAATAATTACACAAGTAATAGACTATTTTCAAATTATATTTACTAAAGAATACATTAAGACCCAATTTTGTAAACCAGGATTACAAGTCATTTCAAGGGATAAATGCTGGCATTGGAAAATAATCTTTTTAATTTTTAATGGTAATGGTAGTTGTTTAGGGAAGGATTGCATTTGGGGATTTTTTTTCCCCTTCTTTTATGCATTTTATAAATTGTTTGAGCATGCATTATTTTTATAATAGGGAAATGGAAATAAACTTTAATAAAGGAGGGGGGAAACCTTACAGATTTAGTTTTATCATGTTAAAATATCCCTGGCCTGCCCAATCATGAACTAGGTTTAGACACCATCCTTTATTAAGTACATTTAGTCGTCCCATTGGTTTTATCGTGTTAAAATATCCCTGGCCTGTCCAATCGTGAACTAGATTTAGACACCATCCATTATTAAGTACATTTAGTCGTCCCATTTTGATGAATGTCTTTCTACATTGTAACACCTTCAGGCTTTTGACTGTTAGGAAGACATTACTAACAAGGTGGAGATTCAGAGACAACTATTCAGCAAGCAGAAATCTTGGAACGAAAAGGGAGAAACAACTTCCTTCAGCTGTTCTGAAGGAAGGGGAAGGCGAGATAGGATACCAGAGCTTTTGTCTGTTCCTCTGCCCTGGTGGTGGGGGTCTCGGCTGAGGGTGATCTGGCTGCAGTCAGTGCAACACTGGTAATCATCCTGGACAGCTCTTGTGTTGCCTCAGATCCACCTTCAGAATATTTAGGGTCTAGTTAGAAAGTAAGTAAGATGAACTCAGGTATAGGATCATTAATATGATTGATTTTTTAATATTAAAAATAAACTGGACTCTTAACTGGAAGGGAAGGAAATGGTATAAGAGCATTTTTTGGGCCAGTTGACAAAATGGGAATATGGACTATAGATTCAAAAAAAGTATTGTTGTAATGTCAGTTTCTCTGAATTTGGTAAGTGTTCTTTGGTTATCTAAGAGAATATCCTTGTTCTTAGGAAATACTCATTGAAGTATTAAGGGTAAAGTGGCATGATGCCTGCATTCTACTTTCAAAGGGTTCAGAAAAAGACAAATAATGTGGATATGGGTGTGTAGAATGAGAGACATAATGATAAATATGGCAACGTTAAAAATTGGTGAATCTGGTATACAGATTGCCAACAAACACATGAAAGGATGCTCAACATCACTAATCATTAGAGAAATGCAAATCAAAACTACAGTGAAGTATCACCTCACACAGGTCAGAATGGCCATCATCAAAAAATCTACAAAGAATAAATGCTGGAGAGGGTGTGGAGAAAAGGAAACCCTCTTGTACTGTTGGTGGGAATGTAAACTGATACAGCCACTATGGAGAACAGTATGGAGGTTCCTTAAAAAACTACAAATAGAACTACCATATGACCCAGCAATCCCACTACTGGGCATATACTCTGAGAAAACCAAAATTCAAAAAGAGTCATGTACTACAATGTTCATTGCAGCTCTATTTACAATAGCCAGGACATGGAAGCAACCTAAGTGTCCATCGACAGATGAATGGATAAAGAAGATGTGACACATATATGCAATGGAATATTACTCAGCCATAAAAGGAAACGAAACTGAGTTATTTGTAGTGAGGTGGATGGACCTAGAGTCTATTACACAGAGTGAAGTAAGTCAGAAAGAGAAAAACAAATACCATATGCTAGGGCTTCCCTGGTGGCGCAGTGGTTGAGAGTCCGCCTGCCGATGCAGGGGACGCGGGTTCGTGCCCTGGTCCGGGAAGATCCCACATGCCGTGAAGCGGCTGGGCCCGTGAGCCATGGCCGCTGAGCCTGCGCATCCGGAGCCTGTGCTCCGCAACAGGAGAGGCCACAACAGTGAGAGGCCCGCGTACCGCAAAAAATAACCGTATGCTAACACATATATATGGAGTCTGTGCGGGGAAAAAAAAGGTTCTGATGAACCTAGGGGCAGGACAGGAATAAAGACGCAGATGTACAGAATGGACCTGAGGACACGGGGAGGGGGAAGGGTAAGCTGGAACGAAGTGAGAGAGGAGTAACAGTGACATATGTACCCTACCAAATGTAAAATAGATAGCTAGTGGGAAGCAGCTACATGGCCCAGGGAGATCAGCTCAGTACTTTGTGACCACCTAGAGGGGTGGGATAGGGAGGGTGGGAGGGAGATGCAAGAGGGAGGGGATATGGGGATGTATGTATACATATAACTGATACAGTTTGTCATATAGCAGAAACTAACACAACATTGTAAAGCAATTATACTCCAATAAAGATGTTTTAAAAAATTGGTGAATCTGGGAGAAGAATATATGGAAGTTCCTTATATTAGTCTTGCTATTTTATAAGTTTAACCTATTTCAAAATAAAACATTTTTTTAAAAAACTGCACAATTTGTATATAAATCTGCATTGCTTAAGACATTTCTAGAATCCACTTGAAAGATGGCCTTCTAAGCATTTGTTAGTGATGGTACATCAGTCCTCTAAGGCTTGAATTTTTTAGAAACTACCAAAACCTATTTTCAGCCAAGTATCATAAGTTAAGTAGTCAGACTAACGCATGCTATTTTAGGTATAAAATGTGATATGACCATAAAAGTACAAGACTGTTTTGCTTGTATGATTGATAGATAGTCCTGAAAGTAGTTCTAAAAGATGAATTCTACAGCATATTGATGAATAAGATAAGCAATTTGTAAGGAAGACAGTTCCATTCTAAACCAGCCATATTGCTTCATAGTCACAACTTGTAAAGGACACCTGAGACACATGCTGCATGAAGCAGGGGTGGCCCTCTCAGAGGAGGGTGAGAAGAATATGGATAGGTAATGGGATCATAAGGGTATGTGTGAAACGTACACATAATTAGGGTATCTCCTGAGCCTTTCAGGACTACAGAGAAAAAGAAAAAGGTTTATTTTGGTTTTTGGATTTGTGAGAGTCATTGTTCTTGACCTTCTCAAGGTGATTTTTTTTTTAAGATTTTTTTCCATCATTCTTATTCTTTTTGTTTGTTTTTTCATCTTTATTGGAGTATAATTGCTTTACAATGGTGTGTTAGTTTCTGCTTTACAACAAAGTGAATCAGTTATACATATACATATGTCCCCATATCTCTTCCCTCTTGCGTCTCCCTCCCTCCCACCCTCCCTGTCCCACCCCTCTAGGTGGACACAAAGCACCGGGCTGATCTCCCTGTGCTATGCGGCTGCTTCCCACTAGCTATCTATTTTACGTCATACAGAGTGAAGTAAGTCAGAAAGAGAAAGACAGATACTGCATGCTAACACATATATATGGAATCTAAGAAAAAGAAAAATGTCATGAAGAACCTAGGGGTAAGATGGGAATCAAGGTGATCTTTATGGCTGCCTCACTGCCTGCTTTGTGAAGGTTGCTTGGAATTGGGTAAGAGTAGGAAAGAAATAGGAATCAGAGTGCCAGGGTATATATACACTTAGTTAACAAACCTGACTTTAAAACTGTTTTTTCTCCTTTCCAATCACAGCCAATTTTAGAATCGGGAGCTGTAGAGCTACTTTGTGGATTAACCCAAAGTGAAAATCCTGCTTTACGAGTGAATGGAATTTGGGCTTTAATGGTATGTTTCACAAAGAGAAGGGAGCAGTTATCAAAGTTAAAACTAAAGAATGTGTTTTTGAAATGTCTGGAATTTTCTTTTTTAAAAATCTTGCTCTTTTGGCCCAGTTTTCTAAAGACTTAGGACCTAGAAGACTTCATTCACCTTTCAGATTCAAATGTAAGCAAGTTGCTTGGCCACTGTGTTCCTCGGTTCTCCTGTTTGTTAAGAAAAGCAGACAGGTGTTGAAACTTGACATCTAATTTTGGGGAAAAAAAGGTTTTCCTCCTCATGAACGTATTGATATCTGTATAGCACTGCCTACTTTACAAAGTACTTTCGTGTCTCCTTTATAACGTCTTTGTGAAATAAGCTAGAGAGTACACATATTTTACAGGTGGGTAAGCTAAGCACAGAGCCATTAAATAACTTCCCCAAGGTAACAGAATTGGGGTATACATGCTCAATGATTTCTTAACAGTTTCTAGTAAATAATTTATAATAATCTGAATTCTAAAACTATATAACTATGAAGTCAGAGAACCATTTTTCCTTACAACTTTTTTAAATAAAATTTATTGAAATTGAAAATAGAGTAATTCTCCATGAAGTTTTTAAACATAATTAGAGTAGTTATAATTCAATACTGTGTGCCAGACACTAAACTAGGTGTTTCATATTTGCTATCTCTAATTTTTATTTTACATTATATTGGTATATATCCACCTTACAATTGGGAAACTGGAATGTAGAAGGTAAATGAATCATCTAAGGCCTCACAGCTAATAAATGATGGAAATGGGTTCTGAACCTGTCCCAAGCCCATATTCATCTCCCTGTACTGTGCTATATATCTGCTGTCTTTTCACACGAACTTTGGATGGAAATAATCATCTTCCAAGAAAGCACTGAATGTAGTAGATTCACAGTTATTTTTCTCCTTAACTTACCAGCTTTTGGCACTTCTCTTTCTTGAAACTCTTTCCCAGGACTTAATTTTTTTTTTTCACCTCCCTTTGTACTTAGCCTCCTTTTCAACCTCTTTCTCAGAGAACATTCCCCCGAGTTTCAGTTCCCAGTTTCTACTTCCCTTTACACTACAGTTTCAGGGACTTCATCCATTCTCATGGGTTCAACTCCCCCTAATAGAAGAAGTTGCTTTGGAGTATACGTATCCAGATGGAACTGTACCCTGTTCACCAGGTCTGTCACTTAAATGGCTAATGGGACTTCATTTCAGGGCTCCCTGACAAGCACAGTTTTAATGTTGAAAATTGAATTTATCCCACTCCTCAAATTCATATTAACTATCTTATTGTCATCAATTTCCATATTATCAGTTATTATGTTCTCTGTCCACAAAATATAAAATTCTCTTTGGCCTGGGTATCTTGACACCCAACTCAGTACTCTTTTTGCTCTGCCATGTTGCCTTGTGTTATTAGGTAACTTGATGTTTCATATGTCTTAGATCCTTAATTTTAAGAAGTTCCTGGAGGGCAATAACCACATATTATAATACGTTTCTAGTTTACAAGAGATTTTTTTATACCAAAAGTTGATGTATGAATTATTTGGAATCAGCCATGTTTTTTTTTTTTCCTTCAGACCTATTATAGCTTTAGGTTAAGGTGGGGTAATCCATAATGTGTCCAAAAAGGAGAAAAAGGAGCAAAACAGCTCCTGCCCATCTGGGGCTGCTAGTAGGTTGGATACACCTCCTACCCCCGAGAGCTTCCTGCATGATATGGTCCAGTGGATCAGCACCTAGCATAGAACTGTGAACACAGTAGGTGTTTTCTGCCAGTAAAGTTAACAAAACCCACTACTGGGCTTCCCTGGTGGCGCAGTGGTTGAGAGTCCACCTGCCGATGCAGGGGACGCGGGTTCGTGCCCCGGTCTGGGAAGATCCCACATGCCACGGAGCGGCTGGGCCCGTGAGCCATGGCCGCTGAGCCTGCGCATCCGGAGCCTGTGCTCCGCAACGGGAGAGGCCACAACAGTGAGAGGCCCACGCACCGCAAAAAAAAAAAAAAAACACTACTTATTTTCATGCATAATAAGGGAGTACATTTAAGTCTTTCTCAAAGTGCATGGCACAGTATAGTTGTCAGTAGTCATTTTGTTATTAAAGTGCACACAAGCAACATGATGACCAGAAGGATATTCTCAAAAGTAACCAAGCTCATAGATACAGAGAACAGATTGGTGGTTGCCAGAGGTAAGGGTGGGGATGGGAGAAATGGGTGAAGCATTTGGCTTTTTAATTTAAATAAATTGAATTTTAAAAAATATAATAGTAGATTTTGTATTTATTTGAGAAATCTTAAGACATGCAAATGCCGTGTCAGGAAGTGGTCATAGTGCTCATAGAGGAGTATGTATAGGAGTGACAGTTATCTTTCTTCTGACAGACAGAATTATAGGTGATTAACAGGAGTCAGAAAAATGATGTGACTTAACCTTAAGGATTTTCTGCAGATTCTGTTTATACTTTGAAAATTATCAGAATTACTATTAAAATATAATTTAATAATGCAAATATAGGCATGATTCTTGAAACTTCTTTAATCCTTTCAGAATATGGCATTTCAGGCTGAACAAAAAATAAAAGCAGATATTTTACGAAGCTTGAGTACTGAACAGCTATTCCGGTTATTATCAGATTCAGATTTGAATGTGCTGATGAAGACATTGGGCCTTCTTAGAAATCTCCTCTCTACTCGCCCAGTAAGTAAAATCACCCAGGTTTCCAGATTAGCTACCCCTGCATATGCATCACAAAACATTGCCCGGCCTCTCTGCTCCCATCAACATCTGCCCAGAAGTGTGATTCAAATGCTGCCCCTTCCCAGAGAAGCCAGGAGTTGATGTTTAGACCTGTCACCTTCATAGGTGTTCTGGGAGCTGTTTCACCATATGGCCACCTAACCCTCCACTCCTGCACTGCCTCTCCTCTCGTTCCTCCATGCTGGATGGGAGCCTGCCTTGACTTGTTACTTGATTTGCTGGCCAGGATGGGTTTTCTTGTCTGCCTAAATGACTTATCTCTGGGGCTTCAGCTTCTTTCCCTTTAGAGACTCCTTCTCAGTGCTATTGCGTAGATACCTCCCTGCCCCGCCCACATTGACTGGATTGACCTCTGAAGGTGTCAGCATGGAGAGCAGTGGGCATATGTCACAGCAGGAGAGGCTGAGCCTTGGTGTGGGGTCTTTCTTATTGTTCTCTAATGTTCCCTGAGCAACAGGGTCAGCGGCCTTCAGGCAGATAAAGAAATGTGGGTGGTTCCCTTCTCTGTGCCTCACTTGTTTTCTGAGTCTTCTCTGTACATTGTTTAACTTTTGGAAGTCTTCTGTTCTTTTCTATGGTCTTTTTCTTTGTTCTCCAAATCATAATTGTGGGTTTCCCATTGTTTTGCAGCACATAGATAAAATAATGAGTACTCATGGAAAGCAAATTATGCAAGCTGTCACCCTTATTTTGGAAGGGGAACATAACATTGAGGTCAAAGAGCAGGTATGTGTTCCTTTTTTTTTTTTTTTTTTTTGTAGGAATATCTTCTGAGTGTGAGTGCCAGGAGATATCGTAGTTAGGAGTCTTCTGAAATATTCAAGTCTGCAAAAGACAGGGTGCTGAGATCAGAGGTGCTGTAGAGACAAGAAAGTTCTGAGGGGAGATATCCTTCACCACCCCTTAAACTCTCTTCAAGAATTCCTCCTCTTGGGGCTTCCCTGGTGGCTCAGTGGTTGAGAGTCCGCCTGCCGATGCAGGGGACACGGGTTCGTGCCCCGGTCCGGGAAGATCCCACATGCCGCGGAGCGACTGGGCCGGTGAGCCATGGCCGTTGAGCCTGCGCGTCAGGAGCCTGTGCTCTGCAACGGGAGAGGCCACAGCAGTGAGAGGCCCGCATACCGCAAAAGAAAAAAGAAAAAAAAGAATTCCTCCTCTTGGAATGGAAGAAAACATGACCAGAGTCTATACTTTTACCCTCTGTGTCACGCTCTGTACATACTATTCGTCTCTACAGGGATGGCCACCTCTGACCATCCTAGAGTGAATCCTTTCTCCAGGATTCACTGCTTCTAGCCCTCTATATCACCATGCTCTGAACTCAAATTCCTACAATTCCCTGATGAAATAATCCCTTATGCTGGAGACATCTTTTTTTTTTTTTTTTTTTTTTTTGCAGTACGTGGGCCTCTCACTGTTGTGGCCCCGGACCAGGGCACAAACCCGTTTCCCCTGCATCGGCAGGCGGACTCTCAACCACTGCGCCACCAGGGAAGCCCTGGAGACATCTTTTATTTCTTTATTCTCATGCTTCCCAGTTCCTTATTTCTATCTCATACCCCTACTTTCTGTTGTGTTTCAATAGGGCAAGTTTAAGGTAGGCATGAAAATACAGAGGCTATGCGTTCATCAGGAGACAGTTTGGGAATTACTTTTCTATAGTTGCTGGGATTTATTATAGGATTTTTAACATAGTATATATTTTGTCGTAAAAGGAAAAGTCACCTGCAAACTTAAATTTTTAACACAAGATCTGAAGTTATGGTAATATTCAGCTTTCTGACATAAATGTTGGCTACATGGGTGTGTTCATTTCACAGCTCATTGAGCTGTACACTTATATGTATGGAAGAAACTTGCCCAAGGTCATCATGGAGAGTTGGACCCAAAGTCTAACTGCAGGGCCCACGCTCCTTATCCTCTGTGTTCCTGAGTTAGGGTAGTTCATCAGGCTTCAGAAGAACAGTCCAGGAAGCAAGAGTGGTAGGACTTGGGAGCCGTGTTGGAATTTGTGAGCAGAAAAGGTGATAGATTTGACAAAGTGCTTTTAAGATGGATGTTTTAGGTGATTTCTACTGAAATTCAGTAATAAACAACTATGTTTTTTGCTTAACAAAAATTTAACACAGAAAAACTATGATCTTGTAGGCATCACTGAAATTAGGGTGAATGAGATTTGTTTCTGGAACACAACAATAAAGAAGAGGCAGTGTTCAAAATAAACTGTTCTACCTGGAGAGCATAGAAATTTGTTTACAAAGACAGCTCACCTAGATAGAATTCCACGAACTTGAAAAGCGAAGCAAGGTAGAAAGGTGAGGCAAGATTTGGATGAAGGCAAAAGAAAAGGCCAACAACAATGGGGTGTTTTGGCAGGATACAATGATACCCTCTCACAGATTTGGGTGATGGTCCAGAAGTAGGTGACTCTGGGGAGGCTTAAACTGTCTGGTTTTTAGCTAGAAGTTTAATTCTTCTCAAAAGTATCAAAAGATACATTCTTTTCTTCCGTTTTTATTGAGATATATTGATATACAATAAGATACATGTATTTAAAGCATACAGTGTGATAAGTTGACATATATAAATACCATGAGACAATCACCATGATCAAAATGGCGAGCATATCTATCACTGTCCTTAGATCAGGAACAAGACAAGTATTCCATTGTTACCACTCCTATTCAACATCATACTGAAACTGCTATCGAGTACAGTAAGGCAAGAAAAAGAAATAAAAGGCATACAGATTGTAAAGGAAGAAATAAAACTCTTCCCAGACAACATGAAAGTCTGTGTAGAAAATGTCATGGAGTCAAGCTAAAACTAGTCAGTGAGTTAACCAAGGGCACAAGAAGAATCAATTGTATTTTTATATACTAGCATGAACAAGTAGAAATTAAAATTTTAAAAACACTATCGTTTACAATAGCTCAGAAAAAAATGAAACTATGTATAAGTCTCACAAATTATGTGCAGGATCTGTTTGCTGAAAACTATAAAACACTGATAAAGAAAGCAATCTAAGATCTAAATAGATATATACCATATTAAAATGTCATTATATATTACCCTTTACATATGTTGTTGGATTCAATTTACTGAAATTTGGTGAGGAATGTTTCACATCTATATTCATGATACTGGTGAATAGCTTTCTTGTGATGTCTTTGTCTGGTTTTTGATATTGGAGTAATGCTTGCCTCGGGGAATGAGGTGGAAGTGTTCTCTTCAATTTTCTGCAAGAAAATTTGTGAAGAATTGGTCTTCTTTCTTTCTCAAATTATGGTGGTATGTACCAGTGAAGCCATCTAGACCTGGTGTTTCTTTTGTGGAAAGGTGTTTAGCTACAAATTCAATTTCTTTTATAGAAATAGAACTATTCAGTTTATCTGTTTCTTCTTGAGTGAGCTTTGACATTATGTCTTTCAAGAAATTTGTCCATTTCATCTATGTTTTCAAATTTATTAACATAAAATTGTTCAAAATATTCTCTTATGTTTTTAAAGTCTGTAGTATTCTTTGCAGTGAACTGTCTTTTGTACTTTATATTGGTAATTCCTTTTTTCCTGATTCAGTCTGTCTAGAGGTTTATCAATTTTATTGATCTTCTCCAAGAAGCAGCTTCAGTTTCATTGATTTTCCCCCCCACCTTTATTTTTCTATTGTCTATTTCAGGGGTTGGCAAACTTTCTACAAAGGGCAAGACAGGTATTTTAAGTTTTGCAGGCTATACAGTCTCTGTAGCAACTTCTCAACTGTACTTTTTTTTTTTTAACATCTTTATTGGAGTATAATTGCTTTACAATGGTGTTTTAGTTTCTGCTTTATAACAAAGTGAATCAGTTATACATATATCCCCATATCTCTCCCCTCTTGCGTCTCCCTCCCTCCCACCCTCCCTATCCCACCCCTCTAGGTGGTCACAAAGCACTGAGCTGATCTCCCTGTGCTATGTGGCTGCTTCCCACTAGCTAGCTATTTTATGTTTGGTAGTGTATATATGTCCATGCCACTCTCTCACTTTGTCACAGCTTACCCTTCTCCCTCCCCATATCCTCAAGTCCATTCTCTAGTAGGTCTGTGTCTTTATTCCCGTCTTACCCCTAGGTTCTTCATGACCCTTTTTTTTTTCTTAGATTCCATATGTATGTGTTAGCATATAGTATTTGTTTTTCTCTTTCTGACTTACTTCACTCTATATGACAGACTCTAGGTCCATCCACCTCACTACAAATAACTCAGTTTCAGGTTTTTTTATGGCTGAGTAATATTCCATTTTATATATGTGCCACATCTTCTTTATCCATTCATCTGTGCTCTTCTAACCTGAAAGCTGGTATAGACAATGTGTGTAAGCACATAGACATGGCTGTCTTCCAGTAAAACTTTATTTACCAAAACAGGCATTGGGTTGGGTTGTATTTGGTCCACAGGCCATAATTTGCCAATCATTACCTCTATATCATTGATTCCAGTTGTTCATATGAGTGTGTGTGTGTGTTGCTTTTATCTCTGCTCCCTAGCTCATGTGTTAAATTGGCTTGGCCCATGAACTAAATCAGTCTCTTTAAGATTTGGTTTCTTGTCTCCTGAGAATATTTACAGAAGGAGTACGTGGGCTTCAAAGCAGAACTCTAGGTCACTCTGCCATGCTGGACAAGCCTGAGGATGCATAGGTGTATTCTAACACTCCAGGAAGGGGAATCACTTGCCTATCTTGCTGGCCTAGGCTATTCTGAGGACTATTTCCTGAAATCCCCCCTTATACCCACTGTCTTAGTAGGTAAGAGAGGGGTGGTTCTTCCCTAGGTGAGTCTAAATTCTCTTCCATGGTTAGAGTCCAAATCTGTTTTTCCCCCTTGCTTTCCCCTCAGTCCTGAAAAATTCAAGGGTGTTGTGCATGTCAAGACTTCTGACAGGCTCACCATGTACCGGATCACTGTGAAATCTGATGTCTTCCTCAGATCATCTCTCTCCCACTTCTGGGGCATATCAAGGTCTCCTCTTCATGATTTAAGTACGAATGAATAGTCCCCCAGTGCCTTGGATCATAAATTGCATTTTCTGTTTCCTGTATCCTAGAGGCAGCCTTTTTTGGTTCAAACCTCAGGACTCACTCCTTAACAATCTAGTTACTGCAGTGCTATAATCTAGGAAAAATAAGATCACACACCCTTTAAGATATCTGAGGGTTTGGGCCATAGTAAGAAAACATTCTCCTCAGTTAGCTATAACCTGCAAGCTTAATTAGCTTAAGTCTAGCAAAGAGAAAGGTTAAAATTGGAGAAAATTATTTGAATCCAGGCACCATCTCCACCTCTCGTCACTTTCTTTGAGTAATTCCTTACTCTGCTCCTGGACTCAGTGTCACTTCCTCCAAGAAGCCTTCCCTGACCCTTGCATTATCACACAAATGCACTTAGTACTTTCTCAGTTCTGTTTTTTTTTTTTTTTACATCTTTATTAGAGTATAATTGCTTTACAATGGTGTGTTGGTTTCTGCTTTATAACAAAGTGAATCAGTTATACATATACATATGTTCCCATATCTCTTCCCTATTGCGTCTCCCTCCCTCCCACCCTCCCTATCCCACCCCTCCAGGTGGTCACAAAGCACCGAGCTGATCTCCCTGTGCTACGCGGCTGCTTCCCACTAGCTATCTACCTTACGTTTGGTAGTGTATATATGTCCATGCCTCTCTCTCGCTTTGTCACAGCTCACCCTTCCCCCTCCCCATATCCTCAAGTCCGTTCTCTAGTAGGTCTGTGTCTTTATTCCTGTCTTACCATTAGGTTCTTCATGACATTTTTTTTTCTTAAATTCCATATATATGTATTAGCATACGGTATTTGTCTTTCTCTTTCTGACTTACTTCACTCTGTATGACAGACTCTAGGTCTATCCACCTCATTACGAATAGCTCAATTTCGTTTCTTTTTATGGCTGAGTAATATTCCATTATATATATGTGCCACATCTTCTTTATCCATTCATCTGATGATGGACACTTAGGTTGGTTCCATCTCCGGGCTGTTGTAAATAGAGCTGCAATGAACATTTTGGTACATGACTCTTTTTGAATTATGGTTTTCTCAGGGTATATTCCCAGTAGTGGGATTGCTGGGTCATATGGTAGTTCTATTTGTAGTTTTTTAAGGAACCTCCATACTGTTCTCCATAGTGGCTGTACCAATTCACATTCCCACCAGCAGTGCAAGAGTGTTCCCTTTTCTCCACACCCTGTCCAGCATTTATTGTTTGTAGATTTTTTGATGATGGCCATTCTGACTTGTGTGAGGTGATATCTCATTGTAGTTTTGATTTGCATTTCTCTAATGATTAATGATGTTGACCATTCTTTCATGTGTTTGTTGGCAATCTGTATATCTTCTTTGGAGAAATGTCTATTTAGGTCTTTTGCCCATTTTTGGATTGGGTTTGTTTTTTTGTTATTGAGCTGCTTATAAATTTGGGGGATTAATCCTTTGTCCTCAGTTGTGTTTTTACCTCAGTTGCACCACAGTGAAATGTAATTGTGTACTGGCTTTGGAGTTAGGGAGAGTGTCTTATTCCTGTCTCAGCCTGTTGCCCAGTGGAGTGGGCGGAGTGCATGCACATTATAGGTGCTCGGCCAACGTTTGTTGAACTGCTAGGGCTGTCACTGGCTCAGTGTCCCTGTCACCATCCATTCACTTTTACCTTAATCCTTGCCTCTTGCTGGTCTGGCTGTGAGAATGTAACAGCCAACGAGAACAGTCTTTTCCTCCAGTACCAGCGTGCTGATTGTCCTCATAATGAGACTGTCCTGCCAGCTGGCACAGGCTCCCTCTATCCTCCACATTAGGCCAGCCTGGACTAAGCTTCTTCACACATTTTGCTTCCCTTTCTGTTCCTCCGGTAGGGTTCAAAAAAGTCAAGAGGTCCTCATTGCATGTGGCTAGTGGACGGGGATCCAGAAGGTCATGAGCTTGGAAGCAAGTGGTATTTGGAAGGGGAGGTAGGGGGGAGTTATAACACCTTTGAAGTTTCTACCAAAGAGACTACCTCTTTGAAGAAACCTTGTGGGTTAGTAGCAAGAGCTTCTCTTAAAAATGAAATTTTCAAGAAAATATGAATAAATTACATTTTCCCTATGATTTATGTGCTAGCATGAACTATGGCTGCCTTTGCCTAGCAGTGATGGTTTATGCCCAGAAAGAAGCCACTGAAACATTTGGGCTCTCTTTTAGCTAAGGCAGACTTTCCTTAGATGTGGTTACTTTTGTTGGCAATGACGTTATGAGATAAGAAATCAGGGCATTCAGAGTGGAACCTGTGAGAATCCATGTACTTCAGATGGGAAATTGCCTAAGTTCTTGAGAGAGCTTGAGTCTGAGGACTTCAGAGCTTTCCTGATCGCTGGCCCTTTGTTCTTTTCCAGACACTGTGCATCCTAGCCAACATAGCAGATGGGACAACGGCAAAAGAACTTATTATGACCAATGATGACATCCTGCAGAAAATCAAGTATTACATGGTAGGCCTTTGTCCCCTTCATGGCTCCACACTAGCTGCACGTGAGAAGGCAAGCACTGTAGCACTGTTAGCTCAAAACGAATTGTGCAGAGATTAAACAAAGAATAGACTCCTCCGTAACCGATTCCAGAAACTCTTCCATCCTGAAGGGAAAAACGACACCAGGCTCTTGAAGCTTGTGCCATTCCCCACCCTATCGTCTGATTGCCTTCCTCTTACACAGTGAGAGCTTGGGCTTGGCCTTCTCTCAGTGCCCCCAAAACTTCCCTCTCAAAGCTTCAGTCCTATACAGATGAACCCTCTAGCCTATGGTATCTCTGGCTCTTGTTCTTTGATTATCTGCTTTCAGTCACAATCTGCTACGTACTTGCAAACACCTCAGCCACCTACTGCCACGGCCATACCCGGGATCTTGTCATCACCAGAATCTGCCCATTGCCAAAATCTGGAAATCAAACATCCATCCTCTTTTCATTCTGTCAGCGTCTCCTAGCAAAACCCTAATCGTGGATGAACGTGTCTTCTCTTTGCCTCCTTGTCGGAGTTAACAACTGCAGAGAAAGGCACAGAACCAGGCTGACTGGTTTCATGTTAAATTCACACTTACAAAACCCACATGGGCACTCAGCACTGCCTGGTACCCTCCTGTGATTCTCCAGCAAGCTAGCACCTCCATTCTCCAGAAGAATAGGTTCTTACTTTCTCCTCATTCTTTAAACCTCACCTCTTATCTCCCTCATCACTCTTAGTGGTGACCTCACCTTTTGTTTTACTAAGAGAATAGAAGCCAAAATCCTTCAGCAGTTCCCTATTACACCTTGAATAAAATCCATCCCCCCACTTTTTTTTTTTTTTTTTTTTTTGTGGTACTCGGGCCTCTCACTGTTGTGGTCTCTCCCGTTGCGGAGCACAGGCTCCGGACGCGCAGGCTCAGCGGCCATGGCTCACGGGCCCAGCCGCTCCGTGGCATGTGGGATCTTCCCGGACCGGGGCACGAACCCGTGTCCCCTGCATCGGCAGGTGGACTCTCAACCACTACGCCACCAGGGAAGCTCCCATCCCCCCTTCTGATGGCCTGTGCAGTCCTATATGACCTGACTCATCTGTATCCCCCAACTTCTCTCATTCCCCTCTTCCCTTTGTTCACTACACTGACCTCTTTCGACTCCTGGAAGAGGCCATGCATGTTCTTTTCTGCCTCAGAACCTTCACACATGCTGGCTCCTCTGCCTGGAATACTGTTCTCCCCGTGGGATGCCTTCTCGCCTCTCAGATCTTAGCTCTGCTAACACTTCCTTGTGGGCTCTCATCTGCGTGGGTTATTCTTTGTTACGGCATAATTGAGTGAAGTACTCCCTTCAGAGCACTTAGCTCAATTATCGCAACATATAGTTGTTTGTTTGTGTGCCTACCGACTGTAAGCTCCCTGAGGGTAAGGACTGTATCAGTTCTGTGCACAATTGTATATCCATGACCCTGTACAGTGCCTGGCCTTTAGTATATGCTTAGTAAGTATTTGTTGAATGAAAACCATACTGCTTCAACTGGGAACTCCCTTATCTTTCCAATACCAGATCCACATAGTATCTCTGTAATGTTCTGAAAGCTTCTCTGGACTTCCCATACCCATTGAGGTACACCTGTCTCTCTGCTGCTGTTCAGAGCCAGACTTAAGAGCGTCTTCTGCGTGTGCTGTCTCCTTCCTCACCACTAAATTCACTCTTTAGCCCACTTCATCTGGCCTCCAACCCCATTGCTCAACTGAAACTGTTCTGGTTAAGGTCACCATCCTATTATGCCAAGTCCAAAGGATGGTTTTCTCTCCTCAACTTTCCTCACTTATAGTGAATTTCAGCACAGCTGTTTCCTCCTCCTGGAAACATTCTTTTCTCTTGGCCTCCATTCCATTATGCCTCCCTGCTTAGCCCTGGACCTTTATCTTTGCTCTCGCACATGTACTATTGAGGTTGATGGTTCATACCCTTTGTTGCATGGTGGAGGAATCTTTCAAAGACTGTTGCCTTGCCCCTTTCCTCCTGAGATTCTGATTTAATGGTTCTGGGGTGTAGCCTGGGCATCAGTGTTTTTTTTTTTTTACAGTTCCCCAGGTGGTTCTTAGGTATAGCCAGAGCTGAGAACCACTGGTTTAGGGAATCTCATCCACTCCCATGGCTCTTGCTGTCATCCCTATTCTTTGTTTGGTTTCTGGGCTCCAGTTCAGTAGTCAGTTTTGATAAATAGATTAGGCATTATCTTACTTACACTGTCATGGTATCAAGCAGTACAAAACACAACCACAATAATGGTTACTGGCCTTCAAAAGCCATGACAACAAGCTTCCCTGATGGTGTCTACAGCTTTACAAATGCTGGTTCTTTTCTTAGTGGGCAGGAGGGGGTAGGGGAGCAAGGTCTGAGGGTCACACGGAGGGTATTCTCCAGCCTAGACCTCTCTTCTGAACTCTGGACTTGTATATCTTCCTGCTTACTCAGCATCTCTCTGTGGCTGTCTGAAGCTTCTTGAGGTTGGTGTTTAAAAATCGATTCTTAAGTATCTCCCCTAAACCTAAATTTCTCCCCTCCTGGCCTTTTCCATCTGAGTAGAGTGGCTCTGCCATCTACCCATTACTCACACCAAGGAGTCAGTCTTTATTTCTCCAGCTCCTTCGTCTCGTAATCCAGTTTATCAGTAGGTCCTGTTAGCCCAGCCCCTAGCCGTTCTGGATGCTGTTGACTTCTTTCTGTCGCCGCTGCTCTCACCCTAGTTCAAGCCATAGCCTCTCATACCTGACTGACCATAACAGCCTCCCAGACACCTCAGCACTGTCACTCCAGTCCCTTCAGCCTGGGTAACCTTCTAAAAATGTAAATCAGGTGTTGTCCCTCCACTGCTTAAATCCTTCAGGGCTTCCTGTCAACTCAGAATGAAATCAGTCCTTACTCTGGCCCGCAAGGGCCTACAGTTTAGCCATGCCTACATCTCTGAACTAATGTTACTCTACTTTTCCTTCTCAATATGCATAAGCTCTACAGTTTCTTCTTACCTCAAACCTTTTCGCAGACTTTTCCCTCTTCTTGGTACCTCTTGCTCTTTGTACACCTGTTCAAAGAGCACCTTTGTTCTTCCTATTTTTTATTCTTCCTCTGTATAAATATTGCCTCCTTCAAAGAGATCTTTTCTGTCCATTTCACTTAAAATTAGGTTCCCACCCCTCCACCCTCCAGTTTTCCCTATCACAGCAATTTGTTTCCTCAAAAAATGTTTATTGAAGGATGGATGAACTTATATGTAGTAAATACTTACTGTTGTATTATAAATAAGTTCATTTATTCAACAAATACTCATTGCTGGCCTGATGCTGGGAGCAGATGACACATTTTATTCTGTTTTGTCTTAGTGGAGCCCCAACTGGACAGCTCTCTAAAAGTCTTGGCAGGTAGGAGGGAAAAAGAATCACCAACCATAGAATTCTAATGAAGGAAGGCATGTGCTTTTCTTTGTCTCTGCTTAGTTCAGATATAGTTCTACCTGGCAAGACGCGTCTGTCTCAGCCTTCAAGAGACTGTTGAACATATATCGTGTCATGGTATTTCACAGATATGCATAAGTTATTTAAGTGTAGTGGGGACTTTCTTTTTTTAATTGACCAATTAAAAAATCATCTGTAACACAGAGATCGGACTTGTGGTTGCCAAGGGGGGGGATGGACTGGGAGTTTGGGGTTGGTCGATGCAAACTATTACATTTAGAATGGATAAACAACAAGGTCCTACTGTATAGCACAGGGAACGATATCCAGTCTCCTGGGACAAACCATAGTGGAAAAGAATATAAAAAAAGAATATATATACATGTATAACTGAGTCACTTTGCTGTACAGCAGAGATTGGCACCGCATTGTAAATCAGCTATACCTCCGTTAAAAAAAATCATCTGGAAAGATTGTTTTACCACTGGGTCCTCTTTCATTTAGGAGAAAGCACTGTATATGGACAAATAATAACTTAAGCAAAAATGGTTGTACTTTCAGTACATAAAGAGAAATAAACCAGAAGTGTGTTTCAGGAAGATAGGAGGCTCCTTAAGAATAGTAGAGACTTAGTCAAGTTTTTGTGATGTGCCTATAGAAATAAGAGTACTTTGAGTCAGATACTCAGTAGCCAAAGAGATGAATACTAAGTGCACATCCATTCCGTTTATTGGCCCTGCATGTTTCCTCCCGTAGAGAAAGCATAGTCGAAAGCACAGACTTGTCATATGCCAGTGTTCCTGTGTGTATGGGTTGAGTGATAAATTGCAGACTGCACCTGTGGCCCTAGAGGTGTTTTGTGTGGCCAGCCAGAGGGTTTCTGAAATTTGAGTGTGAATGTCTTTTGGCAAGGCTTCACTCCCCAGTGTGCCGGATTTCCTACCATTCTCTTGTCTTTAGCCCGGCCTGTTCACCCATTAGTACTAATTTTGTGGCCCCTCAAGACATTTGGGTTTGAGGTCCCTGCTTCAAACTTTTAGGCTATTGGAATTGCCTGTGGTACGTTACCAAAAATTACCTCAAATGAGATTACCTCTATTTTTGTTTCCTTTTCTGCATCAAATAGGGTCATTCACATGTCAAATTGCAGCTTGCTGCTATGTTTTGTATATCAAACCTCATATGGAATGAAGAGGAAGGTAAGAGATTGGTGAGATTTGTTCTGAAGAAAATTATGGGAAGGAAGCTCTTGCACAGGAAAGGCATCAGGTGCCCCTGAAATCCTGGGTAGAGGCACCACTCACTGGCCCCCAAGCCCCCAACCGTGTCACCTTGGTATGAATGAGAATCCATGGGTCTAGTTAACACTGAGCCCCACCGTGGAGTCAGCACTGTTCCAGATTACTGAACGTGAGGGTGGAGGAGACCGTAGGGAAGTGAGTGACAGTCCTTGTCCTTGAGAGGGCTGAGGAGGAGGATGGTGAGATGCGCTTGAAGATGAGAGGTGAGGGTGGGCAGGAGGGTCGGCCTTTCACTGTGAGCAGGGGCCGCACATAGAAGGACGACAGGCAGATAAGCTTAATGGAGAAGAGGGTGCGTTGGTGAGAAGGGAGAGACACACTGTGCCTGGTGGGGCAGCCAGTCTGCGAGGAGGCCCCTATAGCTCTCCACCTTGACTGTGCATTAGAATCACCCAGGGACTTTTGCACCAGCCAGTTAAATCAGAATCTCTGGGGTGGTCTCCAGACGTAAGTGGTTTTTTTAATTCCCCAGGTGATTCCAATGTACAGCTAAGGTAGTGAACACGTGCGGGAGAGCAGTGGGTCTCAGTGCTGGGTTGGCTGCGTGAGAATCACCTGAGGAACTTTGTAAAATGCAGATGTCTGGGCTCTACCCCTAGAGATTCTGGTTCACTGGGTCTCAAGAAGGTGAATGCATGAGTGAGTCACTGTGGGCTCTTCAGGGGTGGAGGAAAGAATCCAGGAGAATTATCCTCCTTAGCACTGTGTCCAGAACAAAGTGGAAGGAGGAAAAACTGCATTCAGCGTGCAGGCCGAGAGACCAAGTAACAGCCGGGTACCAGGGAAACAAGCTGCCCTCAAGGAGGTCCTAGTCTAGTTGGAAGATAGAACACAGCAGTGTGGAGTTGGAACTGCCACGTGCTAAGAGGCAGCCGGAAGTGCTGGGAGGTCCGAGGAGGGTGGAAGAGAATGGAAGGGGAAAACAGGACTGGTTTGGGGTAGGAAGAGCCTGGCTAAGTATGTCCAGAAAGAAGTGATGAAGATGGGGCCTGGTGGCAGGGCCTCGTGCCAGGCTGAAGAAGCTGACTTTGACCCTGTGGTCCATGGAGAAATTAATCCAGCAGCAGAACCCAGATGGACTGCGGGAAGGAGGGTCAAGAGGCAGGGAGACCAGTTAGAGCACTGTTGGAGAATCCAAGCATGAGGGGATCTGGCTGCACTGGGGAGAGTGGAGGGCGAGGGGGCGGAAGGGGAGAGGGCAAAGGACACTGGTAAGGCTCCCGATTGTTGGCTGTACATTAAGGAGAGAGCAATTGCCTGGGCCATGTTCCCAGTAACCTGCTAGCTTTCATCTCTCAGGCTCACAAGAACGCCAGGATAAATTACGAGACATGGGCATCGTAGATATTCTGCACAAACTGAGTCAGTCACCAGATTCAAATCTTTGTGACAAGTGAGTATCAAAGTAAAAGGGCCTTGCTTTGGGGTATGTTGCATTCTTTTATGACAGGGTTTGAATTGCTTAGTAAGTCACATAGCCAAACTCAAAATCTTTTAGATTCTTGGATTCCCTTTTTCATCTGTGAGTCAACTGTGTGACATTTGAGTAAGAGATAAACTAATAATTAGCAGATTATTAAAGATTCTCATCTTACTCTGAATTGACATGAGCCCAGGCCACCTTAGTGGGACTCTGGAGAGGATCCAGAGGTTATTCCCTTTCAGTCCCTCGATCATTAGAATAGAAATGCGTGTGGCCTTTTGGAGAGCAGAAATGAAGGCCAATTATAAAAACATTCATTAGCTCAAAACCTCACTGAGCGCCTGCCTTGTGCCAGCCTGGCCTGGCTGCTGGGGATGCAGCAGTGACCACTAAGGAGTCCCTGTCCTCAGAGAGCTCACCTTTTCTGGGGGAGGCGAGAGTCACAGTCAGAGACCCCTCTAAGCTCAGGATAACCGAGATTGTTTTTCCTGGCTGTGGACCCTTCTTATAACACAGCCTTCGTTTTCCAGCTCACTTTCATTCTCCACGCTCGCGAGCAGGGCTCAGAGTGCTCCATGGTCTGGCTCTGCCTTCCTTGTGCTGCCCCCTCCCCTGTGCCCACCCTGTGCTCCAGCCACACCTGCCCTCTTACAGTATCACCCCTTCAGGCATTTACACCTTCTGTTCCATCTGATTTGCCATCCCAGTCCCCTCGCCTCTGAATCCCCATTCATTCAACAAATATGTGTATATATTTTAATACCAACCTTACCAGGCACCGTTTCAGGCATCGGCGATATAAGGGTGAATAAAATTGATGACAACCTTGCCCTCATGTAACTTACATTCTAGTACAGAAGACAGATAATAAGCAAATGATTATGTAATATGATAGCAGATAATGAGAGGTACTACGAAGGTATAAGCAAGGGTGAGGGAATGGAAAGTAAGAAAGCTTCTTGTGGTATAGATTAGTCCCAGCCTTTCCGAGGATGTGACATTTGATCAAAGACCTGGGTGAAATGAGAGAGTCTTCCAGGCAGATGCTTAGAATAGTATTCCAGACAGGGGACAGTGGGTTCAAGGCCCTGAGGCAGGAATGCTTGAATGTTCAAGAAACAGCAGGAAGACCAGTGGGGCTGGGGAAAAATGAGCGAGGGGGAGAGTGGTAAGAATTGGACACAGGGAGGCAGTGGGAGCAACTGAAGAGCCTGGTAGACTGTGGCAAGGACTTTGGATTTTATCCGGATTTTAATAGGAAGTCAGTCATTAGAGAGTTTTGAGCGGAAGAGACAGTATCTGATTCAAATTTTTAAAAGATGGCTCTGATGGCTGTGTAGAGAGTGGTCTGTAGTAGGGCAGGAATGGAAGCAGGGAGACCAGCTAAAGGCCGTTACAGTCGTGTTAGATAAGGGATGAGGGTAGTAGTGCTGGGAGTATTGAGAAGTGATTGGATTCAGGATTTAATCTAAAGGTAGAGCCAACAGGTTTGCTCATGGATTTGATGTAGGATGTTAAAGAAAGAGAGGAAAGGGAATTGCCTAGAGTTTTAGCATGAGCAACTGAATAGAGGATTTGCCAAGATGGTCATTTGCCAAGATGGTGAAGAATAGAAGAGAAGTGGGTGAGGGTAGGGAGAATCAAGGGTTCTTGTTTGGTGTGCCAACTTTTGGATGCTATTAGATATCCAAGGGACTCGGGAGAGTGGGGCTGAAGATATGAGTTGGGGTGGTATATAAAGCCCTGGAGCTGGCTGAAGTCACTTAGGGAGAATAAACGAGAGGAGAGAAGACAGGAGGGTTAAGGACCATACTCTGGGACACCCCACTGCCACCTTTAGGGGAAGATGAAGAAGGTCCAGCAAAGCAGCAGGAAGAACAACCGGTGAGGCAGGCAGAGACCCAGGTGCACAGGTGTCCTGAAAGCAAGGGCGGAGAACGCCTGCACAATGGCCATCCGTCCTTCAAAACTCAAATCAGGTTGTCACCTCCGTGGAAAAATCTTGCTGGATCCTTCTGCACCCTGGCTCCCAGGCCTTGCTAAGGACCCCTCTGTGCTCCCGTAGGACACAACACATGGTGTTGTGGCTATCAGC
This sequence comes from Leucopleurus acutus, assembly GCF_964270905.1. Lineage (NCBI taxonomy): Eukaryota > Metazoa > Chordata > Mammalia > Artiodactyla > Delphinidae > Leucopleurus > Leucopleurus acutus. Next base: position 125,356,299 of record NC_139147.1, on the reverse strand, counting down.
TTGCTTATCTGCTCCACAGAAGGGAAGAGGCACTTGTTTAATTGTTCCTCAAGTGAATGGCTGGGCCAGATGGAGCACAAAGAGCTGGGCCCCCTTCCTCCCTGAAGCTTGCCATCCAGTGTGTTAAGGACAAATCCCCGAATAGCTGCAGCCCCCACCCTGCTGCTCAGATGAGTGTTCCATCAAAGGCAAGTCAGGGCCGGCCACATGCTCAAGGTGGGATTTGAGCTGTACCTTGAGGACGGGAACCTTCATGTCTACCTCCACAGCAGTAGTAACAGCTGCTGGCTTAAATGACAGGCTCTGTCAGCCCGTCTCTTCTGGCCGAGAGCCAGACTATTCCCTGGGTTTCTTTTCTTGTGTTTGTTCAGAAATTAAAATAGTTCTGCTTAAAATCATCTCTGGGATGACCTGGAAAGAGGCCTCACCAGCATGAAGTGGGATAGTTTTAAGCCCTGGCCTGCATTTCTTAGACCAATCTGGTACTGTTTCCCCAATTTCTGTGGCACATACGTTGTCAGCAGTTCTTAAACCCCATTAAAAGGGTCAGGGTCTGAGCTACTCTACCTCAGTCCATTTAAGGAAAGGTGACCTTGCCTACAAAACCATCCATCTGAAAGACTCCTTAGATATTAATAGATAGCAGAAAGATAATGAGGGCACAGTCTCTGAGGTCCGATATAATCAGATATAGCCAAACCCTTAGAAAGATCCAGAAGGAGTCTGAATTGACGATTTTAAAGAGTAATACAGAATTTCGATCAAGACCCTCATGTGGGCTTTCCCATCATAGTAAAAGTCTGTTACCTAAAGCCAACATCTTTCAGGTTCTTTGTCTTTAAGGCTTTGTGATCCTTTGACTTTCAGACACTTACAGATGAGGAGCTATTGCTAACTAGGCCTCTCCACCCCAGCCTCAGAGGGCCTCAGGTTTGTGAAGTTATGGTCAATAAGAGGTAGCCTGTGGCATTATTCATAAACTTATTTCCTAACACAACGACCTTGTAGAACCCAACTTGCTCATAACTTGGAGTGGTCTGTATGGAGCTCTCTGTTCTGATGAACTGGACTATTTGCAACTGTCATCTTTACAGAGTCTTAAATAATTGCAAGAATATCCCTTAGCACACCTCTTTTAAAACTGTGGATTGTATCCATTACTGCAGCAAAGAAACTGCGCTTGAGTCCAGCTTATCGCTGCCCAATCTGCTTTGGTATACTTTCATCAGCTAATAGTAACAGAAAAATTTAACGTTTTCTTTCCATAACTTAGAAGGGGATATCATTGCCAAAATCTGACTTCCTAACTTCCACAATTGCAGCCTTTACCAAATCATGATGGGAGAGTAAAGGAGGCCTTCTGAGTCCCAGCTCAAAGGAAGGCACTTTAATAAGGATCAGGATAGGTTAAGGCATTGCCCACATTGCACCTTTTCCTCTCCAGCTAGCTAACTTTTTCCCTAATCACTGTAACAACCCACATCCCACATCAGTCAGTGTTATCAGGCATAATGAGAAGAATGGGATAAAATTGTAACCTCCCTTCCTCGGTTCTGAGGCATTTGAACCACCAGACAGCCTCATCCCAGGGGCTCTTTGCCCCTCCCACGCACCTTCTAATCAGCCCCTACCCACCTCTTCCTGGGTCAGTGTTCCTCTTAGCTTCCCAGAACCCTAAGTGTCCTCCCCAGTGTCCTGCAGCACTAGATAAAACCTTCATGGCAATAGGAGAAAGTCAAGAATCCCAGATCCATCACAACTATATGCCATTGACAAAGGAAGATTATAGAATGTCACTGGGTTGCAGCAGCTATAAGAACAAGAGCAGGACCACAGGAAGAGGATGTAGCCAGCATGGGTTTGACGTGTGTGCTGACCACAGATCTCTGCCCTTTACGGTAGGTGTCCCACTTACCTACCGTAAGTAGGTACCCGATTCCCTTGGGGGCCCTACCTTTTTAGACTTTCCCGGCTACCATGTTTGAACCATGGGCTTTTTACCTTAATTACACTTCTGAGATGACGGCTAACAGGAGCTTTGTGATTGCAGGGCAAAGATGGCACTGCAGCAGTACCTGGCGTGATGGGAACGCCCTGGGCGCCTGCGAGCATCCCACATCCTTGTTAAAGGAAGTACAGGAACTAGCCTCATTTGATTCCTTCTATTTGCACAAGTCACCTTGGACTGCAGGGAGCTGTTTTGCAAAAGCAATTTGGTAGGCTTAGATCTCAAATTCACCTTGAGAACATTTTTTTGAGGTAGTAATTTCCTCAGAGGACTGTTGTGTTTTGTTTTGTTTCTTTCTGAGCTACCTGGACTCTTTATTAGAACAATCAATTATTTTCCTTTGGACCTACAATTTTTTGCCTATGCTGCAGCCACTTTGTGAGTGAGAATGGCTGTGCGTGCGTGTGTGTGTGTGCGTGCGTGTGCGCGTGCGTGCACGTGGGTCAGGATGAATGGACGTGTGTGTGTGAGGGATACCTCAAAGTTTTCTTTTCTTATTTTGTGTGAAAATCTCTTTTCTACAGATTTTCCAGGGTTTAAGCATTGCTTGCTGTATAAAAATCTTTACTGAATTATATACAGTTTGAATGAAATGTTATTTTAAAAACAAAACGATTGTTAAGTGTTCCATAAAGGTTATGTTGGATTTTGGTCAGATGAATATTTGTAAGTAAAAAATATATGCATTTCTGAACCTCAACTTACATAGATTTTCTTTATAAAAAACAAAAAAAGAAAAAAACAAAACGAAAAGGTTGGCTATAGTTGGCCTGAATAACAGGCACGATATATGGTGCTGTGCAAAATAGTAAGCTAGCATCTTATACTGCCGTCAATATCAGCAGGTACAGAGCCTCTTTTCAGCCTAATTCAGTAAGCTCTCAGGCTTCCAAGTCAGATGGACAGGGTGGAGTGGAGTGAGGCGACAAATACACCATAGGTTTTTTGAAACATCAAAGGGAAGTATAACTACTGATAGTGAAAGCCCAGCCATGACTGGTGGGCTATGCTTGGCAGGAACTGAGCACCGGGAGCCTCCCAGCTGCCCTAAATCCTGTCACTGGTATAGCAATATATGGCAGGATTTAGAACCAGTCATGGAACCTTAAGCTCCAACTAAAGTAGGTCATCACTTCGTGGAAACAAAGTCCGATCACCTTGTGCTTCCTGAAACAGCATATATCACTGTGAAACTAAAGAACGTCCTACAGACGCATCTGTAGGAAGAAGCAAAGAACAGGATAGTTTAGAAAGCTGTTTTTCTCTTGGCTATATTCAGCAAATTCTATATACTTGTCACTCAGGACTGCTATTCAGTGTGTGCTTTTGTAAAATGAGATGGAAATTTTAGTAAGCGACGCGGCTAAGATTTTTTCCTGCATGAAGCCCAAAGCACTGACGTTTGAGAGAAGGGAAGGGGGTCTCCCCAGGAGGACCGCAGTTGACCGCCTTTTCCAGCCACTACTGCTTAGCCCTTCGGCAGCCCTCAGCTTGGCACACGCTCCAACTTCTGGGTCCGCTTCAAGGTGAACTCAAGGAGGTTGCTCTTGACTGTTTAAAGGTACAACCAGCCTCGCTTTTCCCTTTGCTCTGCGAAGTTCAAAGGCATCGCGGCCAGGAAGCGAGGTCTGCGGCCCAGAAGCTTGCCCTGAGTGCGTGCACCCGACGGGTTCCCCAGCCCACCAGCCGCTCCTGACGGGGCACCCCATCACCAACCTGCTCCTTCCCTGGAAGAGTTAAATATGTTTGATTGCAAATGAATGTTTTTAAAGTGTATTTAATGCCGTTTTTTTCTGTTCTCAACACGACCACCCAAGATTCAAACACAGAGATTTCCAAGTTGTTATTTTTTCAGAACATTACCGATTTAAAAATCTGTCACAACAGGAACTTGGGTTTTGTGCAACCATCAGAGTGCTAATGTGCAGAAGCCAGTTTAAAGAAAATGGAGTGTATTGGGGGAAAAGCCTTACTTAGGCCCACTCATTGGCATTGCTAGTACTGGGAAAATATCCTTGGTTGGCATTTGTAACACTAAACACTACAGAGTTGGTATTTTAAGTACCAGGTAAATATAAATAAACCAATATGAATTGCTGAGACAATCTTGAACCCAGATAGCATTGGAAAGTGGAAAGCCCAATGAAATGACACTTTCACACTTAAACTCTGTGGATAAATCTTGCCTGTGGCTATAAACAGATGGTCAAAGAAAAAGTGCTTTACTATGATTAACTTTTCTGAGTTGAATGAAGGAAAATGTATTTATTAAAACAAAGCTGTTTGCTGCTTTATGCAGGTGCAGTGTTCAGTCAGCAAGGAAGTGGGAGGAATGGGACGTGGTCTTGTGTTTCCACCCAAGTTCTTAACTAAGCTTCTCGCTCTCTCTAATACTGCATTCTGTTTCTCCTTTTGTGCCCTGATTGTAACCCAAAATTTATGAACTAGAAAAGAATGTCCAATTTAATAAGTTGCATTTTTTTCCTTAAGCACTTTATGCAGAACAATACATGTTCTTCTGGTAGTGTTTGGATAATATGATTTTAACACATGCTAATAAAAGCCAAGAAAAAAGCATGGCAACTTCTAAAAAGGAGTCTGTTTTCCAAATACCTAGAACATTAGGAAACATTAGAAGATGATGTGTACTGGCTTTCGGAACCTGAGATTCTTGGTGAATGAGAGGCTGGGAAGTGACTTTGCATTTCAGAGGGGGGGCCAGCGCCCTCAGGTAACTGCAGCTTCCAGGGGCCTCTGCAGCGGTCTACGGCCCCCTCTTCCTGGTCTTTACAGGCGGCCACTTCCAGCCACCAGGACTCCCCACTCCGTCCTATGCCACTCCTCCCCTGCCACCACCCACTGGACTCAGGCCCAGAGCTTGTCAAATGACCGTCTGCACAGACGCCCTGCATTTACTGGGCGCCGCCTTCTCTTCCCCATCTCTGAAGTGTAGGGACGCACCTCCTGTCTTTTGGCCTCACTAGAACGGGAGAGAGAACCAAGGGCGCCTGCCCTAGAGCGTGGGGGGAAGATGGTGAGGCGATTCCCCCGCCACAGGGGAAACTTGGAAGCGAGGCCTGGGAAGGGGGGACTGACCCCAGATCCTGCTGGAGAGCCGACGGGGAGGTTCCGGACACCTTGCCACCTGGGATAGGGGCCGGTGCTTTCCCAGTCCTACTCCTTTGCACTGACCTTCCCTGGTTGCTGGGCAGGGAGGTATGTGTCAGTTTCCAGCATGAGGGAAGTTTTGTTCCATGACCTGGCCTCAGGGAAAGCGGAGGGGGCCCCCGCCAAGGCCACATTGGGACCCACCGAGCCACCTTCCTCCCTCTCTCCCTGCAGCCCTGGCTGAGTGGAGGGCCTGAGCTAGTCAAGCCGTGTCCTTCACTTCGTGGGGCTAGGCCTGCCCTCCACCCTGTCAGGCGCTCACACCCAGGAGGAGCCTTAACGCCTAAAATGGCACCCACCCTGCAGGCCCAGGGTCTCTGCCAAGGAGTTCCGTCCTCAGACAGTGAGCAGATATTTCAGCCTTCCTCCAGATGGCTGCCAGCTGGGTGTACCCCCAGCAGTTCATTCAGAGCCACACAGCACTTCTCTTCCTCCCCCTCTGCCCTAGCCCCATTCTTTCCGCCAGGAACCTTCTGGACTCTGAGAAAAGAAGCGCCCTACCGTGCAATAGAAGGAAGGAGCATGTCATCACACCTCCCACCCCGGCCCTATCACCTAGCGTCCCTCCTGCTTTCCCTGTCCCAGCCCTGCCACTCCCAGCCGCTTCCTGGGGAGGCTGAAAGGTCATCACAGACACCAGCACACACGGGCCAGTTCCCCCACCTGCTCTTCTCTGTCCCCTGCTTTCAGAGGCCTTGGTCACTCCATTTATTACCTCTCATCTCTCCAGTGATGGGAGTTCGGCCTCCCAGCTTCCGGGGAGACTCTAGATAGCTGTCAGCTGGGTGTACCCCAAGCAGCTCATTCAGAGCCACACAGCACCTGTGGTGTGGAAGAGCAGGCGTCGGGCCCTGTTGCCAGCTCTGAGGTGAACACAGGCCAACCGAGTCCCCGTCTCGAGGCCACTCACAAAGGGAAGAGCACAGCCCCATGGTGGGCTATGTGCCTGGGGACCTGGAACAGTAGATTCAACTCTCCTGATGGATCCTGTCAGGGAGGGCTCCACTGGGTGTTTCTCACAGAGGCCTGTGCTGATGCGCTGAGCACAGTGGGCAGGCATGTTTCCATCTAGAGGTGACACAAGGTCATGGGAAGCGCAGCCACCCACCCGCTGTCACAGGCCACCCGGTGTCCCCGCCTTCTGCAGCCTGACTCATCCTGTCGCCGGTGCCAGCACGGAGGGCCTCATGCTACAGGCTGGGGGAAAGAGTAGTGCATCCGTAAAGGACAGTCTTCTGGGAGCTAACTACCCATTTAAAGAGCTGCTTCAAGTCATAAGCACGGAGCCCCCTGGAGAAAACCAGCAGATGAGAAGGAAATCTCTGCCATTTGCCTCGTGGTGTAGAAGAACACAGCCTTTTCCTCGGTCAGAGAGGAAAGAGTGTGCCTGGGCTCAGTGAATTTACAGATAAACCAAAGAGCAAACCGGTGAGAAAGTAGCTGGCATGTTACTATTCACAGGGGTAAAGCTAGTTCCTGAAAACCTCCTGTGTCCCATGGAGGGACAGCTAAACCAGGCAGTAGTGAAAGGGGGCGCCACAACTAGGAGTGCTCAGGTTTTAAAATCAGGCTTTAGCCAAAATCAGAAACCAAAGAAATGGGGGAAGGGGGCATCAAGAAAATGAGATGAACCCTGGTTCCAAATGTAACCCCCAAGCATTGCTTTCTGAACATGCCCTGATTCGTGGAGAAGAATCTGGCATATTCCAGGACTACCCTTGTGGCCTGGGTGGGCAGCATGAACATTTAAAGCTGATTTATATCTGCCCCCATGTCAGTAAGCCCTGAAGTGTCACATTCAATCTTGTTGGACTATTTTCAAGTCCGTCGTTACCAAGTTAAGCTCTAAAATTGTTTCATCCATAACGTAGATTTATTACTGGGAAACACTGTCCTCTGTAACTCAGTATCCCCTGAGATGACACTGTATCACGGCAGAGTTCAAGGACTGATGTCCATTTATTTTCTAAAATCCCAGAGATGGCCAAAAAAAAGTACATGTTCCATATTCGTACTGTTTAATAAGGCAGGAAAGTGGATACTGTTATTTTTATTCATGAACGATAACTAAACCAAAAAAGTATTGGTGCTCAAAAGAGGAAGTTTCAGTTCTGGAGGTTTCCTTACGTGCAGCAGATATGAGTGCACTGGCGCTTCATCTCACGGCCTCAGCCTGGTCGCAGGCCGCCTTGTCCACGTCCTCGGGGGAGTACAGCGCCTCACCGGCGCCCTCTCCTTCGGCCTCGAGGCCTGTGGGACAACAGGCATGCTGTAGGACTTCTTACAGCAGCCCTGTCCGCAAACTGTCCGCTAAGGAACAGCGGAAAGGGGAAATCTAAGTACATCACAGACGGTGAAGTTAGGGGTCAGGGTGGACGGAGCAGCAGAGAGAGGTCCTAATATGTGTGTTAGGGACTCGGAAAAAATTAGAGCAAGTGACATTGGTTGAGCACTTGATGTGTGTCAGGCCCCAGGCTAAGAGCTTCACCGTGCTTTGTCTCCTTATACCTTCACAAGAGCCCTCTGAGGAAGATGATTATTATGGGGCTATAATGGGCCTCTCATTATCTCCATTTCACAAATGAGGAAACTGAAGTCCAAAAAGGGAAGTAACTTTCCCGAGGCTATTCAGCTAATAGATAGTGGAGCCAGGATTCAAACCCAGGATCCTGTCTCCAGGGCCCAGAAGAAGTGCTGGGTACGTGGAAAGCACACTCTGCCCCTGACAACCGAGAAGGCACAACATACATGTCAGACAAAGGGGCAGAACACCACACCCCAACGAGGCTGCACTTACTCCCACGTGTGGTCTAGGCTCAGACCCTTCTGGAATTGTTCCCTTTGTTCATTATCACCTGAGGCCAAAAAATCAGGCTCGCGTCTCCCAACACTCTCCCCGATGGCCCCCGATGAGTGGTGCCCAGCCAGTTTGCTCTCCTTTCCCATAGTCATACCTACTTGTTTCCAGTCACCCTCCCAAAAGGATGACGATGTCACATGACCCTGGACACATAAGGAAACACGTCGTGGGCTCTCCCTGAGGGCAGGCCCCCAAAGGAAAGCTGGTCTTCGCAGTAACACACCAGAGTGAGAGTTCTTCCCACAGAGGATGGCTTTGGAGAACCATCGCCCGCACTTGGATGTTCAGACTTGGGTCTCTGGTCCACATAGAGCCACACTTCCCGGGACTTCTCAGCTCCCTAAACTCCATCACACTCCCAGCTTGTCCCTCAGTTGGCAGCAGGCAGCACCAGGATTAAAGGAGGGCCAGCAGGGGTCAGCTCCCGCCCTTCCTTTCCTCGCCCTCAAACCACCTATTCTTGCTTGATTGGATTCAAATCTTGACGAGACCATGACGAACATTTCAAACATTTAGGTAAACCGGCTGGTTAAAACCCAAACATTTAGGCACACGGGGGTTATTACCGTTTCAGATCTGCAGGCAGACTTCTCCCAAGAATGCCTCCCCTCACATCCTTTGCTTTTCCCAGGATGTTCACCCCCTGGCCCCTTCCACCTCACTTCAGGCTCAACCCAGAGACGTGCAACACGGTGACAGGAGCAGCACGGGCCGTGTCTGGTTCTTCCACTCGTGGAGTGGGGTGAGTCACGTGCACTCTGAGCCCCGTGGGTTTCTCACCCAGATGTGGAGGTGGGGATGACCCAGCATGCTTTTCCCAAAATGTGGGCTCTGAGGGATATGAGAGCCATTGCAGCGATGGGCAGAGGGCCCTTCTGTGAAACTCTCTGCTTCTCGGTGACCCCACCAAGGGCTTGATGGGGCACGTGGAGCACAGAGAAAGTGAGGGAATAACATCTGGCCTCTGCCATGGAAGTGGGCTTCCAGAAAGTTACATTTTCCAGGTGGTTTCCACAGGAGAATGCAAAGTAACTTTGTAACGAGAGTTTGACTTCAAAGTAAAAATGCAGCCAAAAATGTAATGAAAAAGCAAAACTGTTACTCTGAAAACACAATAGAGCAGGACTGCCGCTAAAGTTATGTAATGGGCCCTGTTTCCCCAGCAGGCCCTTATTAGACGGAAGACTTGGTTACCACATAGTTACTGTCAGTACCCGCCCCCCATCCCCGCTGCAGATTTAATACAGACCAGATCTGCCTGGATGACTTACCCAGAGGGGCTTCCGGAACCTGGTCTGAAAACTTAAAACTGGGGAAGAGCAGTGTCAGTTCCCGGCGGGCATCTTCCGAGTCCCGGCTTCCGTGGACTGCATTAAAGGGCATTTCTGTGCCATACTGAGCCCGGAGACTGGGAGCATGCAAAACGTACAAGAAACGATTGTCTCATTTGAAAAGAAATGTTTTGCTCTCTGGCAACATGGCCACCAGCTACCAATCAGCAGCTGGCATTTCTGTGACATGGCTTTCTCTGCTGGAAACGCCAGGAACAGCAGCAAGGATGATAGTAGCCGCGGTGTTCTGGGCACGTTGCCAGTGCTTAACATACCTGATCTCATTTCATTTGTGCGGCAGCCCTGTGAGGGAGACTCTCATGATCCCCAGTTTAAATATGCATGAGTTATGGTGGGAGCCCAGGAGCTGCTAGTTGATTGCTGTTACTACGGGGGCTAGGCTAGCACCCTGCCGAGGGCTTGGTACAGGTTGGCATAGTTAATCCCCCAAGGTCCCCTAAGATAATAACAATATTGCTAGGACTTCCCGTATGTCAAACAATGTTCTAACTTCTCTCTCTCTCTTTCTCTTTCTGTCTCTCTTCATCTGAGGCAGGTCCTATCCTATTATAGTTCCCATTTTCCAGATGAGGAAATTAAGGCAGAGGGATTAAAGCATGGATGACCCAGGGTCACACAGTTAGTAAGAGGAAGAAGAGAGATTCTAAGGTCGGTGCTCTGAACCACAACACTGTACAGCCTCCCCCGACAGGTGCTCATATCCCCCTTTTATAGATGAGAGAACTGAGGCTCAGAAAACTCAAGATCTGAACCCTGGGCTGTCTTTCATCAGCCCAGGCTGCCTCATATATGAATGTTCCCGGCCCCCTACAACTGTTATGTCACAGTAAAAACTGCAGTTACTTAGTCTCTTGCTAATTTCTTTCCTGTTGGTGAGGCCTCTCTCAGCTTCAAAGGCAAGACACAGTGGATTTGGCATTGGTGGTGCAGACCAAGGGAGCAGACCAAGGCAGCCTAGTGCTGTGTGCAGAACAGAGTGCTCAGACTCTAGCGGGCCTCAGGACACCTTGGGTAGGAGTAGGGGATGGGGGTTGAGGAGGTGAGTCTACACTGCACATTCCTAGGCCTCACCCAGAGTCTCTGACTTGGTAGACCTGGGTGGGGCCCTGGAATCTGTATTTCCTGGGTGAGAGTTGCAGGTGGCTCTGGGACCCCATGACGGGACCCTTTGGCTACAGAGAGAAGAACAGTGAGGACCCAGCTGCAGCCTTCAGAAGAGGGAAAGAGGCAGCAAGGAGTCACCCAGTGAAGAGCTGGGGACTGGATCAGAGGGAGAGGATGTCAGGGTCTCCTCAAATACATAACAGGGAGGTCAGGGACTCCCCTAATGTGTGACAGAGAGGGAGCTTCATGGCCATCGGAGAGCCTTCTGTGTTACCCACGGTTCTGGGCTGAACCTCGAGCAGGGCTCTCAGCTTCCTTGGATGCAGGTTCTGAGGTGGATGCGAGGACCACAGCTGGTGACATCACCTGTCAGGCTGCTCCCTCCTTGCCACATCGGGGTCACAGGGTCCCATGAGGGTTTGCCAGGCGGTGACCACTTCCTCGGTGCCCTCAGTCCTGGTGAGGTTGAGGAGGTGGCTTGGTCCACGGCACATGTGATGTACCAGCTTCTTAAATGCCTCCTGGCACAGGGAGGGAAGACGGTGAGCCGGGGCAGGGGCCCCAGGGCCTGCAGAGCCCACACACAGGATGGGAGAGCGTCAGTGAACGGCCTTGCCACCGGCCTGCATGCCCGCGGAGGGCCCCGGGGAGGCGGGGGGCCTAACCACACCCAGATATAAGTTAAAGGCAGGAAGATGAGGCTTCGAGTTGACTCCCGTGGGGTTGAACATGAGATAATAAGTTAGGTGGGAGCATTTAGAAGACCACAAATATGGAAATCATGTGGGTGCTGGATAACCAGGGGATGCGGTTGAGACTGTGCAACCCTTCCCCCTTCTTCAAGTAGCAGTACTCAGGCTTCCTTTGGGGAGAAACCCTTCCCCATTTCACTTGGTCCTAGGCCAGCTGACAACCACAATGCCTATCCACCCCTCCACATACACACCCCCTCACCTGAGAGGTGGAGCCCAGGCTCGCTCACCGATACCCTCCCTCCCAAGTGGGTGAGTCACAAGCAGAAGCAGGTGGAAAGTGGTTGGGTCTGAGTCCCCCAACAGCAGAGCCCGAAGTGACTGTCCATGAGGTTTCGCTCCCAAGGGCCCTACCCCTGCCTTGGTTCTTCTTCTCCCCACACCTTCTTATGCAACTCCTTCAACTCTCTTCAGTTCTGGGAGTCATGGAGTGTCCCTCCGATAAATTCCTTATTTCATCCCTTAAGTTGGAGTCAGACTCTCATCCTTGCTACCAAAGAATGTCTCCCTGATGCAGCCCGTAATTATGATTCGGAGACCAAGTTCACGGCTCACTTGCTGTTCATATTCTTGCTGTTCATAATACTCTACTTTCTCCCAAACTAATAGCAATCTATAAACACAACGTTGGAGAAAGAGAAAGAAATGAGAGTGTTTTGGATAAGTGGAAGCAGAGAAGCTGACCTCTCCAGCTCTGTGTTGGTAGAAAAGTCACATTTCTGCTTCTCTCATGGCTCTCTCTTTATTTGTTAAAATGTCAAACCCAGCTTCCTGGATCTGTAGGATACATATATATATATATATAATACATACATATATATATATATATATTCTAAAAGGGTAAAGCAAGCCCAAATTCACATTTCAATGTGTTGAGAGTAAAAGATGACGGAAAAGGCAACATTAAAAGCAGTGGAGACCCTCGTCCTCCAATTCGACTTACAAATTGTAAGTTACTTAAATGGAATTTTAATTAAAACTGCTTAGAAGCCTTCTTTCCCCCCGAGGACCCTGCTACACAATGCCCCACCCCTGTTTTTCCACCAGAGGAGACATGAGGGTAGTCTGTAAGGTAAGCGTTGTCTCTCTCACCTTCGTGATAATCTCATCCGTCTTCCCATGGACCCGCATCTGGTTTAATGACGCCAAGGTGCAGGCCTTCTCTGATGACACTGCAACAGGCTGGCGATGGTGCTGTCAGGCGCTGGGCTCTCGGGGGCCCCTCCGCAGGGGCGTGCAGCCCCGCACACAGCCCCCGGCTTCCCTCCCCTGGCCTCCTGGCTGTGCTTGTGCAGACCTAGACTCTAGTGGATGCAGGGGTCTGGCTCCAGACCCCAACCTTAGCCTGGCTGCAAGGGACAGAGACGCACGCAAGGGACACGAACCTGGGAGGGAGGGCGTGGGGAGGGAGGAGAGGACGGGAGATGGGGGAGGAGGTCAAAGACAACTCAGGAACAAAAACCAGAAACAACCAAAAGAGTCGGCTCTTGTCCCTTCCTGTCTGTCACCGTGTCGTGATCCTTGACCTCTAAGTGCTGCCGACCGTGTTCTCCTCTCGGTGTGCCTTTTTGCCTTTCCCGGCGTGTGGTCAGTAGTGGCTGCCCCAGGCCCCGAGTTGGCATGACTGGTCAGGGCCAGCACATTCTACCAAACTGCGCCTTCAGTCTCCTCTGTCTCTGTTCACACTCTCCTGAGAATTGGCCAGCTCATTGCTTGGAGCCCAGGCACCAGTCATAGATCACCAGCCAGTCTACTGGTGGGCCGTGTCCATAGGTCCAAGCAGCGGTGGGGATGAGGAAGGTGCCGCGTGGCCACCGTCCACCGCTCAGGCCCGCAGACGCCGTGGGGAGCCCTGTGTCTGGGCACAGACTCATCCCTGTCAGACTCCCGTTTGTATGGACTTGGCCTTGGTGAGCTACCTACACTCTCCACAGACTCTATATCCCCCCACGGCCTATTTTCTCTTTTCAACTTCTATATCAGTTGTGTTGTAGCATGACAGTATCTGCACCTGAGGAGGGCCTCCTACTTTGAAAAATCTAAAAAATGTGGACTGCCAAGGTGTGAATCATTTTAAGCAAGCCAATTGATTCATTATTCCGTGAACACTATTTCTAACATCATATGAACACTTGGACTTTAAGGGACTCTTACAATAAATCCCCTTATAAATGGACCGATTCATGAGACCGCCTAGAGGTATAGGGTGAGAAGAGAAGAGACCAGGGCTGGGGCCCTGAGAACTCCAGCCTGAAAAGGGAGCAAAAGAAAAGAACCCAAGGAAGGGGAGGTGGCAGAGAGGCCAGAGAAAACAAGAAGGAAAACGAGAAAGGTCTCGACATCTCAGACACCAGACGAGAAGAGGGCTTTGAGTAGGAAGACGTTGGGGACATCGGCCAAGCCCACAGAAGGATGCCATAGGCTATGACTGGAAACTGCCCGCTGGATTTGACACCAAGAAGGTCACTGGAGCCTTGGGGAGCGGCAAGGGGGCAGGGGCGGAGGAGAGGGTGGCCCAAGGAGTGTGGACCACGTTCAGGAAGCTAGGCTCGGGGGAGAGGAAGGCTAAGGGCAAGGATAGGCTTTGGGTAGTTTTCTAGGTGGAGAGACCTGATTTGGGAGAAAATAATGGGGAAGGGAAAAAAGAGGTCATCCCAGAAAGAGACAACAAACGTTTCCTGCAGAAGCCAAGTCGCTGATTTCCTTTTCACACTTGGTTTCTTGCTCTCCTAAACTGTGCCTCTTCCCTTGTTAGGATCCAACTCAGAAAGTCCTCGTCATCCACACGTGAATAAGCAGCTTTTCTATTTCAGGGAGTAATCAGAACTTCCTTCTCTCTCCAGCTCGGTTCTTGAGCTGCATCCTGGTCTCCCCTGGTGTCTCAGGGACCGTCAGGAGGCACCTTGCCAACAACAGCCTCTCTAAACTCTGGCTTCTCTTCCCACTGTCAGGTCAATGTGTTCTTCTCGTATTAAAGGTTCAGGAAGAACAGTAATGCTCAGGAGTGTAAAATCCATGAGTTAATACTTGGGGCATAAGTGGAAGAGGGTGCAGGGCTGTGGGGAGGGAAGGGGTTCAGTACAGCTGACTTTCTGACACTTCAGAAAAAAGGCGAAAGAAGCTCAAACTCTTTAGCTCAAATAAGGACTAAGGGAACACCAGCATCATTACTTTACCTTATTAGCGTCACTCCCTCCATCTTACTAAGGGAGCCTTTCCTGATGCCCAGAAATTGCCATGAAACTCACAGTTGTTATAACTGAACATGATCAGAAAGCTGTGAAATGTGCCCAAGATGCCATTAAAGGGCAGGAGGGACACAACACAGTATGTTTGAAGTCAGGTGATTGGAGACAAAATATTTTATGGGTTATCTTCCCAGAGTTCAGATCGCTCAATAAACTGATTACTCATATATTTTATAAAGACACATCAGGGACTTCCCCGGTGGTCCAGTGGTTGAGACTCCGTGCTTCCAGCAGAGGGGGTGCAGGTTCGATCCATGGCAGGGGAACTGAGGTCCCACATGACGTGCAGTGAGGCCAAAAAAGATTAAAAAATAAAAAACACACATCAGGGCATCCTTGGTGGCGCAGTGGTTAAGAATCCGCCTGCCAATGAAGGGGACACGGGTTCGAGCCCTGGTCCGGGAAGATCCCACATGCCGTGGAGCAACTAAGCCCGTGCACCACAACTACTGAGCCTGAGCTCTAGAGCCTGCGAGCCACAACTACTGAGCCCACGTGCCACAACTACTGAAGCCTGCGTGCCTAGAGCCCATGCTCCACAACAAGAGAAGCCACCGCAATGAGAAGCCCGTGCACCACAACGGAGAGTAGCCCCCGCTCGCCGCAACTAGAGAAAGCCCGCGCCCAGCAACAAAGACCCAACACAGCCAAAATAAATTAATTAAAACAAAACAAAACACACACACATCAAATCCAAGTCTGCTCTGCCTTCTTGCCATGCTTGTTGGTTCTGTACTCACCCGCATCCTCATCGTCACCATCTTCCTTTTCGTGGGAAAAGCATTCATCTTCATCAGAAAGAGCCTCATCTTCAATCTAGTACAAATTGGTCATGGACAGTAAGTAGTTAGCTAATTAAAACTCCACAAAGACCTTCAAAAACCAGCAGAAGCCAAATAGGTAAAGTTCCTAAATGCAGAGCAGAAGAAGAGGGTCAAGATTATCAGCTTTGGGGCTTCCCTGGTGGCGCAGTGGTTGGGAGTCCGCCTGCCGATGCAGGGGACACGGGTTCGTGCCCCGGTCCGGGAAGATCCCACATGCCGCGGAGCAGCTGGGCCCGTGAGCCATGGCCGCTGAGCCTGTGCGTCCGGAGCCTGTGCTCCGCAACGGGAGAGGCCAAAACAGTGAGAGGCCCACGTACCGCAAAAAATACATATATATATATTATCAGCCTTGGAAACTTTTCAGGAACCTTTTGAGTAGTTGGGTGGTAGGGAGCGGGGGAGGGAGAGCGATTGAGGACCAGGAAATCCATGCTGATCTTAAGGTTTAGAGTCTGCCTGTTTCCACGAGCATCAAGTAGAAACTAAGGAAAAAGAAAGATGAAATAGAGAGTTGTCAAGAAGACAGAGTAAGAATTGAAATGCAAGTAAATAGCAAGCAACTGGCTACACAGTGCAGGTAGTACAGAGAGAGAGGTCATTTATCTGTGGAGTAGGTACAAGCGTCTGTGATTTTCTTTCTTGGGGAAAAATTGCCACTTTTCTGGGGAACAAATGGGATTTGATTCCAATCCATTCTATGAAAACAGGGCTTTGCTCTTTGGAACTGAATGCGAAAACGTGAACAGTGAACGCGGAATAACGTTAAGGCTCCTTTGGCAACTGCTCGGGGCACCAGGAGATACTTCTTTCTACCCAAGGTGTGTCGGTTTCCAAAGGCTGCCAATTTTTTGTGAAAAACTCGCAGTCCACGTTGTCCTGGAAGTAATTTACCAAAATCACAAGCAGTGCTGATCTTGTTTCTTAAGGTAATGACCCCTTTCTAGTTAAAGAAATGAACCCTCTGGGATCACAAGTCAAACTCAGGCATGAGAAGGGAGGGCAGGTCACCAGGAGAGATTTCCCCCTGAGGCTGACTCCTTGTGCCCACTACTGGATTCGGAACTTCATGTCCGTTTCTGAATTCGTTGTCAGGGTTCCAGAAACGCTGTTAAGAGATGCAGTGGGGATGAAAGGGAAATGGATAAAAGACGTTAAAGTGTTCTGGATGAAGGGGACGACTTCAAAGAAGATTTCCTAGTGGGACTTGCACCCTCCCCTGAGCCCTCAGAGGCCCCCAGCCAGCGTGGGCATGTAATGCAGCTTTCCAAGGACAGTGAAGACATTGGCGGGGCAGGGGAGGCACCTGCTGGCCTGGCCTGGGGGACCCTCGTGGGCTGGCCGCTTACCACTCTCCGCTCTCTGCCTTCGGCCAGCACAATCTTTTCGGCCTGCAGCTGCTCTCGGATGGTTTTCTGCAGCAGCGGGGCATTTGCTCCTCTAACCAATGCCACCAGCTCCCCTCCCTAGAATACAGCACAGATGTCCTGCTCAGACCACACGATGCGCAACCTCCTTCAAGAGACATGAGGTTCCAAGAGCTTTGTTTACGAGCGTGCCCAAGGTCAAGGTCTGCGGACCCCAGGCCCACAGCCTCCATCCACTTCTCTGCCCCCTACCCCAGGCTCCTCCCTTCAAAACTTCCTTCAGGACAGCGGGGAGGTGGGGGAGGACCAGGGCGCACTGGGTTGTGAGTGACTAAGTGTGGCCTCTCCTTGACTCCTTCACCCAACGAGTATCAGCTGAGCACTTACTATGCCAACACCAAGACAGAGGCAGAGAACAGAAACACTAAACATGAAAAGACATAGCTGCCACCCTCAGTGAGTGGGGTGCCAAGTGGGGAGAGAGTGGTCGTGTCAGAGAAACAGTTGCAATAGAATAAGAACATTGCTTTCATGGGGTACTTGGGATTTGGGGCAATAATTGATCCCCAGCTCCATCTGGGGTGGTCAGGGAAGACCTCACAGTGGAGGTGGTGTTCCCGGTGAACCCGAGTTCACCGCCTTCGCTTTTTCAGAAGTCTCCCTGCCCGTCACTCATGGAAGCTCACGTGCACTGGGTTCTCCTTCTGTTTCCATCCCACCCTCAGGGGATGGCCGCTGTGTGACTGTGATGGGCTGCCGCACACTCCCACACGGCCAATTATGATTCATGCTTTAATCCCGCCCACTCCAGGCTCAAGCAAGAAACCCACTGCAGTAAGGATCCCATTTCTGCAACTGAGCTCTGATGCCAGTCTGGCGGAGGGCACTTTCATCTCAGCGCTTCCCACCCCTGCTCCCTCCCCCACCAGGTTTCTTCGTAAAACCTCAGTCTCCCTCGAGAAAGCCGAAGCTCAAATAATGTTTCACCATAAGCTTCCAACTTGTAATACTTGCAGTGCCGAGGGCAGGAGCCCAAAGTTTTCCAAACTAAACAACTCTGGCCCCGGTTGGCAGATCCCAGTTTCCCTGACTGTGCTGTGAGGGGCTGGACCAGGTCAGGAGGAGAATATCAATCCACTGTCTTCAGGGCCTGGCAGGTGACCTAAAACCAGGAAGCCAGGTGTGAGACAGCAGGGGGGCCCTCAGGGGCCTGGAGCCCCGGGTGAATGTCACAGCCGAAGGCAGCCAGATGACCTTTCAAATGCTGAACCACTGGCCGTCATCAATCACCCCTCTCATTTCTGACTTTGTATCAACATATCTTCACATTTTCCAATGAAACGAAGGTGAATACAAAGCTTGTCTACCCCACGAGGGAGCGTTCATGTTTGCTGAAAAGTCCCCTCTGCGGAGGTCTCCAAACTCTGCACTGAGAGTGAGACCTCAGTCAAGAGGTTCACTAGGGACTTCTCTGGTGGCACAATGGTTAAGAATCCACTTGCCAATGCAGGGGACACAGGTTCGATCCCTAGTCCCGGGAAGATCCCACATGCCACGGAGCAGCTAAGCCTGTGCGCCACAACTACTGAGCCCACGTGCCACAACTACTGAAGCCCGAGTGCCTAGAGCCCGTGCTCCACAACAAGAGAAGCCACTGCAGTGAGAAGCCCACACAGCGCAATGAAGAGTATTCCCCGCTCACCGCAACTAGAGAAAGCCTGTGCGCAGCAACAAAGACCCAACGCAGCCAAAAACAAACAAACAAATAAAATAAGAGGTTCACAAACCAGAAAGAGCACAGGCCTCTGAGTGAGTCCTGCTCTGTCCCGGGTACTGCCCTCATGAAGGCCCCAAGCCCAGAATGACTGCCCAGAGCTCCACCCATGAGCAGTGCCATGATTAAGGGCATCTGTCCTCGGCCAAAATAATAGAGTCAGGGAGGAAACAGCATTCACTCGCTGGGAGCAGTGTGGCCTCTTGGTGAGAGGCGTCCATCTGAACCCTTGTGATGTGCAGCCGTGGGACAGTTCTGGACTGAAAATGTACTTACTGCATAAAACAGAAAGGTCGGCTCGCACCTCCCTCTGTATTTTTCGAGGACATCAAGACAGTCCGCCTCTGCCTAAAGGAAACAGGCTGTCAGCAGGGCGGGTGCAGGGACAGGATGGTGGGAGAACCGTGTGGGACACACACACCACACCCCCCATACAGAGCACATACACATCCATATTGCATGCACACCACACACACACACACACACACACACACACACACACCAAACGCACATACTCCTCATCCCCCACATACCACACACCGCATACATACCACACACACGTATACATACCACACACATATACATTACATATACATACCACACACATACATACCACACGCATATACATACCACACACATACTACCAGCACACACATCCTGCTACACATGCACGTGCATACGTTACGCATAATATACACACATCACATATCACATCCTCCCACACACCACATACACACATACACCACACACGTGCACACACGTACATCACACAGTGACTGCCCTCCCCAGCTGGAGCCCTGGCTTGCTCTCTCTCATGCTCCTTCTTCTAATGCCTTTCATCAGAATCTTAACAACTGTCAACATACTGGTAAAAAGTGTTGCCAGTGTCATTTTCTGAGGAATAAAATAAGGAGGATGTGACAGTTTGTCCTGCTCCGGATCAGGGGAGCTCCACCACTAACATCCCACATCTGCCCCGAGTGGCAACAACAGAGGAAGGTCCTCAGCTCGCCTCCGGGTCTGATAAAGCTCCCCAGCCAGATCCCTCCTCCGCTCACTCCACAGAAGCCTCACAACCCATTCCCACGGGAGGAGTGCAAGCCCTGGGAGCCCAGCTTCTCAAGAGTTAACGCAAGGGAGAGTCTCGCCTGTGTTCACCGTCTCTGAGCCTCAACCCGTGCAGCTCCTCCAGTGTCTCTTGCATGCTTCTCTGGAAGTGATTCCCATTTCCATACACTGACCTGAGTAAACGTTTGCTGAAAGTTCCCCTTTAAGGAGCAAGGATAGAAATCTTAAACCCTGTGCTCTGGAAGTGAAACTTCAGGGTTCACGGTGGACACGAGCCAAGAGGGAGTGTTGGCCTTAAAGTGGCCGCACGCCTTCCCGGCTCCGGCATCAGGGGCAGCTGAGCCCACAGGGACTGTCGAGAGGCAGGGTGTGGGGGAGGCTTCCTCTCTAGAGAAACTGGTATCAGCAAAAAAAATCCACAACGGATGCCTTGTCGATGATCTGAAAAAGGCCCCTCAAACTTCCTCTTCCTGTTTTAAAATTTTTAAGGTTTTTACAAGTTGTGTCACATTGTGCTGAGAGAGGACCTTACTAATGCAAAATGCAGAAGGTCCAGGCCGACCTCGATCCTCATCTTCTGGAAGAGGCTCACCACAGGCTTGCAGGGGCCGCACCAGCCTTGGTAGACGTCGACAACTGCGTGGACCAAGAAGCAGGAGCGCTCAGCAGGCACCAGCGCCCCGCACGTCAGGCAAAATCGATACCTGCACATTCCAACCCCCTCCGATGGACATCTGTTTGCAGGGATATTTATTTCGTGGTTAAAGGGATTTATTATCCCAGCAGAGTATGAGCGAGTGTGGCAACACAGCTTTCCTTCATGAACTCAGTGTTCCTAATTCTAAACACAGTGAAGTGAGTATGGTGGAAAATCACTTACTTAACACGGATCCTTTGCCTTAAGGGGCTTTCAGCTACATTCAGGGTCAGGCCTAGCACAGAGAAGCCCTCAGTACGTATTTGAAATAGACTGAAACTATCTCTTCTAAAAGGAAGAGGTCACTGTAGGTGACCTATCAGGATGCAACCAACTCTCAGCTACTTTGGTAATAAACATAGCATTAACCTTTCCTCCTGATGCATTGGAAGCCACTTGCTTTGGGTAAAGGAGAGTTTTATCTTTAAAGCTTTACTTTATCAAATCAACATTATTCTCCTGGAAAGTGAACCTGAGAGAGACCTAGGTGGAGACTGGGGCGCGTTTTTCTGCTTTGGTCCCAGTCTCTGGAGTGTGGTGGGACTGCGTGTGAGGGACCCTCCTGTCTGATTGCACTAGACCCCGAGGCCTGTAAGAAGCTAAGCAGCGAAGCCATGTGCACCGGATACGCACCAGACCTGCCCAGCCCAGTCAGACGCAGCAAGTAAGTGCTAGATGGTGATGGACCGGTGGTCACATTTTAAGGAAGGATGTCTTCCTAAAGACCTCAGCACTCAGAGCTCATGTCTGATCCACACAGGGGGTGTTTCTGTTCTGCAGTTAGAGTGCATCCTCATGGGGTCAGAGTGTGGACCCTGCTTATAAACTACCAGCCCTGCCAGCTTTTTTACTTTTTTTACTTTTTGAAGGTTCACATTTCAAAATTTTCACATCACATGAGAACTGTTAATAAACCATGATATAAATTACCTTTTTTTTGGCCATGTCACATGGCTCGCGGGATCTTAGTTCCCCGATCAGAAATTGAACCCAGGTCCTCAGCAGTGAAAGATCAGAGTCCTAACCACTGTACCACCAGGGAATTCCCTAAATTATCATTATTAAAATTAGCATAGACTCTGGCAGCACTGTCTTAACGCTGTACTGTAGGACTCAGGGGAGGAGGCTTCGCAGTGGAGAGGCGACTTGCATTGGGCATTGTGGAAATGCCAGGCTTGGACGGGCAGACAGGGAGGCCATGGTGGGAAGCATGGTGGGGGAGTCCAGGGGCCGCTGCGGTTGGGTTGATCAGTGGTGGCAGAGATCACTGGAGGAGTGGGGAATGTGGGTTTGAGGAGTTCCATCCTGATTTACTAGGCAACGAGGGTTCACCGTAAGTTTTAGAAAGGAGAGAGAGTTAATATTTACTGAGCTATGAGAGAGCATCTGCACTTTGCTTTTCTCTCAAAAAATCCAGCAAGATAGGTATCATTATCCTACCATATAAATGAGGAATGAAATAACCAACCCAAGGTAAAAAAATAAATAAATAAAAATTCTCAAGCAGTAGACCCGAGTTTTGGACCGAGGTTTGTCTGATGCCACAGCCCGTGCTCTTTCAATGACTCCGGGAAAGAAGATGCATGAATTCAACAGTATGGGTTAGTCCAGCCAAGCAACATAGTTTTGCAGAGAAAGGGAGAGCCAGGCTGGCTTTAAGAGGGACGAGGAAGCCAGACCCAGGGGTGGCTGTGTTGAGGGAGGGGAGAAACGAAGGCATCCCTGAGACTTTGAAAATGTAGTGGAAAGACTGGGGGTGGCAGTCCTGTGGGTGTGAGAAGGACCACCTTTGAGCCCGGCAGAGAGAAAGCACTGGGTGGAGGCAGGGAGAGAGCATCTGGGGAGGGAGGAGAGTGAACTAGATTCCAGACACATTGCATTTCCAGTGCTGACCAGAGAGTCTAGGGCAAATAGCCCCAAAGTCAGCCAGACACCGGCAGAGGCCAGAGAGAAGGATCTGGTTCTCCTCAACATCCAGGCGGAGGATAAAGCTTCTTTGAGGCTCCTTTGAGGACAACAGCTTCACAGTTGAGGGATTTGGAGATTTCAATAGACCACAGGAACGGGAGAGAAAGGCATTTGGGTGACTCCAGGAAAAAATCCTTGAAGAATTAGAGGACCCTGTATCCAGGCCCACCAAGGAGAACAGGTTCAAGCCCCAGCAGGAAAAGATTGGGACCTAATTAGCTGCCAATCTCTATGCAGGGTTTGCATTGCTAGGTCAGCCTAGTCATTTGTACCAGCTTCCCATCTCCTCTTGCACTCCCTGGCTCTACGAGGAGTGGTGGTGACAAAGGCACACTTCCCACGGTTGTGGGAGACAGGTGGCTGCGGACGGGAGAGGAAGTTATGAAGAGATTGACTCTGAAAGGCAGGAAGCAGAAAGAGAAGCAAGGAAAGGAATGGCAGAGAAAATGAAAAGCGGGGGTGTGTGTGTAAATCTGAATAGACTTTCGCGTGTTTGAAGGCAGATGGAAGCGAGCCAGCAGAAGACCAGAGTTCCAAGATGGTGGCTGACCTTGGAAGCAAATCTCTGCTGCTTCTAGAAAGAGGGAGGAGCCTGAGTTCCTGGCGACTGCTTGATGAAGAGGGGCAGACGATTGCCCGCTGCCTTAGGTCCACACAGTTCCCTCGTGTCGTGCTTCGAGCAGGACTCGACAAAGTCCACGCTCAATAGATTAGGGTGCTGGAACGTGGCACGTCCTCCAAAAATGAGGAGCTGGTGGCTTTCTTACTGTTGTTAAAGAAATAGAAGTCATGGTGGTTTTGCCCTGGAGCCATGTTCCGGTTGCACGCAAGGCACATGGACAACATAGTTAAGACCTGGCACCATCAACAAAGCCTTGTATCCCTCAAGTAGTAGAGTGTGGCCAGACTCATACCCACATCCTGGATCAATGGAACCGCATTTATTAAGAACCCACTCGGCCCCGGGCCTGGACACGTCTGCTCCTGATGAATGAAAAAGACAATGGTCCTGTGCTAGAGTCTGGGGGAAGGCATGGAATGCCTACCTTCACAGGGGCCACACCAGGGTGGGTGTGTGCTGGGGGTTGAGACAGAGACACCAGGCGGAAGTGACCGCACAGAGGTTCAGGAAAGATTTCATGCAAGGAGGCTGCTTTAGAACTGCCTGGGGATGAGAAAGGTTTCTACAGGTTGTAGAGGGGTCATGATATTTCAGGTAGTAGGAACAACGTGGGTACAAGTGAAGAAGAGGGGAACTTGTGGCATGTTCGGGAAACAGGTTGGAGCCGAGGACAAACCTCAGGGGACAGTGGGTGAAGGGCTGGAGGGATGGGGGAGGGGGGCTTGAGTGCTGAAGTCTTGGGTGCAGGGGCAGCGATGGAGAGAGATGAGAGCAGATACCAGCTGACCCAGCAGATGTATTTATAGAGAGAACTGAGCAGACACAGAAATGGAGCCCAGAGATCTCTAGAGGAAAAGAAGCAGAGAAAGAAAGGTCGGGGAGCAGCTGTGCTGGGCAGCCTCTAAGATGCCGCCGGTGAGCCCTGCCTCCTGGGATTCAAGCCTTTGTGTAACCTTCTGCCTTTGAGTGCAGGCTCCACCCAGGGCGAACAGAACAGGGCAAAAACAATGGGATGTTACTTTTGAGATTAGGTTACAAAAAGGCTGGGACTTTCGTATCTCTCTCTCTCTCTCTCTTTCCTCCCTCCCTGAGCCCTGCTTTGGGGGAAGAAAGAAGCTACAGGTTGTGAGCAGCCTTATGGAGAAGTTGACGGCAAGAAACTGATGTCTCTGGTGAACAGCTAGCAAGGACCTAGGTCCTGCCAATGGCCACAGGAATGGGCTTGGAAGTGACCTTCTAAGATCTGCCAAAGCCAAATGACTGACGTTGGAAGTAAATCTGACTCAGTTGAGCCTTGACATTCTCTGTGTGACTCCGTAGCTGCAGCCTTGTGAGAGACTCCAAGTCAGGCACCCAGCTAAGCAACCCCCGGATTCTGGATCCACAGAAACCGTGGGATAATACATGTTAAGTGTTATAAGGCACTACGTTTGGGGGTAAATTGTTGCTCAGCAATAGATAATTGATACAAGGATGACAGCGACAAAGAGGCCCAGTGACAGTGGCTTTGCTGTTTCCTAATGACTGTGCAGCCCCTGGTTCCACTTGCTTGGGTTGCCTGTCTCTCCTTCCAGCACTTGAGTTCTGAGAGATCCCGTATTCCTTTCAGTACCTTCCCCTTTTGTGCCTCAGGTAATTAGAAGAGGTTTCCGTTGCTTAACACCAAACAAGCCCTGAGCATGGCTAACCATAATCTAAAAGAAGGGAACCCTGCTATCCGGCAGTACTGACTAGTTTCCTGAACTGAACTCACAGATGTTCAAGTCAGATATGTATTTAAACACAAAGAAATTACCTGGTTCTTTATTTATGAAACTCGAGGTTATAGGAAAATGATGCTCTTTGCAGTTTTCTCTTCATGGTTCAATATGTCATTTGGCAATTTTGAAAAGGATGGGTCTAAAAAATTATCTTAAATTACCAGTTAGTCCTTTGGAACTGAGCATTTCCTCCCAAAGTTCCTGGGTACTGATGTTGACCTAGCATCAAAGAGAAACAAACGCTGTATTACTGAGGGTGATGATGGGGAGACAATTTTATGTATTCATTTGTTCCAGGTATCTACCTATTGTTCTCTCTCGCTCTTGTTCTCTCTCTCAATGAAATACTTACAAATACAGCTCAGCTGTCATCTTTCCCCAATCCTCTCTTCTCTTTTCTCTCTCCTCCTGCCTCCACCCCCAAGAATAACCACTATCCTAAGAAAATCTCATTTAAAAAATTTTTTAACAAAAAAAAAAATTTTTTTAACTTGTTACTTGTCCAAAAACACTATATAAAATTGTTTCGTGTCCCTAAATATGCATAAATGGTACCATACTGAAGATATCCTTTTTCAATTTGTGTTTTTACTCAACATTCAATTTTTTTTAATTAATTTATTTTTATTTTTGGCTGCATTGGGTCCTCGCCGCTGTGCGCGGGCCCCCTCCAGCCGCGGCGCATGGGCTTCTCACTGCAGTGGGCTCTCCCGCCGCGGAGCACGGGCTCCAGGCGCGCGGGCCTCAGTATCCGTGGCTCGCGGGCTCTAGAGCGCAGGCTCAGCAGTTGTGGTGCACGGGCACAGCCGCTCCGCGGCACGTGGGATCCCCCCGGACCAGGGCCCGAACCCGTGTCCCCCGCGTCGGCAGGCAGGTTCCCAACCACTGCGCCACCGGGGAAGCCCAATATTAAATTCTGACATTTATCTGTATCTATGTACAGAGAGGTACTCATTTTTTTGTGTGTTTTTATACATTTTATCGAGCTATAAATTATATATAATGAGATACACAGAACTAAATTGCTACGAATCAATGAGTTTTGACAAATGCACACATCCAGGTAACCACACTCCTATCACAATACAGGACATTCCATCTCCCAGAAAGTTCCCTCCTTTCTCCTCCCGGTCACTCCGCAGTCCTCATCCCAGGGAAACACTCATCTGCTTTCCGTCAGAAGTTCTTTCTGGGCTTCCCTGGTGGCGCAGTGGTTGAAAGTCCGCCTGCCGATGCAGGAGACACAGGTTCGTGCCCGGGTCCGGGAAGATCCCACATGCCGTGGAGCGGCTGGGCCCGTGAGCCATGGCTGCTGAGCCTGCGCATCCGGAGCCTGTGCTCCGCAATGGGAGAGGCCACAGCCGTGAGAGGCCCGCGTACCGCAAAAAGGTCATTTTGCCTATTGTAGAACATCATATAAGTGAAATAGTACAGCATGTCTTATTTTGCACTGGCCTCTTTGGCTCAGCATATTTGGGGGTTCATCTGTGGAGTTGTGTGTCAGTGGTTTGTTCATTTTTATTCCTGAGCATGTTCCATTGTATGACAACATCACAAACTGCTTGATAGAGAGTTTGGGGCTCTTATGAATAAAGACTTAGGAACATTCTTGTTAAATCTTTTTGTGTTCGTGTTCTCAGTTGTCTTTGGTAGGTAAATACCTAGGAATTAAATTGCTGGGACATAGGGTAAGTATATATTCAGTTTAATAGGAAACTGCCAGTGTTTTTCCTAAAGTGCTTGAACCATTTTAAACTTCTCTCAGCAAAGTATAAGAGCTCTGGCTGCTCCACATTCTCACCAAAATTTGGTGCTGTGAGGCTTTGAAAGTTTAGCCGCGCTAATGGTGATGTAGTGGTATCTCAGTGTGGCTTTCATTTCTTTTCCCTGATGACTAACGGTATTGAGCACTATTTAATGCACTTGTCAGTCATTTGTATGTCTTCTGTGAGAAGTGTCCATTGATCTGTCCATTTTCTTAAATTGGATTGTTGACCAATTTAAAGTATATTATTAGATTATATATACTTTTGGTGGGGGACAAGTTCTTGTCAGAAATATGTATTATAAAAAATTTCTCTCCAAGTTTGAGGTTGGCCTATTAATTTCCTTAACAGTTTTTGTTGAGCAGAAGTTTTTAATATTGATGAAATCAAATGGATTAAATTTTAGTTTTATGGTTAAGGTTACTATGTCCTTCTTAGGAAACCTTTCCTCAAAGTCATAAAGATGCTCTCCTATTTTCTTCTGGAAGCTTTACAATTTAGGCTTTCACATTTAAGCCTGTGAGCCATTTGAAATTAATTTTTGTGAGGGAACGATTGGGGTTAATTTTTTTTTCATGTGTAAGTATAGTTGTTTCTGCAAAAGTTGCTGAAAAAAATTTATTTCCCTATTAACTTGCTTTGTTGAAAACCAATTGATTGCATAAGTATGGGTTTATTTTGGACTCTATTCTGTTTTATTGACCTATTTATTCTTATTCCAGTACTATACTATTTTGATTACTGTAGCTTTATGATAAGTCTTGGAATCAGGCCGTGTAAGGCTTCCATATGTGTTTTTCTTTTTCAAGATTGTTTTGGCTATTCTAGCTCCTTTACATTTTCATATACATTTCAGAACCAGCTTGTCAATTTCTGCAATTATTTTAACTGGGATTGCATTGAATCTATGGATCGATTTGGGATAAAACTGAAATCTTAACAAGACTGAATCTTCCAGTACATGAACATAATGTTTCTTGACACTTATTAAATAGTCCTTAATTTTTCACAGCAACGTTTCATAGTTTTTGGTGTGTATGTTTTGCACACCTTTTGTTAAATATATCCCAACATCTACATCCTAAGTAATTAACAGTTGTGTTTATTGCCATTTCTTCACATTTTTCTCTTATCTATCTACAAAGTATTTTGGTTTATATCAGAAATGAGAATCAAAGAAATACATATTATAAATAGTACATTATTAATAGTGTACATTTTTGTATAATGTTTTTATTTGGAAATAATTTCAAACTTACAGAAAATATGCAAGTACAGTGTAAATAATCTTTTCTTGAACTATTTGAAAGTAAATTACTAACCTGATTTCCTGTTATCCCCGAACACATTATTCAACATAACCACAGTACAATCATCAAAGTCAAGAAATAAAGACTGATATATTATTACTATCTAATCCCCAGACCCCATTTAAGTTTTATCAATCATCCCAATAATGTCCTGAATAGCAAAGGATCTAAACAGAATCATGTGCTGGATTTATTTGTCAAGTCTCTTTAGTCTGTCTTAGTCTGTAACAGTTCTTCAGCTGTTCTTTGATTTTCATGACCTTGATACTTGTGAAGACTACAGGAGGGTTATTTTGTAGAATGCCCCTCAGTTTGGGTGTGTTTGGTGTTTCCTCCTGATTAGAAGCAGGCTGTGCATCTTTGGATTGGTTGGAATGGTTGAATTGGTTAGAACTGATTGGATTAGTTGGAACTGATTGGGATTAGTTGACACTAGTTGGACTGGTTGGAATTAGTTGGATTGGTTAGAACTGGTTGGATTAGTTGAAACTGGTTGGATTGGCTGGAATTAGTTGGATTGGTTAGAACTGGTTGGGATTGGTCGGAACTGGTTGGCTTGGTTGGAACTGGTTGGATTGGTTGGAATTAGTTGGATTAGTTGGACCTGGTTGGATCGGTTGGATTGCTTGGAATTAGTTGGACTGGTTGGAACTGGTTGGATTGGTTGGAATTAGTTGGATTAGTTGGAACTGGCTGGATTAGTTGGAATTGGTTGGATTGGAATTGGTTGGATCAGTTGGAACTGGTTGGATCAGTTGGATTGCTTGGAATTAGTTGGATTGGTTGGAACTGGTTGGATTAGTTGGAACTGGTTGGATTGGCTGGAATTAGTTGGATTGGTTAGAGCTGGTTGGGATTGGTCAGAACTGGTTGGATTAGCTGGAACTAGTTGGATTGGTTGGAGTGTCAGAATCAGAAGAATGTTCTCTCATATTATCCTCTCAGGTGACACATACTGTTGATCTGCCTCCATGATGATGTTCACTTTGATCACTTGATTAAGGTGGTCTGTCAGACTTCTGCACTGTGAAATTATTCTCTTTCCCTTTGTAATTAATAAGTTTTTGTGGAGAGCTGCTTTGAAAAAATATAAATTAAAAGACCATGACAATTACCGCTCATTGTTAACACAGGTATGCTAAGGTGTTTGTCTCTTTAAAAGGGCTGGAAACATGTAACATCTGCAAATCCTCTATTAAACACCCATCTTTCTAAATAATTCAGGCTTCCATACATTTTTTGTTTCTATGAAAAAAAAAGGAAGAAAAAACAGAAAAGTCTTCATGATGCCTTACATGCCGCAAGAGAGTTGGACTGGTGTCATCCTGAGCCCACAACTATAGTCCTGAGGAAAATGATAGAACTCAGGAGTCCTCACCCTCTCTCTCATAACAGTCACTTTCAGAGACTCAGCTGTCAGTCAGTGGCAACTCTCTGTGGTGCACCCCCATCATGGACTGAGCCACACCAGGGCCAGGACTCTGGACAGCTGAAGAACCTCACTCCTAGGAGCAGCGCAGGAACAGAGAGGTATGGGAAATACCTGGACCTCGAGAAATCCTACATGAGGTAGAGAATGAATGGCGAATGTGTGGCACCTTTTGACCACACTGTCTCTTGATATCCTGCAATTCCTGTCTTAGTCACAGAAGGAACCCTAAATAGTCTTACCCAGAGAGAGAACAGGGTTCCTGGGTTGGCAGACCCTAAAGCACTGCTTTCAAGGAGTTGACCTGGTAGACAGGCAACGCTTACACAGATGCCTCAGTGCATAGCCACCCCGACCTCAGCAAATGGGAGCACTTCCTTTGAGGACCGCAGCGAACTCAGAGCTCTGAGGAATACGCGTGGAAAAAGAATTGGTGAAAAATGCTATTACTCTCAAAGGGGATATAAGGTATAGACACAAGAAAAGACAGTCGTATGGGGCAAAAATCTTAGAGCCACGACAGACAGCACTCAGACCAGCCTGGAAATGTCTAAAGAAGTCTCATCATAACAACTCTGCTGGTTATGCATTATCCGTCCTGTTTACATAAAGAGCATGGAGGCTCAGAGAGGTTGAGGAAATCATTCACAGCAATAAGTGGTAGGACCAGGTGCTTAGAATTGATTTACAGACAGAATACAGCCAGAGGAAAAGTTTTATAACTCTAGAGTACTAGAATATCAATGCTGGAAGGCCCTTAGGTATAATTCACCCAACATCCTCATTCCACAGGTGAGCAAGCTATAGCCCAGAGAGGTTACATGATTTATCCAAAGTCCCGGAGCTGGCTAAGAGAAGAGGTAAGAACTACATCAAGTCTTCGACTTCCAGTCCGAAGATCTTCCCTCCTCCCCCACCCCGCCCCCTGCACACTATCCTCAGCCTGACATTGCTTTCCCCCTTTTAAAAATCACTAGGCTTTTGGAATTCACATGTAAAGTGCTGGTGCCACAGAGAACAATAAAGGAGAAATCAGATGACTCAAGACCACTGCCACTCTTCTCTCCAGGAAGTGCCTAGAGCCTGAGCACGTACCCTGATGGACTGAACTGACTATGAGACATTTTAAAGTGTGCTTTCAAAGGTATCCATATTATACATCATCCAGATGATCTTATGATAAAGCCCTCCCTTCCGCTGCCAGGACCCATGCCTGCATCACTTTAGAGTCAACCACCACTTACTGTCCAGGACCAGGGAATAAAAGAGCAGACCCTGGCTTATGGAGTCACTTATCACAGGCACAAATGAAGTAAGGCACTCTATAATGAAAGTGCAGTGCACAAAATATCAAAACATATTTCTTGAATAAGCGAATGATTTTAGAGAGTAGTGGTGTGAGAACTGGGTCTGCAGAGAGGGCATAGTTACAGACACATGACCAAACTTAAAAGAACCGATACCATATTCTCTCAGCAAGCCACAATTATACTTCAGCAAAAAAAGATGTCAACATCGAATTATACTGATTCATATTTTCTTGTTTTTTTAGTTTTATGTTAATTCATGTTTGAGTTTTATGGTTGCATAAGCACTATAAGCATAAACAGCTTACACCCAAGTTTATGTGTGTTTATATTTAAGTGCACAAAAAATTTGTCATCACTAGAGATCCAAGATAAGGTTTTTTTTTTTTCCCTTTAAGATGGAAGGTACAATATTAAAGTTTGAGAAGGCTGTCTGTCACATACTACTGGCAAACAATATCTTTTTTTTTTTTTTTGAGGTACGCGGGCCTCTCACTGTTGTGGCCTCTCCCGTTGCGGAGCACAGGCTCCGGACGCGCAGGCTCAGCGGCCCTGGCTCACGGGCCCAGCCACTCCGCGGCATGTGGGATCTTCCCGGACCGGGGCACGAACCCGTGTCCCCTGCATCGGCAGGCGGACTCTCAACCACTGCGCCACCAGGGAAACCCACAATATCGTTTTTATACTCCACTTCCCGCTCCACACCATCCTCCTCGCCCCCCAACCCCAGTCAAGTGCTGGAAGGAAGCTCCTCTTTGAGGCTTACCTGCAGGGCCATTTCCTTCTTGCTCCCCATGGCACTGCAAAGAAGACAGAAGCTCTGTTACTGACAAAACGTTGCGCTGATCAGCAAGCCGAGACCCTCCTTCAGACAAAGCCCCCCCGCCCCTTTAAGTTAGAGTGGCAGCAAATAAACGCAATGATGCAAAATGAACACCCCACGGGAGAAGCAGAGCTTGCGGCCCGCGGGCTCATGGCTCGCCGGAAGATTTTCTGAGGATTTGCGGAGCCCCTTTCCCGCCCCGGAGCTGGCCAAGGGGTACGCGCAGAGGCCAGAGTACGAGCTCCCGGGCCACGCAGCCCGTCAGGTATCCGAGCGCCTGCCGAGGAATTCGGATGGAAAAAGTCTACAGAACCTTGCTATCCCTACTGTTCCAATTTATTCCTGGGAAACTGAGTCACTGCAAACAGATACACCGTCTTCAACCAGCAGCGAGAGTTTCCAACAAAATTTGCTGCGACCCAGCCACGGTCGTCATGGCAACACAGCGCTGGCCTAAGGCGGCCAAGAAATAAACAGGAGTACACATAAGCCACGCCTACTCTGAGCCCAGCGGAAAGGCAGGAGGGTGTCCCGCCCCTTGCTGTCAGAATTGGACTGTAGGAACACTTTCATTGGCTAAAGAGTTTGTCCCTGTCTGGGACATATGAACCCCCCAAGCAAAGACCCGGTGCATCCATGTACTGTAGAGTTGCATCCTCGAATCCCTGCATCCCTTCTGTCCCACCAGGACTGGCATGCAGCTTTTCTGTTGCTAGTTAATACATGCCGGGCAGGGGTGGCTCCAGGGTTTGAGGGTCGGAAGAGGTTCCCTTTAAGACAAAGAATACAAAATTACAAATTCAAAATTAAGTATGAAAGTCAAGTGGAGCAAATAGAAAACAAGTACAAACCTGTTGTAAATGATCTACACCAATTAAAAGACGGAAATTGTCAATGGATAAAACAACAAGGCCCAACTGTATGCTGTCTACAAGAAATCCACTTTAAATATAAAGACACAGGTTTAAAAGTTTAAAAAAAAAGACACTTAAAAGTAAAGTAAAGGGGTGGAGAAAGCTATGCCATGCTAACACTAATCAAAAGAAAGCTGGAGTAGCTATATTAATTTCAGGCAAAGCAGATTTCAGAACAAGGAAATGTATCAGGGATAAAGAGAGGGCACTACATAATGTTAAAGGGATCAGTTCTCCAGGAAGACATAACAATACTTACTGTGTATGCACCTAACAACAGAGCATCCAAATACGAGGCAAAAACTATCTGAACTGCCAAGAAAATATAGATAAACCCACTATTATAATTGAAGACTTTAACACCACATCTTTAGGAATGAGTAGATCCAGCAGGCAGATAATGAGCAAGGATATAGTTGAACTGAGCAAACATCAGCCAAACTGATCTAATTGACATCTAGACAATACTTCCTCTGAACAGCAGAATACAGATTCTTCTCAAGTTCACATGGAACATTCACCAAGATAGGCCACATGCCACGTCATAAAAATACCCTAACAAACTTAAAAGAATAGAAATCATACAGAGTATATCCTCAGACCACAATGGAATTAAACTAGAAATCAGTAATAGCTGGTGAAAGACATCTAAAAGATTTATATAAATGGAGAGATATTCCATGTTTGTGGAGAGGAAGAATCAATATTTTTAGATGTGATCTATAGATTAAACACAGTTTCAGTCAAAATCCCAGCAAGCTATTTTGTAGATAACAACAAACTAATTCTAGATTTTATGTGAAAAGATAAGAGACAAAGAATAGTCAACACAACAGTGAAGAATAACAAAGTTGGAGAACTGACACTATTGGACTTCGAGACTTACCATTAAGCTACAATAAGCAAGACAGCATTTTAGTGAAAGAATAGATACATAGATCAATGGAATAGAATAAAAAGTGCAGAAAAAGACCTGTACAAATGTAGTCAACTGATCTTTGACAAAGGGGTAAAGGAAAGTGATTGTAGAAAGAATGGTCTTTTCAAAAAATGGTGCTGGAGTAATTGGACATCCATTTGCAAAAAAAAGTCTGGACATAGACCTTACACTTTTCACAAAAATTGACTCAAAATGGATCATAGACATAAATATAAAATGGAAAACCAAAAAACTTGAGAAGAAAACAAAGGAGAAAATCTAGGTGAACTTGGGTTTGGCAAAGACTTTTTAAGATACAACATCAAAAGAATGATCTGTGAAAGAAAAAATTTATAAGTTAGATTTTATTAAAATTAAAAACTTGTGCTCTTCAAAAGACTGTTAAGAGAATGGAAAGACAAGGGAGAAAATATTTGCAGAACACATATCTGATAAGGGACTTGTATCCAAAATATACAAAACTCAACAATACGAAAACAACCCAGGATTCCCTGGTGGTGCAGTGGTTAAGAATCCACCAGACAATGCAGGGGACACAGCTTCGAGCCCTGGTCCGGGAAGATCCCACATGCCACGGAGCAACTAAGTCCCTGTGCCACAACTACTGAAGCCTGCGTGCCTAGAGCCTGTGCTCCGCAACAAGATAAGCCACCGCAATGAGAAACCCGCGCACGGCAAGGAAGAGTAGCCCCCACTCACCGCAACTAGAGAAAGCCCGCGCCCAGCAACGAAGACCCAACACAGCCCAAAATAAATTAATTAAACAAATAAATTTATTTTTTTAAAAAGTAAACAACCCAATTTTTAAAATGGGCAAAAGATCTGAACAGATACCTCACCAAAGAAGATATACAGATGAAAAGTAAACAAATGAAAAATACACTCAACCCCTTTTGTCATTAGGGAATTACAAATTAAAACAATAATGAGAGACTTCTACATACCTATTAGAATGTCTAAAATTTTAAAAAAGAACTATGTTAAATGCTGGTGGAGATACAGAGCAACAGGCACTCTCATTTATTGTTGGTGGGAATGCAAAATTGTACAGCCACTTTGGAAGACAGTTTAGCAGCTTCTTACAAAGCTAAGCATAGTCTTACCATATGATCTAGCACTTGTGCTCCTATATATTTACCCAACAGACTTGAAAACTTATGTGTACACAAAAACCTGCACATAAATATTTATAGCAGCTTTATTCATAATCACCCAAAATTGGAAGCAACCGAGATGTCCTTCAGTAGGTGAGTGAGTAGTCTGTGTTACATCCATACAATGGTATCTGTAAGACACAGCATTACAGACTGGGTCTACTAAGTGCAAGTGATGTTTTTGGCCACATGGTGGTGGTTATTCAAGTTCTTGAATCGTTTGAAATCTCCCTTAGATCTTAGTTCCCAAAATAAAATTCAAATCAGGTACTAAACTCCTCCTGCCAGCACTCAGAGAGATAAAGACTTTTTATTCACTTTAAAAAGGTTAGATTTCTCATCACGTGGTCTCTGCTATAAAATGCAGTCACAACTTTGCCAGGCTAAAACACAGAAGCAAATATGGGGAATAACATGTCTTTACACCCTGATCTTACACTTACTGTCCCGTGTAATTAGTAATAGCAATGCTTTTTACTTTCAAAAGTGTACAGTTTACAGGACTTCCCTGGTGGCATGGTGGTTAAGAATCTGCTTGCCAATGCAGGGGATACGGGTTCGAGTCCTGGTCCGGGAAGATCCCACGTGCTGCAGAGCAAATAAGCCCATGTGCCACAACTACTGAGCCTGTGCTCTAGAGCCCGCGAGCCACAACTACTGATCCCGTGTGCCACAACTACTGAAGGCTGTGTGCCTAGAGCCTATGCTCTACAGTAAGAGAAGACACCACAGTAAGTCCACACACCGCAACGAAGAGTAGCTCCCGCTTGCTGCAGCTAGACAAAAGCCCACGCACAGCAACGAAGACCCAACACAGCCAAAAATAAAAAAATTTTTTTAAAGTGTACAGTTTAAATAGTATGGAACCTCCTCAATTTTCCCCCAAATGGGTCACTCCAACTTTTAACATCTTGATTTAATGAAATTTCCATCTGTTACCTACTTTATGACATGGGTCAGTGATTTGATTGCTTTGCCCAGAAGTCAGATACCTTTTTCAAAGACACCCGTTTTAATTAAACCCATCCTAAGGAATGTACTTTTTCCATTTGTTTGTTTTGCTTTGTTTACTGCAAAAACTTCCAACTTAAGTGTTACCACTGTGCTTTGGAGTTTGAAAGACTGGAAACAAACAAACAGACAAAAACCCTTCTTTCTCCTGCGAGTTATGTTCATTGCCACAAGGTGGTGGTTTCCTCAAGGGAAACACTTCTGTGATCCAAATTGAACACCAGGAGCATTTTCTCGATTAAAACTCTTCAGAGCCGTGATGTGACCATGTAAAAGAAGAATGAACCTACTCGCTTTAACAGCAAATCACAAACCAGAGCAAATTATTTCCCCAGATAACTTCCAGCCTTCCATGTTAGATAAGAATGTATACATATAATACATCTTTGTCTAGGCTGACAAATATCTCTGCTTCTGGATATTATGTTTTCTTTTTCCATAAGTACCAGCATGTCCCTACTGTAACTTGCTCTGAGGAAGGCAGCCAGGAGTCATAGAACTGGGAACTTTCGAGTCTAATAGGCTTGGGTGGGCCCTGGACCTACCACCTACTGCCCGTGTGAGCTTGGGCAAGTTACTTCAACTTCTTCAACTTCCTCAGCCTCGGTTTCCTCGTCTTTAAAAGGAGGAGTATAATACCTACCATTCAGGGATGTTGTGGAGAGAGATAATGCCTTCTAAAGTTTCTGGACAGTAAAGCCGTTACTGGTATTGTTGTTAAAGTATCATGTTTGGAGTGTAGGATCATTGCTGGGAGGTAGCTTCCCAGTCAAGGATCAAGATGACCGCTCCCTCCCTTGCCTACAGATGGAGCCATTGGATTAGTTTTCCTCAGTCAGGGTGGACACGGTTAGTGTTACTCGGGGGCCTAAGTGGTGAAGTATCAGATGTAGAATCTTCCACACTCTGCCCCTAGCTGCCAGCTTGATGTTACCAGGATGGCTTTAATGACCAGAAATTTTACTTTTTTTTTTTTGAAATTTTACATTTTTGATGAGATTTAATTTACCAATTTTTTATTCTATTTATTGTTTTCTTTGTCTGAAGAGATCTTTTCCTAAGGAATCTTTGCCTACTCCCATGAAGACATACCCTTTATCTTAAAGTTATAATACTAGAAATTATTTTTTAATTATAATAAAAGAAGTTATTTAAAATTCACATTTAGATGATTAAAATTCACATTTGAGATGATTCATCTCAAATTCACTTTTTCATTGACATTTTTATTGAGATAATTATAGACTCACACAGTTGTAAAAATAACCTTGAGAAAATCTTTGTACACTCTGCCGAGTTTCTCCCAATGGTAACATTTTGTAAAACTATAGTATAATATTGCAACCAGGATATTGACATCAATACAATCCACCCATCTTACTCAGGTTTCCCTAGTTTTAGTTGTACTCATTTGTGTGCGTGTGTGTGTGTGTGTGTGTGTGTGTATTAGGTTCTATAAAATGCTGTCATATTTAGGTTCATGTATTCACCACCATAGTCAAGATCCTGAACACAAGGATCCTCTGTGTTGCCCTTTATAGCCACAACCACCTCCCTTCTACATATCTCTCCCCACCAGTCCCTAACTTCTGGCAACCAGTATTATGCCCTCTGTTTCTAAAATTTTGTCATTTAAAAAATATCTAGTATAGCACAGGGAATTCTGCTCAATATTCTGTAATAACGTAAATGGGAAAATAATTTTAAAAAGAATGGATACATGTATATATATACCTGAATCACTTTGCTGTACACCTGAAACTAACACATTGTTAATCAACTATACCCTAATATAAGATAAAATTTTTTTTAAATGATATCTAAATCATATCACACAGTATGTAGCCTTTGGGGATTGGCTTTTTGTCACTCAGCATAATTCCCTACAGTTGTTGCATGTATCAATATTTTGTCCCTTTTTAATTGCTGCATATCCCACAGTATGGTTGTACCACTGTTTCAGATTAATTTTTGTGGAGGATATGAGATAGAGGTCAAGGTTCTTTTTTTATTCCATATGGATTTCTGACTGCGAGCATCATTTGTTGAAAAACTTTCCTTTACTCCATTGGATTACTTTGGCACCTTTGTCAGATATCATTTGGTTGTTAAGCGTGAGTTTCTTTCAGGACTCTGTAGTCTATTCCACTGATCTATTTGTCTATCCCTATGTCAGGACTCCTCTGACTTGATTATTATAGTTGCATAGTGTTATGAGCTGAATGTTTGTGTCCCCTCGGAATTCATATGTTGAAACCCTAATCCTAATGGGATGGTATTTGAAGGTGAGGCTTTTAGGAGGTAATTAGGTTATGAGGGTGATGCCCTCATGAATGGGATTAGTGCACTTATAAGAAGAGGCCAAAGAGTTAGCTAGCTCTCTTTCTGCCATGTGCCATCCTAAAATTTGTGTAGACATCTAAGGTCTTAATTCTAAATGGCCTCTGAGTTCTCTAAACTTCGCTAATATTTATCTCAAAGATTTGTGTGTGTCTTGGAACACTACCATATACATATTTGTTTTAATGTAAAAAATAATGTTTTAAAATCCTAACCATCAGAGGTCTAAAATTCTTCTGTCTTGTTTGTTGATGGGGTGATGCTATTGGATTTCAGAAAATTGAGCTAAATTGAAATGAGCCAACCTTGCATTTTCAGTTTCAAAATCCAAGCAATTTCCCTTTTTCTGACTTGGTATTATAATATTTCAAATACTAAGACATGAAAACACATGGCTACAAATGATGATCATTTTCCAATCATTTTGCAAGCTGGGACTGGACATTATTCAGAAGTGGTGCTGAGGATGCTGGTCCCAGGCTCTGAGCTGCAGAATGATGTTGGGGGCTGGCCACATTGTTCATGTGGCAGGGAATGGCTCTCACTCAAGATCAGCTTCTTATCAGCTGCCAGGAAATGGGTTTTTTCATCAAAGGGTTTTTTTCAATGAAGACAGATTTCTGACACTTAAAATTTTATTTTTTACCCTGCTGTCAACAATATAACTATGATGAGCCTGCATGTAGTTTTCTTTGTGTTTATCCTTTTTGGAATTCATCAAACTCCTTGAATCTATGGATTTATGTCTTTCACCAGTTTTGGAAAATTCTCTGCCATTGTGTCTCTGAATACAGTCATTTCCCTCTTTTTGAAAGTTCACTTTATGTCACCTTGCTTTTATAAAAGACCTACATTAGTACATGTTTTCACTAATAGAAAGAAATCCATAGAGGCTTTTCACTTTTAAGGAAAAAGGAAAAAATCAAAAATAACATTCAGCATTTGTTTTGCATGGAGCTGTTACAGAGGCAGCAAAAGTAGCATTGCCACGCTCCTTCCCAGGAACTACATTCAGTGTCTCAGCATCAAGGCACCATAGCTTTGAATGGTGTCTGTGAGCATGTGTGCCTTATTTCAATTTATTTTGTGCATCTATTAGCACAAAGGTAATTGCTATTTCATTTTATACTATTTCAGCCTATGAAAGTTTTCATAGGAACGTTCTACTTTCAGATAGTGGGGAAAACCTGTATTGCTTCTGTTTCATTTTCTCTCTCTCCTCTCCTTCTGCGAATCGGGTGATATGAATGTTAGACATTTGAATATGTCCCACATATCTTTTTGATACTATTATCTCTTTTTCTCTCCATCTTTTTTCTCCCTCTGTGCTTTAGTTTCAACATGTTCTTTTGACTCATCTTCAAGTTCATTAATTTTGTGCTCAACAGTGTTCAATCTGTTATTAAAATTATCCAATGAGTTCTTGATTTCAGTTATTATACTTTTTAAGTTCTAGAATGTTCACTTTGTTTTTATAGTTTTGGTTTTTTGGTAGATTCCACTTATCTGGTGCCATTTTTCTCCATCTAATCTGTCTACATTTTTCTCCACTTTATTCAACATATTAATCTAAGTGGAGGTATTATGAATTTTTAAAGTACAGTTTACCCTTGAAAGGCACGGGTTTCAATTGCACTGGTCCACTTTTACATGGATTTTTTTTCAATAAATATACAGGCAGGTGGCCCTCAGTATCCACGAATTCCACATCCACAGATCCAACCAATTCAACCAACTGCAAATCGCAAACTGAACACATGCTCTGAGGTTGGTTGAGTCTGTGGATGCAGAACCAGCAGATACTGGAGGGCCGACCATGGGGCTTGAGCATCTGTGGATTTTGGTGTCTGCATCGGGTCCTGGAACCAATCCCCTGTGGGTACCGAGGGATGACTGTGTAATACACATACAGTGAAATGTATAAAGTGTGCTAATCATTAATGCACAGCTTATTGAACTTTCACGTTGGTATATATTCATAAAAGCACCACCCACATCAAGATACATAACACTTCTGGCACTTCTGTCCCACCCAAGCTGTTATCTTCCTCTCGCCCAAGAGAAAACCACTATTCTGACATCAATCACCATCAGTTAGTTTTACCTTTTACTGGACTTCATAAATGTCTTTTGCATCTGGCTTCTTTCACTTAATATAGTATCTGTGAGATTTGTTCCTGTTGTTTTTGTATCATTCTTAGTTATTGCAGTAGAGTATTCCATTGTATGAATAAACTACAACTTATTTATTCATCCTCCAGTTAATAAACATTTGGATTGTCTCCTGTTTAGGGGCTAATTTCTCTTAGATATATACCTAGGAGTAGAAACGTTGAGTCCAAAGGTAGCTGTATGTTTAGTCTTAGTAGATTCTGCTAAACAGTTTCTCAAAGCCAGTTGTGCCAGTTATCAATTTATTACCTCTCAGATCCAAATCCATACTTAATGACCTGCCCTGTGCTAATGGAGCTGGGCCCTGCAAACATTTCTCCTTTGCCATCTGGCACAGTGTTAAGGTTTGTCAGTAGGGAGCACTGGCAGTCACTGCAGGAGAAAGAGGACTCTCTTCCTGGTTCTGATGTTCTCACCTGGAAGATTCCTGCAGCATGTGGCAACCAGAAATACAAAGCACATCTCCATGGGCAGCTTCCTCCAAAACCCCAGAGGTTGACCTTCCAATGCATCACTCCTGGGGGAAGTTTTCCAGCAATGTCCACGGTGTGGCGCCCTTCCATGGATGGCTTCCCTCGGCACCAAGAGGAATGCTTTCCAATGAATGCCATCTGCATAGACCTTCAGCAAACCTCTTCATCATCCAGTGGGTCATGGCTACATAATCTCCAACAAGGTATGGTTCTCAGCCCCCTGGTAGAAGGTGAACGTTGGGACTCATACAGACTTGTTCCTTCTTTGGGTGCTCTGTCTCAGCCCAAGAGGCTTCTCCCGACATCTGCTATAACTATCTTCTTTAGAGTTTTCTTTTCTCCTTAGTAGGTAGTCCCCTCTAATACTTAATAATTCTTTATATTAAAATTTCCTGTCCAAAGTACTGTGTAGTTTCTGTATCCTGCATACACCCTGGCTGATGCATGGATATACCATTTTACACCTCCACAAGCAGTGTATGAGAGTTCCAGGTCCTCCACAGTCAGAGTCCTGTCTACTGACTCCAGTATCTGAATGATCTGGGTGTCTACAATGTTTTCTCTTCCTTATCAATTATATGTTCATGCCTCTTCACAAGACTAGTTATGTTTTACTATACACACACATGGTAAATAAGAAGTAGAGAGACTCCAGATGATGTCATTTGACCCACAGTGTTCCCTCTTTCCTCTGACAAGCAGGTGGGTTGAGGAGTGATCATCTCAATCCATTGAAGGATTGAGCTGGGTTGTGGCTGGGTTTCAGTTTTTACAGGACTCAACGTATCTCCGGTTTATCCCTATTCCTCATGTGTGGATTTTGATTGAGAGCCTTGCAGATCTCTGTCTCCTAAGCCATGGAAGGTTATGGAGAGTCAGCTCTGCCCTTCAGAAGTTCCCGGTCCAGCTCTCTGGACACTGTCCCCACGGAGCTTCAAAATCTGGCAAATCTCAGGAGGAGGCAGGAGCTGGCCTTGTTTTTGAGGCAGACTCTTTCTTCTTGGGAAGGCTTTATTTTCTAAGCACTGTGGGACTTTGGAAGATTTCACTCTGCTTTTTAGATGCATTTAGATTCGTTCCAATACCATGTGACCAGTAAAAGCTTTACTGGTTTCTCTTTATTCCATTAGAAGTCTTCTTTCTGGACAAAGATTGATCATCAGCCAGTGCCCCGAATTAGCAAATGTCCTTGGGGAGGGGAGAGGGAACAGCTGGAGAGCCTCATCTCATTTTGTTGCAATAGGAGAATTGACCAGCCGCAACCTACCACGTCCTACTTAGAAGAGGAAATCTCCTGGGCTTATGAAACTCAGAACTCTTTTCAAACTATTGTCCCTAGCATGTGTTTCAAAATCTTAGAGTAGACTTTTCTTTCTTGACAAATTTCTATCATGTCACTACCCTGAGGCTATAGGTGTCAAAACACGGTTCACGGGCTTCACTGGTGGCGCAGTCATTGAGAGTCTGCCTGCCAATGCAGGGGACACGGGTTCGAGCCCTGGTCTGGGAGGATCCCACATGCCGCGGAGCAACTGGGCCCGTGAGCCACAATTACTGAGCCTGCGCGTCTGGAGCCTGTGCTCCGCAACAACAGAGGCCGCGATAGTGAGAGGCCCGCGCACCGCCATGAAGAGTGGCCCCCACTTGCCACAATTAGAGAAAGCCCTCACACAGAAATGAAGACCCAGCACAGCCATAAATAAATAAATTTAAAATGGAAAAACAAACAAAAAAACCCCCACGGTTCAGTGTTTTTCAAACTGTAGGTCACAACCCATTAGTGGGGCATGAAATCAATTTAGTAGGTCTTGCTAGCATTTTCTCATGAAACAGAATAGAATAGAATAGATCAGAGTGCATGGCACATAGTAACAATAAGTATTGTTTCATGAAATTTTTGTTGCACTTGTGTGTGTATGTCTGTATTCTGGTTTGCAATGTCAAACCTCTTTATTGCTATGGGTTGCAGGCCAAAATGTTTATTTATTTATTTTTAAAAATATGTATTTGGTTGTGCCGGGTCTTAGTTGCGGCAGGTGGCTTCCTTAGTTGTGGCATGCAGGCTCCTTAGTTGCGGCATGCCTGTGGGATCTAGTTCTCTGACCAGAGATCGAACCCAGGCCCCTGCATTGGGAGCATGGAGTCCTATCCACTGTGCCACCAGGGAAGTCCCCCCAGATGTTTAAAAACCGCTGGATTTTAGTTTAAACAGAGGAAGGACGAAGTGGAGAAAAATAAATGATCAGAAACAAATGTTAGTTGAGTATGGACAACTCTGGGGAGAAGTTTGGCCATGAGTGGGAAGTCGATTGATTAAAAGCTGCTCTTCTGGGGGCTTCCCTGGTGGCGCAGTGGTTGAGAGTCCGCCTGCCGATGCAGGGGACGCGGGTTCATGCCCCGGTCTGGGAAGATCCCACATGCCGCGGAGCGGCTGGGCCCGTGAGCCATGGCCGCTGAGCCTGCACGTCCGGAGCCTGTGCTCCGCAACGGGAGAGGCCACAACAGTGAGAGGCCCGCGTACCGCAAAAAAAAAAAAAAAAAAAAGCTGCTCTTCTGGCCCCAGAGAGCAAGAGGGAGCCCATGCAAGTGATGGACCACAAGCATCAGTAACCTTAAGCATCAGAGAAGAAAATCTTGGGAGGCCTAGCTCCTAGAGGGGCTGGGGCAGCTGTGGCAGGTGCAGAGGGGTAGCAGGGAGAGCTGAAGCTGAGAAACGGCGGAACCTGCGTTGGTAAAGCCCATGACAGCCCTGAGAGAAGACCATGGAGTTCCTGGTGCCAGATCACTGGCCAAAGGTCTTGTAGTTGGCACAGAAGAAAGGTCAGCTGAGGGAAAGGACAGGCCTGTGGGTGCGGTGAGGATCTTCGGCTAACCCATCGTTGGCGCTCCAGGGTCAGCAAAAGATAAATTCCAGCCACAGGCCCGAGGAGACTGGGACTGGAACAAGTGCTAGTGTTTTCTTCACCTTCTCCCTGCTTTCCCAACACCACACACACACACACACACACACACACACACACACACACACACAACTGACCAACCTGCCCGCCGAGGCCACCAGACATCGGGGAGAGAGTGGAGGCTCTGTGTTCAGAAGGCTCTGACTCTCAGTCCACTGGCTGGGTTGGACTGGGCTTATGGTCTCCTATGTCTAAAGCAGGGCCAGTGAGACCTTCTGCCCGGGTCCTTGGGAGGCGTGCAGACCCATCACTGTGCCCGTGTCTGGCATGCTGTGAGGGCTCCGGAGCCCAGAGCTGCTTGAACCCCCAGGGTCCGCACTGGGGCAGAGTTCTGGAGGAAGGTTGTGCCACCGTGACCTGGCTGGCTCCTGGCCCTGAAGTCCACAGGCCCCCCGGGTTTGCCTACTGAACCCCAAGACACCGGTGTGGGTCTTCTGTGAGGCGTGGCACTCAGCAAGGTTTGGGCAGAGAGGCTGGCACGGGACGCCCTGCAGCGCATCAGGCATGTTTGCTCTTGTCGCTGAGCGGGGAAGTTCTACCCTGGGTCACAGCTCCGATCTTTGTCCTATTCCAGGAACTGTCTCCTGGCCTCGGGTCTGGCCTAGGACCTCAGGGCCTGAAATTTGGCCTGAGCCCTGCCTGGGTTCTTGACCTTCTATCATGCCCCATGCACACCTGGTCAGCCATGGGGATCTGCTGGAGTTCGGGGAAAGATTTCAGCTCAGTCATACCTCAGCCTATAAGGTTTTCTCCCTCCCTTCACAGCTTAGCTGATTGGTCTTTGCCCATCAAACCCTGGCTCCATCAGCACCTCTCACAGAAAACCTGCCCTGGGCACCTGCCCCTCCCCACACTGGGTTACGCGCCCCTCCTCTGGGCTCCCTCTGCGCCGCCTCTTGATTCCACACCACTTACCCCTCCGCTGGTGCGGAGGTAGGACTGTGCACAGCACCAGCACGTAGTAGGTGCTCTGGCAGCAT
Source organism: Leucopleurus acutus (assembly GCF_964270905.1). Classification (NCBI taxonomy): domain Eukaryota; kingdom Metazoa; phylum Chordata; class Mammalia; order Artiodactyla; family Delphinidae; genus Leucopleurus; species Leucopleurus acutus. The sequence goes on along the minus strand of NC_139147.1, from coordinate 125,312,151 downwards.
TTACTGAGGAATGAACCATCAATCCCAGGCCTCCCTTTTCTGCTCAGTGGTCCTGTTCTCTAAAGCTCCTGTTTGCCAGCAGCTGAGCCCTGCTTTATTTCAGGGCGCAAAGAGCAGAAGTGGCAGCCCAAGTGGGATGAACACCCTGTTGTAAGACCCCAGCCATAACCTGCAGGGTCTAATCTCACCATTAGAGAATCCCAGGTACTTGTGTGTGATTACTAGCTGGTTAAGTTCCATTTCTAAGGCAAACAGGTTCTTAAAGCTTTGTGTATGAAAGGGGTATAAAGACAAAGCTTTGACTCGCGTGCAGAGACAACCAGGACACACAGACCCCTGCCTGCCTCCCCCAGGGCCTGTGGTAAATGGAAGGGGGAGGAAGATGCAGGTCCCAGGCCAAGACCAGCCAGTCAAGATGAACATCTGTCCCTCAAGGCCCCTCCTCAACCAGTTCTTTTACTCCCTACCGAGATGAGATACTCTTGATGGTACCCAAACCTTCCCCCGAGCCATGGGGACCCGAGGGGTCCACGGGGCCTTCAGAGCAGCAGGTGGGAGTGGCTGCAGGGGGCACAATAGCTCTCACCAAATGGCTGCTTGGATGCCTGGGGTGCCAACTGAAACCACCATGGCATGAATGACTCAGGGTAGCAAAGTTTCCTGAGACCTGGGGTGGTGGGCGAAGCTCTCAAAATGATAAGGGAATGAGTTCCCCAGATGTGTAAAGCTGGTTCCAAGTCATCATCAAGGTCCGTCTACAAAAAGAACATCCTCAAAAAATGACACTGATAATCTAAACTACAGTGAGATACGCCCCCCCCCCCGCCAATGGCTGTAATCAAAAAGAGATGATAGGGCTTCCCTGGTGGCGCAGTGGTTGAGAGTCCGCCTGCCGATGCAGGGGACACGGGTTCGTGCCCCGGTCCGGGAAGATCCCACATGCCGCGGAGCGGCTGGGACCGTGAGCCATGGCCGCTGAGCCTGCGCGTCCGGAGCTTGTGCTCCGCAACGGGAGAGGCCACAACAGTGAGTGGCCCGCGTACCGGAAAAAAAAAAAAAGAGAGATGATAACAAGTGTTGGTGAGGATGTGGACACATGGAATTCTCATACATTGTTGGTTAGAATATAAAATAGCACAGCTGCTTTGGAAAACAGTTCGGGGGTTCCTCAAAATGTTAAGCATAGCTAGCATATGACCCACAAGTCTACTCCTAGGTATTGATATATACCCAAAAGGAATGAAATGTTCATACAAAGACTTGTACACTAATGTTCATAGCAGCTTTATTCATAATAGCCCAAAAGTACAATCTGTCCATCAGCTGATGAAAGATAAACAAAATGTGGTGTATCCACACGATGGAATGCTATTCAGTCACGACAAGGAGTGATGTATTTCTACATGCTGCAACGTGGATGAACCTTGAAAACATCCTGCGAAGTGAAGGAAGCTGGGTCACAAAAGACCACATGTATGATTCCACTTTCATGAAATGTCCTGACTAGGCAAATCCACAGAGACAGAAAGTGGTTTCCAGGGGCTGGGGAAGGAGCAGGGAATGGGGAGTGACTGCAAATGGGTTCGGAGGGTTTTGTTTGTTTGTTTGAAGAGGGGGGGTGTTATGAAAATGATCTGGAATTAGGTAATAGTGGTGGCTGCCACTTTGTGACTATACTAAAAACCACTGAATTGTCCACTTTAAAAGCTGGAATTTTATGGTATGTGAATTACATCTCAATTTTTAAAATAAGGAAAAAATGACGCCGATGGAGAGGAGTTAGAGGAACTGAAACAATGAAATGGATCGCGAGTGTCGCCCGTCCCCGTCCGTCGCCTCCATCTGAACGAACTTTAGGCCCAGGAACCTGGCACCGAGAGGGCCTGGGGGAAGCAACGCTGGGGACTGGATCGAGGAAGAAACACGGCCCGGGATTCGAAGGGAACGCGGTTAAGGTGGCGGGCTGGGATCGCCTAGGTCGGGGGAGGCGTCTGCAGGCTCAGAAGTTGGCCGGGCGGGAGCGGAGATTTAAAGGCTGGAGTGCAGAGGCTCTTAAAGAGGCCCGGGCGAATTCCCATTCGGCGTCCACTTTAAAGCCAGCTCCGCCGCGGAGAGGGTAGGACCTGGGTAAGTGCGCGGGGCCACGGGGGAGGCGGCGGCGGGGTTCCGTGGCCGGGTCCGCTCGCCCTGCCGGGTCCGGGGCGCTCGGCGCGGATGGCCTGAGCATCGGGCCGCGCGTCCTGGGAATCTGGGGCCCGCGGGGTGTCAGGGTCGCGGCGCCGGGCCCGGCCCCCACTGCGCCCACGGCGGCGGCGCTCTATTTTTAGCAGCCGCTGTTGCATTATAAGGAATGCGCGGCGCGCCGGGCGACCAGGGCGCGCGCGGGCTGCGCGGTCGCTTTAAGGAGGCGCCGGGGCGGGGACAGGCCAGAGCGGCCGTCAGGCCGCGGGCCGGGAGCCGTCAGTCCGGCTGCCGCGGGGCCCGGCGGGCGCGGCGCTCCCTTCTCGCCGGTGCGGGCATGGAGGAGGCGGCCTGAGGCCGGAGCCGAGCCGGGCTGGAGCGCGCGGTGAGCGGTCGGGCAGGCTGGGAAGGGAGGGCACCCGGCCGGGCGCTTTGTTCCGGGGGGGAGGTGTGGCCGCCCCGGGCCCGGCCGCGCTCGCCACAGGCGGACTACGCTCAGGGGCTGGCGGAGAGTGGCCTTTTGCCCCCACGGCAGGCTCCAGCGTGACGGTGTGCGATAGAGAATTCGGAGACGATCGAGACCCCAGTGAGAAGGGCCTGCCCACCGCACAGAAAGCCCCTTTCATGGTAACCGCCCTTGGGTTCCTTGTCTGCCCTGGCGAGAACGCGCGGGGAGGTGGGCGGCGGGAATCGGGTGGATGGAGGCGGAGTTGGGGGATCTTTCCCCTTTTAAAATGGCGTTAACGAGGGCAGGCATCGGCCGAGGGAGTTGTCAGATTCATCTGAAAGATGAAAAGCAGGCTGCTTCATAAACCTTTGCTGCGCCGGGGGCCTGGGTCTCTGGTCACAACCAGGGCCCGGCTCATTCATTGACGGGAGCTGCAGGGGCGCCCACCGAGTGTAGGGCACAGTGCCAGTTACCGCGCCGCGAGGAAGGTAGGGGTGCAAACTGAGCGACAGCCCAGCGTGGTCGGTACTGGGATGAGGGAAGCACGAGGGCTGTGGGAGCAGACAGCGTGGAAGGGCAGGGAAGGCCTCCTAGGGGAGGTGAGGTGATGCCTGGCGGGAGCGTGGGCACTGGACACCAATTAGACTTTGTGGCTGGCACTGAGGTCTGTGCTGGCCAGGGCCAGAGCCGAGGCTGGAGAGGTGGACAAGGGCCACTTCATCCCGGCCCTGATCCCCGGAGCTCTGGGACTACCCCTCCTCCTCCCACCAGCGCCTACTCCGAGCAACCCTCCTTGGGCTTGAATGGTTCTTGCCCCTTAGGACTCACACTGTATCCTGGACCTGACCAGAGAGGGTGACTGACAAGGCTCAAAATTGTGGCCTCAAAAGAGTGACCTCCCCGGCAGCAGGAATGATAAGGAAATCTGACTAAAAGCCCTGAAGCTCCGCTGTAATAACAGCTGCCAGCAGGGCTGACACAGACCAGGCACTTGACGTGGATGTGCTTGTTCATCATTTGACAAGACTCCTGCAGAAGGGCTTTATCATGACCCCCATGTGCAATGGGGAACAGGGGCTAGAAAGAGTAACTTGCGCAAGATCATATCTAGGGTCCATGATGTAGACCCTGCAGCCCCTCAGGCCCCTCTTGTGAGGGTCTGGCTGACCTGGCCTGAAGGCTCCAGGTGCAGCTTGTGTTAGGCTTTGGCTCTATTGCCTTTCACTGGTTGGGTGAAGTGTGGGGTGGCGAGCTGCTGGTATTAATAACTGACACGTGTCAGGGGCTTTGCAGTGAACAAAGCACTTTCACCAAGACAGTTCTTAGAGTTTCTCCTACTTTTCTTCCCAGGAAAGAAACTTGAGCTGGCTAACATTTTTGTAAGTCTCCTAATTTCCTGTAAATCGCATGTCCCTGCTGACTGGGGCTGAAAATGTTCCATGAAAACATTCATGGTTTTGACCCCCAGTCTGTTCTCACTCCCAGCCAATTAGCTTTTCTGTCTGTGGTTTAAGGTGTAGTTTGTCCTTTCTCTGCTAGGTCAGGAAGGTTGGAGCTTTAATGCTCTGGGGTTTTCGAGGCACAGAGTCTGCCAGCCTCTTTGGGGGTGCGGGTGGAGGTTGAGTAAGCCGGGTGCTCTGATAGAAGCTGCCCCCCGCCTCAACATTTCCTTATGGGGGGGCAGTGTGGCCCTCTGCTGAACCCTGGTGGGGCAGTGACAGTCTTCCAGGGCTGCCAGCTCTGTTTGTACTTGCCACTACTTATGTTTTCACCTACCTAAGACATCTTTGTGACAGGTATAACTTTTATTAGCTGTAACCACAGGTATTTCACACTTTCAGTTGATCTGAGCTGCTTATAGAGAGGCAAGTCCATTATCCCTGGGGTTGGTTCCTGAGCTTGAGTGATCACCTGGCACCAGGGAGGACTTCTGGGCTCTGATGGACTGAACTAGCTCCTGGGGTGCCTGGTCCTAACATCAGCCTGATTTACATGGTGACCAGCCTGCCGCATCAAGTGACTTCTTGGGGAAATGTGGCCTCCATTTTATATTTCACATCTGGTGTCATCATTGTCTACCAATGAAGTCCCCCCATATGGAGCGTGCCTCCCTGCAAGCGATTGAAAACATACCTGCTCATGAGCATCACGTAGTTTGCACAAACCATACACATGTGAACGAATTGGGAACACGTTCTTGTGCAAAGCTGGGATGTTCTCAAGGGTCCAAAGAGTGTGCATTGAGTTCCAGAGGCTCTGTACTTACCTGGCCGGGGGCAGGTATCTGGCTGGCTAGGAGGTAAAGTTACCTTTGTCTGGGGATGGGAAAAAGGAAGGAACTGGGTGAGCTCCCTGTGCCCGGGGCATCTGGCAGCTATGCATGGTCTAGAGGCTGAGCAGAGAGGTCGAGCTTTGAGAGGAATTTTGTTGGTGGACTCTGAGGCCTTGCCACCCCTCACCGTCTTGGGTGATGGCCACTGGGCCCTGTGGATCAGTGCGGGTGCTTTTGGCTGTAAATAACGTAACCCAAGTCATAGTGGATTAAGGAGAGCTTAGATCTCCCAAAGATGTTCTCAGCTTTTGTGAAGTCTCTGGCCACAGGGATGGGATATTAGTGCCACTTCCAGCAAGTTCTTGCACGGGACAGGCAGCCAAGAGGGCTGAGTGTTCAGAGCAATGATTTTTTACCTTCTTGGGCCACTGCCTCTTTAACATGCCAGTGAGAAGCCCGAAGAAAAGTTCCTTGGATGTATGAAGTTGGGCATTCAGTTTGGGAGATGTGTGGATCTCTGAAAATGAGCCCTGGATCCCAGGGTAGATCCCTTGCTTCACTGCTGTTCACTGAGGACCTACCCTGGGGCTCTGCCCTCCCAGCCAGGCCAGCAGGCTGTCATGGTAGAGCCGGTGTCAAGAGTGGAAGTAGAGCGGGACGGGTGTCAGTTCTCAGCTTGTGAGTGGAAATCCATGCAATCAGCTAGTGGGTCTGTCTTGTGGAACTCTGACTGAGAGGGCAGTGCCGCCACCTCCTGCTTCAGGCAGCAGAGGATGTTGTCGAGGCCGAGGTGACAGCCATACTGCACTCCCTGGTGTCTGCCATGCATCCCCTTGGTGCCCATCTCCAGCCTTCTAGGTAGTGTTCCTGCTGCGCATAATGAGGCTGGTCCCGCCTGTTCTGAGATTCCCCCGGCCTTCCACTGAGCTCCACCACTGAGCCAAGGGCCTGTAGCCCATTGGTACAATCCATGGCAGCTTTCTGCAGCCATCCCCCTTGTAGGGGTCATGAAGTAGCAGTGTGTATTTAGCTTTTTAATGTCGCTATCATTGTCCTTTAGTATTTTTAAAATTAATTATATGTATTTATTTTTGGCTGCGTTGGGTCTTCATTGCTGTGCGCGGGCTTTCTCTAGTTGTGGCGAGCGGGGGCTACACTTTGTTGCGGTGCGCGGACTTCTCATTCTGGTGGCTTCTCTTGTTGCAGAGCATGGGCTCTAGGCATGTGGGCTTCAGTACTTGTAGCTCATGGGCTCCAGAGCGCAGGCTCAGTAGTTGTGGCACACGGGCTTAGTTGCTCCGCGGCATGTGGGATCTTCCCGGACCAGGGCTCGAACCCGTGTCCCCTGCATTGGCAGGTGGATTCTTAACCACTGCGCCACCAGGGAAGCCCTCCTTTTGTATTTTTGATAGCTTTACTCGGTGGAACCTGGTGATGGCCCGATGGCCAAATGACAGTGGGGGTCATCATTGGTTGTGAAATGACATTCTGGGTCTCAGAGAGGCATATTTTCACCTACGGAGCCTGGCATCTGGCCACCTAAATGGATAAAACATCGTGATTTGGATCTGGGTTGTGTTGCTAATGAGAGTTTGGACGGTACCAGGAAGGGATTTGGCTGTGCGGTGTGTGGCAGTAGAAGGAGGGAGGGGGTATGGAGAGTTCAGCGCTGTGATTCAGGTCCTCTGTGACCGTTGACAGGGCCTTGGGAGAGTCCTGTGCTGCAGGGGCCCAGGCTCTGTCTGCGACTTCTCTGCCCCGCCCTCAGGGTTGTCATGGGGATTAGATGAAACACACAGATGAGAACATGCTTGGGAGACCAGAAAGGGCCGTAAGAATTAAGAGCATTATCAGTATTCAAGCAGCCTTCAGATAACAGAATCATAGACCCAGAAGGGGCCCCTGGAGCATATTCAGTCTCAATTCAGACCCAGGAGAGCACATTTCTCATAGTGATGAGGGAGATGGTTTTAGGTGGGACACATTTTAATAGTTATATGTATATATACACACACTTACTTATGTGTACTATAAAAATACAGGTATGACATCAAACCCTTTTTTTTTAAACTGGCTATTTTACTCAGATTAAGGCTGAGTAAGAATTTTAAGTTAAAAAGTATGGTGATTTTAAGGTAAAGGTGAAACCAGTAATAGTTCAGTAGTAGACAGATACAGCCCAAATGGGAAAGTGACCCCTTGAGTAGAGGCTGGGAAACTTTCAACAGGGGGCCCCTCCGGTGCAGCCTGTGAGGGGCGGGTCTTAGCTGGACGCTTTCAGAGGCAGGGTGCTTGACGCCCCTTAAATCAGTTTACCCCATTTGGGGATTCACTTATCCTGGCAGAGTTCTTTTCTTTCTCCCTTGAACCTGTCCCGCTGGATCTGTGCCACGTGAACCTTGACAATCGTGCTTTTCTCCAGCACAAGCAGCCTGTGCTTTCTCCAACTGCTCCTCAGGTGGCATGGCTTAAAGACGGCCTCTCCGGAGGTCTACCCTCTCTCCGCTCCCTCCCTCCCGTCTCTTCCTTCCCTTCCTTCAGTGAAGACTTGTGGGCTGGGCTGGGGTAGATGCTCTGCATTGGCCATCTCTAAGCCTCACAACAGTTTTGCTGTTGGCCTCTTACAGGTGTGGAAATGGGGGCTCAGGGTGGTTAAGTAGGCATCCCCACGGCCATGGCCTGAGAGCAGCAGAGCCTGGAAGGAGTCTCACCAAGGTCTGTCTGGTCCTGGAGCACATGCTCCGTCTGTTACTCGGTGCTGTTCCCAGGACTGATGACTTTGGTCGTTTGATGACACGCCCCTTCTCTCCTGGTGCTCATGGGACATGGCCCACAGGGTTCTGGCCATATATAATCAGTGCTGCAGTGGAGTGAAGGCCTCGTGAGGAGAGGGGACAGAGCAGTTCATGCACAGCGACGCTGTGAAGCAGCAGAAGCCACGGAGGTGCAGGCGTGGCTGGTTGGCAAGAAAGGCAGAGGGAGCCTAGATGGAAGTGGTTTTCCCCGACTCTCATTAATCTCACTGTCAACCAGGAACCCCTCCATCATTTGTGCCCTTGGTATATTTTTTAATTTTCAAAAATATAAAAAGATGAAGGATAACATATAACAAGCACCATGTACCCGTTACCCCAAATGAGCAGATGCGACCGTTTTGCCGGCACCTGATCCCTTTGGCAGGACTTCAGCGCATCCTTGGTCAGGAGGCCTGGCTGGCTGGGCCTGCCCTCAGCCTCCGGCTGGCTTTTAGAGCCTTGCTCCCAAGTTTCCATGTCTTGGCTCTTTTACCTCCACGTCCCCAGCGAATTCACCGAAAAAGCCACCTGGGTCTCCATCAAGGTTGTCGATAGATCCTTTTGCTGCCTGAACTCACCCCGGGGAGGAATGAGTGTGCATCTCGGGATTGAACCTTTTTCAAAAAGTTCCTCTATCCGAATACATACTTGCCTTGACCACTGTGGCTTCAGGCCAGGCTGTGGAGCATCATTTAGTCAGAGCTGCCCAAAGCGAACTGTAATTTAAATGGTAAATGTATATATTTGGAAAAGAGAGAAGAAAACCCCATGATTTTCTTTTTATCATTAGATGACACCGATTTGTGAAGCCGCTCATCGTCCACAATCTTGAGCAGAATACATTTCTGGTCTCAAGTGCAGGACCGCTTTCCAGGAAGGAAGACCAGAGTGCAACGTAGTACCTTTGTAACCCCTAACGTGGCCTTGCCAGCTCTCCCTTTCCTCGGCTCTCACAAAAAGATGGTGTCCCAGGTGTGTGGTCCCAGCTCTCCAGCTGCAGAGGGGGAAGCTCTCCTTGACGACAGGAGACAGGAGAAGGCTTCTCCCCCAGCTGTTTGCAGCCTCCTGCTACCCGCCCCGCCCCCGCCTGACTCCACTCCTGGGCTGGAGCCTGACGTGGCCCATTTGCAGGTAGCTTGGGCTTGACTTAGGACAGATAGCAAAGCACCACTTCTAAAGCTGCGCAGAAAAGATGAAAAACCTTCTGGAAAAGCCTTGCATACCCAGGCAGATTCCATTTTCAAGGAGTCAAGGAGTTCAAACTGGTGACAGAGATGTGAACGAGTTTCGTAATAGAACACGGAGATCTGAGGCGGTCCCCGAGTTTTCTTTACTAAGTGGTGAGAATGAGTTGAAATGTTTTCCATTCCCAAGTTGCCGACAAAGGATAACACTGCCTGCGTCCTTTCCCCTGACTCCATGGAGATGCTGCAAAAGCCAGCAAAGGCTGGGACCCCAAAGACCTCAGAAGGACCTGCTTTGCTGGGGTTTGTCTTGCAGTAGAAGCGGTCAGAGACTGTACCAATGAAGGCAACTAAGCATATTCTAAAGTCAATTCCTATTGGTTTATGCAAAAATACACATACGTGTTATGTTGACGGCCTACTTTTTAAAGAAAAGCTTTGGTTTAAAAAGAATCTGCTCTACATACTGTGTGTTAGGCCGTCCCTAGTATCCTAACTACCCAGATTAAAAGTACAAATATTTGTAGGCATGTGGTGCTGTGTGGAGATTGCTGAAGATGCGCTGGAGTTGGGGAGGCCCACTCTCCGCTTAGGGCTGACTATTTTTAGGGGGGCCTGGGGACAGGTTCTTGCCTCCCAAAGCATATTATATATTCACTTCAAGAGCAAAATTCATTTTAACTCAGTTTCAGTTTTTTTTCTTCTTCTTCTTTTTAGCCTTTAGAACTTTAACACACCTCTTGAAAATTCCCCCTTTTAGATGACCGCCCAATTCACCCCTTTATATTTTAAATCCACTGGGAATGGAGGTCCCCGGGGAAGAGGCGGAGGCAAATGCATCTTTCTTGGCGAGTACCATTCTCTCACAAGGAGGCTCAGCAGCCCAAAAATAGCATCTATCATGTTCTTCTTTCAATGCCTGCTTTATTGTAACTGGAGATGATGGGAAAGGGTGGAGCCACGGTCCCAAAGCCCCGGGGGCATATATTAAATACTAACTTGTAGGAGATGTGTCTTCTCGGTGGTCCCTCCACACCCACATTCCTCAGGTTGAGATTCCCCGGGCGACAGAGTCAAAAAGGCCTAGCATTCCCCATACGCTCTGCACACCCATTCTCTTCCCGCAAAGGAAGTCAGGCCCCAGTGGCCTGCTGGCGCTCCCGCTCCCGGGAGCGAAGGTCAGCTGGCATCAGAGCCTTCCGGGCCACCCCACTCAGTGACCCCCGGCCCTGCCTGCCCGCAGTGGCCCCAGTCCACTTATCTGGGGCTGGGTGGGTGTTTCCTGCATGTTTGAGATTTTAAGCAGGAAATCAAAATAAAGAAACAAAGCCTTTGTTTTACTTCTGGGCTCAAACTGGGGATGGCTGGAGGGATGGAAAAGGGGAGTGGGAGCAGGTCACTTAGCACTTGCACCAAATAACCATTCTAATAAAGCACTCAACAGGGGCTGTTTTCTCCTTAGGGCTGGTGTGTGTGGATAGGAAAGCTGGGTGGAGGCTGGGAGAGCCTCTGTGTGGAAGGAGGAAGGAGAGGGCCCCAGGCAGGGTCTGGCACCACCAGATTGGCAGCCAGAGGGGCCTCGGAACCTCAGCCCTCCCTCCCTTCCTCAGAAGACCCACAGGAGAGTGGGAAGGGGCCCGGGCTGCAGGCCAGAGGGCCCCCCTGCTGAGTCTCTGCCCCCTACCTGTCCTCTGTGTGACCTTGGGCAAGTCCCCATCTGCCGTGGGCCTCCCTAGCGGTGTCTGTAATAGGGACAGTGCTGCTGTGACACATGTCTCAGGCATCCCCACCCCCCTTTCTCCTCTAGCCCGGTCATGCGGGGCCAGGCCCTCATATGTGGAAATGGAGAGGTGCTCGCCCCAATAGATCTTCATTCTTCCCCAAAGAGTTTCTCCCTGTGCAAGTTTTCTGAGTGTATCATTTATTTTTCTTTGAAGATTACGCAGTCGTTGATGGAAACCGTCCCCATCTGCAGTGTTTCTGGGGATTGCAGGGTGGGGACCATGCCAGCAGGCCATCTGAGCTCCGGGGTCAGCTGCCACACTTTGCGTGGGTACCATGGGCGTGGCTTCCTCATTCCCTAAGCCCCGCTGAGCCACGGCTATTGTACGTAACAGGCTGTCACCAAGGGCCTCTGAGAAAGGGGGCTGCCCGTAGCTTAGAAGGGGGCAGAAGTTAAAACTGAGCGTCAGACACCCTTCCCTTGCCTGCTCACACCCTTGGAGACTTTCTCCCCGGCTCTCTGTCTCCTCAAGCCTAGCTGACTGCCATTTTCCAGGGACCAATTTTTCTGGGCACTTTCCCCCAGAACTTCTGAAAACTCCCAATTGCCATTACTTTTGACTATAGAGGAGTAAAGACATGGAGACAAGGCTGGGAGCCTACCCTTTTACCCCTGAAAAGAGCCAATAAAGAGCTTGTCTGAGCAAGAGGCATGCACCCCAGACCTACACCGTGACCTTCTGCAGGAACCACAGCAGGAGCTGTGGGGTGGTTACTGTCACTGTTCCAAGCCAGGTCAGAGTCTTAAGTCGGGCTTTCCCAATGACCAGAGCAAACTCAAGTGTTAATCTTTTTTCCTTTGTGTTAGGACAGTGTTCAGAGTAGCTGTGAGGATTAGAGCTGATGCAGATCAAGATATTTATTGAGCATCTTCTTGGTGTCAGGCATGCGCTGGGCTCCAGAGATACAGTGGAGAATAAAACGGAGGATGGGCCCTGGCCTCCTGGAGCTGACAGTCTGGTGGGGAAGACACATTACATCATAAACAATTAGGCAACTGAGTGCAGCATGCAAAGTGCTGTCAAGACAGACAGCTGGGTGTCTAGGGAACTAGAGCAGTGACCTCACCTAGTCTGAGGTGCTGATCAGGGAAGTGTGGCATGTGGTCAGGACGTGATAAACAGGCATTCTAATGATCGGCCCTGGCCACAGCACTGGGCCTGATTCCACCTCCAGCTGATTGCTGCTACCCACTCACCAAGGATACTTTTGCACGGAGAGGTTTATACATAATTTGTCCGAGGTCACACAGCTAGTAAGTGGCACAACCAGGATTCAAAACTGGGTCCGTTGGATTCATTTCCACGCTCCTGACATCTGCTCTGCCTCCAGCTTTACCCTACTTGGGCTCGTCCCCCGCCCCCCCCACCACCACCCGATAGCATGGAGCTCCACAGTTTCTCCTTTCTCTGCACCCCCGAAACAAGCCAGCACGGACTGTGGGTGGCGATCATTCCTCAGATCGTCCCGGAATAGAATGTGCTTCCTTGCTGAACCCTGGGGTGGCCCAGCGGCAGGAGCAGTGATCCTTCATCCCGCTGGGTGGCTGAGGTCTCCCTGAAGAGGAGGCTGCGCTGTGCGCCTCTCGGGCTGAAGGTGGTGATTCAAAAGCAGCCGCTTCCTTCCCCTCCTGCCCCGGTCCTGAGTGCTCTGGGGCAGCCTGGAAAGCAGCCTTGTGTGGCCCCAGGAATCCTTCTGTGCAATTTGGTGGAGGGGATGTTGGAGAGAGTTCCCACAACATACTTATGAGGATGACGATGATGATGACAGTAATAGTAACACTTTCTGTGCCAGGCACTGTTCTAAGCACTTGCGTGTATTGGCTCATTCCGTCCACAGAAAAACGCTGTGAGGTGAGGACGTAGATAACAGATGAGGAAACGGAGGTGCACACCCGGGTTGAGTGATTTGCCTGACGTCACATTCCCAGCAGAGGGGCAAATGCTTTGATTCATGACTTCTTATAAAAGTGCTGTATATAGAAAAAAGAGAGGTGGGCGGCCGGTCCCCTGGCCAATGGCGGCGTCTAGATGTCTCCTGCCCCTTGGGAACGGAGTAGGTCTGCCCACTCTGCCCTTTGCCCCCTCTGCATCCAGGACTCGCTGTCTGGCCTGGCCAGGCTGGGTAGGAGGGCAGGAAAGATGCAGCCACTCTATAGGGTTTGGGGAGAGAGATGTGAATAGTGGCCTCCTCCCCTTCCGGAGTTTGGCAGGGTCCCTGAGAAGACATCCCTCCCCACCTCCAGCCTGGTTCAAGCCTCCACAACAAGGCGGCTGGACCCTCCCACCCTGGTCCTGCTTCCCTGGACTTTCCCTTTGCTGAGGAAAACCCCACACCTCCCCGGCCGCTCATTGCGCCTCGTGTTCAGGAAGTTTCCCTTTTGTTTTGCCCCAGCCCTTCTCTGCAGTCTGCTTACTCCTTTCGAATGGGGATTGGGTCACCTCTCCTCACCTCAGGGAAGGGCCTAGATCCTGTTTCTTTCTCATTTTGGGTCGAACATAAAATTTTTCACATTTTTCATTTATGATGTTTAACCTTTTGAATACAAACGATGGAAACAAATCAAAGCAGCGGTCATTTTTGAATGTGCCTTTCTGCCCTCTTCCTCCGAGGGCTCTGCCGTGCTCCTGGGGTGGCTGTGTGCTCTCCACCAGCTAAAGACGGCTAGACCGGAAAGTTTCCAGGCTGAGTAAGCCCTGCAGCTGCTCCGCAGTGTCACTGCCACTTCCTTTAACCTCACACCTCTTTGCGGCCGAAGCTAGGCCAGGCCAAGGCAGTGCCAAGGGTCGTCTGCCTTGGAGTGGCCACACCACTCAATGCTGGCATGCTCGAGGTGGCAGGGTAGCAGCAGGTGCCCTTATGGGCTGCCCGCCCCCCACCCCAGGGAGGTGATTTATTTGGCTTATATAATGTGTAAAACTTTTTAATTGGTAGCCAACATGTAAAAAATCATTTTCACATAAAAATTCAGATTTCTGGCTACCCTTTAAAAATTTTGACTGTCTGGAAGCCCCGTTGCAGATATGCTTCTGTCATGGCAGTCAGGTGGTGGAAGGTACCAGTGGCCTCCTGTTTACCACAGGCCCCACTGCTCCCTATTGCCTGTCCCTGTCCCCTTCTCTCATTTATTGACCTGGCCTCTGCCTACACATGAGTTTGGGGTGTCCATTTGTCTCCTGAGTCCCTCTTTCTGCTATTGTAGGGTGAAGCAGTTGAGGTAGTGGGTCAGGTAGGATGCGGGGGGCTGGAGTTTCACCATTCAGCCCTGGCAAGAAGCGTCCATCTCATAGGCAGGGGGTTGCTGACATAAAGGGAGGCCTGCCGCCGGCATCCAGGCTTTCCCTTTGCTGTCTGTCACCACCCCTGCCCTTCTCCTGGGCCGCTTACCTGCTGCGCTGGTGTGAAGCCATAGGTTCCAGGAGGCAGCAGCTCTGGGCTGGGGCAGCGCTGAGGGACAGCCTGTGAAGCTGTGCTCCGGTTGCCTCCGCTCGGGAGAAAGACAGTATGAGAACCTCTGCCTTGATGCCATCAGGGAGTTCTGGGGACGGGGTGTGGCATCCCCAGCCCGAAGGCAGGGATGGTCAGGGAGCTGGGCCCTGGGAGCAACAGGGGGCTCAGTGCTTGGGAGTGTGGCTGACAGGGAAGGACCCCCTTACGGTCACCCACTCCTCCTCTGGGCTGGTGCTCACATGGTATCTCCCTTGTGAGGGCCACCACCCCACTTCTCTGTGTGGCTCACAGCACTTCAGCCTACCCGCCACCCAAGCAGAATCCCAGCCAACTCCCAGGGTCACCCCTGCATTTGGGGAATGCAGACGGCAGACGCCGGAAGCGTTTCTGTGCGGAAAGCCATGCCAGGGCTCCAGGGTGACCCCGAGATAAGGAAAATGAAGCCCAGCCTGTAGCCCCCAGCCCCAGCCCCGCAGGGGAAATGTGACAGTAAAACAACTCCCAGCTCCTAGCTTTGAAGGGAGAAGAGGCAGCGTGGCCATGTGGCTGAGCCGGGAGCTCGTGGTCACTTGCAGGCGGCGATGCGTGGCATGGACAACCCTGGAACCTCGGGGACCTCAGGGGCTAAACAGAGCCTTCTCCACGAGGTGGCTGTGATGAATCGGCAGAATAGCGGCTGCAAAGCACTCTGGCTGCCACCTGCCACCTGGCGGCACTTCGTAGACGCAGGCAAGGCGGCTCAGTGGAAGGAGGCCTGGGGAGCAGGAGAGGCCGGGAACGAAGGGGTGGCTTCGGGAGCCTGGGGCGCAGGGCGGCCGTGCCTCCTAGAAGGAGTGTTTTCACAGGCCAGGGAGAGTGAAGAGGCAGTGCGGGCAGACAGCATTCCCTGGCAGACTCCGTGAGGCCCTACGAATTGGGCACCGCCCCTGCCCCTGCCCCCAAGGACGCCGTACTAGGAATCAGTGGGAGAGAGGCTCTGGGCGCCGGGACGTGATGCCGGGCAGCTCAGGGAGGGCCCGTGGGGAGAGCTTCAGGCTCCGGGGCGCTTCCCAGGAGGAGCACTGCGCCCGGGCTCGGTTGAGGGGTGGCCGCGCTGGAGTGGCGGGAGGGCGGCGCCAGTGAGGGGGGCCCAGGCAGAGGGCAGAGCCAGCCGCGGAGGGAGATGCGCCACGAGGTCTTGGCCTGGGATTTGAGGTAAAGGGCTGTTGGAGCTGGCGGGGGAGGCCGAGGAGAGAGGGGCAGGGCGGGCTGGCGGGGGTCCCGTGTGCGGGGTTGAGCCTGAGCAGCCCGGGGTGTGGGGGGCTTGCAGGAGCCCCTCCTCCAGGCATGGGCCGAGGGAGCAGCTGAGTCAGGATGCGGAGCGGAGTGCCAGCCTTTGGGGAGTCTGAGAGCCTCACTTTAGGGAGCCCCAGAGTGTCCAGAAGACGACCCTCCGCATTGGGGTGATGGCCAGGGTGACTTTCCCAATGGGCATGCAGATGCCGGCCTGAGGCTGGGAAGCTCCTCCTCAACTGCGGGTGGGACTGCCCGGCCCTAGGGAAATCGGAATGGCCCCCAGGACTGAGAAGAAGAATCCAAAGATAAAGCCACTTCCTCCTCTCTGCCCCTCGAGGAAGCTGCGGGCCGGGCGGCAGCCCTGCCCCTCACCCCTGGACTGAGTGCAGCCCCAGCCTCCCTGTGGTGGTGGGACATGGGGACACAGGGGGCCGGGCATTGGGGTGCGACCTCAGCCCGTGAGGACGTGGGCCTGTGAGGGCCAAGCGGCCAGGTGGCAGCACCCCCGTGGCCCGGGGATGCCAGTGGAGCACGTTGTTCTGAAGGGTCGTGCGGACCCTGAGACACCGAAGCCCCCGTTAACCCCTCAGCCCGGAGACCCCCGCAGACCCACCCAGCCGCCTGGACTAGCTGGGTGGGGAGTGGGGCAGAATTCTAGTTTTTAGCTGTCGTCTGGATGCCAAATCCCAGCTTCACCCTTTCCCAAGCCGTGCCCTCGGGCACATGCCTTAGAGCCTCTGACCCTGCTCCCCGCTGGTAAATGGGGAGGCCAAATGCCACCCCACACAGCTCTGCCTTTGGGCCTTTGTGGCCATGCCAGCTCCGCCTGCGTGACCTTCCCGCTCCCACCGGCCCTGCAGCCCTTTCCCGTCTGCTTCCCGTCTCCTCTCCTCTGAGCTTCTGGAGCCCTCAGTTTGTCCTGTGCGAGTTATGCAGCGTCCGCTGGGCTTTTCTGGCTGGTGAACTTCACTGCGGTCATCAGAAAGGGCTGTGGGCCTGCTGGACCATGCGGCCTTCCAGCGAGCCTGCATGGCGCACCTGTGGGGAGGGGAGGGTCCGGGGGCCTCGGAGTCACGCGGGGCCCCTGTGCTCCCCACCGCCTCGCCCTGCAGCCCCTGCGCTTGTTCCTTCATCATTCTGTGCTGAAGAGCAGCCACTGCGTGCCCGGCACTGTGCTTAGTGCTCTGGATACAAAGACAGACGCCCCCAGACGTTAGGCAGCCAACAGGAGCTCCTCCCCACTCCCCTTCCCCCCGCACCGCACACGTCACACATTCTGCGCTCCAGTCACACGTGTTGCTTGCAGAACTTGGCACCTTCTTGGTTTTCCACACCTCTGTGCTTTACAGCTTTGCAACTTCTGGTCCTCACCTCGGATATGCTTGTCCCTATCACTTCCCTTAGCTGATACCTACTTGGCCTTCAAGACCCCATTTTGTCATTGCCTCAACCGGGAAGCTTTCTGCAATGCCCCCAGGCTGAGTGAGATGCCCCCCGCTGCCCCTGTGCTCCCACTTAGGCTTGTATACTGTAGTCCTCTGTCTGTTTGCCCCTCCCCCACACACACCCCATGAGCCCCAAAGCCAGGCGCTGGGGCTCATTTATCTCCGTCTCCCCAGCTCCGAGGACCAGGCACATTGGAGGTGCTCTGGGAGTACTGACTGGATGTGCAAGGCTCCCGGATCTGACCCTCTGTGTGTACTGGGAGAAGGGTGGCCAGCACCGGTGGCCTGTCCACTTTCTTCCTCCTGGATCATTCTCCTCTGGGCTCAGGAAAAATGGGCCCTTTCTCATGTCATGTGTCCTTAACAGGTTTTTCTTTCCAAGGATAAATCCACCAAAACAGGAGGAACCCAGAGAGGGGCTAGGCTTTAGGATGGAGAGCACTTCTGGGTTTAAAGACCAGAGGGAGAAACCGTTTCATGCCGAGTTCCCAGCAATTCGGTATCTGCTGCGCAGTCTATTCAGTGAACAAGCATCTCCTGAATATTTGGGGAAATGTCTTTGAGGAGCTTAAATCTCCTTCATCATTGGGTCAGCAGCATGCGGGGCTTGTTGCCCTACAGCATGGCTGCAGGAGACTGCCCCCCAAGGCGGAATGGGGGAGCTGAGACCAGCTGGCAGATGGGCGTGAGAGCGCCCCGAGGACGGAGTGGCGAGGGGCTGAGTTCCGTTGAGCTGTCATCTGTGGAACCAGCCAGTTTGCAGGGCATAAGCTCAGGAAGGACTCTGGAGAGGCAGGAGGGCTTCCTGCAGGAGGAGGGACGTGAGATGGACTTCGAAGGATGCTGGTGATGGTAACTCCCTGATGTTTATTGAACGCTCTCTATGGGCCAGACACTGGGCCAAGCAAATATATGTAGCCTATCATGACCACCACAAGTCAAATGCTGCCACTGTCCCCACTTTTACAGAAGAGAAAACCGAGGGACAGAGTGTAAGTAACTTGCCTAAGGTTGCAGCTGTGCGAGTTCCTAGCTCAGGCTCCTTGGTGAAGGGCTCCAGTTGAGGCGCCAGCCCCCAGCTTGGCGGGGAGCAGCCGGTGTGTAGGACCACAAGGAGACAGGCTGGGGCAGGGACCAGCACAGTGGAGAGGGGCCCGACAGGGGTGCTGAAATAGGAGGTCTCAGAAGCCCCTGGTGTTCCCACGATGCTGGGCAGCTGCCTGATCCCTCAGCTTTCTCCCTGGTCTCAGGGCAGGAGCACCTGGCGGTACCAGACCTGTGCCCTATTTGTCAGACTTTGTCCCAGTTGGGATGGGGAGCGCGTGTCTGTTCCCAGTGACTAGTATTTACCCTGGGAGCCCCTTGGGCCCTGACCTGCTCGGCTGCTTCTCCCACAGGGGCAGCAGTCCGGCCTTGGAGGCCTCCCTGACTCTGACACCACCTCCCTGGCTCACTGCTGACCTCTTCCCAGCACTTCGGATCTGCTGCCTCTGGCCTGGCCCGAGTCTGCACCCACCCACCACTCTGCCCGCCACGAGAAGTTGCCTAGCATGATGCACTGGCCGTGGGCTCTGGAGCCACACTGTTGTGGTTTTAGATCCTGGCACTGCTGCTTTCTAGCTGGCTGACCTTAGAAGAGTTACTTTACTTCTTTGTGTCTCAATTTCTTCAATTGTAACACGGGGACAAAGTTATACCTCATAGGGTTGTTACGACAACTAAATGAGTTAATTTGGTAAAATCTTCCAACAGCATCAGACACATCGCCTACGTTAATTAAGTGCTCCTATCATTTTTAACATGATCACCCTTGTAATTATTATAGCAGGTCATTTCTGGGACTCATAGCGCTGGGCTGTAGATGGCTAAGCTCCAGGCTCTGTCAGGAGGTACTCACACACTAGCAAGTAAGACCCTAGTGTTAACAGTTGTGATATAAGGAAGCACGTGGTACTTGGGGTTCGTGAGTAAGGTCAAGGGCCTGGCTTACATCAGGCATTGGCCTTTGTCTGGATCTCAGGACTCCTGTCTGATATTTCTGCCCTGCTGTCAGCAGTCCAGGTGTGGTCCTGGCAGAGGAACTTGGATTTGATGGGGTAGAAAAGCAGGGGCTGATGTATTACCCAGAAGACTTGGGTAACAGAGTTCTCCAGAGGTAGCCAGGCAGGCTCCCCAAGAAGGTCCTGAGCCCCTCCCATGGAACAGGACGGCCAGTAGGTGGGATGTTTTGGAGGGAATCTAAAGAGTTGTGGGTTCGATCTGGGACGGCAAACAAGTTTCCTCTCCGGACCAGTCACCTGGTTGTGGCTGCCAAGGGTGCTGCGTTGAAAAGGGTTGTAAGACTGAGCAGGAAAGAGGACCACGATGGACTGTGGTATCTGCCATTGGCTCTGGGAAAGCGGGGGAGGCACCCATGCCACATACCATCCAGACCTGTTGATGTTTAAGGTCCTGTACAGCATAAAACAACACACGGTTGGATTGGTGGTTAAATCTTAATAATCAAGTGAGCTGAATGCACTGGCTTCCCAGAGGGGTAGAGTGATGCAGTGACAGTGCTGGGCTGGGATTAGCAAAGGTGGGAGACAAAGGGCAGAGCAAAGTCTTAGGGAGGGGAGAGTGGAGCCTTAGGGATGCCAAGTGGCCTAGACCCCTGGCGGGGCCACACGCCACTTTTGCACAGCCTGCAAATCAGCAGCCCTGGGGAAGCTGCCCATTTCTGGGAATTGTGCAGAAGGGAAGGGCAGCTCCTGGAATGCAGAGCCGTTTCCTCCACATGGGTTGGGTCACCCCCCAATGTATCCTCATCCCCCTGCACTGGGCACACCCAGACGTCACAGAGATGAGATTAGCTTCCCAGGGCTGATTCAGCTCAATGTGAATGAAAGTCCATCCACTCTCCCAAGAGCTGCATTAATAATGAATGTGTCCCCCTCTTCCAGCTTTATTTACCAGACAACTTGTAGTTTGACAGATGGGGTTAGGGGAGGTCTTTAAAATAATTAGTATGGAAATAGAGAAGCAAAAAGCAGTGAAAACTAAACCTTCAATTAAGTTGGTAGCATCTTTGGGAGAGGCTCTGGGATGACCACTGCCACAGCTCCTATAGTCAGAGAAGATGAAGAGTGCCCTATGGGTTACGAGTCACAAAGACAGTCAAGGAAAAGTCCTGTGATGTTGCAAAACTAATGACCGAAAGAATTCTAGGCAGTGCAGCACGACGTTTCCAAGCCTGACCTTCGGTGTCTGATCCACCTACTGCTGATGCCCACTAAATAGTGGGGGTTGTTACTGCCATGTAGCCTCTCCCGGGCACCTTTTCTTCTGGCTAGGACCATGACATCACTTCGGAAGTGGTGCTTGGGGGATGGGGAGCATGGAGAGGCCAGGAAGCCCATGAGCCCCTTGACAGTGTCTGCAGCCAAAGCCATTTCTTTTACCATGTGCCCACTTAGAAACATGGGCAGTGTTCTGGGCTGTTCTTCTGGGAAACAAGCTCTCTAGAAGCCCTAGAAACTGGGAACTTGGGGAGAAGGTGGCAGATTTGGTAAGAGATAATAACCACTGGGCACTGCTGTTTTGGGGGGCTGCTGGGGCCCATTGCTGTCCTAGGATTTGTTACTGTGTTGGGTCCTCCAGCAGCCCTATGCGTTCAGGTGCTCTCAGGGCCATGGATGGGGCAAGCAGGGGTCCAGATCACTAGGCTCTACCACATTGCAGGGAGCCCAGGGGCCCAGCTGCTTTGCACATCAGTGCAAATATGCCCTCACTGGGGGGCCCTCCAGTTCCCCCCCCCCCACTGGGACTGTAATTACACATTCTTGAGGGTCCTGTTCTGTTTTATAGATGGGGAAACTGAGGCTCCCTGAAGTTAAGAAACTCGCTCCACGTCACACAGGGAGTCCGTATCAGAGACACAAGTGGAACTCAAGCTGCCTGGCTGAAGAGTCCAAGGCTATGCCTGACGCTCCACCCCAAGCTGCCCCCCTGAGAACAGAGGGGGCTTTGCACAAGGCTTCCCAGGAGGTCTCAGGAACTCCCTCCAAGCACACTTTGAAAATTGCTGGGTGAAAAGGTTATTCTGGGGTCATGGGTCCACCCAGCCCCCACTTCCTAGGGACACGAGCCTACCCCTGTCCGAAGGGAGGGTGTCACGCCCTGCTTATTGGGCCAGTATGGAGTAGTCAGTCAGCGAATACACCCTGAGGTTCCCACGTGTTGGGCCCTGCCTGGCCCTGTGAGAGGTCAAGAGAATGAGGAGACGTGGCTGTTGTCCTCTTGGAGCTCCCCCGTTGCTGGGAAGACGAAATCTGCCATTCAGGAAACAACTTCAAACCAAGCAGGCCTGGTGCTAATCGTGGGGAGAGAAAGGGAGCAAAAGACAGCCACCAAAAAAGTTTATTTCTCAGCCGAAAGATGCCTAAAGTTTTCGTATATACGTCATTAAAATCGTCGGGGCAGTGATACTGCCTTTTAGAGAGAAGTTTCCAGTTTGAGCCGGGGTTTGGGTTGCTCGGGCACTGGGAAGGGCTCTGGGAGCCGTGGTTGCCATGGGAACCAGCGCTCGGCGCCTCCTCCGCCCAGGGGCTGCGGTTCCAAAAGTTGGTTTCTGAGTGGAGTGGGCTGTCTGGAACCTCGGAGCCATTTCCCATGGAAACAGTGTTCTAACTGATGGGTGACGTTGCCACACGAGCCTATTTAATCTGACTGCAAGGGAGCTGAGGTGGCAGCGGGGCTTCTGATGGGGGCGGGGGAGGAGGCTGGGAACCGCGGAGCCTCAGAGTGGAGGGAGGGAGGGAGACTGTGGGTCCGCCTCTTCTGGGAACAAAGTAAACAGGGCGAGAGAACAAACATTTGAGCACCTTCTTTAAGCTGGGCTCGCCTCATACATTTTAATTTCCCGCTTAGAGCAATCCTGCAAAGGATGATTCTCTAGCCAACTCATCTTTCAAGTAAAAAAACTGAGGCTGTGAAAGGTTAACTCGCCCAAGGTCGCTCAGCTGGTGGGCAGGAGAGTATCAGGCACGGAAAAACGGTAGCGAGACTTTAAAGGGAGCCCCGGGCCCACCTTATTCCACCCTCCCACCGCGAAGGGGCCATCTATGACCCCCAAATGGTGAAGAACCAGCGTTCTAGAATGATCTCCAAGGTGCCGTCTAGTTGAATAGACTGGAGAGGAGAGGGATGTCCTAAATGGAAACAGTTTGCTCCTTAAGCACCGACCAACATTTTATCCTGTGGTGACTTTCGTCATAGCCTCTGGTGACTTTAAAAATTCTTCCTCCACACCACGTGAGATCAGCCGATTTTGTAGGAGTGTGGTGCACGCCCCTTGGCGTTTTGACTGCCCTCCCTGTTTACAAAGACATCATTTTAGTCAGGGATTATTTCGGGGGAGGTTGAAGACTGGAAAAACATGTGCATGAAGAGAAGATCTGGCCAAGAGCCCTTATAGATTGAGGGGTTTTCTGGACTCATGGTCCCGCCTTTGTAAACCTGGGCTCACACTTGCTTCCAGGAAGGGTCTTATCTGTGTGATCCGTCTGACTTGGGAGGAGGAGGGAGACAGTCCCAAGGCCTGGCTGGGAGAGCTGCCCCCTGAGCCCTCTGCGTGGGGAGGCCAGTGCTGTGGCTGGTGGGTTGTCTGATGGTTGTTCAGAAAGGCCATTGTTGGGCCCCCAGTTCCTCTAGCTGACGTCTGTCCTTGCTGATGCGGTGCTGGGCCTTGGTGATCCAGGGAGGGACGAGATGCATCCCTGCCCTGTTGTGTACAGTAAGTATAGAAAACTTCAAGTGTGGTGGTGGGCTCTGCAGCAGGAACTGTGGGGCACGGGGTTGAAGGGGGTGCCTCCCGAGAGGCGATTCCTCGGCCTGGGCCTGACCTGTGAAGAGGTGTGCGCTCTCCCCAGGGCCCCAGTAGGAGGTGGGGTGGGCAGAGGGCTCCATAGGGCCACAGGGCACACTGGGGAACACAGAGTTGCTTGGGAGAGAGTACTGTCAGGGGCTGCAACGTGGGTCCCACTGGAGAGGTCAGCGATGGCAGCCAGTGACTGCCTTGAATGTCCAGGGAAGGGGCGAGGACTTGACCCATCAGCCATGGGAAGCACTAAAGGGTTTCTCCCCACGAGGGACCCAGTCCAAGGTTTGTGTTAACCGTGCATTCTAACCCTGTTCCACTGAGTCTGCGGTGGGAGGGAACCCCAGATTGGCCCCCCGTGGTCTCTCAGGGCCCAACTCCTGAGTGCAGGGCACTGTGAAAGGAAATCAGCCCTCATCTGACCATTTCCTGCCAGCTGCCTTGCTTCGCAAGCAGAGGGCGATTTTTTTCAAGTCCCCAGGTGGTTCTGCTGTGGGTGGTCTGAGCACCGCCTCAAAGGTTGGTCCTCTATCATATTTACTAGTGTATTTCTCATCTTATTTTATTTTGAGAAGAAAATCAAGGGAAACGGTTTTCCTTCCCGATACCTTCCCACCCACTTAGTATTTTTTTATTCACGTTGCTGCCAGCGAGAAGGGAAGGGAGCTTTCATTTTTATTTATTTTAATTTTTTTTATTGAGGTATAGTTGATTTACGATATTATATTAGCTTCATGTGTACAACATAGTGATTCAAATTTTTTATCGATTATACTCCATTTAAAACTATTATAAAATATTGGCTGTATTCCCTGTGCTATACATCATATCCTTGGAGCTTATTTATTTATTTAGTTTTTACATCTTTATTGGAGTATAATTGCTTTACAATGGTGTGTTAGTTTCTGCTCTATAACAAAGTGAATCAGTTATACATATACATATGTTCCCACATCTCCCTCTTGCGTCTCCCTCCCTCCCACCTATCCATGTGGTCACAAAGCACCGAGCTGATCTCCCTGTGCTACGCGGCTGCTTCCCACTAGCTGTCTATTTTACGTTTGGTAGTGTATATATGTCCATGCCACTCTCTCACTTTGTCACAGCTTACCCTTCCCCCTCCCCGTATCCTCAAGTCCATTCTCTAGTAGGTCTGTGTCTTTATTCCCATCCTACCCCTAGGTTCTTCATGACATTTTTTTTTCTTGATTCCATATATATGTGTTAGCATACGGTATTTGTCTTTCTCTTTCTGACTTCACTTTTTTTTTTTTTCACGGTACGCGGGCCTCTCACTGCTGTGGCCTCTCCCATTGCGGAGCACAGGCTCCGGACGCGCAGGCTCAGCGGCCATGGCTCACGGGCCCAGCCATTCCGCGGCATGTGGGATCTTCCCGGACCGGGGCCCGAACCCGTGTCCCCTGCATCGGCAGGCGGACTCTCAACCACTGCGCCACCAGGGAAGCCCGAGCATTTGTATCTTCTTGGAAGGGAGCTTTAAAAACAGCCTCTTTCATAGGCAGACACGTTCATGCTGGCTTAGTGTCACCATCCTCCCCAGGCTAGGACAGCGGTTCATTTTTGTCTCCCTCACCTCCCCTCTGGCCCCTTTGGACCACCAGCTCTGTCACGTGGGAGAGCTCAGTGTGTTGAAGGCTCAGCTTAACCCCACTGTCATCCCCACTTAGGGGGAATGGGGGAACCAGATGCTGGGGCTCAGCTGGCACCTGGTCCTTCTATCCCGCACCAAAGGAGTTTTAAATCCCCACTCGAAGGAGAGGGAATCGCACATTTTCAGGTGGCCCGAACATTTTATTTGGTGGAAATATTTTTTTTAACATCTTTATTGGGGTATAATTGCTTTACAATGGTGTGTTAGTTTCTGCTTTATAACAAAGTGAATCAGTTATACGTATACATATGTTCCCATATCTCTTCCCTCTTGCGTCTCCCTCCCTCCCACTCTCCCTATCCCACCCCTCCAGGCGGTCACAAAGCACCGAGCTGATCTCCCTGTGCTATGTGGCTGCTTGGTGGAAATATTTTAATACTGTTCAGCTTTTCTGATACACAAATAGAACACATGCTTGTTGTAGAAAATTGAAAATCTTAGAAAGTGTCCCTAAGTCTCCTGTAGAGACGGCTACGTGCCAATCCCCTCTATGCCTAGAACCACCCTAGACATGTAGATTCATAGATGGTAGCTTCATGGAAGTGTAATCATATGTACTTGCTGTTTTGCAGACTGGCTTTTTTTTTTTCCATGTATATTATAAACCTTTTCTAGGCTAGGGAATATCGTCCTTCTGAATGGCCGTATAGTATTGCATTGTATGGATAAATTTTTCTTTAACTTGCCCCCCAGTATTTAAGTTATTTCCATTTTTACCCCTGTTCTTAACATCTTTGTACACTTGTCTGATTACCTCCTTAGACTACATTCTCACATGTGGTATAGCTTTGAGAGAGGATATGTCTGTTTTAAATTTTGATGTACTTATGCAAGTGTATTCTCAGTCCAGTTTGGACAGATTTACATTCTCACCCACAACGTGTAAAAGCACCTACTTCCCCTGCCACTGCAGGGAAACCCTAAATGTCAACATCAAGCTTCAGTAACTGCAAAAGATTATGCAATGACTCTCGCCTATAGCCCCATGCAAATCAGCGTGGCCACATAACCTACATTTGTGTCTAACGTCCTTTCTGTTGAAATCTAGAACGGAGGACTCTTTTAGAGCTAAGAACAACTGTGAAAACCCAGCCCTTTAATCTATTACGTAAGGAAACTATGGCTCAGTCAGTGGCCTTCCTGAGCAGCAGTGATTGCACATAGGACACACAGTTCGTTGTCCCCTGGCGTGCTGCCTGCCCCCCTACCCTTCTATGAGTCCTGAAGCTACCCAGGAATGGCCCTACCAGAGGTGGTTTGTGCTTTTCCCTAGTTAGCATCTTAGGCCCCTGGCAACACCCTCAAATTGTTCTTTAGGCGACTCTCCTCCCTCATCCCGCACCAGTGTTTAGCCTTCGGTGCTGTCAACCTCCTCCTTCTGGAAACCCTGGGCTTCCATCACTGTGACAGATCCTGGTTCCCCTCCTATTTTTCTGAATGCTCCTTCCATGCTCTCTGCCCGCCTCTCCTCCTTGGTACTTTGTGATGCAGTTTCCAAAGTCACTCTTCACTGCTCTGCCATCACCTCTACACAGTCAGTCCTTATCTGTTCAGGCTCAGTTGCTCTTTAGGATCCTGGTCCCATATTTCCAGCCCCTGCCTAGTCAGCTTAGCTCAACGTTTCTCAGCCTTGGCACTATGGACATTTTGGGATGGTTAATGATGTGTTCTGGGGGTGTTTTCCTGGGCATTATAGGATCTTTAGCAGCATCCCTGGCCTCTGCTGACTAGACGCTGGGAGCACCCACTTGGTTTTGGCAACCAAAAATATTTCCAGACATTGCAGATATCCCTGGGGGACAAAATTGCCCCTGGTTGAGAACCACTGCCTTAACTGGACTCAACGTCATCAAAATAAAACTTATCCCTGATCCTCCTCTTCTTCCTCCCCAACTAAAAGAGGGGTTGACCAGATGTCACAAGAGTCTAACATGACTTTCTGCATGATAGAGGCTGAGGAGATGAGAACAGAGCCAGGATCACAGAATTCTGAGAGTTGGAAGGGGCTCAGAGACGCTGAGCTCAGCTGTGCTAAGCTGTTGTGACTGTCTTTTCCTTTAAGCTCAGACAGCCTCCCATTCTTCTCAGCACCACAGTCCAATGACCAGAGTTGCTGTGAAAGGCGAACCTCCTTGCCCTCCCTGCTCAGACTAACGCCCACGTGTTTAACTGTACAGGACTAGGGCGGAATTTGATGGTGGAAAAACTTCGTTGACATGGCCTTTGGCTGGTTAAAGGCCGTGTGGCATTATATCCCCAAGACCGGGCCTGGCACATAGTTGACATTCAGTAAATGGTTGAATAAATCATTTTAACAGTTATTGTCTCTGGGTGAGGGACCTGGGGTAGCACTTTTCTCTTGCATGTCTTCATTTTCAAAACTTTCTACAACTGGGAGTATTTGTTACTCTGTAAGAAAGGAGGAAGCCCCGTGAATATTTTCCCCTGAGTCAGAGAAGAAGCAGCCCCCTGTCTCATTCCACATGTCTTGCCTCCCCAGGTCTGACCTACCAGCAACATGGCGACCAGTGCCGTCCCCAGTGACAACCTCCCCACGTACAAGCTAGTGGTGGTGGGAGATGGGGGTGTGGGCAAGAGCGCCCTCACCATCCAGTTTTTCCAGAAGATCTTTGTGCCTGACTATGACCCCACCATCGAAGACTCCTACCTGAAGCATACAGAGATTGACAACCAGTGGGCCATCTTGGACGGTGAGACGCGATGCAGCCCTGCCTGTGGGTGGGGCGTTACGCGGGGGTCAGGGAAAGTCGATAGGCTTCAGCAGGGCATGCCAGTTTCTTCTGTGTTGCCATTATGGGATGGCTGGTATAAGGCTGTGTATGTTTTCAAGGGTGAATTCTGAACAACTCTGTGGAAACCAAAATGTGTATTCAACCAAGAGGCAAGGCTAGAATCAAGCCAACTCAGTGATGTCATGTTTATTTCTCTCTCATCAGAAGCTCTGATTAACATTTATAGATGTCTCTAGCTAATTAAAAAGGGGGAAATCAATTTTTTCTCTTAATAAACATAGTTTATTTGATAATTGTCCCTGGGGTGGGGTGGGGAATCTTGCGCCTGACATTGTGTTTCTAGTTTAGTCTAAGTTGGTCCGGAGTAGCAGTTCTCAAAGTGTGGTAGCCAGACCAGCTGCAGGGGCACCAGCAGGAAACTTAATCAGAAATGAAAACCCTCAAGCCCTACCAGTTCAGAAATTCTGAGGGTGGGGCCCAGCAACCTGTGTTTTAACAAGCCCTTCAGGTGATGAAGTTAGAGAACCACTGTTCTAGATTCTTACTGATTCTTACTTTATACCATCTCAGTCTCGAAGCAAAGAGCCATTAATCATAGAATGTCATTCTATGACATTTGAAAACCACTGGGATACAAGTCCTCTCTCAGACATGTGATTTGCAGATGTTTTTTCCTAGTCTTTGGCTTGTTTTTTATTCTCTTAACAGTGTCTTTCAAAGACGAGAGTTTTTAATTTTGATGAAGTTCAGTTTATCCGTTTGTTCTTTTAGGTGACTCTCCACCCCGCTTCCTGTTGTGTCTGAGAAATCTTTGCCTGACCCAAGGTCACAAAGGTTTTCTCCTATGTTTTCTTTTAGAAGTTTAATGGTTTTAGATTTTATATTTAGGTTTATGATCTATCCTGAATTAATTTTTGTATATGGTATGAGGTATGGGACAAAGTTCATCTTTTTGGTATATGGATATGCAGTTGTCCCAGCACTATTTGTTGAAAAGATTGTCCTTTCCCTACTGAATTGCCTTTTTTGTACCTTTGATGAAAATTGATTGTCCATATATTCTGTTTGATCTATTGTCTGTCTTAACACCAATAGCACACTGTCTTGGTACCTGTAGCTTTATAATAAGTCTTGAAATCAGGTACTGTTAAATCTCCAACTTCATTCTTTTTCAAAGTTGTTTTGGCTAGCCTAGGTCCTTTGCATTTCCGTATGAATTTTAGAATCAGTTAAATTCTAAGATTCTAGATTTTGATTGAGATTGCGTTGATTCATATTCGTATGGATGAATATGAGGAGAATTGACATCCTAACAATGTTGAGCCTTCCGACTCACGAACACAGTATCTCTCTCCATTTATTTAAGTCTTCTTTAATTCGCTTATCAATTGTTCTGTAGTTTTGAGTGCATAGGCCTTTTACATATTTTGTCAGATTTATACTTACCTCTGTATTATAAATGATACTGTTTTTTTTAATTTCAGTTTTCAATTGTTTATTGCCAGTATATAGAAATACAATAGAATTTTATATATTGTAACTTGCAGCCTTGCTAATTACTTATTAGTGCTAGTGGCTTTTTTATGGGTTCTATTAGGTTTTCTGCAGAGATGATCATGTCTGTGAGTAAAGATAGTTTTACGTCTTCCTTTCCAATCTGGATGACTTCTGTTTCGTTTTCTTGCCTTATTTCATTGACTTAAAGACACACTTGTCTTGTTCTTGATCTTCAGGAGAAAGCTTTCAGTCTTTCAGCATTAAATATACTGTTAGCTGTAGGGTTTTTATAGATGCCCTTTATCACGTCAAGGAAGTTGCTTTCTATTCCTAGTTTGCTGAGAGTTTTTTATCAGGAATGAATGTTATGAATGACATTGAATGTTATCAGGAATGTGATATTGTCAAATGCTTTTTCTGTGTCTATTGAGATAATCATATGGGTTTTTCTTTTTTAGTCTTTAATATGGTAAATTACATTGATTAGTTTTTCTAATGTTAAACCAAGATTGTATTCCTGGGATAAACCCCACTTGGTCATGATATATTATCTTTTTATATATTGTTGGCTTTGATTTGTTAAAAGTTTTTTAGAATTGTTGCATCTATGTTCTTTTTTTTTAATAAATTTATTTTATTTATTTTATTTTTGGCTGCATTGGGTCCTCGTTGCTGTGCACAGGCTTTCCCTAGTTGTGGCAAGCAGGGGCTACTCTTCACTGCGGTGCACAGGCCTCTCACTGCGGTGGCCTCTCTTTGTCTCGGAGCACAGGCTCCAGGCATGCAGGCCTCAGCAGTTGTGGCACGTGGGCTCAGTAGCTGCGGCTCACGGGCTCTAGAGCACAGACTCAGCAGTTGTGGCTCACGGGCTTAGCTGCTCTGCGGCATGTGGGATCCTCCTGGACCAGTGCTCAAACCCGTGTCCCCTGCATTGGCAGGCCCACTCCCAACCACTGTACCGCCAGTGAAGCCCCATCTGTGTTCTTGAGAGATGTTGGTCTGTAGTTTTCTTGTAATATCTGAGTAATTCGGGCTTTATAGAATGACTTGGGAAGTATTCTCTCTTTTTCAATTTTCTGGAAGAATTTCAATGACATTGATATTACTTCTTCCTTAAATGTTTAGTAGAATTCACCTATGAAGACATCTGGGCTTGGAGTTTTCTTAGTGGGAAGGTTTTTAACTGCAAATTCAATTTCTTTAATAGATATAGGGCTATTCAGATTATCTATTTCTTCTCCAGTGAGCTTTTGTAGTTTGTGCCTTTCAGAAACTTGATCGTTTCATCAAAGTTATCAAATTTATTGGCATCAAGTTCATAATATTCTCTTATTATCCTTTTGTATTCCGTAGGATTTGTAGTGATGTTACATCTCTCATTTTTGATATTGGTAATTTGTGTCTTCTCTTTTTTCCTAATCAGGCTGGCTAGAGATTTGAAAATCAATGCCATTGATTTTCACAAAGAACCAGTAAATTGATTTTTCCCATTTAATTCTATTGATTTCCATTCTTATGTTTAGTGTTTCCTTTTGCCTTCCTACTTTGGATTTAATTTGCTCTAATTTTTCTAACATCTTAAAGTGGAAGCTGATGTCATTGATTTGAACATTTCTTTAATAAGATATTCATTTTGGTGCTATAAATTCCCCCTATCTACTCATTTAGCTGTATCCCACAAATTTTAATATGTTGTGTTTTCATTGCCATTAGGTTAAAAATACTTTCCAAGTTCCCTTTTTATATCTTCTTTGACCCTTAGGTTATTTAGAAGTGTATCATTTAGTTGCAACTATTTAGGAATTTTCCAGAGATCTTTCTGTCATCGATTGCTATTTTAGTTTCATTGTGTCAGAAAACATACAATATATTATTTGAATTCTTTAAAACTTATTGAGGCTTGTTTTATGACTCAGGATATGGTCTATCTTGGCAAATATTCCATGTGCACATGAAAAGAATGTGTATTCCACTCTGTTGGGTGGGGTGTTCTACGAATGTCAACCAGATCAAGCTGGTAGTGTTCTCTAAGTCTTCTGTATCCTTACTGATCTTCTGTCTACTTGTTCTGTCAATTATTGAGAGAGGGGTGTTGAATTTCACAGTTTAATTGTGGACTTGCCTATTTTTTTCCTTTTAGTTCGATCAGTTTTTGCCGCGTGTATTTTGACACCCTGTTGTTAAGTGCATAAATGTTTAGGCTGGATCATCCTCTTGATGAACTGACCTTTTTATTATTATAAAATGACATTCTTTATCCCTGGGTTTCAACACTGTGGCCTAGAAGCTCTCTCAGGGCAGTAAGCTGGGAAGCTGAACGTTCATAGGTGCCTTTCCCTGTTTTTTGTTTGTTCGTTTTGGCCTTGGCTTGCAGGATCTCAGTTCCCCAACCAGGGATTGAACCCAGGCCACAGCAGTGAAAGCCCAGAATCCTAACCACTAGGCACCAGGGAACTCCCATGCCTTCCCCTCTTTTGTATCCCATCTCTCAGGGGTCACCATCCTTTGTTGCCTGATGTCCAGTGTCTTGAAATCCAGTTTCCTATATTTTGTCTGTTTTTTGGTTGTTTAGGTGAGAAGGTAAATCTGACCCCCCGTACTTCATCTTGGCCAGAACCAGAACCAAATCATCACTCTAAAAAAATAGAACAACTTTGTGTATATACACTTTAAAAGGGCAAATATTATGGTATTTGAATTTGATTTAATTAATTTTAAAAAGCATCCCTTAGGGTTTGTCTGCCGCCCTGGAACTTGGAACCGTTCCACCAGGTGCCAAGCACATTCTCACGTCAGGGATTTGTGTCTGGTGTTCTCTCTGCCCAGCACGTTCTTCCTGCAGAAAGACAGTCTCCTTCATTTAGCTCTCCGTTCAAGTGTCCCTTTGTCTGAGAGGTCTCCCCTACACTAGTACTCACCCCACCCCTGTCACTTCTGTCCCCTTGCCCAACTGTTTTTCTTTATTCTGCCTTTTACTGTTGAACATATATGTGTTCAATATATTTTTCTGTTTGTTTGAGTTTTTGTCACTCCCCACTAAGGAGTAAATTTATGAGAGCAGGGACTTTATTTTATTTACTGCTACATTCTCAACATCTAGAATACTGCCGGGCTCATAGTAGGTCTTCAGTAAATGTCTGTGGAATGAGTGAACGAATGAGTCCTGAGCAATATATGTGCAATCATAGGTTTGATGTGCTAGCTATATTATTTGCCAACTGACATCAAAATAAATATATATAACCATTAAAATTAAAAACATTTATGCACTTTCTAAAATCATCTCATGCATCACCCATTTGAATATATACCACTCTTTGGGATATACTGAGTTAAATAAATGTAAACAGTTTCTTTACTGCAGGGCTTGAAAGAACCTTCAATATACAAACATACGTTATAAGTATATTGGAAGAATATATTATCCTTAGGGTTTCCCAAAGGACCATTTTTTTGCACATCATTCTGGGCTAGTTCCACAGAAGACATTCTGAAAAGCATTGCATAATGCATATGTAAGAGAGTAACGTCATGCCTGGTTCAATAAATATTATTTCTATCTACTGCCATATTAACTTCTCTAACTTTTTTTTTAATGATGGAGATTTTTTTTAATGTTTGTTTATTTATTTATTTATTTATTTATTTATTTATTATTTATTTGGCTGCACCGGCTCCTTAGCACATGGCTCCTGAGTTGCTGCATGCGGGCTCCTTAGTTGCGGCGCATGGGCTTCTTAGTTGTGGCATGCAGGCTCCTTAGTTGTAGCATGCGAACTCTTAGTTGTGGCATGCATGTGGGATCTAGTTCCTTGACCAGGGATTGAACCCAGGCCCCCTGAATTGGGAGCATGGAGTCTTAACCACTGTGCCACCAGGCAAGTCCCTCTAACATTTTTTAAAAGTAACTTTGGATATTAGATTACCCAAGGTTGTTTCTAGAAAAAAATTTTTTTTTCCTCAAGGGTGGTTTTAGGAAGATTTGGGGATGACATTTAGAGCAGTGGAGGAAGCATGGCCACAGCATTACTTTATAAGTGTGAATTTGCAGAGCTTGTGTTCTGAAGCTCCTGGGCTCCCCTTAGGTGCTACGCCTCTGATCCTGCCCCCAGAATCAGGCCTGATTTAGGGCATTGCCCACCCAGGCCTGCCTCAGGAGTAGGTACTGGATTCCCAGATTAGCACACTTCTCTACTCAATTAGGTCTTGTTTTAAGAAAAGAAAGACTTAAAGCATTACAGCTAAATACTAATTAGTCTGGCATTTAAAAGGTTGTCCCATATTTGGGGAACTTTAATCAAAGGCTGGTTGTATTAGGCTTGGGTGTAACTCTGACCCCTACTGGGGCTGAACTCTTCTGGGGTTGTTGGCTGCCCTGGGATGGACGGGACTACCCGTGACATCCTTCTTCCCTGGAGCCCACAGCATCCCGGGGGAGGTGCTAAGCCTGGGATGCCTGCCAAGCACTCTGAACTCTGGGGTTTCTCTTCTTCCAAATTCAGAAAGAGAAAAACATGGCAGCTTGATAATGATGATGAACAGGAGGAGACAATAATGATATCTGTTGGGCAGTTACTGTGTGGAAGGCCCGTGCTATGTACTGTTCATCCTTACAAACACTATTGTGGTAGCTACTTTTGTTATCACTATAAAAATAAAGCACGGAGGGAGTCACACAGCCAGCAATGGTTTCAACCTCCCTTTGTCTCCTATACTGTCCGTCAGTGTGGCTGGGTGGGAAAACCTCTCCCACCTCACACAGTTGGTCCCTGCGCCTCTGGGAATGGAGCTGAAATCCCAGGGAGAAGGGGGCGTGGCCTGGACTATCAGGGTCGGCAGACACGCACCTGCCCTTCCAGCTCCTTGCCCAAGGTCTTCAGAGGACCAGGGGCTCCAGTTCTGATCCGAATCTCAGAGCAGAGATGCTCAAACTTGCTCAGGGGGCCTTCTCTGTGGTTTCCATACTGAAGAGTCTCAGTCTTCCCACTTACAAACCTATTTCTTGTTGTCTTTCAAGGAGTCTCATTGCCCTGGTGCTCGCAGAATCTAAAAGACAGGAGATGGCCGACCTCAGGGGCCAGCAGCCAGGTTCTCCAGTGTCTGTGGGGCCCCCCAACATTGGAGCAAGCCTGCTCTGTGTTCTTTCCCACAAGGGTTTGGGACCTTTGTCTCACCTTCCAGTGTTAAGGGCCCAACTCTGGGGGCATCGCCTCCTCATCATCTGGGTCCCACCTCTGCGCTGTGGGGCTGCATCGGCTCCCCATCTCCCTCTTCGGGGGTCTGTGACTTTGGACCCCGTCACCCTGTCTGTCAGCTGTATGACTCCCCGTACCCCAGTTCTCCGGCTTCATGAATCAGGAAGACCCGAGCCTTAGTCAAAGTCCTGGAGGTTTTTTGTTGTCGTTGTTGTTTTTTGCGGTACGCGGGCCTCTCACTGCTGTGGCCTCTCCCGCTGCGGAGCACAGGCTCCGGACGCGCAGGCTCAGCGGCCATGGCTCACGGGCCCAGCCGCTCTGCGGCATGTGGGATCTTCCCAGACCGGGGCACGAACCCGCGTCCCCTGCATCGGCAGGTAGACTCTCAACCACTGCACCACCAGGGATGCCCAAAGTCCTGGAGTTTTGTGTTTGTTTTTGTTTTTATTGTGGTAAAATATACGTAATGTAAAACTGACCATCTTCAGCATGTTTAAGTGGACAGTTCTGTGGCATTCAGTACATTCATATTGTTCTGCGACCATCACCCCCATCCATCTTCAGAACATTTGCATTTCCTCCAGCTGAAACCCTGTACCTGCCAAACAAGAGCTCCCATTTCCCCATCAGCCCCAGCCCCTGGCAACCCCCATTCTACTTTCTGTCTCTATGGTTTTGACTACTCTAGGGACCCCGTACGAGTGGAATCATACAATATCCGTCTGTGACTGTCTTATTTCACTTACCACATGGTTCACCCATGTTATAACATGTGCCAGAATTCCCTTCCTTTTTAAGATTGAATAATATTCCACTTTATGCATCTACCACATTTTGTTGAGCCTCTCATCCGGCAATGGACATTTGCGTTTTGGCCATCGTGAACAAAGCCGCTGTGCACGTGGGCGTACAGATATCTGCTCCAGTCCCTGCTCTCACTTCTTTTGTCTTGGAGTGCTTGCCTGCCTGTTCTTCCAGTCTGTTTGGAGCTGGAAGGCTCCTGAGCGCTGTGGTATCAGCCCCCTTTACTTTACACCTGAGGAAACTGCAGTGCAGATGGAGAAGTGACTGCCGGGCTCAGACCTCTCTAGAGGCAGAGCCAGGCCTAGGGCCTCCTCACTCTGCCAAGTACGTCCCATCCTGTCAGCCTGCCTCCCACTCTGGCCCAAGCCTCAGTCCTGCAGGGTAGGATATTGACCAAATCTTCTGCCCACTTAACAATCTGGGCCTTCCCACCCACATGGCTGCCAGCCCCGCCCTCTGCCCAGCCAGCCTCTGGAAGCTGGCATCTTTCTTCCATCGACAGAGGACAGTGGCCTTGCGGACACCCCTTCCCACCTAGGGGCTCTTGGGCCCCGCTCTGCAGCCACTCTGTCCCCGGCAAGGGCTTAGTCTCTGCAAAGAGCGAAAACCCTGGCTCCCCTCCTGCACCCTCAGAAGCTGGGACGTTTCCACCCTGGCTTCTGCCCAAACCGCAGACACAAGTGCTGTTGTCTTCACGGAGGGGCCTGGACCTGGCTTTTCCCTGAACACTTGAATCCACATTCTTTCTGGGGAGGTGGGGGGAGGAGGACGTGGGTAGGGCAGCAAGAGGACAGGAACACTTACTGAGAGTTTTTTCTGAGCTGGGGGCTTTGCATGGTGGGCTCTATGCTCAGCAGCCCTTAGGCCAACTTCAGAGTAGACCCCTCCTTGTGGCCCCCACTAAGAGGGGGGTATGGGCAGAGCTGGCCGTCCTTCCACCCGTCCTCCCACCCATCTTCCCCTTTCCCTGCCCACAGTGATGTGGGAGGGATTTCCCTCTTTCTTTTCCTTTCTGAGGGAGCATGGCCGCTGGCCTGAGATTATGCAACTCAGCCCCGCAGGCCTCTCTGCCTGACCCTTCATCTCACCTCCATCAGCCATCACTGCTTGAATGCTTCCAGTGACGCAGAGCTCACTGATCTCCAAGGTGCCTGGGGCGGTGCTTGCTGGTAGAAAGCCCTTCCTGACCCTGAAGCCTGGTCGCTGTCGCTCCTTCTGCCCTCAGCAGTGTTAGCAGCTACTGCTGGACAGCTGCGGGAGCAGAAGGTCTGCGTTCCCAGGGGGAGGGCTCTTGGGGACACAGGGTAGCAGCGGTGGCAGCAATTTTCCGATGGTACGGAAGTATTTTACCATTTCACCCACTGGTGCAGTAGCACTGGTGTGTACTGGCCGAAGAGCAGCTGTACTCACCTGTAAAGTGAAGACACTAATCTCAATTTAGCAGGATTGCTACAAGGATGAAATAAAGCAATCCCCGTGAAGCACTTAGCACAGGGTCCAGCCAGTACGCAGCAGTACTACTGTTGAGATACATGTATATGTATAACTGAATCACTTTGCTGGACACCTGAAACTAACACAACAGTGTTAATCAACTATACTCCGATATAAAATAAAAAGTTAAAAAAAAAAAGAAACATCACAGATTGTAAGCTCCTTCAGGAGGGAGACTTTGCCCACCATTGTATCTCTGGTGCCAGCAGCGCCTATTGGGTGCTTAGTTATTGTTTGTTGAGTGACGGAGGGAATGCAGCGCCTTGTGAAGCTCAGCACATAGAAAGCCTCGGTAATGCTTTTGTTGCTAGGGCTGTTCTAATATGATTTATATTCAGAGAGTGGCTTGGTGCTTTCAAGAATAGGTCCTATCACACGTGCAGATGAGGGGTCACTGACCCATCTGCCTGCATCTGGGGAGGTCCAGAGTGAGGCTTAATCCCCTGACTTGGAGCTTCCACCTCTCCCCTCCAGTGTTGTGTGGATCGGTCCCCGAGACGTATGTATGTGGGACTATTCACTAGTTCATTCTAGAAATACTTCTGGGTACCTGTTGCTGTCTTTGGGGCGCTTTGCGTGCAGCAGTTGGCAAAGCCAGGGCCCTGCTCTCATGAAGCTTCTGGTAGAATGGGGGAGACAGGGCATAAACAAATATGTACTGTGTCAGGTGGCGATGAATGCTGTGAAGGAGAATGAGGCAAGGTAGAAGGGAATAGACAGTGAGGACAGGGTTGCTATCTTATCTGTGCCCATTAGGGAAGGCCTTCCCGATGAGGTGGTGTTGGAACAGAGACCTGAAGGGAAAAGCTGTGCCTGTACCTGGGGGGAGAGAATCTTGGACAGAGAATCAGGTGCAAAGGCCCTGAGGCAGGGATGTGTTTGGGGAATAGCTAGGAGGCTAGAGTGCAGAGGAAGTGAGAGAGAAGCTAATAGGAGACATCAGGGAGATAGCTAGGGGGCAGTGATCGTCTAGGGCCTTGTAGGGAAATAAGCCACTGGAGGGATTTGAGCAGAGGACGGGCATGGTCTGACTGATGTATAAAAGGCTCACTCTGGCCGTGGTGTGGACAATAGACCAGAGAGGAGCCAGGGCAGAACTAGGGAGACCAGTTAAGAAGCTCCTAATGGTAGACTAGGGCATCGATAAAGGAGGTGGTGAGAAAGAGAGTCTGGATGTATTTTAAGGAGGAAGTAACAGAATTTGTCGATGGAGTATGTGGGATGGGGTAGGAGTATGGAGGGAAGAGCCTTTGACCTGGACAACGGGTAGAATAGAGTTACGTTTATCAAGATTAGGAAGACTGATAAATCAACTATACTTGAATGAAATAAATTTTTAAAAATATTTTAAAATAAATTTTTTAAAAAAGCTTAGAAAGACTGGTAAAAGCAAGTTTGAGGGAAAAATTAAGAGTCTAATTCTGGATGTGTGAAATCTGAGATGCCTTTCACACATACAAATAAAAGTCAAACCAGCACCTGGGGTCTGAGTCTGGAGTAAGGGGAGGTGTGCAGGCTGGAGATGGAGACTTGGGAGTTGCCACATGAAGCCATGAGACAGGAGACCTCTGAGAAAGTGAACGTGTTTAGAGACAGGGTCCCGGGATTGAGCGCAGCGACCCACTGATGCTCAGAGAGTGATTAGGGTCAGAGAAGAAGCAAGATGCAGTGACATACCAAGGCCAAGTGCAGAAGGCTCTTCAAAAAGGAGGGAACCATCAAGTGCATCAGATGCTGGTGAGTGATCCAGTGGGATGAGGACCACGAAGTGTCCACTGGATTTAGTGACACGGAGGTCATGGTGACTTGACAAGCTCAGCTTTGATAGAGTGGCCTGATAACGGTGGGTTCAAGAGAGTGGAGAGGGGGAGGGAGGGAGACGCAAGAGGGAGAGATGTGGGAACATATGTATATGTATAACTGATTCACTTTGTTATAAAGCAGAAACTAACACACCATTGTAAAGCAATTATACTCCAATAAAGATGTAAAAAAAAAATAGAGAGAGTGGAGGAGAGGAAGGGCAGGCAGTAAAAACAGATCAGTCAAGGAGTGTGGCTGTAAAGAGGACGAGAGAAATGCACAGTAGCTGTAAGGTGTGAGGTCAAGGGGAGGGGTTTTTTATTTTTAATTTTTTCTTCTTTATCTTTGTTCATTTCTTTTAAGGTGAAAGAAATTATACCATGTTTACATACTGATGGAAATGAACCAATAGGGAAACGGATGATGCAGGAGGGGGAGGAGACAAAATAGTAGCAATGTGCTTCCATGGGTGACAGGGGACAGGATCCAGTGGGCAGCTGGAGGGATGATGGTCTTGGACAGGAGTAGGCCGGGGCGTCCACCGCAGAGAGGGGAAGGCGGAGCACATATTTCAGAGAAGGGAGGTGGGTTTTTTCCCTCAAAATTTAGATATAATTCCCGTGTAAAATCCCCCCCTTTTAAAGTGTACAGTTCAGCGGCTGATAGTATATACACAAAGGTGTGCAATCACAAACTGCTGACAGATTTCACAGATCAGCGAGCCCTGGAATCACCACTGTCTCATCCTCGACATTTTCATCACCCTCCAGGAAACTCACACCCATCATCCGTCATTCCCCCCACCCTCCCCTCCCCCCAGTCCCCAAGCCACTCATCTCCTTTCTGTCTTTATGGATTTTCCCATTCTGGACATTTCACATGTGTGGAATCATATAACATGTGACCTTTGTGTCTGGTTTCTGTCCCCTAGCACAGTGCTTTCAAGGTTCATCCATGTTGTAGCATGTCTCAGGATTTCATTCCTTTTTATGTGTGAATAATATTCTAGTACAGTTGATCCTCGAACAACGTGGCGGTTAGGGGTACCGACCTCCCTCGCAGTTGAAAATCTGCTTATAACTTTTGACTCCCCCAAAACTTAACTACTAATAGCCTGCTACTGATCAAAGCCTTTACCAAAAACATAAACTGTCGATTAGCGTGTATTTTATACGTTACATATATTATATACTGTATTTTCACAATAAAGTAAGCTAAAGAAAATGTTATTAAGCAAATCATAAGGAAGAGAAAATACATTTACAGTACTGTATTTATCAATACCATAAGTTTATGTCATCTGTTTATATCTGTCTGTCAGTACCTACATCACTTTTGTCTTATAGGATACAAAGCACTGTAGATATTATATGTGTTACTAACACTAAACATCAAAAATGAAAGGATACTATGAAAAAGAAGTTCATATTTATACACAGGTATAATGATTCATGCATTGATAACAAAGAAGCAGCGACATGAGCACTTTATGGTAGCCTAGTGTAACCGATACAGCTGTTTCCCAGTAGCCTAGCTTTAACACTAATGAATGAAGCGTTATAAAGTTTTTACAGCATACAGTATTACAGTCATATTCATAATACAGTACTGGAAACACTGTTACTTTTTTTTTAGAAACCACTTACTCGTGATGATAGACTGATACGCAGTTTCTCTAATTACAAGCTGAGGAGGGGAAGAGACATACTCTGCAGTTATGTAATTCTTCGAAAGCAAAGTTATAAAACAATAAGAAAACTAACAGATTAGTAACTTTAAATATCACTCACCTTATGCCTAATGTAAGGATAGGCCATCCACTTCAATACAAGTCTTGCACACGATGTTCTACACATATATTTTTGTATATTTATTGAAAAGAATCCCCGTATAAATGGTATAAATAGACCTGCTCAGTTCAAACCCATGCTGTTCAAGGGTCAGCTGTATATGGAGGGACGACATTTCGTTTATCCATTCATCAGTTGATGGACACTTGGGTTGTTTCCGCTTTGGGTCTATGATGAATAATGCTGCTGTGGGCATTGGTGTGCAAGTTTTTGTGCGGACATGTGTTTTCAGTTCTCTTGGGTACACCCCTGGGAGCGGAATTGTTGGGTCCTGTGGTAACTCGGTTTAACATTTTGAGGAACTGCCAACCTGTTTTCTAAAGTGGCTGCATCATTTTACTTTCCTCACCTGCAGTGTATGAGGCTTCTGCTGTCTCCAAGGCGGGTTGGTTTGGACACTTGTGGAGTTTAGCTCCTGATAATCTGTTTCTGATCCTCAGCCGGGGGTGGAGGCTTGAGGAGAGAGTAAGTGGTGGGAAATGGTGGCCTGAGAATGGAGGGACTGGATGGGGATGTGTTTAGATCTAGTGGGTGTTCTAAGGGTGCCCTGCGAGCTGCTCTAAGGGAACCAGGCCAGCTCAGCCGAGCTCTCTCCTCCTGGCTCCACGTGGCTGCCCAGGGGCAGATGTGGAGTAGGTGAACGGTTTGGGGAGACCAGGTGGGGGTGGGGGGAGGAGGCATAGCCTCCAGGACTTGGTCTTCCATCCCCACAAACCTCAGGTGTTCCGTCCTCACCCCTCCTTTTAGGCCTGCCCCTCTTCACAGGCCTTGGGGACACTGCTGCCAGCTCCTCACTCAGGGACTGGCAGAGCCAGGCCGGGACCCAGGCCCCCAACTGTCTCTGGGATGCTCCTGGGTCCCTGGTTACACAGGTGAGCCCCGCTGCTGCTCTTTCCCCTCTTTCTTCTCTTCCCTCCCTGAGAGCGACATGGAGGTGGGGTGCGGGGAGGTCCAGGCTCCTCTAAGAATCCCACAAAGCCATGGATCCCCTCCCTGAAAGGGTGTGCACCCACACATGCAATGTGCCCACCAAGTCCATGAATCTGTGGGCCTCATGGAAACGTCTCCCAAGACCTCCCCCACTTTACCCCACTCCTGCAGCTGCAGCGGTATGGTCATGAGAACAAGTGTCCCCTGGGGCCGGTGGCCAGCACTTTTCCCCTGGGGTCAGCTAGTCAAGGTTGGGGCCACTGCCAGAGGAAATCTTCCCCCATCGCCAGGGAACCAGCTGGCGCCTGCCACTGGGTTTTAGCTCCCTCCCCTTAGAGCGGCCTGGCTCCCACACTGGGCCAGCACTGTGGAGAAGGAGAGAGCGGCCCTTTTTCTGGGAACAGTGCCTGGTCGATGCATCCAGCCCTCTGCCCGGCACCCAGCCTGCCCCGTGCACACCCTCTCCCAGAAAGGGGAGGCTTCATCA
The DNA here is from genome assembly GCF_964270905.1 of Leucopleurus acutus. Classification (NCBI taxonomy): domain Eukaryota; kingdom Metazoa; phylum Chordata; class Mammalia; order Artiodactyla; family Delphinidae; genus Leucopleurus; species Leucopleurus acutus. Next base: position 125,270,977 of record NC_139147.1, on the reverse strand, counting down.
CTATTGACCCTCAACGAGGTGGCATTTCTTAATGGCAGTCTTTTCTTAGGAAGAGCACAGGCTTCGCTGCCTGACTGCCCTGTAAAATGGGCACATCCCTCCTGCCTTGCACAGTGGGCCCGTGCATGAGAAGGGTATAGAAAACACCACGCATGGTCCTTGGAGGCATATTATCTCCAGAAATGGTCATCTGTGTTGCTTCATATTCCAGAACCCTTACTTCACCCTGAAGGGTGAGTTATAGGACTTCAGAAGTCTGTTTTTAGTGGTTTCCCTTACAGCTGGCGTGAGCTGCTTGAACACAATAACTGCATTTCCTGTAGCGTGCGTGCGATTTGTCCAGTCATTCTGTAAATATTTTTTGAGCCCTTCATTGGGTGCTGAAGCTTTTGGGGGACCCAGGGAAATGAAAGCCAGACTCCCACGCTCTGGGGTTCCACCACCTGGTGGGGAGCTGAGCCCGGCCTAGAGGCACAGTCCGGGAGGAACCAGAGCCACACACACCAGCAAGGGTTCAAAGACGGAGGTTGGAGGTCAGAGGCCGGCGGGGCCCTCAGGAGAGGAGGAGGGCTGTAGCCCTTCTGGAGGGCAGCTGGGGGGAGCCCCAAGAGGGCATTCTGGTTGGAGTCATGGCTGGGCAAAGGCCTGGAGTCGAGACACAGCCCGGCCAGGTCCACACCCTCTGGTTGAAGCAAACAGCCTGGATGAGCTGAAGCAGCTGGGCCTTGGGGAGTTAGAGCACCCTCCTCCCCAGCGTGTGGCCTTAAGCAGATCCCTTTAACTCCCTGGGCCTCAGTTTTCTCATCTGTGCAAGGGGGACAGTAATACCTTCTTTCCAGGACCATGAAAAGGACTGCACGGACGTGTGTGTGCAAAGCCCCAGCGCGGCGCTTGCCGCCAGTCAGAACAGTGAGTGGGACTGCGCTTAGCCAAAGAGCTTGGACTGTACCCTGAGCTGTGGGCCAGTGTCAGAGCCACCAGACCCCTTGCCAGGGTTTGCCTCCCTCTGGGAGCCCTGGAGGAGGAGGAGGAAGGAGAGGGAGAGACCTAGGGAGGGGGATGGGGGGAGGGTTCAGCAGGGACCCAAGCAGGTGCTGCCTCCATGCTGGCTGCCCGCCTGCCTGGGGCCCCATCCCCGCCAGCATGTGGGCTCGGCTTCTGAATCCACCAGATCCAAGAACGGCTCCAGGGTTTCCACTTAAATCCTCCTCAGCAGCACTGCAGGGCCCGTCCACCCCCGGGTGGGAAGACTGGGGCAGGGCGGATGGAGATGCACAGCACTGGCCCCCTCTGTCTCTCTCCTCCCTCTTTCTCCAGTCTGGCTGCCTCTGTCTGTCTCTGTCTGTCTGCCCGTCTGTCTCGCTCACACATGCACACATTGGCAGAACACCTCTCACAGTGACTAATACTTCCTGTCTCAGGAGTCCTCCTACCTTCATGACATCAGGCATGGGGGATGCAGGCAGAATCATGATTTTTTTTTTAAAGCATAGCTGCCCGTTTTCTGCAGCCTCCCCAGAAGTCTTGGAGGCAGAGCTGCTGACCAGGGGCCTATGACCAGGCTTTTGCAGGATATGTGGAGGGGAGGGGTGGGCAAGGGTGGACCGCAAACCAGACAAGGCCCAGCTCGGCCCCCACTCCTCCCTGGTTGAACCTGCCTTCCTGGGGCCCAAGGTTTGGAATTTCCAAGGCGCCCTCAACTCTGCTCTCCCCCCTTGGCCCCCATTCCCTGTGTTCCATGTCCTCGGGGTGCCCCTGTTCATTCTTTCCCCTCCCTCTGAAGCACACTGCCTTTGCTTACACCCTGGTAGCCTCTGCTCGGGGTCCTCCTCCACCTCTTCACAAGCACCCTCCTTCAGCCCCCTCCCTCTTTGGATGCCAAACTCTCTCTCCCCTGACTACATCTCTTTCCTTTCTGGACCTTCAATAGCTCCCCAGTGCCACCCAAGTTCTAACATTTTAGTTTAGGATCCAAGGTCCCAGCCTCTGATCTCCCTGTCTCCTCTTTCTCTTTCTCCCTCCTCTTCCCAACACAGACCTTTTCCCCCAGCACACCAGCCTCCTCACTGCTCTCTCCTTTCCAGCCCCCGGGCCCTTGCCCATGCTGTTCCTCTGCCTACGAGGCCCTTCCCCAGGCTCTGTCTTTTTTTGTGTGTGTGTGGTACACGGGCCTCTCACTGTGTGGCCTCTCCCGTTGTGGAGCACAGGCTCTGGACGCACAGGCTCAGCGGCCATGGCTCACGGGCCTAGCCGCTCCGCGGCATGTGGGATCTTCCCGGACCGGGTCACGAACCCGTGTCCCCTGCATCGGCAGGCGGACTCTCAACCACTGCGCCACCAGGGAAGCCCGATAGTTTCTTTTATACTCATGTTTCTGTTCATTTCTGATGACCCATATGACTTATGCTTTCTGGAATTTGTTGAAATTTTTATTTATGGCCTAATATATGGCCAATTTTTATGACAATTTCACGTGCGTTTGAAAATATTTATGGTTTTGAATGTAAAGTTCATTCTTTCAGTCTCTCAGATTACATTTGTGAATTGTATTATTTAACGATAAATCATTATTTTGGGAGTCACTTGTTCTATCTCTAAGGGAGGACTGTTCAATTCTCCCACAATGATTATGGGATTTGTCATTTCCTACTGTTTTAAAAAATTAGTTTTTTATACATATATATATATATTTTAGGCAACATTCTTATATGCTTATGACTCATGACTTTGGCATTTCTTGATGCTGTACTTTTTCCTATTATAAATACCCTGGTTTGTTCTGTTTAATTCCTTAGCCTTAAATTCTGTTTTGTGGATGCATGTGGCTAGCATATCCTTTTTTATCTTTTCATTTTTCACTCTTTCTGTGTCATTTTGTTTTAGACATGTCTTTTATAGTAGCAGACAAGTGGATTTTGTACTGAGTATCTGCTTTTAATGGGTGAATTTAACCCATTTGCATTTACTGTCATTCATCATAGATTTATTTCTGCCATCTTCTTTCATGTCTACTTTTTTTTTTTTTTTTTCAGTACGCGGGCCCCTCACTGCTGTGGCCTCTCCCGTTGCGGAGCACAGGCTCCGGATGCGCAGGCTCAGCGGCCATGGCTTACGGGCCCAGCCGCTCCGTGGCATGTGGGTTCTTCCCGGACCGGGGCACGAACACATGTCCCCCGCATCAGCAGGGGACTCTCAACCACTGTGCCACCAGGGAAGCCCTCATGTCTACTTTTTAAACTTTCTTATTTTTGTATAGTTTCATTGGATTGGTCCCGTTTACTTAGTCCTGTTTTTCTTTCCTCTAATGATTAGGAAGCTTTGAGTTTTATTTCAGGTGGTTATTCTATATACATATGTGTGTATATACTTATGTTTTTCTATCAACATCTGGATGTAATCAATATCTTTAAACTCTTCCCAGATAAGGCAAGCACTTTAGTAATGACTTACTTTTTCCCAGCCCATACCCTCACATATAGATCAGCATAGATTTTAGTTCTAAATTGCCATTCATTTTCTCCAAGTTGTGTTATATTTATTTAAATTTAACTCTTAGGTTTTGCTGTTTCCTTTGCATACCATTGGTACCATTGTTTATAATACCACTCGTCTTTCTTTCGTGGATCTGTTTTTCACTTTGCTGGTGTATATCCTCCAAGAATTCTCTTAGAAACTGTGGGTAATGTAGTTTCTAAGGCCATCAATGTCTGAAATGACTTTTTCTCCATTCTAGAGGGTCCATTTTGATTTTCAACTCCCTGTTGAATCGTTTTTTTTAAGTTCTGAATGATCAGATTTTTAAATATCTTAGACCGCTAGTTTTTGTTTTGGATAATATACACCCTCAAAATCTATGAGCATATTAGCTACAATATTACCTGAATGTCTTTTGCTATTCAGTTCAGGCCTCCCCATCCCCACTTCAGCCAAATCCATGCCATTTTCGTCTGTTTTCTTGATTGCATTTCTGAGTGGGATTTACTTAGGACCAAAGGCTCCACTCCCTCTGGGTGAAGGTGCAGTCTTCGTTCCCCACCCCCTCCCTAGGAAATTGGGGAAACTGCCTCAGTCACCCCACTGGTCCTCAGCTGTAGATCTTATTTTCTTAGCCCCTTCATTTGATATCCAGACCAAAGAATTCTAGGATATCAGAACTCAATCCTGAAGACCCAGGAGCCCTGCCCCGCCTTTCGTCCATGAGGAGACCGAGGCTCTTGTGCGTGGGGCACAGCCTGGGTCCGTGTGTCCGCCGAGCCTTGCCCCTCGGCCATGCTGAGTGACTCAGGAGGGTGTGCAGGGGCGACAGGCTGTGGGGACGAGGTCACTTTCTCAGGCACGGGCTCAAGATGTCTCCTGAGGAGACGTGGCTTCCTGGGGGTCCTGGATAGCCCGTCCTGTGGCTTTCCTTGCCATCCACACACATGTAGATGGATATATCCTACATCTGTATCTCTTGCCCCTCTTCTCAGTTTCTGACTGAAGTCTGCAAATGCCTATTTGAAACCCACATAGGAGTCTGAGAGGTTCTGAAGTGTGTGTCAAAAACTCAGCCCTGGGCTTCCCTGGTGGTGCAGTGGTTGAGAGTCCGCCTGCCGATGCAGGGGACGCGGGTTCGTGCCCCGGTCCGGGAGGATGCCACATGCCGCGGAGCAGCTGGGCCTGTGAGCCATGGCCGCTGAGCCTGCGCGTCCAGAGCCTGTGCTCCGCAACGGGAGACGCCACAACAGTGAGAGGCCCGCGTACCGCAAAAAAAAAACAAACAAACAAACAAAAAAAACAACTCAGCCCTCCCAACCCTTTTTTCACCGTCTTCCCCACCTCGGGATATGACACCACCATTCATTTGGCCCAGGCCCCAGACAGCCACTGTCCTCAACACTCTTCTCTCCCACTCCCACGTCTGCATATTTCCACCCAGAACGCCCCGCTCCTGTTGGCTCTGTCTTAGAAAGTGGCCTAAGCCTGGTCACTTCTCACAGCGTCCACCCCATCCCACCGCTGGTCCAGCCCTCCATCCTGTCCTGCTGGTTATGGCATAACCTCCTACCTAGTGCCGCTGCTTCTACTCTTGGTCTGGGTTTTCCCAACAACCAAGATAAACTTTTCAAATGTCCTATAGATCATTTCGCTCGTTGGCCCAGTCTCTGCGGTGGCCCGTTTCTTGCTTAGAATGAAGTCAGCCTTACCCCGGTGCAGCAGCCCACACCCCCCATCGCCTGCCCCCACCTCCTATCCTCCACTCACCAGTCCCTCCGCTTTCCCAGGCCAGCGGGCCTGCCCTTGCACACCTCCACGCACTGTGTTCCCTCTGCTGGGAATGCTCTTGCCCTCGGCCACGTGGCTCCCCCTCCCCCATCATTTAGTCACTGTTCAAAAGCTTCTCCTAGAGACGCCATCCTTCCCTATCCAAAACGACACCAACTTCTTCCAGTTTCCTTGAACTGGTGCCATTGTTCTTCATAGTATGTGCTCATCTTTACTAGATATAATATTATCCATTCATTTATCTGCCTTCCTATCAGAGTATTATGTAAGTCCTATGGGAGCAAGGATTTTGCCCCATTCCCCCTGTATCCATAGTGCCTAGAACACTGCCTGACACACAGTAGGCTCTCAAATATTTCCTGAATGAATGAATGGATACATGAAACCAAATAGACTTCACATTCATTTATTCATTCAACTACTATTTGAGTACTGTTTGTGCCAGGCTCTGAGTAGATGAGTGACACACAAACCAGGTCCCTGCCTCTGGGAACTAACAGTCCAGCTGGGGGCCTGTTCATGGGCAGTGAGAACAGCATCATGAAGGGTCTGTATGGGGGTGGTGAGAGTCATGGGGGCTCAGGAGCAGAATTCTGTGAGTCAGAGCCTGCTCACCAAGCTAGGGGAGCAGAGAGGAGGGGTGGCTGGGGGAAGGAGTCCCAGGCCCGGAGGTGGGAGAGGACACAGGCTCACAGCAGACGCTCCTATAGGGCTTCTTTGTGCCAGCACTGCTCCGAGGGCCTGAGTACATTCACTCAAAACAGCCCCGACGAGCCCCATTTTAGGAAGAGGAGGCACAGAGAAGTGAGCTTGCCCAGGGTCACACTCTAAGGATATGAGGAGCCAAACTCAGCCCAGAACCCGGCTTCGAAATCGGTAACTAGCCGCTCCGCTGCGTGCAGGAGAGGGGAAGTGAGTCTGGGGCAGGGGCTTGCAGGCCGCTGAGGGGTTCAGATTTCACAATGCCCACAGGGCTGGAGCCGGCCAGGCTTGCAGGTCTAAAGGGAGACACCCCCGCCCGCTACGCCGCTGAGGCTGTGACCTCTCTCTGAAACAGTCAGGGAGAGCATTTTATCTCTGGAGAATAGCGGTGCGGGTAGTGGAAGAGATGGATGGGTTGGGGGGAAGAGCCTTTGTGGAGAGGTTCCCCCCGCAGCCTCCGTCTCCCCAGCTGCCTCAGCTCCCACATCCCACCACCCTGTAGCAGCCGCATCCTAGGTGGCGAGGGCCCCGGCTCTCAGGGGGCTGCTGCTTCTCCTCGCCCTGCCTGGCGTCTGTCCGCACAGAGACTGAGGACCCTTCCTGACCCGGGGATGGCCTCTTGGGGCTTCCATCAGGCTTGTCCCAGGGCTCTCCTCCAAAGGAGCTGCAAGGTAGAGGCATTGTGTCCATTTTTTTTTTTTTAGTTTATTTATTTTTATGTTTGGCTGCGTTGGGTCTTCGTTGCTGCGTGCGGGCTTTCTCTAGTTGCGGCGAGCAGGGGCTACTCTTGGTTGTGGTGTACAGTCTTCTCATTACGGTGGCTTCTCTTGTTGCGGAGCACGGGCTCTAGAGCGCAGGCTCAGTAATTGTGGCTCACGGGCTCTAGAGCGCAGGCTCAGTAGTTGTGGCACACGGGCTCAGTAGTTATGTCTTGCAGGCTCTAGAGCACAGGCTCAGTAGTTGTGGCTCGCGGGCTCTAGAGTACAGGCTCAGTAGTTGTGGCACACGGGCTTAGTTGCTCCGCGGCATGTGGGATCTTCCCGGACCAGGGCTTGAACCCGTGTCCCCTGCAGGGCAGGAGGATTCTTAACCACTGCGCCACCAGGGAAATCCCATTGTGTCCATTTTACAAAGGGGAAAATGGAGGCTCAGAGAGTCAGGTGACTTTCCCGAGAATCAGCTTGTAAGGGCTGCAGCAGGGCTCCAAGCCTAGGTCTGGGGACTCCAGAGGGGTTTTGCGGCAGAGTCGATCACTGGCTTTATGAGGCTTTTCTGTAGGCAGAGAATTAAGGCCCAGGGAGCGCCGTGGGCTGGAGTCAGTGGGTCCACAAGTGAGTCAGTTAGAGCCGCACACTGAGGTGTCTGAGGCCCCGCTGGACCCTTACCAAGCACAGCCTGGAACCTCCTGGGGGGAGCTCGATGGAGCTACCCGAGGGGCCGCAGCAGCAGCCTCGGGGTCCACAGGCCCCAGGGGCTCCAGGGTGGGTGGTGACAGCCCCTGAGCGGCCTCATCCCACCCCAGTTCTGGACACAGCCGGACAGGAGGAGTTCAGCGCCATGCGGGAGCAGTACATGCGCACGGGGGACGGCTTCCTCATCGTCTTCTCGGTCACGGACAAGGCCAGCTTCGAGCACGTGGACCGCTTCCACCAGCTCATCCTGCGCGTCAAGGACAGGTGAGGGCGGCCAGGCTGGGACCTCCCCATGCCTGGCTCAGGGTGGGCTCTGTCTGTCTGTCTTTCTCAGATCTTCAGGTGAAAGCTGAGGTTCGAGGGGCAGAGCTGAATTCAGACCTTTCCACACAGCCAGAGGAGTCTACACGCAGCCAAGGCCTCGAGGCGTCCGCCCCCCCCACCCGCCATCTCTCCTAAACTGTCCGATGAGTCAAGGAATCATCAATAACATCTGTTTTTCAGCTCCAGTGTAACCAAATTTTATTACAGTCAAAGAAAAAGTGAATTTTCTCTCCGGCGTACATCGTAACTGGTTACATCACATTTGACTGTGGGATTTCTAAGCCCCTATTAAAGGCTCGTGTTTTCCTTAGCATAATATGGCGTAGCTAAATAATTTGGAGTCTGTTTTAAGCCCAACTGGTCTTTTCAGTTAATTGGCTCTTAAAGAGGCAATGTAAAAGTAAAAGGACAGACTAATAGGAAAACAGCAAGCTTTGAGCAAATCTCGAAAATTCAAAATTTTCGGAAATTTCAAAATTCGAAAAATCCAGTTAACACTTATCTCAAAGGCAAAGTGTTAATAACTTTTCAAGGTAAAGGGATATACACTCACACACACATACACACATATACACATAGAGCTCCAAGAGACAAATGTGGGTTAAGCCCCTGACTATAGGAATCTCTAAAGAAAAAACATACATGACACAGATACGGGAAAGTATTCAACCTTCTTGCTAATCAAAGAAGTGCAAGGAAGAAGGATAAAGTACCATTTTTCACCCATCAAATTATAATTTCTTTATGAAAATACTCAACGCTGACAAAGACTGGCATTTCATTCACGTTGGGACAGCAGTTTGGCCCCATGTGTCCACGGGAATCTTTAAGGCAGACGTGCCTCTTGATCCCCGCCTTCCACTCTTGGGAGCCATCCTGATTTTGCGGCTGCCATTTATTGAGTGGCAGCTGTGTGCCAGCCCCTGGCCCTGGTGCTCTTCACAAGTCACTGCCGATGGCCACAGCATGATGGCCTGCACGGGTGGCGTGTCAGGGTGACTGGGAGATGAGAGGAAGCAGGTCTGGGAACCGGGCCGCTGGCCCAGTCAGTGCTGAGCCAGGGGATTCCCAGGAGGGCCTGCACTCACCTTGCAACAGGCCTGAGGCTTCAAACCAAGGCAGCCAGCAGCCCCCGGGTCCCTCTTCCATTCCAGGAGATGTGGAGGGAAAGACTCTGAAGTTAACCCAGCCCCATAGGGAGGTGCTGTGTGCTGTGTCAGGCCTGAGGCGTGGGTGCCCCGCCTTCACCAAGGGAAGCTCACAAGCTGCTGTTCCTTTTTTTCCCAGGGAGTCATTCCCGATGATCCTCGTGGCCAACAAGGTTGATTTGATGCATTTGAGGAAAATCACCAGGGAGCAAGGAAAAGAAATGGCCACCAAACACAATGTAGGTGGTATGTGTGTGTGTGCGCGCACGTGTGTGTGTGCGCACGCGTGTGTGTGCGTGTGTGTGGGTGTGTGTGCGCGTGTGTGGGTGTGGGGGGGGTGTCGGGGTGAGGGCTCAGGGGATGTCAGTGCCCCCTCACTCCTGCAGTCCTAGTCTATTGGAATGAAACACAGGTCTCCTAGGTAGTGGGCTAGGTCCACATAGAGGCACATGTGATGTGGGATATTTTGTGAAACAAGACAACAGGCCAGAGAGAAAGCACCTTCTTGGCAGTCGTTAGAGGCCCTGCTGTCGAGAGCAGGTACCTTCACCTCCTGGCCCCGACGCAGCAGGCTCCTCGCTGGGCTGTGCAGAGGCTTGGCTTCGTCCCTGTCTCTGAGCCAGTGCCTGACTATGTTCAGAATCGTCAGATGAGCCGCCTTCACTGAGCCCTGCTCTGTGCCAGGCATTGTGCTGGGGGAGCATCTACTCCCCACAACCACACACTGAGGTAGGCACCACTGTCTTCAGCAAGTGATCAAACCGAGGCTTGCCCAGGCCACACCGTGCATGTCAGCAGACACCTTTGGGTTGCTTTTTTTTTCAGTTCACTGTGATGCCCCTTTGCCCACTGGATGGTGGGGTCACTGGGCTTCTTCCCACGCCTCCCCCCGCATTAGCACAACCATGCCCCAGCCTCAATGGTCAGTTATGTAGAAGTTCACCCAGCCTCCTGGAAAGTCTGCAGGGTTGCCCCTTCCCTCTGCCCGGTGGGCCCAGCTCCGTAAGTAGAGGGAGGGGCCCACTGCGAGTTCGTTTTGCTTGTCTCTGCCTTCTGTGTTTATTCACGTATTCATTCAACAGTCCTAGGCCCTGGCAAACAAAACCCCTTGCCTCAGGGTGCTTGCTTCTAGAGACGGCAGCAAATTAGAGCGTGTCCGAAGGTGACATGTGCTCTGGGGGAAAGTAAATCAGGGAAGGGGGTAGGGAACGTGGAGTTGGGGGCTGTTTTTACACATAGGTGGTCAGGGAAAGCCTTACTGGAAAGGTGCATATCAGTGAGGACTGACAGGAGGTGAGGGAGTGAGTCCTCTGGATATCTGGGGAAAGCATGTTCCAGCAGAGGAATAATCAGTGCAAAGGCCCTGAGGTGGGAGTTTGAGGAACAGCAGGGAGGTGAAAGGAGGCCAGAGCGGCCAGAGCAGGAGTAGGAGGGGTGAGTAGCAGGAAGTGAGGTCAGAGCGGGGGGGTTAAGGCCTTATGGGCTTTTGCTCAGAGTGGAGGGGAAACCACTGGAGGGTTTTTGTTTTTTTTTTAAAGAAGATGTTGGGGGTAGGAGTTTATTAATTAATTTATTTATTTTTGGCTGTGTGCCAGGGCTTTCTCCAGTTGTGGCAAGCGGGGGCCACTCTTCATCGCGGTGCATGGGCCTCTCACTATCGCGGCCTCTCTTGTTGCGGAGCACAGGCTCCAGACGCGCAGGCTCAGTAGTTGTGGCTCACGGGCCCAGTTGCTCCGCGGCATGTGGGATCCTCCCAGACCAGGGCTCGAACCCGTGTCCCCTGCATTAGCAGGCAGATTCTCAACCACTGCGCCACCAGGGAAGCCCCACTGGAGGGTTTTGAGTGAGGAGTGACGTGGCCCGACTCATGACTGAACAGCTTCCCTCTGGCGCCCGTGTGGAGAAAGGTCTTTGGGGGTTGCACCATAAGCCGGGTGCCGGCTGACGTGCACCCGCATGGTGCCCGTGGAGGTGGCAAGGAGCGGATGGATTCTGGTGTCTTTCTGAAAGCCGACAGGATTTGTCCACAGACCGGATGTGGGGTGACAGAGAAAGGATTTGAGGAGGATGCCAAGGTTTGGGGCACGAGGAACTTTCAGAAGACTGGAGTTCCACTAGCCGGGCAGGGCGACAAGAGCACCAAGGACGTGGGGAACACCAGGAGCTTTGTTTTAGATGCTTAGTTTGAGGAGCTGAGGGGATAGTCAAGTGGAGGCGTCCAGACTGCTGTCAGATACACCATCTGGAGGTAAATATTGGAAATCAGCAGCATGTGGGTAGAATCTAAAGCCATGAAACCAGAGTAAATCTTCAAAGTTCTCATCACAAGAAAAAACAGTTCTGTAACTATATATGATGGATGTAACTAGACTCATTGTGGTGATTATTTTGCAACATATACAAATATCGAATCATTATGTTGTATACCTGAAATTAGTGTTATTTCAGTTCTACCTCAATTTTGTGTGTATATATAATTGTGTATTTATATATACACACACATAGAGGTAGAGATAGAGATATATACACACAAAAAGAAAAAAGCCATGAAGCCCAGGGGAATGGGTGTAGTTAGGGCAGGGGTCCCAGGCTTGAGGCTGGCGACACTTCGGTGCTGTGGGTATGGGGAAATGGGAGGAAGCAGCAAAAGGGACAGAGTGGTCAGTGATGTGTGAGGACCAGCGTGGGGCCTTGGGAGCCAAGGAAAATAAATGCCTCGAGGAGGAGGAAGTCATCAACCAAGACAGGTGTGCTCAGAAGTCTCCAGGTGAGCACTTGGAACTAACCTCTGGGTTTAGCATTAGACGCAGGCCTCAGACAGTAGCGTGCCTGTTCCCTCCACTGGCCAACCTCCTGCACAGAGAGAGGCCAGGAGCCATTGCATCCCACAGCCTCGGGCTCCGCACGGTGAGCTCATGCTAAGAGCCTTCACAGACCCCTGGGTGGGTGCGTGGCTGGCTGGGGACGGGGGAAGGGCGCTGCACGGGGGTAGCAGCAGCCCCATTCTGCAGGTAAAAGGGAGTGAGACACAGGGGGCTGAGGGAATTCTGGGGGCTTCACGGCTGGCGAGGAGTACCCACCCATCCCTGCTAGAACCCAGGTCTCCAGTCTCTCAGCTGACCTTGCTCCTACCGCGAATGCTGCTGCCTCATTTATCATTCGACCAAATGACCCTGTGAGCTACTGTCCTGATTTTAGAGCTCATAAGGCAAGTTCTTTAGCTGACCAAGGCAGGTCGCCCCCATCCAATGCAGGAAGGTGGCATTTCCTGGCCCTTCGGTGGAGTCGTATAGTACTACCACTTATTGCAGGGTTTCCCTTAGTTTAAGTCTTGTTACTACGACACCCTAGAATTCTAAGAACCCAGATAATGCACATCAGTGTTTCTTCAGAAGCAGGATCCCTAGAAAGAAAGCGGAGGCGTCTGGGGACCTGGGCGTACTACAGCGGCGTGCCTGTGAGCAGGCAGCGGAGGTCCGAGGCCCCAGGAGCCTGGGACTTACGAGCTGGCAGGATTATAGGATGTGAAGAGCCTCCGGGGAGGTCCCAGCCCCAGCTGCCCTCCCGCTTCCCCGCTGGGTGAGTGCGCACAGGGAAGAACGCTGTCCTGCCCTCACGAGCTTGCACAGGACTCTGGCTCCCAAGAGCTATTGGGGTACCCGCCATGCCTAGAAGAGGCTCCGCAGCAGACCTCAGCACCTCTACCTGTCCGTGCCAGGCCATGTGGGAAGTGCAGTGTGCACTTGGTCCAGATCTTGATTCTCTGCTGGCCACCGTGTGGCCTTGGGCAAGTACGTCACCACTCTGAGCTCAGTCTCCCCAGCTGTGAAACGGAGATAACCGCTTACCTCAGAGGGTTAACGAGAGGATTAGTGAGGTCAGGGACGTTGAGACCTGGGAGGCCAAACAGCCCACGGTCACCTCAGTGAGCAGCCTACAGTCCAGCAGCCTACAGTGGAAGGCAGTTAGTTTCCTCTCGGGGTTATCAGAGGCTCAAATATTTGTCAAATGAAAATTTCCAAGGTCTGAGCCATGTCCTTTGTACTCTGCCCTTTGTGTCTGGGTCGGCTAGAGCAAGCCCCTGCTTGAAGCCACAGCAGTGGGTGAACATCTGATCTCCCGCGATGATGGGAAGATACTTTATGATGTGTTCTGGGCGATCAGTTACGACATGCTCCTCTAAGATAACGACTTACCCTGTTACCCCGGACCCCCATGCATTTAAAGTGTTGATTGTTTTTATTTTCTTCGCTGTGCTTTTCCTTTTCAAGTGTGTTATAATGAAATGCCTTAATTTTGTAATCAGGAGAAGGTTGCGAAAAATACCAAAGTTCTTCAGTCTAATCATGATTGGCTCACCTGCATCTCATCTAGGGGGCCTGTGCGTGTTGTCCAGAGTCCACACGTTCGCCTCTTGTTGGGGGAGTGGGCATGAGCCTCCTGACTTTGTGGGGTCCCTGTTAAAGGAGAAGACCATGTCCTGACCTCATGGAGCCTTTGTTTTCCTCCCTGTGCCAGTCCGAGGCTTGGGGTAGACATGGCCCTATAGGGTCCCCTCAGCCACATCTCGCAGTTACTGCTGCCTTCCAGCCGGGTAACGATCCTCAGCCTTCAACATGCAGACATAAGCCTTCTGCAAACATGGCTGAGCTCCGGGCTCATAGTTGCAGACCAAGCAAGAGCTGGGCCAGGCAGACGGTTGAGGTCGGTGTGGGGTGCATAGACCACCAGGGTCGCCAGGGTGCAGAGTCCTGCCCAGGGCCAGCCTCGCCTCAGCCTTTCCCACCGGCGTCCCCTCTGGAGGACCTGAGAAGAGGGGCAGAATCCTCTAAGGTAGAGAAATAGACCTCAGAGAGAAAACTGAATAGAATCAGAACATACATCAGTTTGATAAATGAAACAGTCTTTAGTCTTCAAGTGTCTAAAAAGATCATTTTTATTCTGTTGTTAGGGGGCTCTTAAATATCTCTGTGACCAGAGAGCACGAGAGAATCAGAAAAGCTGTCAGTAAAACTTTCTGACTTTATAGAGTGAGAAACCACTGAGGGCTTGAGGTCGTAGGAGCTGGGCTTCCACGGGGGCTTCGCAGGGTTCCTTGGGGCCTCTGAGAACTTGCCTTTTTAGGGAACAGGCCTTTGTAACGCTGTTACAGGAACTCCATAACGCTGCTTTGCCTTCCAGATTCCGTACATAGAAACCAGTGCCAAGGACCCACCTCTCAACGTCGACAGAGCCTTCCATGACCTGGTTAGAGTAATTAGGTGAGTGAGGCTCGCCTGCCTGGAAGCAGGGCCTCTGTGGCCAGACGGACACCGGGAAGGCTGGAGGAGCGTGGTGCCGTGTCTGAGGCCCAGGCTGGGCAGTTCTGGGCCTGGTTTTGGATTTCTTTTTTTTTTAATTTAATTTATTTTATTTATTAATTTTTTGGCTGCATTGGGTCTTAGTTGCGGCACACAGGATCTCTGTTGCAGCATGCGGGCTCTTCATTGCAGTGCATGGGCTTCTCTTTAGTTGTGGCACCCAGGCTCCAAAGCACGTGGGCTCAGCAGTTGCGGCACGCGGGCCTAGTTGCCCCACGGCATGTGGGATCTTAGTTCCCCGACCAGGGATCGAACCTGCGTCCCCTGCATTGGAAGGCGGACTCTTAACCACTGGACTGCCGGGGAAGTCCCTAGTTTTGGATTTCTTACACTTCTGTCCATCTCTGTCCTTCCCACCTACCTTTGCTCTCCCCGACTCCCTATGCGTGAAGCCACAAGCTAAACAAAGTGCTTTCCTGCGCGAGGTGCCTCCCTGGCCTCCCTTCCATCCTGCAGCTCCGGCTCCCCGAGGGCAGCGCCTCCATCCTGCCCCCGCTGTTCTCCCAACACCAAAGCTGCCAACACGGTAAAAAGTAGGCCATTCTCCTCTTCCCTGATGTCAGAGCACCCCTTGACGTTTCACCTGAACAACCAGCATTCTGATCCCCAGGCTGCAATCACAGAGGCTTTGTACATGTGTCTCCTTTCCAGCCCCTACCCACTGTCGGTCTCCAGGGAGTGTCAGAAATCCCAGGCTGTAGTCTCTTGTGGATTCCTTTGCATAGTCAGGTCCAAACCTTAATCATCTCATGTCTAGACGACGGAGACAGTGTCCTGGCTGGGCTCACTGTCCCCCCACCTTTGCTGTTGCCAAAATCTTCAACGTACAGAGCGGCCTAACCAGTGGTTCTCAGACAGCATGCATTTGGTGTGTCGTCATATGCCGACCTGTAGGGCTGTTGCTTAGTCATGGAATCTCCGTGCACTTCCCAACCTGCCGCCTCTCAGCCCCCCCAGTGCGTGCACACACTCACACCCATACACACACACCCGGCAACCCCCTTTTCTCATCATTCCCCAGCGTGGACTGTGGTTTGCAGCCTTCACCTTATGCTTTAGCTGGCAGGCCTGCACTCGGGAAGCGATTTTCTCATGGGCCTTTGCCTGGAGTTAGGAGATGCTACCACACCAGGAGGGGGTGATGTCTTGGTTATGGACCTCGAGTTCCAAGGGCAGGTTTTAGATGTAGGAAAAATGAACAGGAAACACGTAAAAAGCTTTTGTGCTCAGTTGACCTGTCATTTTATTTAAAATATGAAACACAGACATAGAAGCCAACCTTGTATAACATATAACGTAGCTTGTGATTGAAATAAACATAGCCACAGCATGGTTATCAGGAAGTCTCACCAGTAGCATGACAGGTTTTGCTCTGTCCTCTCTCCCTTCCCACTTCCTCGCCTTAGAGACACCGTCCAGGACAGGCTCTCTTCCTCCAGCATCCAGGACAGAGGCCCCTTCTCCCCCTTCCCCTCCCCCTCCCCCGGCCCCCTCCCCCTCCAGAGCCAGAACTGGCCTCCCAGCCGCAGACCCAGGGGCAAGGAAGGAAAAGGCAGGGAGAAGCAAAGCCCTTTCTAACGTTGTTATTCTGCCCTTCCTTGTCTCAAAAGGCAACAGATTCCGGAAAAAAGCCAGAAGAAGAAGAAGAAAACCAAATGGCGGGGAGACCGGGCCACTGGCACCCACAAACTGCAGTGCGTGATATTGTGATGGCCCGAGGCCCTGGGCACAGTGACCGGGAACTGGCCAGCCCTTGGGACCCCTCCACTGCCTAACCGCACTGAAGACCATTCTAACCATGACCCTTGGCCCAAGGACTTGACACAGGAAGGGAGAGAGGGAGGGTGGGCAGGGAGGAGATAGAGTCTGGCTTTGCTGGAAGGGCACGGGCTGCCCTGTGTCTCAGCAGCAACGAAGAGGCAACAGTGAACAAAGCAGCATCCAAGTCCCTGTGTTGATGCAACCCGGTCCCTCCCCGCTCCTGGTGGCTGTGTTGTTTCTTTGAACTACGTAGTGTGGGTGTGATGTGGAAGTGTTTCTCCACGTACAAAAGCAAGCCATGATCACGCTTCCCCACCCCAACCCCGGTCCACAGTGTCTGAGCTTGGGTGTCTTTTGTAGATTTTTAAATTATTTTAGGGATTGTTATTTTATTAAAGGGGTCTGTGCCCACTGCCTGGTGAAGTTTCAAGTCTTCAGCAGACCTCTTCTATAATATGTCTGGAATATGGTTGTTTTTTAACTGAAATTTCCCAGCCGTGCCAAAACTCAACTCAACGTGAAAGCAGAGTGACCGAGAGACCAGAAGTTCACGGGGACCGTGGCTGGAGGCCTCGGGAGGAACGGACCCTACTCATGGCCTCCTGTAAACTGGAGAGAAGAGAGATGTGTGTACCCAGAAGGTTTTACTGTGGTTGAGGATGCAGATAGCAGGGAACAAAATTTTGTTTTGCTGAGGGGAGAGACGGGCACGTCAGTTTTAAAAGGGCTTCTCGTTACCCTGGAAATATATAAATTTTAAGTAAGTTTATTGGAGTCGCAAAAGTGTTCGTGTATTTTTCAGGTGGTGTGGGTTAAGTTCTGTGTTCTTCGCAGCCGTGGGAGAGGGCTTTCTCCCATCACCTGTGCTGTCTGGTGCCTCTGATACAAACACACTGAACAGGCGTGTACGGTCTCTGCGTCGAAGTCAGCTAACATGGACACCATCTGGAAAACTCTGGTTCGTGCTAAATCTTAACCAAAAATGATCCAGTACTGTTCTTACTGAAACAGCACCAAGACCTGAAGCCATTTTCCCTTTGAGTCAACTGACTCACTTCTTAAGCCCAGTCAATGAGCAAAACCCCTTGAAACATTTGCAAACTTAGTATTACAGGTTGCCTTTCTGGCAGGAACTTTTATTAACCTCTTGGATCTTAACTATGCTATATAAGTGGAGGAGAAAGTAAGGTTGGGGTGCCGACATGGCTCCCATATACCTGTTTCTACAAGGGGCCAGCCCCCTAGCTTCCTGACCACGCCCACCTGCCTCTCAGGTGCTGCTGGTGTGAGCCAGACTGGGGCGGGATGGATGGACAGCGCACCCTCGAGAGAGAGTCAAGAGATGAGGCGGCCGGCTAGTGACCTTAGTTTCCATCTGTTACAAATCAGGCCACCAAGCAAACTAGAATATCCCTAGTGAGTGGCCTGGTCACCATTTGGAGAGAGAAACCCGGGTAAAGTGAGCACTCAGCCGGACATCGAGACCCCTGGATTCTTCCCTAGTTTTGAAAATGCGCTGAGTTCCTAACTCAGCAAGATCACCAGCAACGTGGTGGAAGGGGAGCGCAGCCAAAGAACGGTTCTGATGCCGGAAAAAACAGTTGGGACTTCTGTTTGTTGGAAAATCAAACTTCTTTGTCTAAATGGCCCTTTTTTTCTGACCCTAAAAGGAAGGATAACAAAGAATATTCCAGATCAGGCACTTCAGAGCTTCCCAAGATCCTGTAATGTTAATGGGCCTTCTAAACACTAACAGGACAAGGCTCTTTCCAACCAATACGCTCCTCTGAGCCACACCCTAGCAGCCCAGGTGCAGTTGGGTGGCAGCTGCAAACTGGAGATGAGGAAGAGGCAAGACAGCGGGAAGAAGGAAGGATGGAGGTGCGGTGATGGAGCGAGTTGGAAGAGCAGGACAGGAAGCCCGGCTCACGGGGCAGCGTCCGCTTCAGAAAGGTCCCGGGCACGGACCACCACCAGCACCCCTGCCCACGGTGGAGCCTGCAGCTCCCTGACGGCACCGGATGGGGGAGTCTTGTTGGAAACAGATCAGTTGACTGAGAACGAAGCCCTTAGCTGTGAATGTAACCAGACGAAGAGATTCCAGCTGCTTCTAGGCCCTCCGCCCAACAGGGCAGCACATCTGCCCCACCCCCGGCCCCATCTTCCATCTCTCCTGCACTCAGCCCACAGTGCCAGAGGGAGAAACTGGGTGAGGGATGGCCTTCTGCAGCCTCCCTGTTGAGCTAATGGTCGGCCTTCGTCTCCCGTGACCTCATTTTCCCCATAGGTGAGATGGGTAAATAACACTTTTAAAAGGCGGTTCTTTGCGTTTTAGAGAACTGTGGACACTTGTGGCAGTGGGGGCTTCTGCACAGGCCTGAGTGGAGCATACCCAAGGGCATCCCCGGTACACGGTCACCTGGCGGGGTCAGTCTGGAAAACCAGTTGGTCGTGCTACTTCCTGACTGTGGAGCCCAAGGGGACTTGTGTCTTTGGTGGCATTCTGGTGTTCCCACTGGTTTTCCATCTGAATTAGTGCTCCCTTCATGCCTGCTGGAGCACACCCTTCCTGAAATCCTCTCACCCCATGCCTCTGCCACTGTGTGCTCTCAGATTTCCTTCTAACATTCTTCCACCCCTCCCCCACTTAGAGGGCTCTTTTCTCCCCAGCAAGTAATGTTAGCCATCCTCTCCACCCCCAGCCTGGGGCGATGGCCACTGACTTTCCCTCACAGGGGACATTTGGATGGCTTCTGTTAGGACTTTGCCCCCCATCTTCTTGTGGAGAATGCCTGTCAGCCTGGTGCGGCCTGCCTTGTGTTCCTAGGAAGAGTGACCCACTAACACGTGGCAGCTCTAACCCAAAGGCCCCTCGGACGTGTTATAGAAAATCCGGAGCCAGAGACAGTTTCCCTCCATTCGCAGCCCATTGGATTAGAAAGTCCATGTCGGGTTTACTTAGAATGAAAGATACTTGAATTACTGAGCGCCCGTGAGCGCCCAGCTTCTGTTACACAGTGTTAGCCATTGTCTACACAGGTGGCCATTGTCGTGAAATGAGAGTGATGCCTGAAGATCTCAATGATGCTTGAGCCTTTTATGTAACTTTTATTAAGTCTTTGTGTATCCCAACTCATTAATAAACAAAAGAAGAGGAACACTTGTCTGTCTGATTTCCTCTTACTCAAATATTCCTGACGTTTTGCTGAGAACAGTAAACGTTGTCAGCGTCCGACCCAGAACACTGCCCTCTTGCGGAGAAGATAGCTGGTGACTCTGAGGGTTGTCTCCGTCCTGCCGGTCTCCTGATGTCCAGCAGCCCTGGATATGGGCTCTGCCTCTGACTTTTATGTGCCTTTGAGCAAGTTACCTGCTTTAATCTTCAGCTGCCCCGCCTGTGAATGGGACAGTGGTGTGCGCTTCCTAGGCAGACGAGGGCTAAAGCTAAGTGTGGGCGTTCATGGTACAGATCCCAGGAATGATGCTCTTTGTAAAGGACACCGATTGGATTGTCTGATGTTGCTTTTCATGAACACTGCCCCCTGCCCCCATCTGCAAGATCACAGTCTTTCATATAGTGTGATTACATTTCTCTTTTGATTGAAACTGCTGGGTAGTTGGCCAAGCTGAGCCTCTCTGGGTCTTCTTCCCAGGGAATAGAGGGCCAGAGCCCTCTCGGTACTTCTTTGGGTGATGACAGCTGAAGCGTGTAAACTTGGAGGCTAGGGGTGCTTCTCACACCCTCCGCGCTGGGGGCAGAGAAGGCCGGACTGCAGACTAGAGCAGGGAGGGGTGGTGTGGCCGCCTGCCCATTCATCCCTCCCATGCAGACTTCCTGGGCACCACCACGTGCCAGGCATTGGGCTGGGTGCTGGGTGGTGGTGAGCAGAGCAAAGGGTCTTCTGATAGATCTCCTTTAGTCCTGTCTCCTTTAGTCCCGTCCTGACCTACTCAATCAAAACCTGCATTTTAACAAGATGCCCAGGTAATTCACATGTGCGGTAAAATCTGGGTATCACTGCCCTACGACATCAACCCCAGCATTGGAATGAAATCTAGCCTGGACCTGAGGCAGGAGATGGATGGGCCCCAGGCTGAGCCGCTGGAGTTGGTCCCCTGTGGACAGACACTCCACGATGAAGACAATAGCAGGAGGGAAGAGGAGCTGAGCTCTGCCCAGATAAGAGACAGAGACCACCTGTCCCTCATTCTGAGGCCAAGGAGAACTTCCTGACTACACATGCGCAGAAAGGCTCCTCGGGGACCAAAAGGGGAGGGGCATCATCCCGTAGTAGGTGATGTCAACCTACCCATAGGCCTCTTCACTAGAATCCATCTTGGCTAAGAGATGTGCACGCACACTGGGGAGGACGCTGAGTTACACCAGATATACCAGATACGGACTCAGAGCCAGGCAGAGCAAGATGATTGGCCAGAGGAAACCCGGAAGAAATGCCCCATACAAGTGATTCAAACTACTACGAGGGCACGACTCTCCCTCTGAGCCCACCCATGTGAGTCTATTCACACGTACTCTTTTTTTTTTTGTATTTTTTGCGGTACGCGGGCCTCTCACGGTTGTGGCCTTTCCCGTTGCGGAGCACAGGCTCCGGACGCGCAGGCTCAGCGGCCATGGTTCACTGGCCGAGCCGCTTCGCGGCATGTAGGATCTTCCCGGACCGGGGCACGAACCCATGTCCCCTGCATCGGCAGGCGGACTCTCAACCACTGCGCCACCAGGGAAGCCCCTCACACGTACTCTTTTTACTCCTAATAAACACTTCATTTGTTTCACTACTTTCCATCTCTTTGTGGAAATTCATTTCTGTCTCTGGTGGTCTAGTGGCTAGGATTCAGCGCTCTCACTGCTGCTACCTGACTTGAATCTCTGGCCGGGGAACTGAAATCCCGCTTCAAGCCACTGCAGGCCGAGGCCGCCCGAGATCAGACTCACTGTGCCTCAAGACGCAGTTCAACCACGTTCACCCAGGGGCAGCCTCATCTGCTTTCAACTCAGCAATTAGAGTTTGCTCCTCTGCCTGGAACAGCCGCAAGGTTCTGCCTGGCCAGGCAGCGAACTCAGAAGTATCCCCACAGCCAGCAAGTGGTTTCCTTAATTAAGGGAAGTGTTTACACAAAGGCAAATTGGATCCCAGTTTGCTTCTCAAACTCTCTAGCATTTTTCTGAAAATGTGGACAACCACATTCAATGCACAGAGCTGAGAACACATAAAGGCTCTGTGTTCTTGGCGCTCTCTCTAAAGGTGGGTGTTCTGTGCCAGCTAGGGATACTCTCATCCCCCAAGACTTTCACTTTGCGGAGCTCCACCACCGTGCCAAATAGCGCACTATCATGCTAATGTGAAATTTTAAACCCAAGAAAAGAAAACTGAGTTCCTACCACTCAAGAACTGATGGATGCTTTCAGTAGAACTTACATCCTGGCGATGATGTGGGAAACCAAACTCTGACTCAAACCAGCTTCCTACTCAGTCACGGGACCCGCGCCTGGGGTGATAAAATAATCGGGCGGGTGGTTCTCAAAGTTGGGTCCCCAGACCGGCAGCTTCAGCACCACCTGGGAACTTGTTATAAATGCAAATGATCCGGGCCCATCTCAGACCTACTGAGTCAGAAATTCTGAAGTGAGGCTCAGCCCTGTGCGCTGTAACAAGCTCACCCGTGATTCTGGTGCTCCCTAAAGTTTGTGAACCACTGAATTAATACCTGTAGGTAAACATGAAAATTCCTACCACATGGAGGTAAACGGCAGCTTGTTTTGTTCTCGTCGGCAAGACAGCAGCCGGCTCTCTGGGCAAAGTTGCCCAGATCCTTCCCCTCTCCTTCCTGTGTCTGATTAACGAGGGCCCCTTAAGGTCTGGAGCCCAGGGACACTAGTACAGAGGTTAGTAACCTTGGCTCCGTGAGGTGACAGGTGGGGTAGCTGACCCCCTCTCGACCCCTCCTCAAAATCATATGCAAAATTGTATGTACACATGCATTCTTCTGGGAAGACAATCGTTTTTATCAGATTCCCACCATACCACCATGTTACCCAGTGAGAAAATGAACCGGCCCCTTGAACCTCTTTTTCTGTCTGTGGGCCCTTCTGGTAGTTTCAAGGCCACTGAGAGTGGGGAGAGGAAATGAAATGAGCAAAGGTCCATCTTCTAAGCAGCTCTGACAGCATCCTTCACACGTCCCTGCATTGCTCCCACAACATCCTGAGGGAGGGGGCGGCCTCAGCCCTTCTCCCCGTCCCCCACATGACTCAGTGTGTGACCCACACACGATTCTCCCACCTCTTCCCACCGGGGTTACCACCACCTGCCACTCAGGCCCCAGCACCCTGGGCCAGAATTGGCAAAGGCGAGAGGAAATTCAGGATGCAGTGTTGGCCTGGGAGCACTTAGCCGGCCACCCCAGGCGGGAGTGGGGGCTGGGAGCCAGCTGCAGAGGAGGGATGTGAGGCGTGTAGCGAAGGCACTTGGTGTCCGATGCCATCCTCTCAAATTTGTAACCAGTGGTTTGCAAAGGGCCGTGTATCAGTGTTAGCATCACTTCGGGAGTTTTGGAAGGAATCTCGCTGCCCAGGCCACACCCCCAGAGGATCTGGTGCCGTTGGCTTGGGTCAGAGCTCCCCAGGGGATTCGGCTGTATGGCCAGGGCTGAGGCAACCAGCTGGGTTACACTGTATGATGGTCCCTTGAAGCCTATGGCTTCTCAGTGAAAACTGGTTAATAAAAGAAACAACTGCACGGAGAGCCCAGCCCTTGGTAAATGAACACTTGACTACGAGCCTCTGGGAGCCTGACTTAACTTGTTGACTGGTCTGGTCCAATCTACAATGACGTGTATGTCCCCAGGTCCAGGGGAGGGCCTGGGGCTACAATGTTAATGCTGAATGTTTATTAAATGGATTAATAGTTATTACAGGTATCAGCAGATATCCATGTCTTCAAACCTAAGTCAGATAGGTTCCTACTTCCCTCCTTCGCCCCCAGTCCCCGGCCTATGGCAGCCCCAGGGCAGCTGCAGACTCAGTTCCTGAGGGTCAGTGTCCCACAGAGGCTTCTGCCTCTGACTCCATCCCACAGACTCTCCACTCTGAAGTTCAGCCTCTGCCTCAGTTTCCACAAGGGAAGCCCACTCTCAGTGGGCCTTCAACCCATACCTCGCCAGACACCCTCCCACCCACGCTTCCCCCAGCAGCGGCCTCCCCGGTCAGCTGAACACCACCCCTCAGGTTATCTCCCCCTTCGCCTGGTTCGCTTTCTTTCGTCACCATCCCATAACCCCTTCCTAGGGTACAATGTGGTTCCAACTGGGGGACCAAGGTTCCCGTTTGCCTGTGACAGAGGAGTTTCCTGGGATGTGAGACTTGCAGTACTAAACCCAGGACAGACCAGGGCAAACTGCGACAGTTTGTTCCCCCTATTAGTAAGAATGAAAATTTTCACCTTGTTCTATAACAGCAATACTAATAATTATCAATTAGGTGGCCGTTCTCAAACGTTAGCATCCATCAGCATCACCTGGGAGGCTGGGTAAGATACAGGATTTTCTGATTCAGCAGGTCTGGGCTAGGGCCCGAGCATTTGAGCTTCTCCCAAGTCCCCGGGAAGTGATTCTGAGAACCCCGAATCAGCTAATCCATGTTACTTGGTCTGCACAGGTACTTAGACCTCACGCGCTAGTTACCAGCGAACATTTCGTGGAGCTTACGGTAAGCCAGGCGCTGAGTTACTTGTGCATATTATCTCACCCCGTGGGGTAGGTGGTAGGGCCCTTGTTCACAGAAAGGGAAACCAAGGTCCAGGGACAGCCAGGGCTGACAGGGCCTGGCCTTGCACGCAGATCTGTCTGGCTCCCAAGACTGTGCTCCGTCTACAACCACCCCGGCCTCGCTGAGGCTGAGCAGGTCCCACCAGCCACCCCACCCTTTTTAAATTTTAACCTGTTTGAGGCAAATCTTTCACTACATCTCCCACATCCCCGCCTTCTTCCAAGTGAGCTGAATGCAGATCAGCTTCCCCCGAGTGACTCAGCAGAGGCATTTTGAACCTAGAGCACTGTCATTTTCCAGAGCTTCTGCAGTGGGCCTCCTCCCAGGGGCACCGCCTAGCCCATCTGCTGCCTTTTTCCAGCCTAGTTTTTCTGAGCAAGGCCAGCCAGCCAGCACTTAGCAGAGTGGGTGAAACCCCAGCGGCCTCAAGGTGTAGTCTGGGACCTCTGGCCTCCAGCCCATGGGAGCAGCCTGCAGCCAGGGGCCCCCTGGGACCCCTCCTCAGCCCTACTTGAAGGCAGCCTGGAGGAGCTCTTGATGCAGGGCACCAGAACAACTCCTCCCCTGCCCCCACAAGCCCCCCAACAGTTCAGACTTTTGTTCCTTCTCTGCGGTTGGCATTATTGGTGCGCAGAGCTGCATGAGGTGGTGCCCAGAGCACGGCTGCCCGGGTCTAGCCCGGCTGTGCCACAGGCCGGTGACTTGGGCAAGGTGCCTGACCGCTCTATGCCTCGATTTCCTCATTTGTCAAATTTTTAGGTTTGAATTAGGTATATACACTTTTCAGAATAATGGCTGGCACGTAGAATCTCTTATTTAAATGTTAGCCAAGATCCCAGAATCAAATCAGTAAATGCCTTTGGAGTGCCTACTAGTAACTACAGACACCATTTATCGACCACCTAGCAGTCATTGTGCTTTGCCTGGGTCACCTCACTTAAGACTCGGAGGGGCTGGGTGACAGCCCCAGGAAGTGAGGTGCTAGGATCCAGGCCAACCTGTCCCATGGGGCCCCACTGCCTCACTCGTGGGGCAGGTCCAGGGCTGGGAATCAGCCGTCCTCCCTTGGAGGGCCAGCCTAGACGGCTCTGTCCTACACCCCCATCCTCTGGCCTCCGCTCCTGCCCTCCCACCCCTCCCCAGTCTGCCTCCCTCCCCCGCCCCGAAGCTCTTCACCACCTGAAGGGCAGCTTCCAGACTCCAATCACTGCCTGTTATCTTCTCCTCTCCTGGTCCAGGGCTACTCTGAGTTCTGCTCTTACCCAGCTCCCCTTGTCAAGCAAAACATAGTCTACCTTCATGGGAAGCAATTTGGCATCCAGCATCAAGAGGTTTAAAACACCCTACCCTAAAAATTCCACTCCTGGAATCCTTTCCTAAAGAAATCATCAAAGTTGCAATGAATGATGAACAAAGATGATCTTTGCATTCATACGACAAAAAAATTGGAAATGATCTAAGTGAACAATAATTGGGAATGATTAAATAAATAATGCTATACCCACATAATGGAGTATTACCCAGCTATTAAAGAGAAAATGTGTGAACCAGCATAAGAAATGTACATTTCCTTTATTTTCACCATCCCTGGATGTTATCATCTTTTTGAAATCTTTGCTTAATGGAAACGTGAAGAAAATTGTATCCGGTCTCTCTTTTATTTTCATTTCTTTGACCACCAGTAAGACTGGACGTTTTAAAGCTTGTCAGGTTTTATTCCTTATAAATTGCCTATTTATGCCATCTCTTCGATTTTCTATTGGAAATTTCATTTTTCTTATTTATTAGTTTTTATATATTATTGACCACTTCTAGGTCATATTTATTGCAGAAATTTTCCTAGCATCGAATTAATCTTTTAATCTTATTTATGATTTGTTTTTACACTATAGATATTTTTAATTTTAAATGTTTAAAACTATCATTTTCTCCTTTATGGTTTTTTGCCTTTGGTGTGAGACTAACAGGATCCTTTCTCATCCAAATATTATTTTATTCTAATACCTTTATATTTACACCTTTTTTCCAGATGACTTCCTATCCATTAAATAATAAAATGGAATCACCCATATCTCATACCATTGTAGTGAAGCTCAAATGAGGGAATTCAGGCAAAGCTCTAGAATCGATAACGGGCACATAGTAGGTGCTCTGTCATCGTTAGCTATCATTAACTTAAACTTTACTTCATTGGAAATGCATTCTGGGGTTCCATGTAAAATAGGTTTCAGCTTTGTGTTAAGCCAGTTGTCCCAACAAAAAGCCTGTGTCTGAAAGGTAATCCTTTTGTTGACCCCAGAGTTCCAGAGGGAATTTCCTTTGCAGGGCAGTGAGCTGGGAGGGCGTGAGGCTGCCCCGAAGCTCCCTGTGCCCGCTCTCACTCAGGAGTTGCCCCCGTGCTAAGTTCAAGACCTCTGCCACAGCAGGTTTCCTAAGGATAGGGGACAGAGCCAAGACATGCTCAGCCTGACTGCCATCTCCTTTCCCAGCCCAGCTTCAGGGCCTCCTAGCCTCAGTCGTTCCACAAACCCTCCCTTCACTAGGGCCTCCGGGACCAATGAGATCCGTGTTTTCTCTGACCACCCCCCTCCTACAGCCCATTCAGTCGGCTGGGCCAAGGTCACCAGTGGCCCCCAACCTAGACAGAAAGTCTGGGCAGGAGCCAGGGGAAGGACAGGCCCTTTGTCCTGCACTGGGTGGCAGTGAGGGGTTGAGGGATGCTCTACCCCCGGGCGAGGGAGGGGGTGGCACCCGGCCAGGCTCTCTGGCCACTGCTGGTTCCTGGGTCCAATAAGGGCCAGATTTCCTCTGTCTGAAGCTGAAACAGGGTTAATCCCTCTCCCTTGTCCTTCACCTCTGCAAGGAAGTTCTTCAGAAATGACACACATGTTCGCTGGGGCGCAGGGGAGAGGTGGGGTAGCTGTAAGTAGCATCACAGTTTGGGGAAGGAGATGGGATTTATTGACAGAGACGCCACTTTCTGTCAGGCAAAGAGCTGAAAGGCCACTTGTTGAAGGCTTGCGCTGTGCCGGGCGGGGCCGGGGCTACCGGGTGTGAGGCACCACTGCCATGGCATTTGTGTGAATGGTGCCCCGGGGCCGCACAGAGCTGAGCGCTTTCACCACACCACGCCTCACTGCATCCCCAGGAGGAGGACACGCAACTCCCCTCAGGAGAGGAACCTGAGCTTCAGCGATGTTAAACCACTCCCTCCAGTTCTCACAGGCCCCAGTGGCAAAGCCAGGACCTCAAGTGTGTCCTCCATGTGAACTCCCAACTGGGATCAGAGGACACTGCCTCACCAACGACGTGGCCTCGGCAAGTTATGCCAGCTCTCTGGGACCGGGTTCCGTCATCTGAAAAACAGGCTCATATGAGTGTTTCCCTCTATTGTCGTGAGGATTAAATGAGTCAATGCATTCTAAGAGCTTAGAATGCTGTGTCTGGCATATACAGAGAATGTTCTCGATACTTCATTGCTGCTGTTCTTGGCGTTACCAGCATTGTTTTCGTAGTGGTAGCAGCACTGCTACTACGTGGGTATGTGCTGTCCGCATTTGAGGTTCCCCTGGCCTGCTCCGAGAACGCCAGGGAAGCCGGGCCAGTGTCCCTCTTGTCCACCAGGTGGCACCATCGCAGAGAGGATGGGTCTCTTTCCAGCCTCACGGGGTTTGCACCGGAAGGCCGCCGGCTCAGCTCCCCGTAGGAGTCCTAGGATAGCAAGAGTCAGACCCCTCTACAGCCTGCCCCAGCTCTCACCCTGCCCTCTCGGACCTCCCGCTCTCTCGAAGGCCTGCTTGGATACAGCTTCACGTACACCCTGGGGACCCCGGGTCTGGCGTGTAGCAAGTGAACACACAGGTCTAGGCTGGAGGACCCTCTTAGGAACCGTTAGATGAACCCCTCTGGGTCTACACACCCACCACCTTGGGAGACCCCAAGTCCCTGGCCTCTGGCCTGTTCACTCTGCAACCAGCACTTACCAAAACGTTGTGTGTGTGTGTGGGGGGGGGGGGGGGGCTCTGCCTCAGTCACAGCTGGAGCTTATTAACAGGGCAGATTCCAAAGCCCCCCTTGGGCCAGTGGTTCTCAACAACTACACGTCACCTGGGAACTTGTAAGAAATGCAAATTCTCCCCGCTCCAGACCCACTGAATCAGAGACTCTGGGGTGGGGTCAGCAACCCGTGGTTATCAGGCCCTCCAGGTGATTCTGCTGCACTGGGCAATTTGAGACACGCCGGCCGGCATTCTCCCCTCTTCTACCGCAGCAGGAATCCCTCTCTCCAGCGCTCCGGTGGGTCTATGTTATGATTGCCAAGGGGCTGAAGTGTTTTGTCAGTGGTGTGGTTAGCGGTTTGTGCGGTGTGCCACCTGACAGCGTTGTGATAGGTACTTTCCCGTACGATGGTGCTCAAAGCTATCGTGGTTTTCGTTTTTAATCTTGATGAAAATGTGTAATGTTTTCATGACAGTTGCTTAGCGAATAGAACCTGACTTGTGACAACCGACTTCACAGATTATCAGATTTCATGATCTCTCTTGTTCCTAGCAACTACACTACTTTTCTGCTCTGAGGCAACGGGAGGTTGCACTGAGACGTTGACAGAGCCAAGGGGGAAGAGATGCCGGCCCTTCTCTTACCCGTCCCCTCCCCCCATGATGTTACGAGAGCCCCGACCCTCGGCAAGTGCCAGGCCTGGGAACGGAACAGCATGGTACCCGGAGGAATGGGTCTGTACCTCTCATTCCCCCATTCTTTAGGAAGCTCACAAACTCAAATAGACAAACTTTTCGCAGAAAGTGTGAACAGTTCATTCCTTTCCCTCTTGGTCACCTCTAAGAGAGGAATTTCACAGAACTCAGCATTGCCATCCAAATCCCCCACGTGTATGGTGAGAGAGAAGAGAGAGACTTATTTCCTGTGAAAATGGACCTGGTGGCATCATGTAAACAAGGCTCTCTTACTGATGCTGGAAGGCAACGGAAAATAAAGATTTTTAAATTTTAATTACAAACAAATGTGTTTGTTTCTCAGAAACGCTCAACCCAGTTCTCATGATTCTATAAATAGAAGAGTAGTGGGTTGAATAGTGGCCCAAAAAAGATATGCCCAAGTCTTAAACCCCAGTACCCGTGAATGTGACTTTATTTGAAATTAGGGTCTTTGCAGATGTAATTAAGTGAAAGCTATAGTGATGAGATTATCCTGGGTTTAGGGTGACCCCTAAATTCAATATCTGGTGTCCTCATAAGGAAAAGCAGACAAGATCAGAGACACAGAGGGGAGGCCATGTTAAGACGAAGGCAGAGATTGGAGGGAGGCAGCTACAAGCCTAGGAATGCCGTGGATTCCCGAGAGCCTCCAGAAACTAGGAGAAGGCATGGAACAGACTCTCCCTCAGAGCCTCCAGGGGAACCAATCCCGTCAACACCTTAATTTCAGACTTCTGGCCTCCAGAACTAGGAGAGAATGAATTTCTGTTGTTTTAAGCCACCCCGTTTGTGGTAATTTGTTAGCGCAGCCCTAGGAAACTAACACAAGAACATATGTGCTACTTTATGGCAATAAATGTGGAAGCCTACAAAGAAAAGCAATGATTTTCTAACGCAGAGTATATTGCCAGATATGACCCAGAGAGAGGAAGAAAATGTGAAGAAAAGAGTAACAACAGAAAAACTTGGAAACATTGTTAAAGATTTATCACTTTTTAAAAGGCACCATGGGACTTCCCTCGCGGTCCAGTGGTTAACACGCCACACTTCCATTGCACGGGGCGGGGGTTCGATCCCTGGTCAGGGAACTAAGATCACGTATGCCTCATGGCACGGCCAAAAAAAACAAAAAACAAAAAACCCCGGCACCTGGGACGTCCCTGGTGGCACAGTGGTTAAGAATCCGCCTGCTAATGCAGGGGACACGGGTTCGAGCCCTGGTCCGGGAAGATCCCACATGCCACGGAGCAACAAAGCCCATGCGCCACAACTACTGAGCCTGCGCTCTAGAGCCCACGAGTCACAACTACTGAGCCCATGCACCACAACTACTGAAGCCTGCATGCCTAGAGCCTGTGCTCCGCAACAAGAGAAGCCACCGTGATGAGAAGCCCACGCATCACAAAGAAGAGTACCCCCGGCTCACCTCAACTAAAGAAAGCCCGCGTGCAGCAACGAAGACCCAATGCAGCCAAATATAAAAAAAATAATTAATTTTAAAAAAAACGGCACCATGCCAAGACTGTTTTACACCTAAGTTTACTTAACCAAAAGAAACAATTTCCTTGTTACTCAAACTATGCAAAACTATACGGAAAAGCCCCTGAGTAATTTCATAAAGCTAGAAATACCTTCGTGTCCAAGTCTGGTAAAGCACGTAGAAAACAATCAATGAGAAATTTCGTGTATGAAATAAGGACAGACGTTAAAGTATACTAATAAATCAGGCCATGTATGAAAAGCACACTGTGCCGTGATCAGGAGGATTTAGTCCAGTGTGCGGGGCTGTAAAGGCAGTGCTTCCTGATGTCTGAGTTTTGGCAGAACCTGGCAGGCCAACAGCAAGAGCAGAGCTGGCAAGCACCTCCCTTTCTTGAGGGAGTCACCTGACCTCTGCCAGCCCATGAGAACGTCCATGAGGTTAACTGAGGGGCTGAGGAGGAGGCAGAGTGAGGGAGTATTCGGAAAGCAAGTGTTGCCAATGAGCGTACCCTCCCTCACCCTGGCCTTCCACCTCAAGTCAAAGGACAGGCTCCTGAAACCTGAGGGACACAGGACCCAATAAAGACTCAAGGTCAGAGACTGGCTGGGGCTGCCCTTGTCTGATAGCAGATTATGGGTGAGGACTGTCTTAAGAAAGATGAATGGATAAAGATGATGTGGCACATATATACAATGGAATATTACTCAGCCATAAAAAGGAACAAAATTGGGTCATTTGTAGAGACGTGGGTGGATCTAGAGACTGTCGTACAGAGTGAAGTAAGTCAGAAAGAGAAAAACAAATATCGTATATTAACGCATATATGTGGAATCTAGAAAAATGGTACAGATGAACCAGTTTGCAGGGCAGAAATAGACACACAGATGTAGAGAACAAACGTATGGACACCAAGGGGGCAAGGTGGAGGGGGAGTGGTGGTGGTGTGATGAATTGGGAGATTGGGATTGACATATATACACCAATATGTATAAAATGGATAACAAATAAGAGCCTGCTGTATAAAAAAATAAATAAAATAAAATTCAAAAACAAAAAAGAAACGCAAAAAAAAAAGGCCTGCACTTCAGACCTTCAGGCCTTCAGCAGTGGCATGTGCATGTTTCCTGTGGGCCAGAGGTGGACCCTAGGGAAAGAGCGGTGCTTAGTAGAGATTCCCCACACTGGGCAAAAGGACAGCCAGGGGACTGAGGGAAGAGGTTGACACTATCAACTCGAAGAGGCATCGCCTGGATCAAAGTCTCCACAGGAAAGAGCCTCAGGGTTGGGGAAGCAAAGCCCTCCTCAGTAACTGCAAGAGCAACACACCCCAAGGGCACCAACACCAGGTGACAAAGTACCAAACTAGTAGGACCTTCTCACTCCTCAACTCTGCTCTATCCCAGAGGGCCCCTGTGATTGTTAACTCTACATGTCGGTTTGACTGGACCATGGGGTACCCAGATATTTGGTTCAGCATGATTCTGGGTGTGTACGTGAGCGTGTTTGTGGATGAGATCAGCACTTGGGTCGGTGTACTGAGTAAAGAGGATGGTCCTCCCCAGTGTGGCTGGGCATCAGCCGATCCACTGAGGACCTGAATAGAAAAAGGTAGAAGAAGGGAGAATTCACTCTCTCTGCCTGATTGCTGAGCTGAGATAATGTCTTCTCCTGGCCTCAGATTAGGAATTACACCATCGGTTCCCCTGCTTCTCAGGTCTTTGGACCCAGACTGAGTCATGCCACCAACTCTCCTGGGTTTCCAGCTTACAGACCCAGATGCGGGGACTTCTCAGCTTCCAGAATCATGTGAGCCAATTCCTTATAAAAATGTATTTCGATATAGATGTAGATATCCTATTGGTTCTGTTTCTCTGAAGAACCCGGAGCAATACAGCTCCCAAAACAGCACTTAGGAAAGAGGTGAAACCCCTGTCCCCATCTCAGATTTCCCAGTCAGAGGCAGAGCTAAAGGAGAGGAGAAATTTAAATTAGATAAAAGGTTGGAGTTTTAAATATTGGATTGAATAGGGCTTTTTTATTACTAAAATGAAAGTGTTCTTAGACTGAAAATAATTAGAAAAGCTGAAAGCTGTCCAAGATTTCATCCAGAGCAAGGAGGAGCACACCCAGGGAGTGGGCTTGAAGGATGGTAGAAAAGGTTTGCTTTCTGCTTGTACCTTACTAAGTAGACATTTATACAATAAGCTGGTTCCACACTGCAAGTGTGGCTCAGTAAGAGGATAATTTAAAAATCATGTGGTCATATCTGTAGATGCCAGGAAGACATTTGATAAAATTCAGTGCACTTTCCCAACAGAAAGCACTGGATAAATTAGGAATAGAAAGAAACCACCTAAAATTTTAAAAACTGTGTACTGAAAACCAAACACTAGTATCTATTTTTATTTTAAAAGTTCAGAAAAGTACAAAGAAAATCACAAATCATTCATATTCCCATAACCTGAACTAATAATAGAACATATTTGCTTATTGTTTTTTAAAAAGAATAATTATTTCACTGCATAATCATGTTTGTTAAAACAAATTCAAACAATGCAGAAAAGCACAACCACACAATTTTTCTTTAACCACCAACCAGAAACAATCATCATTAATATTAGGTAAACATCATCCCAAGTATCTTTCAATACATATTTACAGTTAGAAGGTTAGAGATACATACATACATACAAGAGTATTAAATTTAATTTTACTTAAATTTGCATCTATATTCATGAGGAATATTGGCCTTTTTTTATAATATCTTCATCTGGTTTTGGAATTAAGGTAATACTGGCTTTGTAAAATGAATTGGGAAGTATTCCATACTTCCCTATTTTTTTTTTTTTTTTTTTTTGCCGTACGCGGGCCTCTCACTGTTGTGGCCTCTCCCATTGCAGAGCACAGGCTCTGGACGCGCAGGCTCAGCGGCCATGGCTCACGGGCCCAGCCGCTCCGCGGCATGTGGGATCTTCCCGGACCGGGGCACGAACCCGTGTCCCCTGCATTGGCAGGTGGACTCTCAACCACTTGCACCACCAGGGAAGCCCCATACTTCCCTATTTTTTAAAAGGAGTTTGTATAGGATTGGTTTTTATTTGTAAAATGTTTCATAGAATCCGTAAGTGAAGCCTTCTAGGCCTGGAGTTTCCTTTGTGGCAACTTTTAAATTACAAATTCAATTTTTGAAATTAATATGGGGCTATCCAAACTTCCTGTTTATTTTTGTACCCGTTTAGGTAGTTTTTGTCTTTGAGAGAACTGGTCCATTTCATCTAGATTGTCCAATTTTTTGGCATAAGGTTGTTCATAATATTCTATTCCCTTACTATTCTTTTAATTTCTGTACAGACTATTGTGATGTCCCCTTTTTCATTCCTAATATTAATATTGTAGGTCTTCTTTCTTTTTTTTACCTTTGTCAGTTTAGCTGAAAGCTTATCAATTTTACTGACATTTTAAAAGAACCAGTTTTTGGTTCACTGATTTTTCAGTATTGTTGGTCTATGTTCTATTTCATTAATTACTACACTTGTCTTTATGATTTCCTTCCTTCTACTTGCTTTATGTTCCACTTTGTACTTCACTATACAATTTCTTGAGGTAGGGACACAGATCATTGGCTTTAGATTTTTCTTCTTTCTAATATAAGCATTTAAAGCTATGAATTTTTCTCTTATTTAGCTGCACCTCACAAAATTTTATGTGTTTTATTTTCTTTATCATTAGATTACAATATTTTCCAATTTCCTTTGTGATTTTTTTCTTTGACTCATGGATTATATAGAAGTGTTTTTGAATTTCCAAATATTACAGGTTTTTCTAGTTATTGTTATTTAGCTCTGATTTAATTCCACTGTGGCCAGAGAATATACTCTGTATAATTTCAATCCTTTTAATTTTATTGCTTAGGATCTGGTGTACCACATACACTTGAAAGTGGTCAGCTATTTTGTGGTGCAGCATCTTGCAAATATCAGTTAAGTCAAAGTGTAATAGTGTTGTTCAGATTTTCTATATCTTTGTTGATTTTATGTCTAGTTCTATCAATTGGTGAGGGAGGAATGTTAAAACCTCCAATTATGATTGAAGCATTGTCAGTTCTCCCTTTACTTAATTTTTTTAATGGTGGAAAAGGAGGAAAAGGGAATAAACACCAGATGGAAAAAATTGAAAGCAAAAGGCAATTCAACAGACTTAAACCCGAACTTGTCAGTTATCTCCTAAATACAAAAGGACCGAACACTACAGTAAAAACAGAGATTTCTGATTAGTTTGTTTAAATGACCTAACTTTATGTATATAAGAGACACACTTTATTTATTTATTTATTTATCTATCTATTTATTGGCTGCGTTGGGTCTTCGTTGCTGCATGCGGGCTTTCTCTAGTTGCGGCGATCGGGGGCTACTCCGTTGCGGTGCACGGGCTTCTCATTGCGGTGGCTTCTCTTGTTGCGGAGCACAGGCTCTAGGCATGTGGGCTTCAGTAGTTGTGGCACGTGGGCTCAGTACTTGTGGTTTGCAGTCTCTAGAGCACAGGCTCAGTAGTTGTGGCGCACGGGCTTATTTGCTCCGTGGCATGTGGGCTCTTCCCGGACCAGGACTCGAACCCATGTCCCCTGCATTGGCAGGCAGATTCTTAAACATTGCGCCACAAGGGAAGCCCAAGAGACACACTTTAAATATAAGAGCACAGATAAGTTGAAAGTAAAAGGATGAAAAGAGATATATCACACAAACAGTAAGAAACAGTAAGGACAGAAAGCTGGACAGGTTATATTCATATTCAAGACAAGGAGAACTATCAGAGATAAACAGTGACGTTTTATTATAATGGTGAATTCATTAAGAGACAATTATAAATGTGTATGTACCTAATATCAGAGCTTTAAAATCCATGAAACAATATTTGACAGACCTAAAAGAAGAAAGAGACACACCAACAACCACAGTTGGAGATTTTAACACTCCTCTCAATAACTTAAGAATAGAAAGACAAAAAGTCAGTAAGGATACAGAAGTTCTGAACTATACTATTAATCCTTTTGATCTAAATGCCGTATACAGAATATGATACTTAACAACTGCAGAATACAACTTCCTTGAAAGCACACATGGAACTAAGATAGAGCATATGCTGGACCATAAAACAAAACAGCATATTTCTGAGGATTGAAATCATACAAAAGATGTTCTGCAACCACAATGGAATTGAATTTAAAAATCAATAATGAAAAAAGTAAAAATTTCCAACTATCTAAAAATTAAATAGGAACTAGGAATAGGAATTAAATAGGAAAAAAGAGGAAATTACAGTGGAAAATAGAATAGTTTTTAACTGAACAAATAAAATACTATATCATATTGAACCTAAACCTGACATAAGAGTAAATAAAATACCTGAATAGTCATAGGTGTTAGTGAAATTAAATTAATAATTAAGAACCTTCCCACAAAGAAAATTCTAGGCCCAGATGATTTCATTGGTAAACTCTACCAAACATCAAAGGAAGATATAATATAAACCACATACAAACTCTTTCAAAAATAAAGGAAAAAGGAAACTTCTCACCTCATTGAAGACACCAGCATAATCCTGATATCAATAACTGACAAGGAAAGAAAATTACAAGAATGGAACATTTCAGACCTATATCCTTCATGAATACAGATGCCAACATTCTATTAGCAAAATATTTGCAAAGCAAATACACTAATAAATTAAAAGGATAATACCTTTTATGGGTTTTTTTCTAGGCATGCAGGGTCAAATGTATACAACCATTTAATTTAATACCCATAAATCAATCACCATAATTTGCTGTGTTAACAGAATAAGGGGGGAAAACTGTATGATCATCTCCACGATTCAGAAGAAGCATTTAATCAAATTCAACATCAAATTCAGCAAACTAATATAAAAGGGGAAGTTTCTTAATCTGATGAAGGGCATCCTTAAAGAATTACAGTTGAATCATGCATAACGATAAAATATTGAATGCTTTCCCTCTAACAACAGGAACAAAACAAGGATTTTTCTCTCTTTCTATTCAGCATTGTACTGGACGTCCTAGCTGTTCCAAAAAGGCAATGGAAAGAAATTAAAGATATAAAGATTGAAAAGGAAGAAGTAAAAATGTGCTAATTGGCAGATAACATGATTGTATTTTTGATTGTATTTTTAGAATATCTAAAAGAATCTACAAGCAAACTAGTAGGTTAAGTTAGTGAACACAGAGTCAATATACAAAAATCAACTGTATTTCTATATGCTAGCCACTAGAACTAGAAAATAAAATTTAAAAATCAACACCACTTACCATAGCATCAAAAATGTTTAAAACCTAGGAGTAACTCTTACAGAAATTGTGCAAGTCTTCTATTCTGAAAGCTACAAACGTCCTAAACGAATGAACAAATAAAACCAAGCCTCAAACTACAGAAGTCCTTACTAAATGAATGTATATAATATGTTCATATGTTCACGGTTGAAAAACTCAATATTGTTAAGATGTTAGAGGCAAGATTCTAAAATGGGCCCATGATTGCTGTCCTCTGGTATTAAGTCTTGTATAATCTGATCTGTCCCCCTTGAGTGAGAGCAAGACCAGTGGCTTGCTTCTAGCCAACAGAACATGGCAAAGGTAACAGGCTATCACTCTTATGATTATGTTATGATAAATACAGGCAGTCTTCACTTTGCACCGTAGTGTAGGACAAGCTGAAACCGTTCAAAGTGAGCTTAATAATCTGATTAGTTTAAGAGAAAACTTAATGGGAAAAATTCTGATTAGTTCCTGACCTTTAAAAATGCTTGACAAAACATTAAAATCTCCCATACTGTTAATTATAAATATGTCGGGAAATGAGAAAAATAGTAAAGCTAATATTTATTTAGGACACTGTAATTTAAAATATTGGAAACATTGGCAGTAACTATTAAGACTAAAAATTCACATATCCTATTACCAAGCAATTCTACACAAGCCCAAGAGAGTATAAGTCCGCCTAAAAATATGTGCAAGAATTTTCATAGCAGTTTTATTTATTATAGCCAATAACTTTTTTAGAACCCGCTAAACTTCTGTGTTCAGGAAAATGAATCAATAAATTGTAGTATATCCATACAATGGAATATTACACGGCATTTTCCAAACAAATCATACATACAACAACACAGATTAATGTCTAAAACATTGAGTTGAGCAAAAAAGCCAGACACAAAGGTATACATACTCTTGGGCTACTGTTGGCTTTGATTTATATTAAGGTCAAGAAGAGGCACATCTAATCAATGGTAATAGAAATCAAAAGAGTGTTTACCTTTGGACATGGGTAGTAACTGGGAAGAAGCAAGAGGAAAATTTCTGAAGTGATAAAGATGATCCATATCTGGATCTGGTAATAATACTGATGTATAATTGGTGAAGATTTGTTAAACGATACCTTTAAGATCTGTGAATTTTACTATATGTAAATTATGTTCAATAAAAATATATAAAATTTAAAGAGAATGTTTGTAAAGGTTTCAATACAGTGCTTTGCACACAGTATGACCTGAATAAATGTTAGCAATTTGTTATTTTAAACACTTGTAGGATGCAGTTGTAGCAGTGCTTAGAGGGAAATCTATAGCTCTAAATGCACATACTATAAGAGAAAACAGGTTGAAATTATTATCTTAATTTATATCTTAAGAAGCTAGCTAAAAGAAAAAAATACAAGCAAAGTAAATGCACAGAAAGTAGAACAGAAATAATTAAGAAAGAAGCAGAATCATTGAAATAAGAAGCAGACATAAAATAAAGAAATTAATTGAAGCCAAAAGTTGGTTATTAGAAAAGATTAATAAAATCAATAAACCCCTAACAAGACTGATTAAGGGGACAAAAAGAGAAAACACAAAGTACCTATAACAAGAATTTAAAAGGAACATTACTACAGATCCTACAGACATTTAAAAAAATAATATTATAAACACTTCTATGCCAGTACATTTTAAAATTTAAGTTAGATTGAAAAATTTCTTGAAACTACCTCACAATTAGTTTTGAAAACACAACTGATTAAGAAAAGAAAGAAAAATTTAAGGTCTTATAATTATTAAGGCAATTTAACATGAAATATAGAATCACTGGGTTGAAGCTGAGGGGCTGGAGGTAGAACTGCTGCCAGTGTGGATTTGTGCAATTGGACAGCCCGCTAGTTTTCAAGAAGGGCAGTGAGGACAGAGGGGACTGCCCATCTCTCACTTGGTCCCTGTTCCTGCAGAGCCAGGTTTGCACCTTGGCCAGCACTGGCATGCATTACATAGTAGTGATTGCAGCAGCCGTGACAGACCTCCAAGTGGGGTTGAGCTGCAGTGTCAGTGTGGATTACCTGAGAGACCAGTGACCTTCCACAGCGGGCACTCCTGTCACTCCTGCACTTCCGCCACTCCTGTATCTGCCAGTCCCGGGAGGACCTGTGGGACATGACCTTCTATCGTAGGTGTCACCCAGGCAGGAACATGAGGAGCAATTTCCGGGTGAGTAACAGGACTGTAACTGACAACAGATCCCAGATCAAAGAAACACATGTGTGAAACAGGATAATTGGTTTCTGACAACACTGTGTGGGAGAAGATGCTAGATAGAGATTCTCTGCTGAAAACTAGGACTGCTGTCTGAGGTCAGGGGAGTGCTTTTGCCTGCTTCTAGTCACAGGAAGAAGCAGCTCAAAATTATATCAGGTCCCTAAAGAGTAGAGTGGAGTACGTTAGTAAAAAATATATATTAGCTAGCCAATCAAGCCAGAAGAATAAAATTAGGGGCTTCCCTGGTGGCGCAGTGGTTGGGAGTCTGCCTGCCGATCCAGGGGACACGTGTTCGTGCCCCGGTCCGGGAATATCCCACATGCCGCGGAGCGGCTGGGCCCGTGAGCCATGGCCACTGAACCTGCGCGTCCGGAGCCTGTGCTCCGCAATGGGAGAGGCCACAACAGTGAGAGGCCCACGTACCGCCAAAAAAAAAAAAAAAAAAAAAAACTAGCTCTGCTTATATGTCTTTGTACAAATAGAGAAAGAGAAGTGAGGAAAGATATAAACCAAACAGAAACATTGATCACACATGGAGTGCATGATTTTAAACTCCTTTATATACCTTTGTATTGTTTGTTAAAGCAAGCATGAATTACTTTTGTAATTTCCTGAACGTGAATAAACTAAATTTGACAAACAAATGAGAAACATTATGGTGTTTCCTAAAAAAATTAAACATGGAATTACCCCATGATTCAGCAATTCCACTTCTGGGTATATACCCCAAAGAATTGAAATCAGGGCCTCAAACAGATATTTGTACACCAAAGTTCATAGCAGCATTATTCATAAAAAGCAAAAGATGGAAACAACCCAAGTGTCTATGAATGGAGGAGAGGATAAAAAAAATGTGGTATATATACACACAGTGGAATGTTATTCAGCCTTAAAAAGGAAGGAAATTCTGACACATGACACAATATGAATGAACCTTGAAGACATTGTGTTAAGGGAAATAAGTCGGTCATAAAAAGATAAATATTCCACTTATATGAGGTATGAAGAGCAGTCAAGTTCATAGAGACAAAAAATAAAATGATGGGTGCCAGAGGCTGGAGGTAGGGGAGAACAGGGAGTTATTGTTTAATGGGTACAGAGTTTCAGTTTGGGATGATGAAAAAGTTATGGAGATGGATGGTGTGATAGTTGCATAATGATGTGAATGTACTTAATACCACTGAACTGTGCACTCAAAATGGCTAAGACATTAAATATCATGTGTATTTTATCACAATAAATTTTTTCTTCATTATACAGGGACTTCCCTGTGGTCCAGTGGTTAAGACTCTGTGCTTCCACTGCAGGGGGCGTGGGTTCAATCCCTGGTTGGGGAACTAAGATCCCAAATTCCACGTGTAGCTCGGCCCAAAAAAAAAAAAAAAAAAAAAGAAAGAAAGAAAATTATATAGATAATACACAAAAACATTCTTGCTATAAGTCAAACAATACAGACAAAACTAAAGTCTTTCTTGACAACTTTCCTATACAGATACATAGCTTTAAAGACATTGGGTCTTACTTAAACCTCATCACCAGCCCATGATTTAAATATTACAATGATCTCCATTTTACAGATGAAGAAACTGCCCTGCAGAGAAGTGAAGGACCTTCCCTGGAGTCAGAAAGTCCTCCAGTCTAGATTAAACTCAGGCAAACAAATTACAGACTGTGCTCTTGCCTCTCTCTTTGTGTCAAACTCTGGCTGGGCACCGAGGACATAAGATCTATTGGACACAGCCACTGCCCTCATAGAATTCTCAGGCTGATGGAGAGGGTAGACAAAATTAGTCCAGCCCCATGTGCAAATGTAACAGTTAAACTACTGACATCTACAGAGCAGAGGCTCTTTATCTTTCTGTTCCAAAAGAGATGCTTTTACTAGATATTATTTCTTTTAAAGATGAAGTTGTATGGGCTTCCCTGGT
Source organism: Leucopleurus acutus (assembly GCF_964270905.1). NCBI lineage: Eukaryota > Metazoa > Chordata > Mammalia > Artiodactyla > Delphinidae > Leucopleurus > Leucopleurus acutus. Next base: position 125,230,516 of record NC_139147.1, on the reverse strand, counting down.
GGCACAGTGGTTAAGAACCCACCTGCCAATGCAGGGGACACAAGTCCAAGCCCTGGTCCGGGAAGATCTCACATGCGGTGGAGCAACTAAGCCCGTGAGCCACAACTACTGAGCCCGCGTGCCACAACTAGTGAAGCCCGCGTGCCTAGAGCCTGTGCTCTGCAACAAGAGAAGCCACCACGAGAAGCCCACGCACTGAGACGAAGAGTAGCCCCCACTCGCCACAACTAGAGAAAGCCCGTGCGCAGCAGTGAAGACCCAATGCAACCAAAAATAAATAAACAGATAAATTTAAAAAGAAAAGATGAAGTTGTATGTAGACTTTTTAAAAAGTTGGGTCTCAACTCAAATTTCGCCTCCTCAGAGAGCCCTTTCCAAATTACTTGGGTTAAAACAGCCCTCTGCCCCTTGCCAGTCACTCTCTCTCATACAACTGACTGCCTTTCCTCACAGCATTTTCCCTTACCTGCTATTTTCTGTTCTTTATTCACTTGTTTGTTGTCTGTGTTCCCCACTAGAATGGCAGCTCTGTGAGAGCAGGGATCTTGTCCATTCTATTTACACTGAATCTCCTGTGGCTAGAACAGTGCCTGGCTCTTAGTCAGTGGCTGTGTTAGTTTCCAAGGGCTGCCATATCAAAGTACCACAAACTGGGTGGCTTAAAACAACAGGTATTTATTCTTTCACTGTTCTGGAGACTAGCAGTCCGAAATCAAGGTGTTGGCGCGACCAAGCTCTCTCCGAAGGCTCTCGGGAAGAGTCCTTCCTTGTCTCTTCCTAGCTCTGGTGGCTGCCAGCGATCTTTGGCCCTTGGTTTGGTACTGCATCACTCCAGTTGCTGCATCTTTCTTCACATGGCCTTCCTCCCTTTGTATATCTCCTCTGTGTCTCTGTTTCCAAATCTCTCTCTTGATCAGGACACCAGTCGTTGGATTTAGGACCCACCCTAAGCCAGAATGATCGCATCTTAACTTGCTTACATCTACCAAGACTCTATTTCCAAATAAGATCCCATTCACAGGTACCAGGGGTTAGGACTTCAACATATTTTTTGGGGGGGGGGGGGAGGGACACAATTCAACCCACAATAGCAGCCAGTAAATATACTGAACAAATGAGCTAGCGTCCTCTGGAAAAGTGGTATAATATGATGAATTCTCAAATGGGTTCAGGCAAAGGGTCTGGAAGTCATCATTTCCCCCAGGTTTTGCTATGATCAAACAGAACATAAAATGTCTTTTGCTGGCTGTAGTAACCAAAGTAGCATGTCCAGGTCAAGGAAAATAATGGCTCCAATGTTCTAGGCACAGATTTGACCTCAGGTGGGATATCGAGTTTTAGATGCCATATTCTCAATGTTCTTATATATTTAATTTATGAGAGTAATGTAATGACATTATAAATAAATTTAGAAAAGAGAGAAAAGAAAATCAACCATAATCCCACTTCCCTAATGTACGTTAGAGGAAATTTATGTGGAGATCATTCCGGTTAGAGGGAACAGCAAGTACACAAACCTTGAGGCATAAATGAGCTTGGTGTGTTCAAGGAGCAGAGAAGGCAGTGCAGCTGGGGTAGCCATGTCCCGCCAGGTGTTCCAGGTCTCATTCTGGACATCAGCTCCCAAATCAACAACCTTCCTTCTCTGGTAATCCTCCCCAAACACACTAACCCAGGAGGGGGCTGTGGTGTAGACCTGGTGTGTGTTAAGAGGGAAGGGGATAATAGATACAGTTGGGTCCTCTCTCCAAGGCATTTGGAATTGGGAAGGATAAGGGTCAAGCAGTCTCTCTGTGAAGCTCTGTGACCCTGGAAGCTGTGAGGAAGATGCTGTGTTCTCTACTTCAGCCAAAGGCAAAGGAGGCAGGTCAGCGAGGAGAGCAGCAGGGTTGCTGAGCCGGGTCCAGCCAGCTAACTTCCGGGTCCATCCATCATGGGAGTCAGCTGCATTCCTGCCTCAGGTTCCAGGGGCCTTCCCTAGAATCCCTATCATACTTTCTCATTCCTTTAGCTCAAGTTGACCTGGGTCAACCACTAGAGGAGTGTTTTGAGAATGGAGTTCTGTGGTCAAATAATTTGGGAAACAGTGGGTTAAATCAAATATAATAGCTTTTTATCTGCAGGACTTCTCAGAGCCTTTAATAGGATTAGGTACATTCAAAAAGGAACTCTCCAAAAAGGAACGCAAGTGAGATGCATTTCCTACATTGACTTCCTAGGTTACCCTGGGAAATGTAGTGTAACAGAATGTTAAGCTGGGAGGTTTCAGCTTCTGCTTTGGCCAGTCCTGGAAGACCAAGAACAACAGAGGAGGGTCCAGCTATTACGACCACTAGGAACACACGTGTTGCTGAAAAAACTCATCACAGCCAGTAATTTTATCCAGGAAAGAGGAAGGAAAAAGCCAGAAAGACAGACAGAGAGATAGCTGAAGGACAGAGGAAAAGAGAATTCAGTTACATTGTGCTTGCTGTCCGTTGGGTCTGGTCCTTCAGTAAAACTACTGAAAGAGTGTAGAATAATTCCAAATCATTTGTCAACTCCAAAATCACATTCCAGTAATCAACGTGCTCACTCAGGTGAGCCGCCTAAAATGCATGTCACCCACAAGACCTTCACCTGCTCTGATCATTCAGAAAGGATTAGGTAGAAACCTTGGGCTTCACAACTGGCCGCCAAGCACCCCAGGGCTTGCTCATTATTTCTCTTGTTAGTCACCATCGCTTGCGGTACCGGCGCCCCCAAATGAGGAGGACTGGCCCGGCCCGGGAAACTCCCGATCTGATTGATGCAGAAAATGATGTTCCAAACTGACACCCAGCACAGAGGGTGGGAGTGCAGGGTAGAGAGTGCTGTGGGGCAGAGGAAGGACCCTGAGCTCGACCAGGTGGGGCGGGGTGCTAGGTCTAAGCTTTATAGGTGCAAGAGGAGGGGGCAGCGATACAGGGCTCTAGGGTCCACCCAGGGAGCTCAGACACAGGGCGGGGCCCACCCTGGGGCTGGGAGGCCCTCGAATGGCCAGGTAAGAGCCTACTACACTCGCCTGCACATTGCAGACTGGGTGTAGGAAACAGGTTTTAGGTGATGTTTATCCATGACAACCCATTTGTCCACATGCCTCGGTGAGTCATCAACTGCCTGGGGTAGGACCTGGGTGTGGCAACTGCAACCTCTTCGGATGCCTGCGCGGGACATGGCGTCTGAAGGCTGCCTCAACACAAGGTTGCTTTTTTACACCTCCTTGGCGCCCGCTGAGCAGCCTGACCCCGCCCCCTTCCTCCTGGGCCCGCCCCCGGGGGCGGAGACATCCGGAGCTGCGGACTGGTCGAGGAAGGGAGCGCGGCGGCGGCTCAGCGCATTCCCAGTTTAGAACTCGGAGTTTTGGGCGCGGAAACTGCGCGGGCGAGTCAGCCAGGGAGTCAGCCAGCCTCCCCCTTGGAGGACAGATGTGACCGGGCGTCGCGGCTCGCGGACCTGACCTCAGGTGAAGCTCTCGGAAAGGGCAGACGGAGACGAAGAGATGCCGGCGGAGGAGCCCTGCGCCCCCGGCGCCCCTGGTGCCCGGGGGACCGAGCGCGCGCCGGGCCCCGAGGCGCGCCTGTCCAGCCAGCTGCTGCCCGAGCTCTGCACCTTCGCGGCGCGCCTGCTGTTCTACCTGGTGCCCGTCTATCTCGCCGGCTACCTGGGGATCAGCTTCACCTGGCTGCTGCTCGGCACCCTAGGGTGGATGTGGTGGCGCAGGAACCGCCTCGGGAAGCTCGGGCGCCTGGCGGCCGCCTTCGAATTCCTAAACAACGAACGCCAGTTCATCAGCCGCGAGCTGCGGGGCCAGCACCTACCCGCCTGGGTGAGCCGGGCCGAGCCGGGCGGGGGTCGGAGGTGGGGCGGATGCTCTTAAAGGTTCGGAAAGGAACCTGCGGTCTTCCGGGGAGCTGGGGCGCGCAGACCCGAGGGAGGGAGGGAGCCTGGAGACCCGCACACCTGGTCCCCCACGGATTGCGGCGCAGAGACCCTGGGGGCGGTGGCCGTGTCCCTCGCCGCGGCGCCCCTCGGCCTCATTGCCACTTCTGGTCCGGCTGTGCTGGCAGGGGGAACCTGGGTTTCACCTGAGGTCCCAGAACCTGGGAGAAAAATTACGGGCGGGCCACACCCAGGAGAAAAACAAGGGCGTCTGGGACTCTGCAAAGTTAACTCGTGAGGGAAGCAGTAGACACTTCTTCCACCCGCCTGTTGAGTGAAAGAAGAAACGCAGGGCACAGCACTGACAAATACAGCTGTGACAGAAGCTGGCAGACTGGTTGCCTTTGGCAGAGGCCCGGTCAGAGGGAGGGGCTAGAGATGGGAGTGCCGGGATGGGGTTGCCGGGGGGAGGGGAGAGGCCGGCGGCCGCCGCGCTGGCTCGCGGGCTTCTCTCGCTCCCTCGCCTGGTAGAGATGCTCAGACGCACCGAGACACACCCACACACACACTCACACTCTACAGCTACAAAACCATCTCCTGGTGTGGAATGGCCTGGACTATGGCTTCTCAAAGGCTTCTGGGTCCTGAGAATCACTTGGCCCACTTAATAAAAACAAGCTTTAGGCCTCACCTCACAACCCCCAGGTGGGACTGAGGAACCTCAGTGAGTCTTATGATCAGGTGAGTTTGGGCCACCAACTGCAAGAGGGGCATTCAGTCTAAGACTTGGTCTGCAGCAAACCCCCTTCTCTGGGTGATGAACTGGTGTTGGTTGTCTCTGATTTCTTCCAGAAACATTCAGGCACACAGGGAGAGGTGTCCAGAGGCCACCAGACCCCTCATTTCCCCTGGCTTGAGGCCTGTACTCTAAAATCCAGCCAGGCTATAGGTTCCTCACACTTGCCCATGACAGTAACATCTGAAGTGGGTTGAGAAGATATTAGAAAGGCCTATGTATACTTATTTTATGTTAAAAGAGAAATTAAGCCTTATTGCATTAGTTTTCCAGGGTTGCCGTAAAGTACTACGGAGCGGGTGGCTTAAACAACAGAAATGTATCAAGATCAAGGCGTCAGCAGGGTTGGTTTCTTCTGAGGCCTCTCCTTGCCTTGTAGTTGGCTATCTTCCCCTGTGTCTTCACATGGTCTTCCCTCTATACTTACCTGTGTCTGAATTTCCTCTTCTTATAAGGTCATCAGTCAGGTTAGATTAGGGCCCACCCTAATGGCCTCATTTTAACTTAATCACCTCTATAAAGACCCTATTTCTAAATACAGTTACATTCTAAGGGACTGGGGGTTAGGACTTCAACATATAAATTTTGGGAAACAGAATTTAGCCCATAATACTAATATATGGATTGACAGTAAAGCTTTGTAAATAGGTTTACATATATATTGGGGAGCAGCCATGGAGACAGTGTTTGGGGCCTGTCTCGCCCAGACCTTGGTTTTCTTGCATGAAAGGGGATTGATGGCTTGTGATCGTGGAAAATGTGGACACAGAGAGCAGGCTTGGACCTGTTCACACTCCTTGTTCACTGCTGAGGGAGCCCAGGCTGCCTGTCAGACCTCTGTCATGACCCCCATGGCAGCCTCAGCCCACGAGGGTGGGCCCGTGATACCTCACCAAGTGACATCCCTTTCTTTCTGCCCCTCCTGGTGTTAGGGAGGCCTCCAGACACTTAGCTGTATGCAAAGGCAAGGTTTCTGAAATTGGGGTAAGAATTAGAATCTGTAGGGGCCTTGACAGCCCCAATCCCCCAACACCCCCCACCCACAAATGCCATAGAAACCGTTCTGGCTCCTCTTGGGGGAGGGGTCCCCGGAACTACGTGGACATAGCCAACAGGGAGCTCAGCCTGATGGATGAGACAGAGCACAAGACAGTATCTCCTGGTTCTCACCCCATAAACCACACCCCAGGCCTGACCCAGCTGGGTGCAGGGACACACAGAGGAAGGCGATGGTGTCTCACCTCCCAAGAGGGCAGTCTGGGGCGGGAGGCAGATGCATAACAGGTAGTTCCATAGAGGTCTCAGGGAAGCTGGAAATAGGAGTCTGAACAGGGTCCAGTCCAGGGTCAAAGGCCTGGAGGGAAGGGCACCCTACCTGGTTTCCACATCAGATTGTCCCAGACCACAGCCTCCTGCCTCCTTGGCAGGGTCCTGGGAAGGGCCTGGCCTCCGCCTATGTTCTCCAGACCCTTCTGGCAGGCTTGGCTGGCCAGTGTGCTGGGCCAGGGCCTGGATAACCTTTCAGATTGAGGCAGTGGTACCCCAAAGGGCAGTCCAAGCAGAAGGGGGCTTGCGAGCCTGCATGGAGGTGCTGTGCGGCTGGTATCTGAGGGCTACTGTGTGGTTCGGCCTGGCTGGCGTGTGCGGTGTAGGCTGAGGGACAGGGGCCAAACTGAGGCAGGTCTGATGGAGGTTAGGGCTGATTCTGAAGGCTGAAAGGAGTCTGGGCAAGGTTTAGGAAAGGCCCTGGAACAAGCAGCATGCAGGGAGGAGTGAAGCTGGAGGAAAGAGACCAGTTGAGAAAGTGATTTGAGCCAAGATGGCCATAGTGGAGACTAAGAGCTGAGGGTGAGAGCTGTGCGGAGGCGGACTCCAGGTGCTTGGCGGCCTCTAGAATGCAGTGAGGGAGGGGTCAGGGCCTTCTGCTTTCTGATTTGGGGAGCTGGGTGCCCATTACTGGGACTGGGAATCCAGAATGTGACGCAGGTCTGGGGAAGTTGGCTGTCTGTGTGAACACCTGGAAGAGCACGCACATAGACGTAAATGTGGGCTTTTGGACCCGCCTCAGGAAGGTTTCCAAGCCCAAGGATGATGTGGAAAATCTGGAACCTACTTGGTTGAATATCCTTCTTCTGGCCTCTCCCTGCCTCCTGAGGACACACACTGTTTATGAAGACGGAGGGACGTGGCTCCCGTGTGGTAGGGACAGAGTGACCCTTGTCCACAATTTCAGAGCACGGTGTCTCTATCTTACACGTGGACCTTTCGGCACACCTTCTTCCTGTTTTAAGAACTGGTGTTCTTGCATGAATGGGGATTGATGGCTTCTGACCTCCTTTGGGAAGTATTTTTACTAATTAACCAGTAGTCAGGGGGTTGAAGAAAAGGTCTTGAGGGCCTCGCAGCCATGCAAGTCATCACCCAGCACCCAGCGCGTGAGGGTGGATCCCAGCCCCCCTGCTGCTTGCCCGGCTGTGTGTGCACCTTGCTCTAATTTGCACCAAGTCCCTGTGAGGGGACGGAGGCCAAGGCCAGGCTGAGCCAGAGCCCAGAGGCCATCGCTCTCCCCTGCCAGGCCACAGCGGTCCGTTCTCAATGGAGCTGTTCTTTCCAGCCCCATTAGGCTCCTTCTCAACACTTCGCTCCAAGCTGCTGCCTCCGGGTGGTCAGAGAAGTTGCTTTCCCTCACTGGGTCTCATTGTCCCCACCTGTAATAACCTGTTAAAGGGGGTTGTTTCTGGTCCAACTTGAGAGACCTGCTCCTCCTCTGGTTCCCTTCCATGGAACATACAGCTCAAGGAAAGGATTCTTCTGCTTTAGAAGGGGTGACGCGTGAAGATGCTGGGGAGCCCCTTGACTTGTGGACGTGGCCCGGCCACATGGAGAGAAGGCAGTTCGTCTTCTGAACAGGGGAGCGGCTGCTGCCTGCTGTTTACATGCGAATGTTCCTCTCACTCAGTTTTTAGACATATTTTTCAAGAAATAAGGAGCCTCGGGCTTCCCTGGTAGTGCAGTGGTTGAGAGTCCGCCTGCCGATGCAGGGGACGCGGGTTCGTGCCCCGGTCCGGGAAGATCCCACATGCCGCGGAGCGGCTGGGCCCGTGAGCCATGTCCGCTGAGCCTGCGCGTCCAGAGCCTGTGCTCCGCAATGGGAGAGGCCACAAGAGTGAGAGGCCCGCGTACTGCAAAAAAAAAAAAAAAGAAAGAAATAAGGAGCCTCTTCGATCAGCCCACCTTGCCAGGGCTGGGGGCCGTGGACAGCACAGTGACCAAACTGGAACCCTTGATCCCACAGAGCTGGTGACACCCCAGCTCCACCACTCACCTAGCTGTCGGCCTCGAAGGCTCAGTTTCTACATGCATTCGCGATGAGTTGAGTCTGAAAAGCTGCTTGTTCGAAGCCTGGCACGAGTACATGCTCAGGGGGGCTGTCACTGTATCCTCCTCAATTTCCCAGGCCTCCTAACTCTCCCTTTTTCTAATACGAAACTCATTACCAAATGGCCCAGCAGCAAACATGGCTCCAGGGATGGATGGCTGCCGGGGGCAGCACCCGTCGGAGACTCCTGCCTGGCCCTCAACCCTTCCTGGGGTTCCGTTCATGGAATTCCAGCTCTAGTGCTCCAGAAACTTCCCGTCTGGTCTTCAGAGTCAGTCCTTCATGCTCTGGGCTCTTCAAGACCCTTCCTGGGGTAACTTTTGCTGCTTGATGCCTCCCCGCCCCCGAGGCCTGGGCCCTGGCTGGAGTTCCAAGGCTGCCTCCCGGATCTGTGTACGATCTGCCCTTCCCTGCCCCGTGTTTATGGGTTGCTCATTGAGCCCGAGACAGCAGGCAGAGCTGGCCCCTCTGTGGGAATGTCCCCAGTGACTTTGGGGGAGCCACTGGGAGGTGTGAGCTGCGCCCCGATGACCCGCGAAGGCCGCCACCCAGCCACACAGAGGAGCAGGGACTGGGGCCTTGCCTGCCCCTCTGCCTGTTCCCCCCACCCCGCCATTCAGAGTTACTTCTCCTGGCGGAGTCCCAAGGATTTTTAAATCTCAGGAAACCTAGAGCTCATAGCCCAGAAGTGTGCCCACGAGCTGGAAGAAAGTGCTTCCCCACTCCCCTTCCTCTATGGCAAATAGAGAAGAGACAGTTAAGATGTTTTCTGCCCCAGTGGGAACTATTAAAGGGACAAAGCCCCGTTCTCTTTACACACCCTGTCACTTCAAGTCAAGGGGATGAGACTTGCGTCCCTTGGGCCACACTGGGAGTCAGGGCTCAGCTCTGGTGTGCCCTCTTTCTGTAGGATGCCAGGTGGGACTGAGAAGTCCCATCCCAGTGTGCCCGGGGTCACTGGTCCTTGAAACGCTCACAGTGAAAAACCAAGGAACCCCTCCAGGACATGGGGTGTTTCAAGACCCCAGATTCACCCGCTCCATTCTCTTGCCCATTCTGTGTTTACTTTCTAAAGTAACTGGTTAAAAATCTCATTTTTCCGGTTATAAAAGTGCAAATATCCCCATGTTAGAAAATTTGGAAATGGTCCACAAGTAAATATTAGAGTAAGCATTTACGTTCCTGCCACCCGGGGATACACCCTATGTTTGGGTGCACTTCCTTTGTATAAAAGGTCTATGAAAAGTCTTTTGAAAACTTGTACCTTTGAAAAATTTTTTGTTTTTATGTCCTTAACATTGTCTTACAAACATTCTTCAAAAACATTCTTAAGGATTATGATATCCTTAATACGAATAGATCAGAAGTTACCTGACCATTTCTGTAACATCACTATTTTGGTTATGTCCCAGTTTGTCCTGTTTCTGTGGCAGGCCGAGGTGGGTGGTGTTTCCTCTATCTGTCTGGAATTTCTCCCTTGATCTGTCAGTCTGACTCCCTTGACTCCTCCTTCAAGTCCAAGCTCAGGCACCCGTACTGGAACCCTTCTCTCACACCCACTCCACTTCCCGTGTTGATTTGCACTTACCTATTTTTATGTCCAACTTTTCCTCCAGATCGAATGTTCTTTACAGGTGTGTTTCTTGTTCCTGTCTGTACACTCAGCTCCTCGCTCAGTGCCCAGTTCATATAGGCATTCAATAAAAATCTGTGGGGCTTTCCTGGTGGCGCAGTAGTTAAGCATCCGCCTGCCAATGAGAGGGACACGGGTTCGAGCCCTGGTCCGGGAAGATCCCACATGCCGCGGAGCAACTAAGCCCGTGCGCCACAACTACTGAGCCTGTGCTCTGGAGCCCACGAGCCACAACTACTGAGCCCATGTGCCACATCTACTGAAGCCCGTGTGCCTGGAGCCTGTGCTCTGCAACAAGGGAAGCCACTGCAATGAGAAGCCTGTGCAGCGCAACGAAGAGTAGCCCCCGCTCGCCGCAACTAGAGGAAGCTCGCGCGCAGCAACGAAGACCCAACGCAGCCAAAAATAATAAATACAAATAAAATAAATTTATTTAAAAAAAAATCTGTGGCATGAATGCCACAGTGAACGTCTGCAATGTAAATCTCAGTCCCTGTCTCTCCAGTTCTTTACACAGATTACACATTAAACCGACCTGTCAAAACTTAAGGACTTTAAAGATCCTCATTCCCACCTCACCTTGGCCTTATCAGCACAGAGGAGGAGGATGAAGCAGATGATGATGTTTGGCCTTTTACTAGTTTTATAAGTAAGAGGATAAATATTTTTTTTTTTTTTTTTTTTTTTTTTTGCGGTATGCGGGCCCCTCACTGTTGTGGCCTCTCCCGTCGCGGAGCACAGGCTCCAGACGCGCAGGCTCAGCGGCCATGGCTCACGGGCCCAGCCGCTCCACGGCATGTGGGATCCTCCCGGACCGGAGCACGAACACGTGTCCCCTGCATCAGCAGGTGGACTCTCAACCACTGCGCCACCAGGGAAGCCCAGAGGATAAATTTTTTACCCTCCAGGCTGTACCAGACCTAACTGGATCACTGAACTCTCTGACGACTTAGGATTCCACTCAGGTCTCCTCAAAACGACTCTGCAGCTAGCTCAGGGCAGTCCGTCTCTGCTCCGAGCCCTTATTCCTCAGCAAGGGTGACAGGCTCCTGGCACCCGCATTCTCCTCACCGATGACTCTCTTTGGAGTTTTATCTGCTCTGTTGTCCTGCTGGGTCCAGCCGACTTAGGCCAGTTCTCAGGCTGGGTGTGCTGTTAAGGAATCTATGGATTCTAGAACAGTGCTAGACAGAATTCCAAGCTGGCAAAGCAATTGTTTCCCTTAAGGCACTTTTAGCAGGGTGATGTTAAGCAGAAGAGTTGGGCAGATTTAAAAGCAGTTTTCATGGTTAAATGTTTACCTTGCAAGAACAGAGGAAAAAAAGGGATGAAAGTCAGTGCTTCATCAGGAGAAAAGCGAATGAAATGAGGGGCCGTTTTCTGGTAGAGGAGAAACCACTGCAGAGGCAGCCACAGAGCAGGGCCTGTCTCAGGAGGACGACAGCCCAGCGCGGCCTCCTTGTGTCCCATCCCTGCAGGACACCGGAAAAAGGTCTTCTCTCTTCTTTGCGGGTGGGGAGGGGGTCGGCAACATCAGTTGAGTCGGCAGGAGTGCGTGTATAAGAATGCCCTTTGGGCTTTTTTGCAACGGGTTTGCCGCAAGGACACAGGTGTCGTGAAAGCCACCGCTAAACCTAAGCAAAAATGGGAAAGGAGAAGACCACATCCACATCGTTGTCATTGGACACGTAGATTCAGAGAAGTCCACCACTACTGGCCATCTGATCTACAAATGTGGTGGCATCGACAAGAGAACCACTGAAAAGTTCGAGAAGGAGGCTGCCGAGATGGGGAAGGGCTCCTTCGAGTATGCCTGGGTCTTGGACAAACTGAAAGCTGAACGCGAGCGTGGTATCACCATTGAAATCTCCCTGTGGAAATTCGAGACCAGCAAGTACTATGTGACCATGACGGATGCCCCAGGACACAGAGGCTTCATCAAAAACATGATTACAGGGCTTCCCTGGTGGCACAGTGGTTGAGAGTCCGCCTGCCGATGCAGGGGACACAGGTTTGTGCCCCGGTCCGGGAGGATCCCACATGCCGCGGAGCGGCTGGGCCTGTGAGCCATGGCCACTGAGCCTGTGCTCTGCAACAGGAGAGGCCCGCGTACCGCTTAAAAAAAAAAAAAAAAAAAAAAAAAAACCATGATTACAGGCACATCCCAGGCTGACTGTGCTGTCCTGATTGTTGCTGCTGCTGGCGTTGGTGAATTTGAAGCAGGTATTTCCAAGAATGGGCAGACCTGTGAGCATGCCCTTGTGGCCTACACTCTGGGTGTGAAACAGCTAATTGTTGGAGCTAACAAAATGGATTCCACTGGTCCACCCTACAGCCAGAAGAGATACGAGGAAATTGTAAAGGAAGTAAGCACCTACATTAAGAAAGTTGGCTACAACCCCGACACAGTAGCATTTGTGCCAATTTCTGGCTGGAACGGTGAAAACATGCTGGAGCCAAGTGCTAACATGCCATGGTTCAAGGGGTGGAGAGTCACCCGTAAGGATGGCAATGCCAGTGGAAGCACACTGCTTGAAGCTCTGGATTGCATCCTGCCACCAACTCGCCCAACCGACAAGCCCTTGCGTCTGCCCCTCCAGGACGTCTACAAAATTGGTGGTATTGGCACTGTCCCTGTGGGTCGAGTGGAGACTGGTGTTCTCAAACCTGGCCTGGTGGTCACCTTTGCTCCAGTCAACGTGACAACTGAAGTGAAGTCTGTTGAAATGCACCATGAAGCTTTGAGTGAAGCCCTTCCTGGGGACAGTGACAGACAAGAACATGTCTGTCAAAGATGTTCATCATGGCAGTGTGGCTGGTGAGAGCAAAAATGACCCACCGACGGAAGCAGCTGGCTTCACGGCTCAGGTGATTATCTTGAACCATCCAGGCCAAAGCAGTGCTGGCTATGCACCTGTCTGGACTGTCACACAGCTCACATTGCCTGCAAGTTTGCTGAGCTGAAGGAGAAGATCGATCGTCATTCTGGGAAAAAGCTGGAAGATGGCCCCAAATTCTTGAAATCTGGTGATGCTGCCATCGTTGATATGGTTCCTGGCAAACCCATGTGTGTTGAGAGCTTCTCTGACTCTCCTCCTCTGGGCCTTTTTGCTGTTCATGACATGAGACAGACGGCTGCAGTGGGTGTCATCAAAGCAGTGGACAAGAAGGTCGCTGGAGCTGGCAAGGTCACCAAGTCTGCCCAGAAAGCTCAGAAGGCTAAATGAATGTTATCCCCAATACCTGCCACCCCAGTCTTAATCAGTGGTGGAAGAACGGCCCCAGAACTGTTTGTCCAATTGGCCATTTAAGTTTAATAGCAAAAGACTGGTTAATGATAACAGTGCATCCTAAAACCTTCAGAAGGAAAGGAGAATGTTTTGTGGACCGTTTGTTTTGTGTGTGGCAGTTTAAGTTATTAGTTTTTAAAATCAGTACTTTTTAATGGAAACAACTTGATCAAAAATCTGTCACAGAATTTGAGACCCATTAAAAAAGTTTAATGAGAAAAAAAAAATGCCCTTTGCGGGACTTCCCTGGTGGTCCAGTGGTTAAGACTCTGCGCTTCCAGTGCAGGAGGTGCAGGTTCGATCTCAGGTCTGGGAGCTAAGATCCCACATGCCTCATGGTCATAAAACCAAAACATAAAACAGAAGCAATATTGTAACAAATTCAATAAATGGTCCACATCAAAAAAAAATCTTGGAAAAAAAAAAAAAGCCAGGCTTCCCTGGTGGCGCAGTGGTTGAGGGTCCGCCTGCCGGTGCGGGGGACACGGGTTTGTGCCCCAGTCTGGGAGGATCCCACATGCCGCGGAGTGGCTGGGCCCGTGAGCCATGGCCGCTGAGCCTGTGCGTCCGGAGCCTGTGCTCCACAATGGGAGAGGCCACAGCAGTGAGAGGCCCGCGTACCGCAAAAAAAAAAAAAAGCCCTTTGGAACAGAGGCGTGAGGCTTTCTTTCTTTTTTTTTTCCTAGCAAAAAGGGTGTGTACCTGGGTCTTTGTACATGTGTACATGTGATTCTGTGGATGGGTCTCTAGTTTTGCGTGTGTGTGCGTCTGTGTGTGTACATGTGTCTTTGTGTGTCTGTGTATATCTTGGTGTGTATGTCTGCATGTGTGTGTCCACCCACCTCTGTATGTCTGTGTGTCTCTCTGTGTCCATACACACCTGCTTCCACGGGAGGAGCCACCGTCCCTGTGGGAGAGAGCAAGCAGGGGTCACCTAGTGACAGGCAAGCTCTGTAAGTGAAGCTCTCCAATCCCCCTGCCTCCTGAGAGGGTCTGGTGGCCAGAAGCTCCTGTCCAGGCTTCTCAAACCCCAGCCCATCTGTGGACCCCACCCCCCAACGGGATGCAGCCGTCACTCTGGCTCCATTTCCTCAACTGCTATGGAATCATTTTTCCTAAAGAGTTTAAGAAATAAGGCACGTGACCACCCAAAGGGAAGCACCGATGTGGGCCATGTTGGTGGCCTCTGCTAGTCTGGAATTCTTAGACTCAGTTTGATTTCCAATCTTTCTCTCCTCTCGAAGCTGTCATTACCACCACTCTCTTGACAATGTCTAAAAACGCCATCATTAAATTATTAGCCCACTTTGCCTGGAAGGCTTTGGCCCAAGTGCACTAAAGAAGCATGACTGTGTTAGTTTAGGGAGGCCTTCCATGCAGGCTGAGGCCCCTTCTTGCTGAAACTTCCCCGAGGGCTCCTGCAGGCGGAATAGCAAGCATCTGAGATCCTGGTGATTTGACCACGGCCCCGACAACTTTCGAATTCTCCAGGCCTGCTTTGGGGAAATGCTCATACCTGTACTACGTCAGTCAGAAGAGTGTTCATGTTTCTATGGAGACGAAGCTTCCAGAGCTCTGTCTCCATTTAGAAGTAGATTTTTGTCCATTATCTCCTTGATTGGAGACCCTGCGGGCAGCACAGGGATGAGAGCTTCACTCCTCTCGGTCAGGAGAAGCCTGAGGCTGCAGGAAGGGAGTGAGGACACCTAGGGGCAAGGGCAGCGCCTCCGGCTGGGCAGAATCGTGATGTTGTGTGTTCACCTGTTAGCTTTTGCTCCCTTTGCTCTTTGTGGCCCAAAAGATTCGTAGAAGAATTGAGGGCCATAGGCTGCTGCTAGGAATTTGATGTTCTCCTAGGAGTGACAGCTGGAAACACAGGCTGTGACTCTCCAGCCTTGGTCAGGAACCCCAGGGAGCAGAAAAGCCACCTAGTTCCAGGGCTGGAACAGGTCCTCTAGCCTGGGGGACCCTGTGTGCTCATGCTTCCACATCCTCCACCGCCAGGATCAGGACAAGCTGGCGAACTTGTTAAAGATGCAAGTTTCCAGGCCCCGACCAAGAATCCACATTTTTTTCTTTCTTTTTTTTTTTTTTTTTGCGGTACACGGGCCTCTCACTGCTGTGGCCACTCCCGTTGCGGAGCACAGGCTCCGGACACGCAGGCTCAGCGGCCATGGCTCACGGACCCAGCCGCTCTGCGGCATGTGGGATCTTCCCGGACCGGGGCACGAACCCGTGTCCCCCGCATCGGCAGGCGGACTCTCAACCACTGCGCCACCAGGGAAGGCCAAGAATCCACATTTTCACCAGCTCTCCAGGTGGTGTTTTTATACAGAAAAGTTTGAGAATCGCTCAAACTCAGAGTCTAGCCCTTTGCGTTGCCTGGTGGTTTGAGTGTCTCTCTTCCTAGCTGGTCCCAAGGACTCCCGGCTACCCCCAGCCTCATGGGAATTGGTACAAAAGTGACTTTAGGACTCAGTCTGACAGTGAGCCAGGTGGCGTCTTTTTCTGCCTTCCCTTTGTTTACCTGGCGAGGGAAAGTCACACACGGAGGCTCTGACCGGGCTGCTTTGCCCCACCTCACTGTGGAGCTCCTGCATTGGGCAGAGTTTCCCGTGGAGCCTCGCAGGCATTGGGCCCAGGCTATCTGTGACTCATTATCTGGGGGCACAGGTCTCTCAGCCAATCAGCGGAGGCCAGAGAAACAAGAATCTACGTGGCCCTTCCCCCTCCACCTCAACCACTTGCGCTGTGTTATCCTCTTCTCATCTTCTGTTCCGCCTTCTCAGTGGTCTCCCAAAGTGCAGAGCAGTAGGCACTAGGAGACCCAGGGAATTTGCCGGGCTTTGGGTCAGACAGAACTGGACACACAGCCCATGTGATCTTGTTCTTGGCATGTACCTGAGGTCAGAAGTGTCAGTGTTCGTACCTCTGGGGTCTGTACAACTTCCATCAAGAATCACCATTTCTGGAGCATTTACTCTGAGTCAGGAAGGGTACTGAGCTCCTTACATGCATTGTTTTATTTAGTTTTCTCAGGAACTTTGTGAAGTTGGTAGTATTGTACCCATCTTGTGGTTGAGAAAACTGAGGTTTAAAGCGATGGAATTTTAAATGCAAAAGGGATAGGTTAGAAAAACACTGAGAAATGGACTTCAAATGTTGATATTTCAGATGGCTTAAGGGGAGGGGAAACAGATGAGAGAAAGATTTGAAGGCTGGGCTCAGGTGAGAAAATCTGAGTTCTGGTCACCTGACTGATCTTGGCAAGTACTAGTCTCTGAGCCTCTCCTCATATGTAAAACAGGGATAATTGCATCTTTGCTGTTCACTTTATACAGCATGAGGAGGATCAAATGAAAGTGTCTGTGGAACGCTTAGCTAGAAAGCATGGCCTACCGGTGAAGGCTCAGGTCCCATGAGGGCAGTCCTCTGTCCAATTAGACTTTCTGTAAGAGAGGAAAACAGTGGTATGTAATGTTTTCTTAAGAGGAGTGGTGAGAGGGAGGAACACTCCCAAACTCCTTCTACGAGGCCACCATCACCTTGATACCAAAACCAGACAAGGATGTCACAAAGAAAGAAAACTACAGGCCAATATCACTGATGAACATAGATGCAAAAATCCTCAACAAAATACTAGCAAACAGAATCCAACAGCACATTAAAAAGATCATACACCATGATCAAGTGGGGTTTATTCCAGGAATGCAAGGATTCTTCAATATACGCAAATCTATCAATGTGATAAACCATATTAACAAACTGAAGGAGAAAAACCATATGATCATCTCAATAGATGCAGAGAAAGCTTTTGACAAAATTCAACACCCATTTATGATAAAAACCCTGCAGAAAGTAGGCATAGAGGGAACTTTCCTCAACATAATAAAGGCCATATATGACAAGCCCACAGCAAACATCATCCTCAATGGTGAAAAACTGAAAGCATTTCCACTAAGATCAGGAACAAGACAAGGTTGCCCACTCTCACCACTCTTATTCAACATAGTTTTGGAAGTTTTAGCCACAGCAATCAGAGAAGAAAAGGAAATAAAAGGAATCCAAATCGGAAAAGAAGAAGTAAAGCTGTCACTGTTTGCAGATGACATGATCCTATACATAGAGAACCCTAAAGATGCTACCAGAAAACTACTAGAGCTAATCAATGAATTTGGTAAAGTGGCAGGATACAAAATTAATGCACAGAAATCTCTGTCATTCCTATATACTAATGATGAAAAATCTGAAAGTGAAATCAAGAAAACACTCCCATTTACCATTGCAACAAAAAGAATAAAATATCTAGGAATAAACCTACCTAAGGAGACAAAAGATCTGTATGCAGAAAATTATAAGACACTGATGAAAGAAATTAAAGATGATACAAATAGATGGAGAGATATACCATGTTCTTGGATTGGAAGAATCAACATTGTGAAAATGACTCTACTACCGAAAGCAATCTATAGATTCAATGCAATCCCTATCAAACTACCACTGGCATTTTTCACAGAACTAGAACAAAAAATTTTGCAATTTGTATGGAAACACAAAAGACCCAGAATAGCCAAAGCAATCTTGAGAACGAAAGAAGGAACTGGAGGAATCAGGCTCCCAGACTTCAGACTATACTACAAAGCTACAGTTATCAAGACGGTATGGTACTGGCACAAAAACAGAAAGATAGATCAATGGAACAGGATAGAAAGCCCAGAGATAAACCCACGCACATATGGTCACCTTATCTTTGACAAAGGAGGCAGAAATGTACAGTGGAGAAAGGACAGCCTATTCAATAAGTGGTGCTGGGAAAACTGGACAGCTACATGTAAAAGTATGAAATTAGATCACTCCTTAACACCGTACACAAAAATAAGCTCAAAATGGATTAAAGACCTAAATGTAAGGCCAGAAACTATCAAACTCTTAGAGGAAAACATAGGCAGAACACTCTATGACATAAATCACAGCAAGGTCCTTTTTGACCCACCTCCTAGAGAAATGGAAATAAAAACAAGAGTAAACAAATGGGACCTAATGAAACTTAAAAGCTTTTGCGCAGCAAAGGAAACCATAAAGAAGACCAAAAGACAACCCTCAGAATGGGAGAAAATATTTGCAAATGAAGCAACTGACAAAGGATTGATCTCCAAAATTTATAAGCAGCTCATGCAGCTTAATAACAAAAAAACAAACAACCCAATCCAAAAATGGGCAGAAGACCTAAATAGACATTTCTCCAAAGAAGATATACAGAGTGCCAACAAACACATGAAAGAATGCTCAACATCACTAATCATGAGAGAAATGCAAATCAAAACTACAATGAGATATCATCTCACACCAGTCAGAATGGCCATCATCAAAAAATCTAGAAACAATAAATGCTGGAGAGGGTGTGGAGAAAAGGGAACCCTCTTACACTGTTGGTGGGAATGTAAATTGATACAGCCACTGTGGAGAACAGTATGGAGGTTCCTTAAAAAGCTACAAATAGAACTACCATATGACCCAGCAATCCCACTACTGGGCATATACCCTGAGAAAACCATAATTCAAAAAGAGTCATGTACCAAAATGTTCATTGCAGCTCTATTTACAATAGCCCAGAGATGGAAACAACCTAAGTGTCCATCATCGGATGAATGGATAAAGAAGATGTGGCACATATATACAATGGAATATTACTCAGCCATAAAAAGAGACGAAATTGAGCTATTTGTAATGAGGTGGATAGACCTAGAGTCTGTCATACAGAGTGAAGTAAGTCAGAAAGAGAGAGACAAATACCGTATGCTAACACATATATATGGAATTAAAAAAAAAAAAAATGTCATGAAAAACCTAGGGGTGAAACAGGAATAAAGACACAGACTTACTAGAGAATGGACTTGAGGCTATGGGGAGGGGGAAGGGTAAACGGTGACAAAGCGATAAAGAGGCATGGACATATATACACTACCAAACGTAAGGTAGATAGCTAGTGGGAAGCAGCCGCATAGCACAGGGAGATCAGCTCGGTGCTTTGTGACCGCCTGGAGGGGTGGGATGGGGAGGGTGGGAGGGAGGGAGACGCAGGCGGGGGGAGATATGGGAATATATGTATATATATGACTGATTCATTTTGTTGTGAAGCTGAAACTAACATACCATTGTAAAGCAATTATACTCCAATAAAAAGGTTAAAAAAAAAAAAAAAGAGGAGTGGTGGAATGGAAAAGCACAGACAGACGTAGATCTGGGTCACAGCTGTAGCACTCCACAGCTGGTGATTCTAAGTAACCTCTCAGCCTCAGTTTCCTTATCTGGAAAATGGGTCTAATAAAGGATTAAGATGAGTATTAAATAACATGAGATAACATGAACTCAAAAAGGCTGAAAATAGGATGAAAAAAATACAACTGGGTAACTTTAAAGCAAAAGAAAGCTGTAGTAGCAATTTTCATCTTAGACAAGATAGACTGTAACTCTGATATATCTTTAAGACAAAGAAAGATGGTATATGCTCATAAAGGGAGCCATAATTAAGAAATAATCATCATGGCCATATATGTACTGCATAATATAAACCTGAAATATAAACCAACAGCTGACAGAACTGCATAGAGAAGTAGATAAATCAGCATTTTGGCTTGAAAATTTTCATATATTCCTCTTTGAACATGGAAAATCAAGTAGACAAAAAGTAAGCAAGGAGAAAGACTATTAAAAGGAAATGATTAAGGGCTTCCCTGGTGGTGCAGTGGTTGAGAGTCTGCCTGCCAATGCAGGGGACGCGGGTTCGGGCCCTGGTCTGGGAAGATCCCACATGCCGCGGAGCGACTGGGCCCGTGAGCCACAACTACTGAGCCTGCGCATCTGGAGCTTGTGCTCCACAACAAGAGCGGCTGCGACAGTGAGAGGCCCACACACCGCGATGAGGGGTGGCCCCCGCTCGCCGCAACTAGAGAAAGCCCACACACAGAAACTTAGACCTAACACAGCCAAAAATAAATAAATAAATTTATTTTAAAAAAAAAAAAGGGAAATGATTAATAACTTGATCATACATGGAACAACCATAGAAATTAATCATGTACCAGGCCACCAAGGAATTATCACTATATTCCAGTGAATTGCCACCCTACAGACTGTTCAGATCATAAAGAAGTTAAATTAGGAAACAAAAATAGATATAGATATCTCGTGCATCTAGATATTTTAAAATATTACTATTTTAAAAAATCATTGTTTAAGAGGAAGTCATAATGGAAATTACAAAAACTGAGAGCTGAATAATGATGAATAATGATGAAAAAACTGTTAAAAATTGTAAGGGAATTTATAACTTTGAATTTATCATGAAACAAGAAAAACTGAAAATAAATGATTCAACTCTAAAACTCATAGAGTTGACCCTAAGAACATAAAAGAACAACAGATTTCGATCAAAGAAATAAGAAGGAAGGAAGGAAATGATAAATATAGGGATGAAAATGAACAAAAAATTTTTAAAATAAAGGTAAAGGGGAAAGAAAATTATTAACAACTGAAGTTCATTCTCTCAAAAGATTAATATAATAGACAAAACTTTGTCAAGCTTGATCATGAAAAAAATAGAAAATAAAATATAGAATGAAAAAAGGCAGAAATAACTACAGATATAACAGATTAAAAGAGTAAAATATTGTAAATGACTATATATCAAGACACATGAAAACCTGGATGAACTAGACACATTTCTAGAAAAATATAAATGCCAAGATTACCAGACTAAGATCAGTAGACCTTGAATACACCATTAACCTCTACAGAGAGACATGGTAATTTACCACCCACAAAAGTCTCAGGCTAAGATGGTTTCAGAGGTAAGATATGCTAAATTCCATCGATCAGATAATTCCTATAGTTACAAGTTGTTTCAGAAAATAGGAGGATAAGGATAGCTGTCCCACTCATTTTACAATTTATCATAAAATCTTTATACCAAAACCAGATAGGAATTGTACAAGAGCAAAAGCTGTAGGTAGCACTCTGGATCATTAGTGTATAAAGCCTAAATGAAATATCAGGCCAGCTAAATATTTCAAGTAGGGTTTATCCCGGGAACTAGTGATGGTCCTGTTTTAGAAAGAAATATCAGTTAAGTTGACCACATTAATGGATGAAAGGAAAAAAAATAACATGATTATCTCAATAGATATGAGAAAGTATTGAATATAGTTCAATACCCGTTTATAATGAGAGCTCTTGGAAATTTAGGAATTGAAAAGAACTTCCTCAGTCTGATAGAGGCTGTCCTCCAAAATCTATAGCAAAAATTGTGCTTAATGGAGAAACTTTCTTTTTTTTTTTTTTTTTTTGTGCGGTACACAGGCCTCTCACTGTTGTGGCCTCTCCTGTTGCGGAGCACAGGCTCTGGACACGCAGACTCAGTGGCCATGGCTCACAGGCCCAGCCGCTCCGCGGCATGTGGGATCTTCCCGGACCGGGGCACGAACCCGTGTTCCCTGCATCGGCAGGCAGACTCTCAACCACTGCGCCACCAGGGAAGCCCTGGAGAAACTTTCTTTTGTGGTCAGGAACCAGACAGAGCTGCTTGCTATCACCAGTGTGCCTGCATAGTACCAGAGGACTGGCCAAGCGAAGCAAGTAAGGATAAGGATGGGGAGCGGAAAGAAAAAAATTGTTATTATTTGGAGATTATAAATGTTTGTAAGTTACCTATGAGAATTAACAAACAATTAGAACTAGTAACAACTTTCAACAAAAGTTGCCCAGAAAATGAAATACCATTTTTAATAACTATAAAACCCACAAAGTAACAAAAAATGTACAGGACTTTGGTAGAAAAAAGTTATGATCCTAAATGTGAATACAATCAAATGTGAATAAATAAAGGGAAATATTCTGTTCATGGATGCAAAATGTAGTAAAGAGATCAGTCCTCCCACAAATTAATCTATATATTCAGGAATACAACAATCAAAATCTCAGGAGGATTTTGGCAGGGAGACTGACAAGATGATTCTAAAATTCATATGGAAGTATAAATACCTACTATTATCTAAATCAGTTTGAAAAAGAAAAGCAAAAGGAGGGGAATCACCCTACCCAGATCATATTGTGAAGCCATAGAGATTAAAACAGTGTGGTACTGATGCAGAAACAGGCAAACAGACCATGGAGGTCAATGCCAAGTCCTGAAACACACTAAAGTACACATGGGAAGCTGATGTGTGAGGGAAGTAGCTTCACTAGTTAGGAGGAAACATGGGCTTCTTTCTTTTCCTCCCTTGCTCCCTCCCTTCCTTCCTTTTTTGTATGTTATTATAAAATTGCCTTAGTGAAAATAAAACTACCATACGACCCAGAATCCCACTACTGGGCATATACCCTGAGAAAACCATAATTCAAAAAGAGTCATGTACCACAATGTTCATTGCAGCTCTGTTTACAATGGCCAGGACATGGAAGCAACCTAGTGTCCATCAACAGATGAATGGATAAAGAAGATGTGGCACATATATACAGTGGAATATTACTCAGCCATAAAAAGAAACGAAATTGAGGTATTTGTAGTGAGGTAGATGGACCTGGAGTCTGTCATACAAAGTGAAGTAAGTCAGAAAGAGAAAAACAAATACTGTATGCTAACACATATATATGGAATCTAAAAAAAAAAAAAAAAAAAAAAAGGTTCTGAAGAACCTAGGGGCAGGACAGGAATAAAGACGCAGACATAGAGAATGGACTTGAGGACACAGGGAGGGGGAAGGGTAAGCTGGGACGAAGTGAGAGAGTGGCATGGACATATATACACTACCAAATGTAAAGTAGATAGCTAGTGGGAAGCAGCCGCATAGCACAGGGAGATCAGCTCGGTGCTTTGTGACCACCTAGAGGGGTGAGATAGGGAGGGTGGGAGGGAGATGCAACAGAGAGGAGATATGGGGATATATGTATATATATAGCTGATTCACTTTGTTATACAGCAGAAACTAACACAAAATTGTAAAGCAATTATACTCCAATAAAGATGTTAAAAAAAAATTGCCTTAGAGTGTGGAGAGAAATTATATGCCTATCTCACCTGCTATAAAAAAAATTCCAGACAGATTTTAAATGCGAAAGCTAAAACACAAAACCAGTAGATAAAAACATAGAATACGGGCTTCCCTGGTGGCGCAGTAGTTGAGAGTCCGCCTGCCGATGCAGGGGACATGGGTTCGTGCCCCGGTCTGGGAAGATCCCACATGCCGCGGAGCGGCTGGGCCCGTGAGCCATGGCCGCTGAGCCTGCGCGTCCGGAGCCTGTGCTCCGCAGCGGGAGAGGCCACAACCGTGAGAGTCCCGCGTACCGCAAAAAAAAAAGTAGAATAACTTTGAGAATTTGGAGTAGGGAAAGGTCCAGACTATAATGGGAGAACAGACTCATTTGTCTTCATGGAATTGAGGAAGCATGGTGTAAGCAGCTGCCCCATGAATGTCAGCATTTCCTTCCCTGGTCCAGGACTTACTTAGGGGCAGTCACAAAGAAGGTGGCCCGGCCCTTGTGTTGGCTCCCTGGGGAGGGATGACATGGCTGAGATTCGGACCCAGGGAGGCCCTACAGGTGCCTAAGGCAGAATAAGCTGTCTTGATGGTCTCTTATTTTCTTTGTCTGAATCACTGCTCTGGTCAGGGGTTCAGACTCACTGTCTGGGGGAATCTTTTAGACAGGAGCCTCAAATACAGGCATGGGTGGCCAGGAGAGACCATGACAACGTCCTCAGAGTGGGCCCTGGGCATTCCATTGCTGTCCTCAGTGTCAGGGTGAGTGTGGGTCACTCTAATGCAGGGTTGGGCAGGTCATCGGTGTCTCCCATCAACCCTGACTGAACCTCAGGATCACGCCAGGAACTTGTTAAAAATAAATTGGAAGGCCCACGCCTACTGATTCAGTAGGCGTGAGGCAGTGCAGGAATCTTCGTCTGACTAGATCCCAAGTGTGAGCAAAAGCTGGATCACCTTTCCAGGGTTCAGCAGATCAGAGCTTCTCAGCTTCCCGGGGTGAGAATCACGTGGACGGGGGTGCAGGACGTTGGAAGGGGTACGCACATAGGGTGTGTGGGGACGGGATGGGAAGTGCAGTGTTGGGACAGCAGGAAGGGTGTGAGGGGTCCAGCCAGTAGGCTTGGGCACAAGAGGAGCAGAGGCACCAGTGACAGCCCCACTGTAAGCAAACTCTCCCCTTTGTGGCCGTCCCCCTCCCCCTGCCTTGGTGCTGATCCTGTACTGGAATAGCCTGTTAATTGCATGCTTCCTTCACCAACCTGAGCACTCCTTGAGGACAAGACCTTGCATTCATTCATTCATACATTCATTCATTCCACAAATAGTTATTAAGACATTCATACACCAGGGACAGGTGCTAACAGGAAGCACGGCTGAGTCAGCCCACCAGAGCCTGTGGTCTGGTAAGGAGGCAGGTGGAAGACCAAGCGGCTCTAATAAGGTGTGTTGAAAGCTGTGACGGAGAAGCAGCAACACGTACTAGGGACACCTAGCCCCAGCTTGAGCAACCTGGAAAGGCTGCCTGGAGGAAGGGAAGTCTAAGAGGGTGGTGAATGGAGCAATCACCATGGAGAAAGAGGTCTGTTTCAGACCCACGTGCAGGAGCTTTTACTTCAGTGCTGGGCAGTGAGTGTAATAGGGAGAAATGGAAGGGTCTCACCCTACACTTGGCTGGAACCCAGCTTGGGACCTGGCCCAGGGCAGCTGCAGTGCATGTGTGGTGAACTGGCCGGGCTGACCCTGGCTCCTGGCCCCCTACTCCCCCGATGATTCCCTTCTGTTCCTGGGCTGGGCTGGCTCCCCTTCTGGGAACCAGGCAGTATTTTTCTGGCAGCACCTGGGAATATTAGACGCTTCTCCAAGTTGGTATGGGCCACACTGCCCAGAGGTGGGGAAACTGAGGCTGGGCGAATGGCATGATGTCCCAGGAGTCTCAGAAGCACTGAGCTCCCCTGAACTGTCAAGGCTGTTAAAAACTGCTCCTGAGAGAATGAAATCTCTCTCCGTCTCCTCCTGGGCGAGTGGCCTAGGCCTAGGTCTGCGTTTGGGCCCTCGGGGCATCCCCGGAACTAGCTCAGGGCCTGGCACTTGGCAGGACTGCACAGTGCGCGTTCCGAGCCCCCAGGTGGGAAGGGCAGGCCCTTTCTCCACCTTCGGAGGTCCCAGGCCCACCGTGGATCTGATCCGGAGTTGGCCTCGTCCTCCGGGGACTTGCGGCACGGTGATAGTGATGGCCGTCCCTTCCGTTTTACTGATCCGTGTTCTGTGCCAGGCACCCATACACTCTTACGCTGTCCATCCCAGAAAACCCTGGTGGTGGTGCAGGGGCGGCCCTCGTGAGGGGTGGGTAGTGCACTCGGTAGACATATTCTGAGACTGAGACTTGTGGGGAGGGGGTTCGGCACCCTCAGAATCAGGTTACGCGATGGTTAGGCGACAGGATTGTCAATTCCCCTCAGGGACACCCCCCCCCCCCACCCAAGGGATGTGGCGGGACTCACCCAGCAGGCCCTGGAGGGAGCTGTGCTGTGACCATAGGATCTGGCCCAGGGGCCTCCCTGCCGGGGACGGGGGGGCTTGGGGGGGGGCCGAGAGCCAAGGAGGGGCACGTCCACTCCCCAGTTGCCCCTGGAAACAACACGGTGCCCTTTTTGGCCTTTTATATTGGCACAAATTACCTCTGGAGTCAGCACAATCACAATATATTAAGTGAAAAAAGCAGCCTGCAAAAAAGCACTGTGACCTCATTTCTGTGAAAACTGCACATACTTGTTTCTGGAAAAGACCGGAAGGAAACGCATCAACCTGGTAATGACAGCTATCACCGGGTGGCGTTCTCTCATAAAAGCTTTTCCCTTTCGTTTAGCTGTATTTGCTAATTTTTTCTACAGGGGCTATGATTACTTGTGTCATTAAAGGGAATAAGGGGGACAGAATCTGCAAGAAGCAAACTCGGGTGTCACCCTGGGGAAGGCCCGGGTTGGGGTTCTGCGCTTCCACTGGGAAGGTGGGCTAGGGGCGAGGGGAGGGCGGAGGGTCGCGGCAGAACTGCCCCTCTGTGCCTCCTGAGCCAGGAGCTGGCGGCCAAGGTCAGGTCAGTGTCAGGCTGCACGTGGGCGCCTTCGGGCTGGTTGTCCCCCCGCCTGGCCGCCTGCTGCACTCCTTGAGGACAGGCCAGCTTCCAGTTTCCGGGGTAGGTCAGTGCAGCTCTGTGCTTGGGAGTGGGAACCCGCCTGGTTCCGCAGGGCGGGCAGGTCTCAAGTCTAACTTCCCCTCGGGGCTTCTGTTCCCTAGATCCACTATCCGGACGTGGAGCGGGTCGAGTGGGCCAACAAGGTAAGTCCAGGGTGGGCCTGGGGGCACCGGCCTCACTCCAGGCTTCGTCCTCCCTTGCAGCCCTGGCTGAGTCACCCGAAGCCTGGACGGGGCGGGCAGCGCGTGGACAAGGCGGTCCTGGTGGGAGCCCTGCCCGGGGAGGAGCAGAGATGGCCCTTAGTCGCTGGGGTGGGGGCCTTCTGCCTGTCGCTTGCTCTTCCCACCCTCCGGGTTCTTCTCATCACCAATGACTTTCTTTTCTAAAAAGAAACTATTTTTTATTGTGAAATTAATGCATGGCCACAGCAGAAAACTTAAAAGTACAGAGAAGCACAGAGCAAAATGCAGGCCCACCAGGCCGAGATCAGCGCATCCTGGGGAGAGGAAGGCAGTGATTCGGGATTTGACAGCAGCTCCTGATCACCGAAGCATCCTGGTGATCAGGACACCAGGGTTTCGCCTGGTTCCCAGCCCGGATCTGGCGGCACTGGCTGTGCAACCTCGAGCAGGTTGCCTAACGTCTCAGAGTTGGTCCCCTCCTTTGTGCGATGGGAATAATGATGGTCCCTGCCTCATGGGGTTGTTGTGAGTATTAATGAGGTAATTAAAATACCACAATGCCTGGCTCATCGAGGCCTGAGAGGGATAGGGGCGTTAAACCCTGAAACCGCACTTCCTTCAGGCTCCTCTGATTAGGGTTTGTAAAGGAGGAGCTGCATCTTTAAACTAAGGCCCAAGTCCCAGAGATGGAAGAGGCCTTTGCCCCAAACAGAACATATGGGCTGCTCTCCCCCCCAACCAACTCCCTCTCCCCGCTCCTTACCCCTCTCTGCTCACCATCTTCTGCCACCAGGTTCCATCTCTCCACCACCTTCCCTCTCCCCAGGTCCTACACTTGGTTCCCAGCACCATGAGTCGTCCTGCTGCAGAACTCAGCTACAGGCAGCCTTCCCCGATTGCTAGAAAAAAAATTAAATCCACAGGAAACAACTTAAATTTCTCTTCTGTGGCTTTTCTTTTCTTTTCTTTTCTTCTTAAACCTCTGGCACGTGCTACTTCTTGTTTACAGCACAGTGTTTTTCAGGTAGCTTATGTTTTAGCACAGAACTAAAGGGCCTCATCATATTAAGTTTAGTGGGTGACTATTTCATGGTGGGCTGCGAAATGACAGCCAATCTTGGGATCTAACTGTAAGAGTGAGAACCACGGCTGTAGTTATCCGATGTCTGATGGACAGATGGACGGATAGGTGGGTAGATGGGATGGGGGTCAGGCAGGCAGATGGGTGCTGCAGCATAAGGGCCACCCTGAGCAGCCATGGGTCTGAGGCAGGGGGCACAGACCTGACCACCAAAGGCCCCTTCCTGTCCTCCCAGGTCATCTCCCACATCTGGCCCTACCTAAGCATGATCATAGAAGACAAGTTCCGGGAGAAACTCGAGCCCAAGGTCCGGGAGAAGAACGTGCACCTGAGGACCTTCACCTTCTCCAAGCTCTACTTCGGACAGAAGGTCAGTGCTGTCTCGGGCAGGGCAGCCGGACCTACGGTGCAGGCTTTTCTCCAGCCCCTGCCAGGGGTCACTCACAGGGGGCCCATTCCCCACCTGCACTTCCCAGCCTCTCAGCCCCTAGTCCCATCACCACCATCTCTACAGGTTCCGGGGAAGCCTGGCTCAGAGAAAAGGTACAGGAGAGGTGGGAAATAATTCCACCCTTCTTAAGCAAAATTTAGAGAACATGCCACGTGGTGGTGGAAGCCAGCCTGACACAAAGATGTACAAGTCACGCTTCCTAGCCTCAGCATCAGCTGGGGAGAACTCACCACGGTGGAGTGGGGTAGTCAGTGCCTCAAAGCAGTGACTAATTCTCTACCTATTGGTTGATGCTGGCTATCCGTGTTATAAGCCCAGGCTAGTTCTGTGAAGATACTTGGTGACCCAGGATAAAAGTGTGTGTGTTGAACACACCTAATGTCATATCCCTATTCTAGGCTGCATTTCCTATGCCAGCCTCTTGCCCCACTCTTTCTGCCCCTCAGTGCCCCACTGATGTAAAAGTGTTATTTTGATCATCAGAAAATGCATACCCCAGGCAGAGCCGCTGTGAGCTCCATCACCCCGCAAACCAGAGGCACTGGTATCTGGTCAGCTCCAGAAGAAGCAGATGCAGAGGGCAGGCCAGCCTGAGGAGAGCTGTCGGCCAGCCCCAGGGTGTGTGCCCTGCTGGCCTCCCGAGTGGCGGCAGATCAGGCTTACCTGAGCCCTGCAGGTTCTGGCTGAAGGCACTCAGGCTCTGCCAGGACTCGCTCGTCCCAGCATCTGTTGGCTCATTTGTTCTTTCCCTGTTTCACTCACGTATGGCTTCCTGAGCACGGCCGTGTGCAAGGCACTGTAGACAGAGATGGTGTGGCTGTGCCCCTGCCTTCAGGAAGGTCCCTGTCCTGTCGTGGAGACAGATGTACAAGCTGGTGGGTGACGGACACCCCCATGGCAGTGCATGCACGACGTGGAGGAACCCGTGGCTTCAGCAGTGGCGGGGCGTGGGAGTGTGGTAGTCAGGGAGGACTTCTGGGAGGGGTGATGTCTGAGTTGGCGTTTGAAGAACTCAGCAGGCAAAGAGGTAGGAAGCTTGCGGACCGCTGTGTTCATAGCAGAGCCTGCCTGGCCAGGCTGCTTGTTGGGTGGTGATGCCTGTGGGACAGCGGGCCCTTGCTGGTGGCGGAAGCAGGCAGGCCTAGTGATGTCAGAGAGACCGCAGTGAGCGGTCCTGAAGCGAGATCTTAGTTCCCTACCCAGGAATTGGACCTGGGGAGCCTGGATGAACACCAGGAATCCTAACCGCTAGACCACCGGGGGCTATAGGCTAGAAGCAAAGTGGCCCTGACACTTGCCCCCATGTGAAAGCAAGAATGTTTCAAGGAGGCAAAAGCTGTAAAAACAGGCACAAAGTTTATTATCAGAGACACAGCGTAACATGTGAGAGAACACACGGACAAATTGTTTAAGGCAGAATCAAGGCAGAAATACACCAGAGAGAAAGGCAGTGGGCACCCTCCCTAATGAGGGGGAGGGCCGCAGAGGCCGCTAAATCGTCTTACGTAGGGCAGTTCTTCCGGGTCTCCGTTTACATTTGGCCAATGGTCTCATTTCTTTTCCCACATCTGACTGGTCCTAGGACCCTCCCCAAGATGCGTGCGCAACTGTTTGCTAAGATGGATCCCACCGCAGAGGACTGTGGGTGCATGTCCACACTTATTATGGGGGGCGCCCCCTCCCTTTTTGACCCCCAAGGAGCCTTCCTGCGCACGGGAAGACAGAGAAGTTTTCCTTGACCTCAGGACCGGTCATCTTATCTCTTTACTTCAGCAGGGCTCAGCTCTTGCCACCAACTTTGTCCTTGGAGCGTCTGGGGAAAAACAAAGCTTCAAATTGACTCCGCTGGACAAACACCAGCTGTCCAGCCAGGGACCCATCCATCTCCCATCTCACTAGGAGTGGCTAATCCTGAGAGATGATTTTCACCCTGCCACGAAAACCTGGCGGGGGTGGGGGGACCTGCAAGTTGACCAGATGCCCCAGCCCCGCAGGAGAAGTAGCTGGCTTCTGGCCCTGCATTCAAAGCCCTTCGTGTCCTGGCTCCTCCCACCCCTCTTAGCTCTCCCATCCCTCTCCTCTCCACTGCGGGGGAAGGCGGGGGCATCACAGAGGCCTTCCTCACCTGACCTTCCTGGGCTTGGCCAGGCTCAGTGCGCTCACTACACCCACTCCCTTCACGCCCATGAGTGTTTCCTGCTTCCTCTGATTCCCACGTCCATGCCCAGCTCTGCTCACTGCTGCGATGACCTTGGGCCAGGGACTTAACCTCTCTGAGCTCCAGTTTCCTCATCTGTAAAAAGAAAGGAATCACTTCTAAGGGTGGTTGTGAAGCATGACTAACAGGCCTGGCGTCAGGGCCACTCTGCGTGGGCGGGTGAGCAGTGCTGCACGGAGGGCACCTGACCAGCCTGATGCCCCACGCTCACTGTGAGCCCTGAGCCAGGGCCACCCTGCCTGGCACAGAGGAAATGCTCACAGTGGTAACCCCTCCTCTCTGTGGCGGGGCCTCCAGGTAGGCAGCCTTCTCCAGGGCTGGTCTCTGCAGATGGGGGTCTTGGGGCTGGCTGAGCTTCCACAGGTGCCTGCAAACCAGCCCCCAGCCCAGGAGCAGACTTCAGGCTGGGGCAGGTCGGTGACAGGCCCCTTCCTCCTCCCGAGGCTTCTGCTGGTTTTTCTGGGTCTTCTACATCAAGCCAGGTGCTGTGTGGCCTAAAGCTTCTACAATTCTGTGGGCCCTCTTAAGGAAAAGAATTTTTTTTATATCTTTATTGGAGTATAATTGCTTTGCAATGGTGTGTTAGTTTCTGCTTTATAACAAAGTGAATCAGTTATACATATACACATGTTCCCATATCTCTTCCCTCTTGCATCTCCCTCCCTCCCACCCTCCCTATCCCACCCCTCCAGGCGGTCACAAAGCACTGACCTGATCTCCCTGTGCTATGCGGCTGCTTCCCACTAGCTATCTACCTTACGTTTGGTAGTGTATATATGTCCATGCCACTCTCTCACTTTGTCACAGCTTACCCTTCCCCCTCCCCATATCCTCAAGTCCATTCTCTAGTAGGTCTGTGTCTTTATTCCTGTCTTACCCCTAGGTTCTTCATGACATTTTTTTTTCTTAAATTCCATATATATGTGTTAGCATACGGTATTTGTCTTTCTCTTTCTGACTTACTTCACTCTGTATGACAGACTCTAGGTCCATCCACCTCATTACAAATAGCTCAATTTCGTTTCTTTTTATGGCTGAGTAATATTCCATCGTATATATGTGCCACATCTTTATCCATTCATCCGATGATGGACACTTAGGTTGTTTCCATCTCCTGGCTATTGTATATACAGCTGCAATGAACATTTTGGTACATGACTCTTTTTGAATTATGGTTTTCTCAGGGTATATGTCCAGTAGTGGGATTGCTGGGTCATATGGTAGTTCTATTTGTAGTTTTCTAAGGAACCTCCGTACTGTTCTCCATAGTGGCTATACCAATTCACATTCCCACCTGCAGTGCAAGAGTGTTCCCTTTTCTCCACACCCTCTCCAGCATTTACGGTTTCTACATTTTTTGATGATTGCCATTCTGAGTGTGTGAGATGATATCTCATTGTAGTTTTGATTTGCATTTCTCTAATGATTAATGATGTTGAGCATTCTTTCGTGTGTTTGTTGGCAGTCTGTATATCTTCTTTGGAGAAATGTCTATTAGGTCTTCTGCCCATTTTTGGATTGGGTTGTTTGTTTTTTTGTTATTGAGCTGCATGAGCTGCTTGTAAATTTTGGAGATTAATCCTTTGTCAGTTGCTTCATTTGCAAATATTTTCTCCCATTCTGAGGGTTGTCTTTTGGTCTTGTTTATGGTTTCCTTTGCTGTGCAAAAGCTTTGAAGTTTCATTAGGTCCCATTTGTTTATTTTTGTTTTTATTTCCATTTCTCTAGGAGGTGGGTCAAAAAGGATCTTGCTGTGATTAATGTCAGAGAATGTTCTGCCTATGTTTTCCTCTAAGAGTTTGATAGTTTCTGGCCTTATATTTAGGTCTTTAATCCATTTTGATCTTATTTTTGTGTATGGTGTTAGGGAGTGATCTAATTTCATACGTTTACATGTACCTGTCCAGTTTTCCCAGCACCACTTATTGAAGAGGCTGTCCTTTCTCCACTGTACATTCCTGCCTCCTTTATCAAAGATAAGGTGACCATATGTGCGTGGGTTTATCTCTGGGCTTTCTATCCTGTTCCATTGATCTATATTTCTGTTTTTGTGCCAGTACCATACTGTCTTGATTACTGTAGCTTTGTAGTATAGTCTGAAGTAAGGGAGCCTGATTCCCCCAGCTGTTTTTCGTTGTCAAGATTGCTTTGGCTATTCTGGGTCTTTTGTGTTTCCATACAAATTGCAAAATTTTTTGTTCTAGTTCTGTGAAAAATGCCAGTGGTAGTTTGATAGGGATTGTATTGAATTCGGAGATTGCTTTGGGTAGTAGAGTCATTTTCACAATGTTGATTCTTCCAATCTAAGAACATGGTATATCTCTCCATCTATTTGTATCATCTTTAATTTCTTTCATCAGTGTCTTATAATTTTCTGCACACAGGTCTTTTGTCTCCTTAAGTAGGTTTATTCCTAGATATTTTATTCTTTTGTTGCAGTGGTAAATGGGAGTGTTTTCTTGATTTCACTTTCAGATTTTTCTTCATTAGTGTATAGGAGTGCCAGAGATTTCTGTGCATTAATTTTGTATCCTGTTACTTTACCAGATTCATTGATTAGCTCTAGTAGTTTTCTGGTAGCATCTTTAGGATTCTCTATGTATAGTATCATGTCATCTGCAAACAGTGACAGCTTTACTTCTTCTTTTCCGATTTGGATTCCTTTTATTTCCTCTTCTTCTCTGATTTCTGTGGCTAAAACTTCCAAAACTATGTTGAATAAGAGTGGTGAGAGTGGGCAACCTTGTCTTGTTCCTGATCTTAGTGGAAATGCTTTGCTTTTCACCATTGAGGACGATGTTGGCTGTGGGTTTTTCATATATGGCCTTTATTATGTTGAGGAAAGTTCCTTCTATGCCTACTTCCTGGAGGGTTTTTATCATAAATTGGTGTTGAATTTTGTCGAAAGCTTTCTCTGCATTTATTGAGATAACCATGTGGTTTTTCTCCTTCAGTTTGTTAATATGGTGTATCACTTTGATTGATTTGCGTATATTGAAGAATCCTTGCATTCCTGGAATAAACCCCACTTGATCATGGTGTATGATCCTTTCAATGTGCTGTTGGATTCTGTTTGCTAGTATTTTGTTGAGGATTTTTGCATCTATGTTCATCAGTGATATTGGCCTATAATTTTCTTTCTTTGTGACATCCTTGTCTGGTTTTGGTATCAGGGTGATGGTGGTCTTGTAGAATGAGTTTGGGAGTGTTCCTCCCTCTGCTATATTTTGGAAGAGTTTGAGAAGGATAGGTGTTAGCTCTTCTCTAAATTTTTGAAAGGATTCACCTGTGAAGCCATCTGATCCTGGGCTTTTGTTTGTTGGAAGATTTTTTTTTTTTTTAAACAGTTACTTTTTTTTTTTAATTTATTTTTGGCTGTGTTGGGTCTTCATTTCTGTGCGAGGGCTTTCTCTAGGTGTGGCAAGCAGGGGCCACTCTTCATTGCGGTGCGTGGTCCTCTCACTATCTCAGCCTCTCTTGTTGCAGAGCACAGGCTCCAGACGCACAGGCTCAGTAGTTGTGGCTCACGGGCTTAGTTGCTCTGCGTCATGTGGGATCTTCCCAGACCAGGGCTCATACCCGTGTCCCCTGCATTAGCAGGCAGATTCTCAACCACTGCGCCACCAGAGAAGCCCTGTTGGAAGATTTTTAATCATAGTTTCAATTTCAGTGCTTGTGATCGGTCTGTTCATATTTTCTATTCCTGATTCAGTCTTGGCAGTTTGTTCATTTCTAAGAATTTGTCCATTTCTTCCAGGTTGTCCATTTTATTGGCACAGAGTTGCTTGTAGTAATCTCTCATGTTCTTTTGTATTTCTGCAGTGTCAGTTGTTACTTCTCCTTTTTCATTTCTAATTCTATTGATTTGAGCCTTCTCCCTTTATTTCTTGATGAGTCTGGCTAATGGTTTATCAATTTTGTTTCTCTTCTCAAAGAACCAGCTTTTAGTTTTATTGATCTTTGCTATCGTTTCCTTCATTTCTTTTTCATTTATTTCTGATCTGATCTTTATGATTTCTTTCCTTCTGCTAACTTTGGTGTTTTTTTGTTCTTCTTTCTCTAATTGCTTTAGGTGCAAGGTTAGGTTGTTTATTTGAGATGTTTCCTGTTTCTTAAGGTAGGATTGTATTGCTATAAACTTCCCTGTTAGAACTGCTTTTGCTGCATCCCATAGGTTTTGGGTCATCGTGTCTCCATTGTCATTTGTTTCTAGGTATTTTTTTATTTCCTCTTTGATTTCTTCAGTGATCACTTCGTTATTCAGTAGAGTATTGTTTAGCCTCCATGTGTTTGTATTTTTTACAGATTTCTTCCTGTAATTGATACCTAGCCTCATAGCGTTGTGGTCGGAAAAGATACTTGATATGATTTCAATATTCTTAAATTTACCAAGGCTTGATTTGTGACCCAAGATGTGATCTATCCTGGAGAATGTTCTGTGAGCACTTGAGAAGAATGTGTATTCTGTTGTTTCTGGATGGAATGTCCTATAAATAACAATTAAGTCCATCTTGTTTAATGTATCATTTAAAGCTTGTGTCTCCTTATTTATTTTCATTTTGGATGATCTGTCCATTGGTGAAAGTGGGGTGTTAAAGTCCCCTACTATGAATGTGTTACTGTCGATTTCCTCTTTTATGGCTGTTAGTATTTGCCTTATGTATTGAGGCACTCCTATGTTGGGTGCATAGATATTTACAATTGTTATATCTTCTTCTTGGATCGATCCCTTGATCATTATGTAGTGTCCTTCTTTGTCTCTTCTAATAGTCTTTATTTTAAAGTCTATTTTGTCTGATATGAGAATTGCTACTCCAGCTTTCTTTTGGTTTCCATTTGCATGGAATATCTTTTTCCATCCCCTCACTTTCAGTCTGTATGTGTCCCTAGTTCTGAAGTGGGTCTCTTGTAGACAGCATATATATGGGTCTTGTTTTTGTATCCATTCAGCCAGTCTGTGTCTTTTGGTGGGAGCATTTAATCCATTTACATTTAAGGTAATTATCGATATGTATGTTCCTATTCCCATTTTCTTAATTGTTTTTGGTTTGTTATTATAGGTCTTTTTCTTCTCTTGTGTTTCTTGCCTAGAGAAGATCCTTTAGCATTTGTTGTAAAGGTGGTTTCGTGTTGCTGAACTCACTCAGCTTTTGCTTGTCTGTAAAGGTTTTAATTTCTCCATCAAATCTGTATGAGATCCTTGCTGGGTAGAGTAATCTTGGTTGTAGGTCTTTCTCCTTCATCACTTTAAATATGTCCTGCATGTCCCTTCTGGCTTGCAGAGTTTCTGCTGAAAGATCAGCCGTTAAACTTATGGGGATTCCCTTGTGTGTTATTTGTTGTTTTTCCCTTGCTGCTTTTAATGTTTTCTTTGTATTTAATTTTTGACAGTTTGATTAATATGTGTCTTGGCGTGTTTCTCCTTGGATTTATCCTGTATGGGACTCTCTCTGCTTCCTGGACTTGATGAACTACTTCCTTTCCCATATTAGGGAAGTTTTCAACTGTAATCTCTTCAAATATTTTCTCAGTCCCTTTCTTTTTCTCTTCTTCTTCTGGAACCCCTATAATTCAAATGTTGGTGCATTTAATGTTGTCCCAGAGGTCTCTGAGACTGTCCTCAGTTCTTTTCATTCTTTTTTCTTTATTCTGCTCTGCAGTAGTTATTTCCACTATTTTATCTTCCAGGTCACTTATCTGTTCTTCTGCCTCTGTTATTCTGCTATTGATCCCTTCTAGAGTATTTTTAATTTCATTTATTGTGTTGTTCATCATTGCTTGTTTCATCTTTAGTTCTTCTAGGTCCTTGTTAAATGTTTCTTGCATTTTGTCTATTCTATTTCCAAGATTTTGGATCATCTTTACTATCATTATTCTGAATTCTTTTTCAGGTAGACTGCCTATTTCCTCTTCATTTGTTAGGTCTGGTGGGTTTTTATCTTGCTCCTTCATCTGCTGTGTGTTTTTCTGTCTTCTCATTTTGCTTATCTTACTGTGTTTGGGGTCTCCTTTTTGCAGTCTGCAATTTCGTAGTTCCCGTTGTTTTCGGTGTCTGTCCCCAGTGGCTAAAGTTGGTTCAATGGGTTGTGTAGGCTTCCTGGTGGAGGGGACTAGTGCCTGTGTTCTGGTGGATGAGGCTGGATCTTGTCTTTCTGGTGGGCAGGTCCACGTCTGGTGGTGTGTTTTGGGGTGTCTGTGGACTTATTATGATTTTAGGCAGCCTCTCTGCTAATGGGTGGGCTTGTGTTCCTGTCTTGCTAGTTGTTTGGCATAGGGTGTCCAGCACTGTAGCTTGCTGGTCGTTGAGTGAAGCTGGGTGTTGGTGTTGAGATGGAGATCTCTGGGAGATTTTCACCATTTGATATTACGTGGAGCTGGGAGGTCTCTTGTGGACCAGTGTCCTGAAGTTGGTTCTCCTACCTCAGAGGCATAGCACTGACTCCTGGCTGCAGCACCAAGAGCCTTTCATCCACACGGCTTGGGGAGGAGGCGGCCAGGGCAAAGAAAAAGAATTTTAAACTTAAAGTATAAAACCAGGACGAAAATGAATGTTGAATAAATATGAGAACGTATGAGAAAATAAATTACAACTAGTTGTACTTTTACAAAAGCTGACATATACATATCACAAACTCTGGGAAAAGTTACATAATCATTTAAATGAACTGTTCAAGATATCCCTGTAATACTTTTGTTCCTGCATTTTTGGCTCCATACTCTTTGATAACCTTTGCATGTGACAGTGCATTTGTAAGCATCACTTTCCATGGAGAGAATAGAAGGATAATAGAATCTTTCCTCTAGAGTGGTCGATTGAATTTTTTTCTCCAACATTTTATTATGAAAAATTTTTGTTTGTTTGGAGAGGGAGGTGTCAGGTGCCGAGGATGGGCAGAGACTGCAGGGTGGACTTCTGCTTTCATGCCTCATCCCGGGAGTGCAGTGGTCATGCTGGTTGTTGTGGACAAAGCCCAGCTCTGGGCAGGGAGCCAGCAGCACCCCACCCCCTGCCCCCCTGCCTGCAAGACCCCTGCTGACCCAGTCCTCTGGCATCTCTTCCAGTGCCCCAGGATCAACGGCATCAAGGTGCACACTAACAAGTGCAACCGGAGACAGGTGGTCCTGGACCTGCAGATCTGGTGAGCCCTCGTGCCCCTGGGGCCAGGTGTGGAGGGCGGGGGAACACTGTGGGAAGAGCCAGGTTGAAGATGGAGTCGCAGGGAAACACTCATTTGGGGTGTGAAAGCCCCTCACAGCGCATATGCCCCTTCATCCCCCTGGGCTGGAGCACAAGGTCCCTGCTGGGATGGGGAGGAGTGGCAAGAGAACGGATGGTCCCAGGGGAGCCACTACTGTCTGAGCCCTCAGCCCAGGCCTGGCTTCTCCCATAGACCAGGCACCAGGCGTGTTTTGGGTACCAAGGCCTGGGCAACAGAGCTTTCTTAGAGGCCAGGTCACCTGGAGGGTCAGACCAGCTGTCTCAGAGAGGATGTAGCAAGAGAAAGCAAGTGTGACGAGAAAATGTAGGGACTTGTGGTGCAACCCAGGGAGCTCCGAGCACAGGCTGTGAAAGGCCAGCAGGAGAACTGGGCTCTGTGGTACCTCAGAAAAACTAAAGGATGCAAAGACACACAAGTGACTTGTTCAGTGTGTCGGGCAGGGGCATCCCTTTTGAATGAGGTTTGTAATAGGCTTGAGTTAGAGAGAATGGAGATTCAATCCAGGAAGTCTTCCTGGAGGTGGTGGGATTTGAAATGTGCTTAAAGGACCAAGGATAAACTCCTGAGGTTCCAGAAGGTTGCCATTCACTTCCAGTGCCTCTGTATTTCCTGTCCTTAGCCCAGAGGCTGGCGCTGAGAACACGTTGGGAAGACAGGAGGCAACTCCAGAACACCCATCACTGTATGGGGGCTGGTCTCAAGTGTGTTGAGATGGTAATGGCAATTGGGCCCTCCCGGCCCCAAGCCTCTGCCACAAGATCCTGTGTGAATAGTTGGGGCACGTCAAGGTCATCTAGCCCACGTGCCCAGCTTTCCAGTCATCTCGGGGAACCCCTGGGGTCCCTGAGTTCCCCCTGCCCTTCCAGGGGACACTCAGCATTTCTGTGACGTCTGGCTCCTCTGCCTGTGCCATGCAGATATTTGATGGCCACCCTGTCCCTCTGCATCTCCTTCAGTCTTTTGATGGGGTCTCTGCTCTCTACTTTCAAGGGCACCCATTCTGGGCTTCCTGTGCCCATCGCATGGCAGGAGTTGCCAGCTGAACTCAGGCTTCTGAGAACTTGTTACTGTGCCCACCTCACCACCCCCAGCAACAGCCTGCATGAATGGTGGATGGAGGCTGTGGGGCTGCTCTGTGTCCCTGGGGAGGAGGCCTGGTAGAGACGGGGCAGAGGCATAGCAGTGTGCGCACCCAGACCCCCTCCTTCGCATCTGCGGGGTGTCGTGGGGCGAAGTGGTGCCCAGAGGTCTCTGCCCTCGTGGGCAGAGGGGGGGATGCACATGGGACCTTTGGGTGCGGGGACGCCGGGGGCTGCCTTGGGGGGTCTGGGCAGTGTCTGCGCAGAGCTGAGAAAAGCCGAGGCTGTCAGGGAGTCCACATCCAGGTGATGCAGGGCTCAGGCTTGGCCATCTGGGCTTGGGCTGGGCCGCACTGGGCAAGTCTCCCAACCTCTCCTGAGTCGTGGACCCGCCCCTCCTCTCTACCTTCCTTCTCCCTCCCCACTTTCAGCTACATCGGGGACTGTGAGATCAGCGTGGAGCTGCAGAAGCTACAGGCTGGTGTGAACGGGATCCAGGTGGGTGGAGCCCGGCGTGACTGCCTCCAGGTTGTGGGTCAAGGCAGGGGAAGTGGGCTTATGCTGGAGGAGGCTGCAGCGGGGGTGTTGACACCAAGCACAGAGGCTAGTACCAATCAAGGGATTCCAGGTCCGAGATCATAGGGCCAGGAAGTGGTGG
Source organism: Leucopleurus acutus (assembly GCF_964270905.1). Lineage (NCBI taxonomy): Eukaryota > Metazoa > Chordata > Mammalia > Artiodactyla > Delphinidae > Leucopleurus > Leucopleurus acutus. The sequence continues at coordinate 125,191,399 of NC_139147.1, read as the reverse complement.
CTGGGTTTCACCACCCTGCCGCTCAGGACAGCCCCACACCTGCCTCTGTTCATCAAACCCCCCTGCCAGAGAGGCTTCGACTGCCCTGGGAAGTGAGAGGCTCTCTTTATTAAACTGTGCAGAGCCGATGCTGAGAAACTGAGGTGGAAGGAGGAGATAGAGCTATTTTATGGTAGGAGTAGAGGAGCTGAGCTGGAGCTGGAAAGCACTCCTGGGTCCCGGCCATGGTCAAGGCTGCAGCCCCCAGGCAGCAAGGCAGTGGGGGGCAGGGGGGGCCAGCTTGTGGCCCTTGGAAACCGGCAGAGGGGTGGAAGCTGCACGCTGGCTTCTTTTCCCCCGAGTGTGGTCCCTGCTGTGACGGCAGGTGGCCCTGACATCTGGGGATGGCTTGGGCATGAAGGAGCAGAGCAGGTGCGGGAGGAAGGGCGGCTGAGGTCCCTCCCGGCCCTCTGTGCCATCCAGCTTCAGGGCACGCTGCGGCTCATCCTGGAGCCCCTCCTGGTGGACAAGCCCTTCGTGGGAGCTGTGACCATGTTCTTCCTTCAAAAGCCGGTGAGTCCCCAGGACGAGGCGGGCTTGCCGCTCCCTGTGGGCCGGCGCTCGCCCACTGGGCCCAGGTACTGGGTTTGAGCCCAAGAACGCTGCCGAAGCCCACCTGGACCCCCCATCTCATGTGCTCCCTAAGGCGGCCTGAGGTGCTCGACTCTGCTCTCCCCGAGCCCAGGAAACAGCCTGGAGAAGTGGCTGAGGTCACAGAGAGGAGGCTGTAACTCAGAGCCCTCGGATGCCAGGCTGGCCTGTGGCCGTGCCCTCGGGCCGCTCCTGTGGTCCCGGCAGAAGCAGCCCTCCTGACAGCCCTGGTCCTGAGCAGGACTGGGAGGCGCCGTCACCCGCCCCGACCCCCGCAGAGGGCACCGCCCGCCAGTCGGCTGAATTCTCCATGGGGGCAGGGGCGGGGGCAGGGCCCTTGGCAGAGGGTTCTCAGCCTGGGCTTCTGGTTCCTTCCAGCCTAACAGCCTCCCTCTGCCCCTGCAGCACCTGCAGATCAACTGGACAGGCCTGACCAACCTGCTGGATGTGCCAGGAATCAGGTAAGTGCCTGTGCGAACCGCCAGGCAGGCCCGAGGTGGGGCCCTCCGGGCCGTGCAGCCAGTGATGGGAACCACACCGTGGCTGTGCCCTCCCTCTCCCTCTCTGCACGAGGAGAGGGGTGGGCAGCTGCCCCCTCCAGGGGGATAGCATTGGTGTGTTTGGAGTGACACCATCAGGTGAGATGTCCTAGAGGAGGCCCCGTGGGCTAATGAGGGGCGAGTGCAGGCTCTGGAACCAGGCCAGCCAGACCAGCCTCCTGGCCCCCCCTCAGCCACTGTGTGCCTTTGGACAAGTGACTTCACCTCTCTGGGCTCTTCCTCAGTAAATAGGGAGCCTGGTTCCTCTGTCTTGAGGCCCCTGGGAGAACAGTCAGGTACGTGCGGTGCTGGCACAGTGGGTGTGGATACACACGAGTGTCCTCCTTGTCCACATCCACTCCCTCCCCGACCCAAGTGTGTGTGAGAAGCCCAAGTGGCTCCCGCCCAGACACAGACACTGGCATGGGAGGGGGCAGCTGTCACAGCAGAGGCCAGTGAGGAGGAGCTGGTCTGGGCAACCCACCTTCCTGGGGCCGGTGTGGTGCTGCGCTCAGAGCCTCAGGCCCCTGAGAGGAGCAGAGAAGGGCTCCAGCCCCGTGTGGACACACCTCCCAGGAGGGAGGGACAGTGGACCATCCAGGGTAGGCCCTGGCTGGCTCGCCAGGCCCAGCAGCTGTCCCCACCTGCAGGGACGACCACTCACTCCCTCACTGGGGACATTCCCACTGATCTTCGCTCCCTGGGCGCAGAGAATCCAGTCATGCATTCTTTCACTTAGAAGATATTTCCTGAGCACCTACTGCATGCCGGCCCACTGCCCCTGTCTCCCTCTACTGGCGAGATAGAGTCAGGCAATAAAGAAGGAGGATTTCAAGGTGATGTCAGAGAGTAGAAGGGCTACAACAGTGAACACGTACCTGGCATTTACTGGGCACTAGGCACTGTTCTCAGCACTTCACACGTATTAACTCATCCTCATAACAACCCCAGGAAGTAGGCATAATTATCCCCATTTTAGAGATGAGGAAACTAAGGTCTGGAGAGATCAGCAGCTTTCCAAGGTCACGCAGCTTGTGGGTGACAGAGCCAAGATTCCAACCCAGGATCCATGTCCTCGTTCTTGGCTACCATGCTGTGATGCCTCAGAGAACAAAGCAGGATTGGGGTGGGGGGGCTGAGGGGCGGTCAAAATGTACACCCTACATCCTCCCCCTGACCCCCCATCCAGGCAGGCTGGGGTCAGGGCTGCTCTGTCCCGAGATGGGCCCACCTGGCCCCAAGCTCTGCTCCTGGTTCCAGCTCCAGGGATGGGCGGACAGGCAGGCGGCCTGGGGGAGGTGGTGCCGCCCTCCACAGCTTTGCGTGCCCACTGTCCCCAGTGAGGTGTCAGACAGCCTGCTGGAGGACCTCATCGCTGCCCACCTGGTGCTGCCCAACCGTGTGACTGTGCCCGTGAAGAAGGGGCTGGACCTGACCAACCTGCGCTTCCCTCTGCCCTGCGTGAGTACCCGCACGGGCCGCAGAGCGCTGGGCCCAGAGCTGAGGGACAGACGGGCCAGGGAGATGCACCCTCAGATGGTGATGCTCACTTCCGCCCTATGAGGGCCTGGCATCCTATTTTATGGGGCAAAGACTGAGTCTCAGGAAGGTTGAATGACTTGCCCAAAGTCACCCATCTTGGGAGGGAAAAAGCCCAGGGAGCATTCCTTCCTGGATCCTGGTCCCCCCATGCAGCCTGTGTTGGGGAATGTGGGCAGTCACACTCGCTCCCGGGAAACTCCAGGAGGCTCCCATTCTCCCTTCAGGGACAGGAGGCTCCCATTCCATCCTTTGGGGGCAGGAAGAATGCTTACGTCTTCTGGGAAGGAGCCAGGACGTGGGGCTTCCTTGGGTGCTCAGCCCCACTGCCCCCGCCCGTCCTGGGAGCTCAGAAGGCCCCTGAGGAGGGGGCCAGCCCTCAGCGCTGTCCTCAGGAGGACAGCCGCATGGCCTCCCTGCAGAAGGTGCCCTGGCCATGGGGCTCAGGGCCTCAGGAGAGGGGAAAGTGCCTATTTTTACCATCAGAGCCAGGTGTGAGGCATCAGGCCACACAGGGGTGACGCATGGCCCTTACCCCACACTGTGCGTTTAGCAGTCTCAGTACAGCACCGTCACCTACATCATAGCTACTGCAGACATTCTGTCCTTAGGGCATATCCCACTAGAGATGTACTGTCAAGTGGCTACAATTTAAACTCACTTGGAATAGTTCCTCTCTGTGTGTCTGTGACAACTGGCCGTGAATATTTACATTGATTTGTTTCCTTCCACTTTCTGTTTCTAGAGTTTAATTTTTACCTTAACTTCCTTTTACAATCATGCAAAATATTTGCACACTTCTAAAGGCCAGTGTGAAAAACAAATTGTACTTTAAGGAGTCTAGCTTCTACCACCTAGTCCCTCCTCCTCCAGTATTTTTCATTATTTGTTTCCTAATATGAGCACATACACGTATGATGGCTGTGGGTACGCATCTGATTACACGCATAGTCCCCCTTTCTTGGATGGACGGCAGCAGGCCACAGCTCTCCTCACCTTGCTGTCATCATGCATGTGTCATGAGGGTCACCCCATGACAGTGTGGTACGTGGTACTCCACCAAGTGAATGTACCGCATCTATTCAACCAGTTCTCTACTGACGGATGGCTGAGCTGTGTCTGGTCTTCTGTTATTTCCAATTATGCTGTCATGAAGAGCCTTGTCCATATCTTTTCATGTTTGCCAGTATGTCTTTAGGATAGATTTCTAGACGTGGGATTGCTGGGTCAAAGGGCAAATGCACATGTATTTACTGATATTTAAAAGAAATAGTTCTAGGCCAGAGGCCTACTGGCCCCCTGAACTGTGTGTTTCCTGGTTCTTGTGCTCTGTTCTGACTTGAGACATAGCCTAGGGTGTTGGGAGTGGGGTGACTCAGTGCTGGGGCCTTTACGAGCCCAGGGACCGACTGCCGCAGCAGGCAGCGGCCACAGGGGTGTGTACACGTGGGTAGTGGGAAGAAATGACACAGGGCCTCAGTCTACGTGTAAGCTAGAGAGGGGCTGGAACGCAGGAGGAAAGCCGCTCGGGTGGCGTGGCAGTTGGCACAGGACGAGGAAGTGGCCGCGGTGGAATGGGCCCTTCACGGGGCAGGCTGGAGGCACGGAGGGGTGGGAGGGCCGGGAATGTGGTGCAGTGGACAGAGCCCTGGGCCTTGCCGTCCCTTGCTGCGTGGCCCTGGCCAAGAGGCTGTCGTCTCTGGCTTCTGTCTCCCTGTCCAGACATGAGGAGGGTAAGGTGGGGCTGGGGTGGTAGCTGATGGCCTGGGCTCTGATGTCGGGGGCTTTGAGGGCCCTAGAAACAGCTGTGAGGCCCGGGCTGGGGCATTTTCCAGGGAGTGATCAGAGCCCACTTGCTGGAGGGAGAAAAGCTGGCCCAGAAGGACAACTTCCTAGGACTCCGAGGCAAGTCAGACCCCTACGCCAAGGTGAGCATCGGCCTGCAGCATTTCCGGAGCAGGACCATCTATAAGAACCTGAACCCCACCTGGAACGAGGTGTTTGAGGTGAGGCTCTCCTTAGCGGCTCCCAGCTGCTCTCCATGCCCTCCAGGGCTCCACTCTGGGTGGTTCTGTCCCAAACAAGGGAGGGCCCTACCTTCACGGTCCTCACACACCCACGGGCAACACTGGGCCACAGGTGTGGCCCTCGGGAACAGGCGTCCAGAGATGGGCTGCTCTGGCCCCTGATGCAGGGCCAGCCTATTGACAGACTCCTACGTCCCTTCCCAACCAGAGCCGACTTTGTTGGAAGTTTTCAAATCAAATCAAAGAACATCAGGGGCCGTTCTGCCCCAGTCCTCTCAGCCTTCCCTCCCAGAGCCAGACACCGGGAGCCTTAAGTTCTGCCTTAAGTTCAGCCACAATCCTTGTCGTGTGAAGGGCAGGCCCACAGCCTGTTTGAGTGCTGCAGTCTGGAAGCGGCAAGCCCCGGGCAGAAAACACAGCAGCCAGCATCCCGAGCACCCACCCTGCCCACAGGCTTGCACAAGCTGCCTCTAGTCCTCCGCACCCCGCGGGAGAGGGATCACTTCCTTCTTACAGGTGCGGTTCTCCAGGCACTGAGAAGGCAGGACCTGCCCGGGGCTCCGAGCTGGCAGGTGGCAGAGCTGGAACCTGGCTCCCCTGGGGTCGTGCTTGAGGTCTGCTTCATCAGCCGTTGTGGCCTGCAGGTCAAGTCACCTCTCTTTCCTTCCAGTTCATAGTGTATGAAGTCCCTGGGCAGGACCTGGTGGTGGACCTGTACGATGAGGACCCTGACAAGGATGACTTCTTGGGCAGGTGAGGAGGAAGGCCATGCTGGGCCTGGGGGCGCAGGGCTCTAGGCCTTGAGGCACAGGTACCCCTGCTTCCACCGCCCTCGCTGCACTCTGACGTGGTGACTGTACCAGGCCACCAGTCCCATCGTTCCGCACCGCTGCCACAAACCTCCCCCCAGATGCCTCCCGAGTGCCCAGCCCTGAGCGCCAGCCCTCTGGGGGTACATGGAGGGCCCCGACGTTTGTGTCCCGTGGGCTCTGCTTTCTGTGCTCCTCATAATGCACCCAGAGTCCCCGTTTGGAGCAGTGGGCAGGGCCAAGGCTGGCACGGATGGCCAGGCCCCCAGTACCCAGGAACCATCTGCTCACTCTGAGCTGGCACTTGGCTCCCCTGGGGTCATGCCGGAGGTCTGCTGCATCAGCCGCTGTGGCCTGCAGGTCAAGTCACCTCTCTCTCCTTCCAGTTCAGAGGAACACAGAGCCTCAGGGCTGAGAGAGGATTGAAATGACCGGCGTGGGGCTGGCTATCAAAACTCTAAATTTACATGTGTTTTGGCCCAGCCACCCCAATTCCAGGAATCTCCTATAAAAGCATTATACCTGAAATGTTTATCTGTGGTGACAAACCAAAAAAGCTGGAAACGTGACTGTCCAGAGTCAGAGGACATTGCCTGAATGTTTCAACAAATTTGTCACTGCCAAACTACAGAATATCCCGCAGCTTTTAAAAATGATGAGTAGGATCTATGTATGTTGACCTCGAGGATATTCAGTTCTATCTAGGGAAGTAGGGGAAGCAGTTGGGAGTGACCTGAGCAGTTGATACATCTTTCCAGGGAGGATGGACATGTACGTGTGTTTGCATGTGCTCGTGTGGACACTACACCACTGCTCATCTCAGAGGCTGGGGTTAGGAGGCAGCAGAAAAGAGAATTTTACCCAAATCTTCTTACTCCTAAAATTTTTAGCTTGTTTCTGTGAACAGGTGATTTAAAAAAATAGAAACAAAACAAAATGGGAGGGGAACAATCTGACCACCCGAGAAATAGCTCACCACCACGTTACTTATTTTTAATTTTTCATCTTAATGAAAGGAGTTGTGAGAAAGGAGTTGTGATTTTTGTAATGTTGCAGATTAGAAGTGTGTCTTGTGGTTCGTGGTTTAGGTAACTGATTTCAAGTGTGTTTTGAGCTCAAGCACATTTCTAACAGTTACATGGAATTAATTTCCCCTCTGGCTCTCACGACGCTCCAGTTGGGCTTGGGTCGGGCGAGGCGGAAGGCAAGCCATGAATGTGTTACCGCCTCTCACACACATGCCAACTATACGTAGCCCCTGGAGGGCATCTGGGCCAGTTTTGGAAAGGGAGGGGCATTTCTGGTTATTACAGTGACTGCGGGAGGTGGTGCCACTGGCATTTAGAGGACACACGGCAGAGAGGCTAAATTCCTGCAATGCATGGGCAGTTCTGCACAGTGAAGACTCATCCCAGCCCAAATACCAATAGCACCCTCATTGAGCAGTCCCGAGCCAGTGTGTCCAGCAGTGTCTGCTTGTCCCCCTCTGGGATCAGAGCCACCTGCCTGCCCGGGCAGCATGCCCAGTGGGAGCAGCCCCAATGGTTAGACAGTCCTTCCTTTGCTTGAGCTCAAAGTGGTCTCCCATTCATTCTTGGGATGAATAAGGTCCTCCGTCTCGAGAGTCCCACTCAGATATTTCAAAATAGATTTCAGAGTGGGCCTCCACGCCCGCTGCTTGTTGCTGCCTCTGGGCTGAGCTGACTTTCCGCTCCCTGTGTATTCCAGCCTGCAGATCTGCCTCGCGGACGTCATGACCAACAGAGTGGTGGATGAGGTAGAGTTGGTGCCTGCAAACCCCTCCTTGTGGACAGCATCATTTCCATCCCAAAGTGTAGTACTTCTGTCCTTCCATAACCACCTCTCCTAGTCTAGAGCCTACCCTGTCTGGGCTGGTTCACCTCTTCCCTGAAGCCCCTATTAGGGCCCTACTGGGTCCCAGAACTGAGCTGCCTGGAGAGTCAGTAGTGTCCCACTGGCCCTTTCCCCAAGCTCTCCTCCCCCTCCCCCTCCCCCTGCAGTGGTTTGTCCTGAAAGACACAACGAGCGGGCAGCTGCACCTGAGGCTGGAGTGGCTTTCACTGATCACAGACCCGGAAGCTGTGATAGAGGTGAGTGCGGGCTGTCGTGCTCCCTGGCAGAAGGGGGGAGGGGGGAACTTGTGGCAGGCCTGGTCCATGTGAGAGCTGTGCGGGGAGGCAGGGAGGGAGCTAGAGAGCTGAAGCCACAGATCTTGCCCACAGAGTCCTCCAGCCAGCCCCACCTTCTGGGGAGCATGTCCCTCAGCCCTCATCTCCACAAAGGGCGGATGGGATCCTTAAAAGCTCTGTTAGTGCCCATCAGCCCAGTTCATAGGGAAGTCCACTGGTTCTGACTTGAGTCTGTCATGCTGCAGTTGTATTTTCAGCCTCAGCAAGGAGCTAGGTTGTGAGGGAAGGTATGGCCAGTCTGGAGGGCAAGGGCTGGCTCTTCAGGCATGAAGAGGCTTCTCCTAAACCAGTCTGTGTCTCCTGATGCTGGGGGCACCTAGTGAGGGTTTGTGTCTGTTTGTAGGACCATGGTAGTTTTTCCACTGCCATTCTCGTGGTCTTCTTGGAGAGCGCCTGCAACCTGCCGGTGAGTGGTGACACAGCCAGAGTGTCACACACACCCTGCCTTGTGCCCATCACTTTCAAATGTCCACGTGTTGCTCATTCACCCTGTTCTTCTCGTGCTGCAGAGAAACCCTTTTGAATACCTAAATGGTGAATATCAAGCCAAAAAGCTCTCCAAATGTGCCAGGGTAAGTGTGGGTGTGAAAGCAAGTCACACAGCTCCTTTTCCCCAGAGTAACCACAGCCCCGCGTCTGCTGGGCGGTGCCGTGCACACACAGCCCGGGGCCAGTGAGCGCCGCCGTTCACTGAGCCTGCAGCGAGCCAGGCTCCGGGCTTGGCAGTCATCCCCACACCTGCTATGCCTGAGTCCCATGGTGGCCGTGCATCCATTTTATTGCCATTTTAAAAACAGGACCCGGAAAGCTAAGTGCTTGTGCCACACAGCTAAGGGGGAGCTCAACTGCACCCTGTCTCCACAGCTCTAGGGAACAAGGGCCTGTGCCCAGCCAGGCCTCCCATCTTTAACTTGGAAGCTTCCCCTGGGGTCAACCCCGTCTAGGTGCTGGCACAGTGATGGCAGCCCGGGGCTCCTGGGAGCACCAGGGGAGCCTTCTCTCAAAGGGAAGTGGTTGGGTGGCCTCAGGTCCCACCGATGCTCCTGAGGGTTGAGAGGCAGGGTCTCAAGTTGGCACTGGGGGTGCCACCTCCATTTTGTGGATTTGTCCCCTCACAGAATAAAGTCAGCAGAGACCCTTCTTCCTATGTCAAGCTATCTGTAGGCAAGAAGACACACCTGAGCAAGGTAAGACAGCTTGGCGTGCAGCCGAGGACTAAGGAAATGGGCGGGTACCCCAACACTTCCGGGAGAGAAGCAAAAGGGAATTCGCTTACACTGAATGCCTAGTAGGTGCTGGCACACGATAGGCACTTTATATTACTCTGTCTTCAAAATAACCTCACAAGATAGTTTCACAGTTCAAGAATCTGGAGGCCAGAGATCAGTGACTCGCCTAAGGGCTAGAAAGCAGAAGAACTAGGGTTCAAGCTTAGGCAGGCTCTACGCCTATGACCTTTCCCCCACCCCCAGCAGCAAAAGTCCCCCTGGAAGTGAGCTCTAATGCTGGTAGGATTTCAGCCCCTGTGAGATTTCCTGGCAAACTCTCCTTGCCTTTGAGTCTGACTGCCCTGCCCTAGTGCCTCCCACGAGCCGTAGCTTGTGCCATACCTGGGCGGACACAGAGAAGGCTCCCAATGGCACCAGGGGCAGAATGAGAGCAGAGGGTGCCGGTATCCTGCTCTGCCCAACTTGACCCTTCAGCGATCTCTCCCTCTCCTGTCCCCAGACCTGTCGCCACAGCAAGGACCCTGTGTGGAGCCAGGTGTTCTCCTTCTTTGTACGCAACGTGGCCGCTGAACAGCTGCATCTGAAGGTTTGCTTGAAGTTGGGCTCTTGGAACACGGCTAAGAGGCATCTAAGCTAGGAGGGGTAGGGGGCTTGAGCAGGCTGCCCCGGCAGTAAAGTCAGGAGAGGATACTAAGGGCCCACATCTTCGTGAGCCTGGTGACCAAGGTCATTGGGTAGGAGGTTGTGGAAGGACAAACCCTCAAGTCCCTTGGTGTTCCCTGCCAGTCTCTCCAGTTATTACCTAGCACCCAGCGTGGCCTGGGTTGGAATCTACTCAGGACATTAATGATGATGTACTTCTTTAAAAAAAGATCTGTGGGCGAGAGAGATCTTCTTTACACCTGAGCAAACAGAGGCTCAAACGATGACTTGTCCAAGATCTCATGACCAACAAGTAGTAGAACGGGGGTCTCTGGGGAACCTCAGACCTGTCTGGAAGTCCCATCACAGAGCAGCACAGCTCATCAGTCCCTAAAGCCCTGATGGTCCCAGGCATTTGACAGACTTGCCTCATACAGATCATAGTTGCCTCTACCCTGAGTCACTCTCTTGCCCTGACTGAAGGCAGGGACCAGGCCTGGTCCCATTTCCAGTTTTCAGGAAAGGACCAGAGGCCAAAAGAAACACAGAACATACTTACTGAAGTGAACTCAGTCTTGGCTGGAGCCCAGAGAGTAGTCTGGTGAGGGTGGGACTTCGTTATCCTCTTGTTTTGTGACTGGCCCACTGCCCAGGTGCTTGATGATGACCGAGAATGTGCTCTAGGAGTGCTGGAATTCCCCCTGTGCCAGATTCTCCCCCATGCAGACCTTACCCTCGAGCAGCGCTTCCAGCTGGACCACTCAGGCCTGGACAGCCTTATCTCCATGAGGCTGGTGCTTCGGGTAAACCTCTCCCCTTTTCCCCCAGGGGAGGCAGGGGGTGGTCTGCCCCAGCACTAAGTATCTGCACTGTGTCGGGAAGAAGCTAAGAGATGGATTCATATTTTTTATCAATTTCAGAATATTGTCAGCCATTTTCTCTTCAACTATTGCCTCTCCTAATCTTTTAATCCCTCCTTCTACAATTCCTTCTATTATGTTGGACCTTCTCATCATCTCCATGGCTTACCCTGATCTCACCTTCATATTTTCCATCTCTTTATCTCTTGGTGCTACATTCGAATTTCCTCAGACCTGTCTTCCAGACCACTAATTCTTTCTTTGGCTATTGTTTCAAAGGCTATTCTTCATCTTTCACTTTATCTTTTCCAAATCTACAATGTCTTTTCTTTGTTGTGTTTTATTATCTTCTCATGATTCTATCCCATCTTTAATCATTTGAAAATACTTAAAATGTATGTTAATTCTATTATCTGAAGATCTTGGTAGATAAATTTTGATGTCTGTTGTGTCTGCTGATGCTTTTTCATGGTGACTCATTTCTACATTTGGTAACTTGAGTTGCAGGCATATGTTCAGTGTTGCCTTTGTGACCTGGATTGAGGTTGTTCATGTCCAAGGAAGTTCTGCTTTGGCTGCAACCAAGCACCTCAGGAACATTACACACCTGAGTCCACTTTTATGTTAATTTTCAAACTTTGGGTTTCAAAACCCCACGGTAGTATAAATATAAACCCAAAATTTATAGGAGACAGGCTATAAGGTGCCATATTCTCATGAAAGACTTTATTTCCCCCAACCAGAGTACAGGCTGAGATAGATATATTTCTTGTCGTCAATCTTTGCTGGCGGGTGAAATGTTTATTTATCCTAGACTACTTTTTCACTAAAGATATCCCACCTTCATGGGTCCTACTCTGACCCTAGGTCTCTTCTCCAAACCCCTTGGATTCCATGGTTGATAAATGACCCTGGGAAAATTAACCTTTATTTTTCAGTTTTCTCTCTCTCTCTCTCTTCTTTAACCTAGGGATTTTCCTTACTTTCTTGTGAGTTTGACTATGCATTTAGAAGTATGTTTGTTTCATTTTTATTGAGCATTCCTAACAGGAGGTTTTTCAGAATATTTTGATCGCCTTATTGCTGGAAATGGAAGTTCCTAGGAAGAGTCTTAATGACTGATGGGAAAAGGGGAAGGAGAGACACAATGGCTGAGGTTTGAAACTTTGGTGCTACAAGCACAGGGGTGTGTCTGGATAGGAAACACATTTTAGGGAAAGCAATGGTAAATAAGGTGACAGCTAGAAATGACCATATCCAGAAGGCAGGTGGTGATCTATATGAAGGTTAAGGTGAGGGAGTCCTCTGCACCGAGGGGAAGTGCATGCTGTGAGAATTGGCCAGGTCTCCAGCATCCAGTACCAGTGGATAGAGAAAAGGGGATCAGAACTGAGTCTTCATGAAGACTGGTGAGGCAGGAGAAAGGGAAAAGACAGAAGGTCTGGTCAGAGTGAGTCAGAGGCAGAGAGGTTAAGGAAGATATGGTCTAGGGGTAAAAAGATATGGTCTGGGGGTAAAAATCCATTGGATTGGGGAGTCAGAAAGGAACTGAGTTTTGAGAAAACTGTTCCTTCCGGAAAAGAGAAGGAACCATTTCCCAGAGGTAGGTGAGAGCAGAGGGGGAGAGAGTGGTAGTGGTGTGCCCAGCCCATAAACCACCCTGTCATCTGCTTACAGTTCCTGCACTTGGAAGAACGAGAGCTGGGAAGCCCATACACAGGACCTGAAGCCCTAAAGAAAGGCCCTCTGCTCATTAAGAAGGCTGCCACCAACCAGGGCTCCAGAGCCCCACCGCAGGGAGAGGGCCCTGCAGATTTGCCATGCCCTCCAGACCCTGCTTCTGATATCAAGCAAGCCTCCAAAAGTACCACAGCCACCACCAGTGCCACCAAGCCCTCACTTCAAGAGATGGGCCCAGAGCCCAAAGGCAAGGACAGAGCCAGAGGGTTCTGTGCACCCAAGGGGGAGAAGACGAGTGTGTCCACCATCTTCCTAGCTGTCCCAGGCCCCCACTCTCCAGGGCCCATCAAGTCACCCATGAAATGCCCTTCCTCCCTATTCGCACAGCCGCCCAAGAGGCTGGCTCCCAGCATGTCCTCGCTCAACTCCCTGGCCTCTTCCTGCTTTGACCTGACAGATGTCAGCCTCAACACTGAGTACGCACCTCTCTGCTTAATCTTTTCTAAAATGACCTGCATGAAAAATACCTCCCTGGATGGAAAAGTAGATATGAACTTACTTTTCTGTGCAAGTTCTGGTTTTTCACAAAATGGCTTCATAAGAGGCAGCATGGTGAGATAGAAAGAACACAGGCTGGGGGGAGAGAAAGCACGTGTGCATGTGCCAAAAAGTCTCATGTGGCTCTAGCTACACACCAACTATAAAATAGATGTTGGACTTCAGTTGTTAAGGTTCCTTACAGCAGAAGCATACCCTGAATTCTAAAGAGTTATTTATACTGGGATGATATGGAAAGCTTAGAATGTGGAATTATATAAGCAGTGGCTGCCATTTATTAACTGTTGACTCTGGGCTTAGCATGTTATTTAATTTGATCTTCACAATAACCCTACAAGATAGAACTTACTATCATAAAGGTCGAATAACTAACCCAAGGTTCCACAAGAAATCATAGTATAAAGGCAGATTCTGCTCCAGGGTTCTTCCTACTGTGCCATGCTTTTCCTACTGTGAAATAGGATAATTTTACATGAATGCTGGATAGAACTGACTTCCAACTAAAAGGAACCTTACTGAGAATTATTTTATTAACTTACATACTTCTTGGGGGTGCGGGGAGAGGTCAGCACTTGTAATGGCAAGAGAAATGACAAAGCCTTTCTTTACAGAGACGGGGATCTCAGGCATCAGGGGCTGGGTGAGATTCAGCTCACAGTGCGCTATGTGTGTCTGCAGCACTGTCTCAGCGTGCTAATCAACGGCTGCAGGTAAAGGGATGCTAGGGCCAGGAAAGGTTCTTTGAGAGCATCAGGTGACCAAAATCAGAGTGGGGGCACTTGGAGCAGTGGCAGGGGCAGGCAGCCCCAAGGCAGACAAGGTAGACATTTGGAAGGAATGAGGTCTGAAGGCCTGCATGCTGTGCATGCTGTAACAGATCCTCAGTGGTGCTGAGGGGCTCCAGAGCCAAGGGCTTTGCTCAGATACAACCACTGCAAAATTGTCTGGGGTGGTTTGGAGCCAGGACATTTTCTCAAGTGAGAATCTTCAACTTCCTTTAGATGGAATGGTGCTCGGCTCTACACCCAACTTTACAAAATGCATGTTTACAAAACCATGCACCTGATATCCTCTGAATTCTGCAGACTTTTGCTTTTTTTGGTCTAGACTGCAGGGCATTTTTATCCTCAAGGCCATCTAAAGCTGTATGGATAGTACAGCTTTCTCTAAATGAGTACTTTCAGTATTTCAAAACCAGAGGCCTTTTTTCTTTAATGTCTTTGAAACCAAATCAGAAACCTGATGCCCTGTACCAGCAGTGGAGCTGATCCCTACGTCCGTGTCTACTTGTTGCCAGAAAGGAGGTGGGCAAGTCGTAAGAAGACCTCAGTGAAGCGGAAGACCCTGGATCCCCTGTTTGATGAGAGGTAAGTGGCCCAGGTGGCCTACCTAGGGTGCCTCAGCCGCTCGAGTATTTGCTGAGGACCTCCCGTGTACCTGGCAGCTGCCAGATTCTGGGAAGGGCTGGGGTTGAACAGGACTACACAGTCTATGCTTTCATAAAGCTTCTATACTTCAGTGAGAGAAAAGGACTGCCAGGGAAGTTTAGCAAAACAGCTACCCACTTTCTTGTCCATAGGGACTAAAGTGCTCCTGATTATGAAATGTTCCATACTCTTTCTCTTTAAATGAAGCCTCTTTGGCAGTAAAAGGATTTGAATCTGGTCAAATATATTTTCTTTTGATCAAAAATAAACGTACCTTGAACCTAAGGACCTAAAATTTCCTCCAAAGCTCCAGGCTCTTTGGCCTGTCTTCCCACCCGCAACAAAGCACAGGTGGCAGGTAGAACAGATACCCTCCCCTCGCGTGTCCACCCATGTCCTTGGGGACAAACCAGTAGACAGAGTCTAATCACATTTCTTGCTTTTGATGGGTCTGTGGTGGCAAGTCTTAACCTTAATATTCTAATTCTTGATTTCAAGTTGATCACAAGGTATGGAAGTCAGAATCTCATCATTGCTTCCTTTTGCTGTGGGATCCTAAGAGAAGACATTGCTAGCCAGCCTAGGAAGATACATCTAATAATGTTGGTTTCCTCTTATCTTGGTCAATAACTACTCATTTTAAAAAGAGTTGTACTGAGTCCTTTATGGGCCATGTCTAACGACTAATATATTCCTTCAAAAGCTACCTTCTGAGTTCACCGATGCCATGAAAGAGTGGGGGAGAGAGAATATATTCATTCAGTATTTGTTGAACACTCTGCATACCAGGCACCATCCTATATTCTACAGCCACACAGGTGAAAGATGTTGCCTTCAGAGAGCTCCGACACAATTATAAAAGGATGTCAAAATTGTTATGTGGGAACACAGGAGATTGACTTTTGTGACAAACCTAATCTGTTAGTAATTCTCTCTCAAAATTGTAACAGCAAGATATGCCTGGATTATCTACGAGGCAGACTTGGCAATCTCCATCTTAAACGTAAACCTAGAAGTAAGGAGTTCAGAGGTCTCTTGTTGAGTACATGATTCATACCATATACATTATAATTAAAATCTCTAAAGTTAACGACAAGGAGAGAATCTTAAAAACAGCAAAAGAAAAACAAGTAGTTACATTACAGGGAGCCCCGCTATAAGACCATCAGCAGAAACTTTGCAGGCCAGAATGGAGTGGCACAATAGTCAAAGTGCTCAAAGGAAAACACTTCCAACCAAAAATACTCTATCAGGGAAAGTTATCATTCAGAATTGAAGGAGAATTTTCCAGACAAGCAAAAGCTAAAGGAGTTCACCATCACTAAACCAGCTTACAGGAGATTTCTTGAAGCTTCTCTTGTTGTTGAGCACAGGCTCTAGGTGCGCGGGCTTAGTAATTGTGGCGCACAGGTTTTTAGTTGCTCTGCGGCATGTGGGATCTTCCCGGACCAGGGCTCAAACCTGTGTCCCCTGCATTGGCAGGTGGATTCTTAACCACTGTGCCACCAGGGAAGCCCCTAAAATGCATTCACACTAAAGTTACCAACTTAAAATAGACTGTTGGAACTTGTCATATGTAAGCATAATGGTAAGCACAAAGCAAAAACCTATAGTAGGTACACAAATGATAAAGAAAAAGGAACCTAAGCATACCACTAGACATCAAACCACAAAGGGAACAAGAGAAGAAAAAAGGAACAGAGAGGATCTACAAAACAGCCAGTAAAAAATTAATAAAATAGCAATAAGTACATACCTGTCAATAATTACTTTAAATGTAAATGGACTAATTCTCCAATCAAAAGAGAGTGGCTAAGTGGATTTAAAAAAAAAAAACAAGACCCATCTACATGCTGCCTACAAGAGACTCACTTCAGATTGAAAGATGCACACAGACAGAAAGTGAAGGATGGAAAAAGATATTCCACGCAAATAAAAACTGAAAGAAAGCCAGGGTGTTGCTATACTTATATTAGACAAAACAGACTTTAAAACAAAGACTGTAATAAAAGACAAGGGCATTACATAATGATAAAGGGGTCAATCCAACAAGAGGATATAGTATTTGTAAATATTTATGTACCCAACATAAGAGCACCTAAATACATAAAGCAAATATTCACAGACCTAAAGGGAGACATAGACAGCAATAAAATAATAATAGTAGGGTACTTTAATACCCTACTTTCATCAAAGGATAGATCATCCAGACAAATTCAATAAGGAAGCATTAGCTGTATATGACATGTTAGACCAGATGAACTTAACAGATGTACAAAGAACAGTCCATCCCAAAGCAGCAGAATACACATTCTTCTCAAGTGCACATAGAACATTCTCCAGGATAGATCATATACTAGGCCGCCACAAACAAGTCTTAATAAATTTAAGAAGATTGAAATCATATCAAGAAATCAAGAGAAATCAAAAAATATCTTCAGACAAAGAAAATGGAAATGTAACATAACAAAATTTAAGGGATGCAGCAAAAGCAGTTCTAAGAAGGAATTTCATAGCAATAAATGCATATATCATAAACAAGAAAAGTAAGTAAGAAATAAGAAAAATCTCAAATAAACAAACTAACTTTACGCCTCAAGGAATAAGAAAAAGAAGAATAAAGTCCAAAGTCAGCAGAAGGAAGGAAATAAAGTTCAGAATGGAAATAGAGACTAAAAAGACAATAGAAAAAAAATCAATGAAACTTAGAGCTGGTTCTTTGAAAAGATAAACAAAATTGATAAACCTTTAGCTAGACTCACCAAGAAAAAAAGAGGACATAAAAGAGGAAAGAGGAACTGTAAAACTGATACCACAGAAATACAAAGGATAAGAGACTACTATGAATAGTTATATGCCAACAAATTAGATAACCTAGAAGAAAAGGATATATTCCTAAAAAGATACAACCTACCAAGACTGAATAATGAAGAAAAAGAAAATCTGAACAGACTGATTACTAGTAAGAAGTTTGAATCAATAATCAAAAATCTCCCAACAAACAGGTCCAGGACCACACAACTTCACTAGTGAATTCTACCAAATATTCAAAGAAGAATTAACACCAGCCATCCCCAGACTCTTCCAAAATATAGAAAAGGGAACAGTTGCAAAACTCATTTTACAAGACAAGCACTACCCTCAGACAAGGATGCCCACTCTTACCAGGTTTAAACATAGTATTGGAAGTCCTAGCCACAGCAATCAGACAAGGGAAAAAAAAAAAAAGGAATCCAAAGAGAGAAGTAAAACTGTCACTGTTTAAAGATGACATGATGCTTTATAAAGAAAATGCTAAAGATGTCACCAAAAACCTATTAGAACTAATAAATGAATTCAGTAACATTGCAGGATACAAAATTAATATACAGAAATCTGTTGCATTTCTATACACTAACAACAAACTATCAGAGAAATTAAGAAAATCCATTTATAATTGCATCAAAAATAAAATATCTAGGAGTAAATCTAACTGAGGAGGTAAGAGACCTGTGCTCTGAAAACTATAAGACGCTGATGAAAGAAATCGGAGACAACACAAACAGATGGAAAGGTATATCATGCTCATGAATTGGAAGAATTAATAATGTTAAACATTATTATTTCTGAGCTGTCTATTCTGTCCCATTGATCTGTCTCTTTTTATGCCAGAACCATACTGTTTTGATTATTATAACTTTGTAATATAGTTTGATGCCTGGAGGCATCAGGGAGCATGATGCCTCCAGCTTTGTTCATCTTTCTCAAGATTACTTTGGCTCTTTGGTGGTGCCATGCAAATTTTAGGATTGTTTGTTCTATTTCTGTGACAAATGCCATTGGAGTTTTGATTGCATTGAATGTGTAGATTGCTTTTGTCCACACATGTATAGCTGATTAACTTATGGCAAAGGAGCCAAGAATGTATAATGGGGGAAAGCACAGTCTCTTCAATAAGTGGCATTAGGAAAATTGGACAGCCACATGCAACAGAATAAAATTCAACCACTATCTTATACTAGACACAAAAATTAACTCAAAATGGACTAAAGACTTGAAAGTAAGAGCTGAAACTCTGAAACTCTTAGAAGTGAACATAGGTGGGTTAAGCTCATTGACATCAGTCTTGGCAACGGTTTTTTGGATTTGACACCAAAACCAAAGGTGACTAAAGCAAAAATAAACAAGTGAGACTACATGAGACTACATTAAACTAAAAGGCTTCTGAACAGCAAAGGAAACCATCAACAAAATGAAAAGACAACCTACCGAATGGAAGAACATACTTTCAGATAATATATTGGAAAAGTAGTTAATATCCAAAATCTATAAAGAACTCATAGAACTCAATAGCAAAAAAATCAAACAATCTGATTAAAAAATGGGCAGAGGCTCTGAATAGACATTGTTCCAAAGAAGACATACAATTGGTCAGTAGGTATATGAAAAGATGCTCAACATCATTAATCATCAGGGAAATGCAAATCAAAACCACAATGAAATATCACCTCACACCTGTCAGAATGGCTATTATCAAAAAGAAATAACAAGTGTTGGTGAGGATGTGGAGAAAAGGGAACCCTTGGGCACAGCTGGTGGGAACGTAAATTGGGGCAGCTGCTAGACCTTGAGGGCATTATGCTAAGTTAAATAAGGCAGAAAAAGATAATTACTTATGATCTCACTTATATGTGGAATCTAAAAATGCCAAAAACCAACCAAACAACAAAACCCAAGCTTATGGATATAGAGAACATATTGGTGGTTGCCAGAGTGGGCAGTTGGGGTGTGTGTAAAATAGATGACTGGTCAAAAGGTACAAATTTCCAGTTATAAAATGAATATTCATGGAGTTATAATGTACAGCATGGTGACTATAGTTAATAATACTGTATTACATACTTGAAAGTAGCTAGGAGAGTGGATCTTGAAAGTTCTCATCACAAGAAAAAAATTTTTTTGTAACTATGTATGGCGATAGATGTTAATTAGACTGATCATTTCACAACATATCCAAATCACATAATTATGGTAAACATGAAACCAATAATGCTATGTCACTTATATCTCAATTTAGAAAATTAAAAGATATTATGGGATTATATTGAATCATGTGTGTCAAACTTTTCAAAAGTGTGAAGCACTATAGAATTTAAAGAATCTTTCACTCAATTAAAAAAATTTGAAGATTTTTTTTTTTTTAAAACCAGAAATGTAAGGAGTCCAGAGGCATCTTATGAGTACACGACAAAGCTTGTATACTAAGATTCCTCTGCCTTACTCCACAGGCGTAAGTGGGAAAAGACCACTGTTTTCCATGCAATTCCAGCAAACCTAATTATTCAGCACCCTAGCCCTTAGCTGGCACTGTTCAGAGAGAGAAGGGGCAGCCGAAAGAGTGACAACCAGAGTAGAGTCAGAGAAGGAAAGAAGCAAACCCCAAAGCACAATAGTTCAAGGAACTTCTCAGAGAAGCAAACAGCCTCTTGACACTTCCAAGGTTTGTAAATATAACACAGGACAGTGATTATCTATAATAACGATGCACTGAGGATCTGCTGTAAGCCAGTACTGTTCTAGATGCTCTTCTCTGTAGTCTATATCTTCTGTTTTAAAGGTAGGCAAATGGATGAAACACTTGAGATTTTCAGTGAAAATGATTAAAATATATAAATCGCATTTCCTGACTTTTTGCTCCTTAAAGATTTGAATTTTTTGTTCCCTTGGATGAAGTAAAGAAGAGGTCACTAGACATCGCAGTGAAAAACAGTAGGCCACTTGGCTCACACAGAAGGAAGGAGCTAGGAAAAGTAAGTACAAAAGGGACTTTTGTCATTCTTTCCCTCCTGGTGGCTAACTGGAGTTCACTGGTGGAACACACCCTTGCAGAAATTCTGATGGGATCATCTGGCTATTACCAGAACTGACTTCAAGGAAGGTATAGCCTCATTGGGAGGCTTTTTGTTTTGTGTCTTTTTAAAAAATACTCTTGAAACTGAAGTATATAAATTAATATAATAAACCCTATTTTAACAAACTTGAATATCCAAGTTCATCGCTACACAAGTATTTGAACTTCTACTATGGTATTAAGTATTGTTTTGATAAATACAGCATTGTGTGAAGCTTGGATCTCATTATGTCAAGATTTTTGTGGTGAATGGGATTTTACTTAAAGTTAGAAGTAAAGGAAATATAATCCTCAGGAAGATGCCAAGGAGAGACAAAAAAGAATATTTGTACACTCTGTAGTTGTTGTATTTTAATAAACACCTCTTATACTCATTTTTAAAAGCCCACTTCTGTGAAGTAGGTGATGATATCCCCATTTTTACTACTGAGGAAACTATGGTGTCTTGCTTAAAATTCTGGATCAGTTCATGAGTAAAGGCAAGCTGTTCTCTCTAAAACATTCATAAATAAATTCCTGAGGTACAACTGCAAACAGCAATTCACCTCTTCCCAGGACACTGAGGTCAGTGTCAGTACTGTCCTTCTGGAGAGGTTCCGTATTGAAATCCAAAGGAAAAAGAGCTCCTGCTCAGAACTCAAGGAGGCCCTTTTTATGATCAATTTCATTTATCCCAATATGTTTCCATTTAATGCAGTTTTGGGGAAGGGAACTGATTATTTGTGTTTGTTTAGGTACTGATTGACTTATCAAAAGAAGATCTGAATAAGGGCTTCTCACAGTGGTAAGTGAGCCCTTTCATTTGATCAAATTAAATTTGCTACTCAAGACATTGTCTCAGACAGTTGCCCATATTCTCTCTCCAAAGTTCTTCCCTTTTCAGTACATATCAGCTCCTTTGTTTATAAAGGAGACATTATCACCTTAAGGCTTTACTGCCTACAGATTTCACTTACCTAAAGGACCTCTGTAAACCCTAGTCTTAACCCTGGCCAGCCAACTTACAGAGGTGAGTTCTGCTGGTCCCACAGAGGCCCAGGTAGCGTAGATTAGGCCACCTGTCCTGATGTTGCCACAGCACACTCTCAATACTAACACAAGTCCAAACTCAACTATCTTACAGGTATGAGCTGACTCCAGATGGCCAGCCCAGAAGTTGATGATGAACAACAACATCTTTATTTTTTAAATGTGTACATATGTATATTTTGTAACTTAAATCAGAACAGCCATTTGAAAAAAATACATACATACACACACACACACACACACATTCTTGTGTGCAGTATAACTGCATGACTGGATAGTATTAGGAAGAGGTAAACACATGTAAAAGCAAGAACTACTCTTTCTTGATTGGATTTAATTGTTTAAATCCATAAACAAGCAGCGTATTTGTGCCTAACAAATTATCAGGACCTCAGTGGTGAATTTTCACTGACGTAAGACTCGCGTGAATGTATGCACCAAAAGGGTCCTGTCTCAGACACAGAGGGTGAGGGAGGTCTGTTTGTGAAGCAGCTATCAGTATTCCTGGGCAGTGACTGACCAAGGGAGGAGGCTTCTTTTATGGGACTAAAAAGTGATCCACCAAAAAGTGCCAAGAGCTAACTCTATCTAAGCCCTGCTGGCTGCCACCTCTGGTACTTCTCTGCCTGGAGGTTCGTTCATGTATCTGATTTGGAACTAAAATGTACTTTCCTGATGGCAACAATGTTAGTGATAGTACTCCAGTGTGGGATGGCCTGGGACCAAACTCTAGCATTTGGCATTATTTCCATAGGAAAATGCAAGAAAAGTTTCAAACCCAGGTCTACGTCTGCACTCCCATAGAGCACTGGAGGCTGCTGCGGAGTGTCAGTGCCAGAGAACAAGGGGCTTTCTGTATCTCTCTCAGATAGGTTTGGGAATTCTGCTCCACTCTTCTAAGAGAGGGCTGGTTCACCTAAACAACATGTTGAAAGCAAAATATGTAAATTGTATATTTAAACAAGTGCCTCTTCTGCATTTCAGACTTTATAAAACCACATATTCTTGTCCTTTCTCACGCTCCTAGAGCTGTTGTCGAGTCACATCCTCTTCACTTATCTACGCAGGCAGTACCCCCTGCCATCAGTTTCCTCTCCCTACCACTGCCTTCACTGCCACTTTTCTGAAGAATGGTAACATCTTAAAACAAAGTTTTTGTCATTTTACTCTCCCTTATAAATTATTATTTCCTGCTTTCTACAAAATTCAAGCCCACTCCTTGTGTTTCAGACCTAACATAATCAGGTCTCCAGTTTTCTGCTACCTTATTCATGTGCAGATGCTCTGTTCCAGAACAGTCCATATATATCCTGTCTACTAATCCTACTTACCTCTTAGAGGCCTATGTCAAACCCACCTCCTCCATTAAGCCACCCCACACTGACAGGGCCTCTCCCCCCCACCTAGGGCAGCGGTCCCCAACTTTTTTGGCACCAGGGACCGGTTTCGTAGAAGATAATTTTTCCACAGACTGGGGCGGGGAAGGGAATGGTTTAGGGATGATTCAAGCACATTATATTTATTGTGCACTTTATTTCTATTATTATTACACTGTAATATATAATGAAATAATTATACAACTCACCATAATGCAGAATCAGTGGGGCCCTGAGCTTGTTTTCACTTGCCACTCACTGATAGGGTTTTTTGTTGTTGTTGTTGCAAGTGTCAGGTTTATTGTATTCATATTTCTAAATGGATGTTTTTAGACCTTGACCAAAATAGAAAGGGCTGGTTTACATTTAATGCTCCATTTTAAAAAGAAATAGTTAGCAGAAGCACAAATCAGATTGCAGTGGGGTGGAGAATGCATCATAGCTTTACAAAAATAAGAGAGACTACTCTTATCCTGGCCAAGTATTTAAAAACTCAGTCATTGGTAGCAGCAGTCCTTAACATTTTTATACCCTCCTCATTATAATTTCCTCACGTTGTAGAAGAAGCTAAGGGTCACTCTGAAGATATTTTTCACAACAGGCAATTCATAGAAGAGAAATCTGAATGCAGGCTACACATGAAAAGATGCCTTGACTGCACTAAGTAATCAGAGAAATGTACATCTAAACAATAGTGAATTACCATTTTATACCCAACTGATAGGGTTTTGATATGAGTCTGAAAGCAACTGATTTATTATGGTCTCTGTGCAGTCAAACCTCTCTCTAATGATAGTCTGTATTTGCAGCCGCTCCCCAGCACTAGCATCACTGCCTCAGCTCCACTCAGATCATCAGGCATTAGATTCTCATAAGGAGCGCGCAACCTACATCCTTCGCAGTTCACAGTAGGGTTCGCGCTCCTATGAGAATCTAATGCTGCCGCTGATCTGACAGGAGGTGGAGCTCATGTGGTAATGCGAGCGATGGGGAGCAGCTGTAAATACAGATGAAGCTTCGCTCGCTCACCTGCCGCTTACCTCCTGCTGTGCAGCCCACCTCCTGCTGTGCAGCCCGGTTTCTCACATGCCACGGACCAGTATCGGTCCGTGGCCCGGGGGATGGGGACCCCTGATCTAGGGCATCTACTATCAACACTGTACATTTTTCATTTTAGCAAATCCCTGCCATGTAACATTTAATTTTTAAAAATGTTTATTAAATATCTACTAAGGTCATATGCTAATCAACTACCTGTACTGTGACTGGTATTTAATGTTTCTGTTTACTCTCCAATTGACCTAGAAGCTACTTGAATTGATTTTCACCCCCATCATCCAAGGCTATGCTAAGTACGTGGCCGATGTGTAATAAAATTTGTTTCTGCTGTTTTGAGTGACAAATTCTCATAATAAAATGGGACAAGTGATGCCTGTCCTATCTACCTCACAGTGGCATTGTAATGTTCACTAAACAGACAAGTTGCTTGAAAATGATAAAGTGCCAGAGGAGTAGAGGGAATGTATCATATATCACGTCCTGAATATCAGCAACCCTAAAACAACTACTGCAAGATGGCAGACAAAGCAGACAAGTGAAAACCTATCCGTCCTCTTCCAAACACACAGAAAACCTCGTTAAACCATGAACGACATTTATTTTAAACATGGTTGATTAAAAAGTAACACAGGTAGGGCTTCCCTGGTGGTGCAGTGGTTGGGGGGTCCGCCTGCCGATGCGGGGGACGTGGGTTCGTGCCCCGGTCCGGGAAGATCCCACATGCTGCAGAGCGGCTGGGCCCGTGAGCCATGGCCGCTGAGCCTGCATGTCCGGAGACCGTGCTCCGCAACAGGAGAGGCCACAACAGTGAGAGGCCCGCGTACGGCAAAAAAAAAAAAAAAAAAAAAAAAAGTAACACAGGTAAAGTTCTGGTGATGATCCAAAGAGAAAATCTACAGCAGGGTATAGGAGTTGAAGGGGGTGTTTTGAAGAGAACCAGAATTTTAGCACACACCAGAGAGAAGGCAAAGCTACTATGTAAGGCACAGGAGCCTGAAAAGTTTTGTCATCAGAAAATGCCTTTGCTGCCAATGAGGACAAGCAGTTGGTTGTCAGCAGTGGGTGGAAACAATCACCTACTCTCTCCTACAGGACCACGGGGTCTGAAATTACACACAGTTGACTTGGTGTGGAAACCTCCACACCTGGAAACTAATGTGAAAATTGGTTTAGAACCTGCAACCATGTGAAGCCCTGACAGAGGCAACCACAAAACTAGCCCTTAGGGTTGTCATGCCCACCTAGGGCACATGCTGGACCACTGTAGCAGATAATTCCCACTAAAGGGAAGCTCACAGGCAAAAATTATAAAAACAAAAACAATTTTAAATATATGAAGCACATGGGAATACCAACTGAAAAATGGCCACTAGATGTATTTCAGCAAGAAGGAAAATGTAACATTAAGGCAGAAGTGGCATGTGAGAAACAATGGAGAGCAAAGAAATCTGTAAAATGTGTTGGTAAACCTACGTAAGTCTTGATTGTTTAAGAAATATAAAGTAAGCAAGCAACCAAAAATGTTTGTAAAAACTGGGTTCAAAAAGCCTGTGGCACTGAAATGCTAGTACTGACATCTAAGAAGGACCATGAAGCTGGTTCAGAGGAATGTTAAAGTCCTTATTTAAGAAATTAAAGATAGTTTTCTATTTTAAAAATTAATTATTAGTATGTGGCAGTTACTAGTTTATTACCTTTCAGCTCCAAGTCAACCCATCTTTGCCCTGCTTTGATACTAGAGACACCACAGCCTCCTCTCCTTTGCCAGGGAGCTTGAGGTTAGGCTTCCCAAATGAGGGAACTGGAGAGACACTGCAAGGCCAGAGTGGGAAGAAGGGTCCTTTCTTTCTTCTACTGAGGTGCTTTTTTCCTGGCTGTGTGAGGGCCTTCCTCAGTTACCAAAGCACCGCCACAGTTTACTCTTGCCTCACGCCCTTGGGCTTTGCAAACGTAAATACAGCCTTCATGGTTCAGCACCATCCAGCACCCTCTGGCAAGTTTCTTTGCCACAAGTTGGTTGCCTGTTCCTATAGCAGCCAGACCTCTACTCAAAGGTTTAAATCTCAGCCTAGTGGGAAGGCAATTTTTAAGTTTCTAAGTTCCTTCCTTGTTCACTCTCCTTTATCCCTGGGGGTAGTATCTGCTTTCTGAAGTCGCTACTGCATACCCCTTAGAGTCTCCTTTTCTCCCCTTTTAGTAGGTAACTACCATTACTAGTTAGCCATTCTTGTTTTAAATTTTTCCTGTTAGGCTACCTGTGCAATGTAGTTTCTATCTCCTGACCCTGACTAAGTGTATATTAAAAATTTTAAGATAACCAATAAAATAGAGTAACAATAGAAAAATCAACAGAGCTGAAATATAAAACTTCCAAATCAGTAGTGAAGAAGAAAAAAAATAAAGAGAAATTCAATACCCCCCCCAAAAAATAGGAGAGAAAAAAGTAGCATAGAAAAATATGATAAATAGAAAATACAAAAGAAGATAGGCAAAAGACTTCTAAATATATTTGTAATCACAATAAACCCACTATTAAAACCTGCAAGGGGGTCAAATTCCATGAAAATAAAAAGTACAGCTATATGCTATTTACAAGAGGTTCACTTCAAACACATAGAAGTGTTGAAAATAAAAGGATGAAAAAGATATACTCAAGGGTAGTTTAGATTTGTTTATAGTAATGGTAGCAAACATCATATTTAATGGGGAAACATTAAATGCTTTCCTTTTGAAATCTGGAATAAGAAAGGGCTGCTCGCTATCACCACTTCTACTCAGCCCTGTATTGTGGCATATGTAGTTGGGCAAGAAAAAACAGGTATATCTGACCAAAACTGTTGTTATATACAGATGATATGATCATGAGCATAAAAATCCAAAATAATCTAAAGATATACTGCTAGAGTTAATCAGAGAGTTTCTAGCAAGATTGCTAACTGCAAAGTTAATATTTAACAATCAACTGTAGTTCTCTGTTCCTGAAATAGTTGGAAAATGAAATTTTAAAAAGATAATTTATAAATGTATAAAAGATCAAATACTATGAATACATCCAACAATAATCCCTACGGGAAAATTATGAAACTTTATTAGAAATGTTAAAGGGAATCTAACCAGATGGAGAGCTATGCTGTATTTGGAGTTTGAAGACCCAACATTACAGATGCTGATTTTCCTCACTGATCCTATCCTTAATGAAAAAAAAACTCAATATGTAGTGTGTGTGCGTGTGTGTGTGTGTAACTTGATAATCTGATTCAATACACATGGAAACATAAAGGGTGGGAGGCCATCAACTGGATACCAAAGTTTATTTTAAAGTTAAAATAATGAAAACAGTGGGGTACTAGTGCAGGGAGAGACAACTGGACCAAAAGAATAGAAAAGAGAGTCCAGTAACAGACCCATTCACACACAGATATTCAATTCATTACAGAGGTAGCACTACGAGGGGAAATAGATTTTTCAATAAATGGTGCTGAGATAACTGGGTATCTATGATGGAAAATGTAAAAATGGTCCTTTACTTATACCACATTTAAAAAATCAAACAACTGCAGGTATATTAGACTAAGTGTGAAAGGCAAAAGTGTACAGCTATAAGATAATGTAAGAGAATAACTTTACAACTTGTGACTAGAGAAAGGTTTCATAAGACACTCAGAGCACTAACTATAAATCTCTACATCTTTAACTATACTCTCTATATTAAAATTAAGTTTGTCAGTTCATAAAAAGAAACTAGAGGAAAATGGAAAGAGGACATAGAATGGAAGAAGACATTTGCAACACATATAACTGTCAAATGGCTCATGACCAGAATATATAAATAACTCTTACAAGTCAATAGGAAAAGACTGACTGTCCAATAGAAAAGTGAACCAAAGATACATAAAAGCACTTCAAAAAATAAGTACAAATGGCCAATAAACAAAGGAAAAGATGTTTAACTTCATTAGTAATCAGGAAAACGAACATTAAAACCACACTAAGAGCTCTATACACTATACTGGCAAAAATAAAAAATCTGACTTACCCAAAATTGGTCAAGATATGGAACAAGATTGGTCAAGAATGGGAACTCTCATACATTAATGGTGGGAGTATAAACTAGTACAACCACTTTGGAAAAGAGTTTGGCATTTTCTTCTAAAGTTGAAATATACATTCTCCAACAAAGTTGCACACTATACAACCCCAGAGGCTCCATTCACATGGTTAGATGTGTTTTACTCTAGGACCCAGCAATTTTATTTCTTGGATATTGCTTCTAGAAAACCTGCACACAAGCGAACGAGGATGCACATACAAGAATGTTCACAGCAGTAGCTCACAACAGCCAAGAACTAGAAACAACCCAAATGCCAATCTCTAGTAGAACAGACAAATGGATTATGGAACATTCATAGAGGAATACTAGACACCAATGAAAACAAATGACCTAGACCTACACACAACAACACAGATGAACAGTACAAACAATGTTGAACAAAAGAAGAATTAAAAAGAACATATACAATATGATTCCATTTTTATAAAGTTCAAAAATAGGCAAAACTAAACTATCTTGGTTTAGGTGTACACACAAAACTGGCAAAACTATTTAAAAAAACAAGTAAATGATTAACATAAGTCAGGCTAATGGGGGAAGACACATATGGTATGTGGGGGAGGCCTTTGGGAGTGCTGGTGAATGTTCTGTTTCTTGATTGTTGCATGGGTGTTCACTTTATAATCATTCATTACACTTGACATTTATGGTTTTTATCATACTTAGCATATGTGTTATATTTATAACACACAAAAAAGATTAGTGAAATAGGACTTCCCTGGTGGCACAGTGGTTAAGAATCCTCCTGCCAATGCAGGGGACACGGGTTTGAGCCCTGGTCTGGGAGGATCCCACATGCCGCGGAGCAACTATACATGTATGTCAACTATACATCAATAAAACTGTAAATAATCAAGAGCTAAACAATGGTTGCAGTACTTATATTTTAAATAATTAAAACTGGATAAAAGTAGACCTGATAGAGAGGGCCTAATGTTCTTCCTACTAGCAGCACTGTCCCTTCTCAGTGGCCCTCCAAAAAAACTCCTAGGCCTCTGAGGAAGAGTTTGAAAACCTCTGTTTTGAACTAAGAGTTAACCACAGGCTCTTAAACTAGCTGACAAAATTTAGATTAACATAATTTTAAAATTATATTTCTTCCATGCAAATCAAAACTATAATGAGGTACCACCTCACACCAGTCAGAATGGCCATCATTAAAAAGTCTACAGGGCTTCCCTGGTGGCGCAGTGGCTGAGAGTCCGCCTGCCGATGCAGGGGACACAGGTTCGTGCCCCGGTCCGGGAAGATCCCGCATGCCGCGGAGCGGCTGGGCCCGTGAGCCATGGCCACTGAGCCTGCGCGTCCGGAGCCTGTACTCCGCAATGGGAGAGGCCGCAACAGCGAGAGGCCCACGTACCGCAAAAAAAAAAAAAAAAAAAAGTGGGGGTAGGGGGTGAGGGAGCAGCAGTAACCAAAAGTGGCCCGTACTCACGGATGTGAAGCCAAACACCTGTCCTTTAAGAAAATCAGAATGAATATGGAGAACAGAGGGTAAGTAGAAAGCATCAAGAAAGCTACTCTTATGTAAAACGCAGCAAAGGTGAACCAGGAAGGGTGCCCAAGGAAGGCTCAGCCTAGTAAGAGAATACGACTCATTATTGGTGAGGAATACAAGTAAGCCACTGAGAACATTTACGTTTGGAAATTCATTACAAAAATTTTATTTAAGATTTCATGCCCTTATAAAAAGTACATCACATCAAGATAGCAAAAAGGACACTTTATGAGAGACTCACATCCACTCATCTATTTTACCTCATAATTCATTTCCTACCCTAACACGATAAAGACTTTTTTCCTTCTTCCTTTTGTTCCTTCTGCTCTAAAAGTGTCATGAGGGATATCTT
Organism: Leucopleurus acutus; assembly: GCF_964270905.1. Classification (NCBI taxonomy): domain Eukaryota; kingdom Metazoa; phylum Chordata; class Mammalia; order Artiodactyla; family Delphinidae; genus Leucopleurus; species Leucopleurus acutus. The sequence continues at coordinate 125,161,934 of NC_139147.1, read as the reverse complement.
AATAGAATGTGTCATTTCCTTGCCAGGAAAGCAACAGCTTCCTGCTGGCTGGACTAAAGAGAGCCACTGGCATTCCTTGTTCCCAGGCCAAAAAACTCTGAACTTAAATGCAACCTTTCTATTACTTGCACTCTCTCCCTGAGTTTCTCTCTTACACGCTGTACTTTAAAACAATCTTACATTTTAAGCACTCAAGAATTGTTTAAGAAATGATTAAAGGATCTAAAGTTAATTTAGTAATTAAACTTAGCAATGTTTTCTATAAAAGAATCTCAAAGTTAATAAAAATTATATGGATGGAGAAGGACCCAACAGAAAGAAGGGCGTGAATTCTGAGAGTATATACATTTTATAACCCTTGTCTCAGAGTAAGATCAATCCTACAAAATATTTAGAATGTTAAGAATGCAATTTACACAGTAAAAATGATTTGTTTTCAGCATGAAAGTATTTTTAATTTCCTTACTGCAGGTACAATGGCATCCAAGTCATCAATTTCTGTAATAGAAAAACAACAATAATAAAAGAATAGCTTTATCCACTGTTAGGCTCAGATGAAATGAGAATCTCTATTCAGAGGCAAACTTCAGACACAAAAGCAACATCACTAGTGCTTTCATGCACATGAAACTTTTCTCCAATAGTGGTGATGAGTGTATCACTGATTCAGACACAGATGCTTCACAGGGCAAAAAAAAGGGTAAAAGCTACCACACACCTACAAAAGCACCCTCTGACTCTGATATTAATCTCATTAGCAATGTGCTCTTATTAACAGATCCTACTAGCAACATTTATGATATTATGTTACTGCCTCTTTAACTACATGGGTGAGCCTACATGGTGAAATCCCCAGTAGAGGCACTCTCTCTCATGGGCCCCCATCTAAGGACTTAGGGATTTCTTCTCTTGGAACACAGTCCTGTCCTAAATCTATGATAAAGATTTCTCATTAGTAGGATGGCTCTTAGGTCTACCTTTTAGAATGAAGCCTATCTACCTAATAAAAGGTGTGAGGTGTCTCAGTAAAATCTCAGATGCGATGTATTATAGCGCTTAGCCTGGTCCAGCCTACAAGATAGTTCAGGTTCTTCTCTGCCAGATTCTTTCTGAATTTGACTTCTCTTCCTAAGACTATCTTCTTCCAACCAGCCTAAGTTAGAATTCACCATCTGGAAGCTCCTAGCCACTAAGGAAGGTCCTTTCTCTGATTATGTAGGCTCCAGCCCTACTTAAGGTAAGCCCCAGTGGCAGGTTCTCTAAATTCTCACCACTTTTTTCTAGATTATTCTGCTAGTTCACTGTTCATAAACTCACTTCCTTTACATAAAACATGATTCCTTGGATTCCATCTCTTTCCCTCCATGTTTAGCTGGATTTTGATTGTTCTTCCTTTAGCCAAAACACATGACCCATGCTGTTTAAGCTCCTGACTTCAGTCAGAATCCTTATCTGAATCCACTTATCAAAATATAGGAAAGGAAAAAAATATGAGCAAATCTACAGCAGAGAATTTGGTTCACATCTTACATTGTGGTAAGGTACAAAGATCAAGTTATTCCCTGACCCGCATTCTAAAATCACACCTGTTGAATTGAAGCAAATGATCCTACATGAACCATGCTGAGTATGCTATCTGAGGGGAAGTTTCTATAGAAGGATTCTGAAATAAGTGTTGCTAGTACACCTATTAAAATGTTTATTAATGACAAGAGACTCATTGTTTAATTGCTACGCCAAAGCAAGTAAAATCATATTATTGCAGGAAACAAGGCTCTCTGAGATACAAGGCAACACATTTATACAATTCCACATCTCAAGTTAAACTTTCAAATTACATTTTCCCAAACAACAACAAAAAAACACTTTCAATTTCAAATGAGCTATATGGGAAAAAAAAGAATTCATTAATAAATAAATCACTTTAACCTTTTTAAAAAGTGGGGGTTTTTTTGGCCACGCTGCGCAGCTTGCGGGATTTTAGTTCCCCTGCCAGGGATTGAACTTGCACCCTCGGCAGTGAAAGCCCAGAGTCCTAATGACCACTGGACCGCCAGGGAATTCCCTAAACAGTGTTCTTAACAGTAAGATAAATTATTTTTATAGCCATATATAATCACACTTAAAGAGAACTGGGTCTCTATTTTGCCTATGATTCCTAAGCTAATTACATTTTTTTTTCCCTTTAAGAGATATTACTACTGACGAATCCCTCAATCTGACCAAGAGTGTAAAATGTAACTCTTCCCTTCAACAGATTTATAAATTTATCTCCTTTCTACAGATGTTTACTTTATATTACTTCTCATCACCTTAGAAGGAAATTTAATTTGTATATCTAAAAAACACAGTAAGTAGGAACTATCTTTAAAAAAAAAAAGAGAGAAGAAAAAGAAGGAGAAGGAGGAAGAAGAAAAAAAAAGACACCTTCCAAGATCATAAATTCTAAGGATATTTCTCATTAGCCAATGACAGAGTCAAGGTTACACTGGGCCTAGCCAGAGTAATGTCATTTCTCATTTTAAGGTCCTAAAACAAAGGCAGCCCCCAGCTCCTTAAAGGATATATATATATATGTTTCTCTGTTCTGCAGACTAATCCCAACCAACTTTAACTGCAAGTTAGAAGTTTGTTTCCAGAACTGTTAGTGGTTTCCAGACACTTTCTACAACTCTGGGTAAAAACACTAATACAGTGACTAAGGAGCACTGTTTCCTCAAACCCACTGACATCTTGAGACTCAAAATTTAACCACCACCAACAAAGATCTTACCTAAGATTTCAAGTAGATCATTAGTAAATGCCTGAAATGCTGGGAAAAATTCCTCATGTTCTTCCAATTTGTTGATAATGCTTTAAAAAAAATGCAGTTTACACTGAATTTCCAACTTGCATCTCACTGGACATAGAACATTTCAAAATGGAAAGAAATTGTCCTGCTAATTTAAATATAAGTTTAATGATCATTTACTGCAATCCATTCTTTTTCAGCTCTTTGTTCATCTAGTAACTTTTCTAAAAAAAAAGTCTATTATCAGTGTAATCATCTGTTCTAAAGTTAAATCTATATAACATTCCTAATATAGGAATTTTCTATTTAGCTTGAGGATTCTTAAGAGACCATGCTTTTATAACATTTTCTAAAAAGAATTGGCTTTTATATCCTGTATTCTATTAAACATTAAGAATAAGTATCAGTAATCAGTAAAACTGTGGGAAGGAGAAAAAGACCAATAGACATACATTCCTTTTAAAAGCATTAAGTATCAGAAAACTCAAGGGTCAGGTAAGGGTTCTTGGAAAACTTGCAGAACATATGTTGAAGTATAAAATCTGGGGAAGGAGGGAGGAAGAGTATAGCTATAACATTTTGATATTTTAAAAAAACATTAGGTTTTATGTCGGAGATGCCTAGCTTTTTAAAAAAATCCTTAACATCTTCCTATCAAATAATACACATACTCTTAGTGATTATTTAGTGATCAGTGATTGATGGTAATGTACTAAAAATTGGACTTATATATTCTGAATTCACATAAAGTTGCTAATAAAGTATGAATTTCTCCATATATAATTTGGAAACAAGCTTATAGCAATAATGCTGGAGTCCTGACCCACCCTATGTAAACCTATAGGCCCTAGAGTCTACTTTTATCTTGAAAATACTTGACATTCTCTCCATCCCTAAGGTGTGAGATTATTTTAGATTGTCAAGTTATTTTAAAAAATGCTATTCCAAACAGGAAAGGTAAATAACTTATGAAGTTTTGGAAGTCTTTAATTTTACCACTGCAAACATTCTGGATGGTACTTTGCAACCTTTTCAAAATAAATACCTTTGGAGGTCTTCAGGTCCCAATACCTGCATAACCTGTTCATTCACATCTTCATTAACCAGCCTACACAATTTTCCAACTGTGCTCACCAGCACACACAATGAGGATGAACTATCTGCAAAAGAGAAATAAAAGGATAGGATATTTTAAAAGAGAGTTTTCAAAATCATTAAATCAAACACTTTATGCTTCAGTTAGCCTTGATTTTTTTAACTACTTTTTGTTGATTTATTAAAAATAATTCTTAAATGGGGAGCCAAAAAAACAAAGGGTCATCACCTAGTTCTAAGAGTTCCTGGAGGTTTCTCACAGCATTGTTCACTTCTCCAAGCCTAGTATAAACTTCATTCATTCGGGGATAGACTCCAGTTAAAGAAGGCACATCAAATAATTTTTGGAAGTGAGAAACAATAGCTTGCAAAATTTGAAAGTCTGGCATATTGCTGTCCTGCTCAAAAGAGAGGAAGAAAAAGATAGTTTACATCTTAAAATTATTCCAAATCTTTAATAAAAACTTTCAAAAGAGAAATAGAGTTCTAGTAGAATATCTATATCCATATCATTATTAGTTTCTAAGATAAAGAGTACATTAAAATGTGAACATTTATGTAAGTATTAGGTAGTATTACCTTTTCCTTATTTTCCACTTCTTCTAACATGGTATCTACTATAAACAACAGATCTTCAACTTTGACACCTTCATTTTCATCCTCCTTCTTTAAATTATGCCAAGGCACCAGTTCTGCAGATAGTATTTTCAAGGACTTATACAAATCCTTTACGAAAGAAACAATATGCTATTACTGATTTTTAAAGTTTTCATAATAATGCTAATAAAATATAATTATCCAAGCAGATTTAATATATATATTAACCATCATCATTATTTTTTTAAAAAATACCATTATCAGTTTAGAAAAAGTCTGTTAAATTAGTTTTCTCCAGGCCTTATATATATATATATATTGATTATCTGGAATCTGGATGTTTAAAGTAATTATAATTTATTTATTATTAGCATATGTTATTCAAGTAATTATTTTGAAATATTGATGAATAAAAAATAAGCTTGTCCTTAATATTTTGGCCTTGATTTTTTAAATAAGATATACTGAGATGTAATTCACATACCATAAAATTCATCCTCTTTAAATGTGCAATTCAGTAGTTTCGACTTATTTACAGAGATGTGCAATCATCACCATTATCCAACTCTAGAACATTGTCATGACTCCAAAAAGAAACCCTGTATCCATTTACAGTCATTCCCCATTCTCTCCTGCTCTCAGCCCTTGGGTAACTACTAATCTACTTTCTGTTTCTATGGATTTGCCTATTCTGAGCATTTCATTAAAAAAAAATGGAATCATACAATAAGCGGCCTTTTGTGACAGGCTTCTTTCACTTAGGATATTTTCAAGATTCATCCATGTTATAGTATGTATCTCCAGGAAAGTTTTTAATTCAAAAGGATGCCTGAAGTAATTCGACTTGATTTTCATGACAGCCTACTTAGTTTTCCTGGCCTAGATATGTTGTCCTAATCTATTTAAAACTGTGCACAAGAGGCCGGGCTCCTGGAATTTTAGAAGTCTAAGACTGGTCAATCTATAAACAAATATTTACTGAGCATCTACTATGTGCACAGCACAGTGCTTGGCCCTTTAGAACAATGCCATCCAGAAGGAATGTAATGTGTGTCACAGTAATATTGTCTAGTAGCCACATTTAAAAAAGTAAAAAGAAGTAGGTGACAATTTTAATAATATATTTAACCCAATATATCCAAAATATTATCATTTAACAGATAATCAATATTTTAACTATTTTCCTCCATAATAAGTCTTCTAAATCCAGTGTGTATTTTTATACTTGCAGCACATCTCAGTTGGGACTAGCCACATTTCAAGAGATCAAAAGCTACTTGTGGCTTAGTGGTTATTGTATTAGACAGTGCAACTCTAGAATACAGAAAGAAATACAGGAAATTCTTACTTTTCTCAACTTCTTATTTTAGTCCTCCACTTATTCAACACTTTCCAATTAATACCCAGACCTCACATATTAATATCTTTAATCTTTCATTTGGTAAGAAGGCAGTCATCTATTTTAGCAATTCAAGGCAACACAATTCAGTGCCAAATAAATGTATTAAACAATACGTGCCACCAGAATTTGAAAAAGTCAGGAAGTCAGAGCATAACGATACTTTCATTAACCAACGTTTTTCATCATTAAGGTGCAATTATAAAGAAAAAGTCTATGGTAAAAGCACACCAAATATAAAACTTTGCTTGAGAATAAAAGTATATAAAGCCCATGGACTCCTACAGATTTTCAAAGCCTGTAAAGAATATTCAACCCCTTACCTTTAAGGAAGCCAGCTGATCTGCCCACATTTCTATTATAGGAACAAGATGCTCAAATCCACAATCTTGAACAAGATCTTTATTAAAATGTTGGGCTCCTCCTTTGCTCTGTTTATAAATTATTACTGGAGCTCTTGGATTGTGAATAATTGAATTGATGCTCCTTAATACCTTTAAAAAAGACAGTGTTTTTAGTTGAAATGTTTACCACAGTCCTATCAAAGTGATATATGCTAAAGGAGTGCTTTACATATCAATGTAACATCATTACCGAGTTAGAGATTCATTGGACAGGATTCACCAAAACAAGTGTCTTTCAAAGGACTGTACAGAACAAGTGAGTGAAAAATGCTGTGTTATTTTTCTTTTTTTCCCATAGAAAGCTACAGGTCTCCTGAGAATTTGATTTTTGATGCTTATTAACAAGCAGTTTTGTTGTTGCTGTTGTTTGGTTTAGAACATGCATTTCAATGTTTTGCTTCTATTATATTTAAACTCTACTTTGAATTCCATTTTAATGGAAAAAAATAATTAATTCGCCTTCATTAAATTATTAATGAGCACAGGAACATAGTATTTCTTCTCCCTCTGCCTCACACCAAAGATTAAGGAGGGCAGCAGAACTCCTAAAAGAAATCAGGGAGCTGATATTAGCTGAGTGCCAGAAAGTCATAGCACAATTCCCTTCCATGAGGGTGGCAGTGAACCAAGGGGGATTACATACATGTCTAGCAGTATGTACCCATACCTCGTAGTAGATTGTTAGCAAAAATTACTGCAATTATTACTCTTCCTTACATCCCCTCCCCTTGGCAGTATGACACTGCAGGTTCTCCCATCAAGAGGTAGAGTATTTCCTGCTCCTTGAATCTGGGGTAATCTTGGGCCTTGCTTTGGCATACAGAAAAGGAAGTTATGGTGTGACAGCTTGAAGCCCAAGACTCAAGGGGCCTTGATTATTTCTGCTCTCTCCCGTTGAGATCTGCTGCCACATGGACCAGCCCAGGCTAGATGGTGAATGATGAAAGACACATAACCCAGTCAACCCAATCACTCTAATACAACTCCAGAGCCACTTAGCTGACTTGTACCAGATTGCAGAGGGAGCCCAGCTGCAATCAACAGAACTGCCCAGCTGTCCAAGCACTGTAATATTAAAGGGGTGTTATTTTAAGTCACTAAGTTTTAGAAAGGTTTGTTACACAGCAAAAATAAACTGATACGTATATAAAGTCAAAGATAGAATAGAGCAAGGAGAGGAGGCAGCAACAAGAGAAGTCTGCCCTTTTACTTCTTCTGGTATGGTAAGAATATACCCTGTGACCAAGTGGACACTTTGGAAGACAGTCAAGCTTTGCTTTCATGGAAAAAAAAAAAAAAAAGCTACCTATAGCTGGAGGACCCTAAGGGAGTGTCACTTGAACAAGAGGAAGAGAGGGATTCATAAGAGATCAGCTGGAAAATGCATTGCCCACAGAATGAATGGTACGTTGCCAAGGTCCCTAGTTGGTAGGGAGGAAATAACCGCACATACACATACACACACACACACACACACACACACACACACACACACACACACATTCTGTGATAGAGAAAAACAGGCAGTATTTGGTCATTAGCCACACAAAGGGCACCAGTGCTAGATTATACCAGCACCAGTCGAGAAAGATTCTACCCTTTTGCTTTGTGTTCTCACTCAACATTCACCCTCACTGACAACCTGGAAGAAGCTAGATATAGCAGAGGACTAGGAGTGAAGGGGAGCAATGAGAATAAAGAAACAGATCACACCCGCTTGCCACACTGCTTATTTGGAGAAGCATAGGTCAGACATGAGATAAAGTAAGCATAAGGTAGAAGCCTTGAACTGGATGAGAGATTGAAGTTTTGACTGAGATTTGAATGACTTTTTCTCCCAATTTTTCAACAAGGAAATTTTGAAACATACAGAAAATAAAAAGAATATAAACAATAAATAATGTATTATATAGTCAGTGTTCACCAGAAACAGAACCAATAGGATGTGTATGTGTGTGTGCAAATGTCTGTGTATTTATTTATTATAAGGAATTGGCTCACACAATTATAGGAGCTGACAAGTCCTGAGATCTGCAGTCAGCAATGCAGCAATGCTACAGTTAGCCAATGGCATAGTTCTAGCCTGAATTCCCATAAGCTTGAGACCAAGGAAGAGCCAATGTTTCAGTTCAACATTTGAAAGCTGGAAAAAAAATTGATGTCCCAGCTCAAAGGCAGTCAGGCAGGCAGAAAGTTCCTTCTTCCTCAGCCTTTTTGGTCTACTCAGGCCTTCAGGTGACTTGATGAGACCCAGCCACCACGAGGAGGGCACTCTGCTTTACCCAGTCCACCATTTCAAATGTTACTCTCCTCCAGAAACACCCTCACAGACACACCCAGAACAAGGCTTGACCAAATTATCTGGGCACCCTCTGGCCTAGTCAAGCTGACACATAAAATTAACCATCACAAGTTCACCCCTTGTCAACTTGGCACCCATACACTTTGCCTTAAACATACTTAATCTCCAAATAAAGACATAACAAGATCATGGATCACCTAACATGATACAACTGTGCTGTGTACAACCAAAAATGTACTAACCCCTTTGCCAGAAGAGGAGGTAAAGTCCTAAAGTGAGGATTACTCTTCTCCTTGATACCCTGTAACTTAAAAACTATGATATAAAAATAACAATACTCAAATATGATGACATAGTCATTATATGATAAGAGAATAAGAGCAGGAAAAGAACAAAGATATTTGCTATATATATATATATATGTATTTACAAATATATACATACACCCATGTGAACATATTCATAACCAAATAAGGAGGAACTACACATGACAATTATAATCCTCATTTCTATAAGTCATCATATGGTCACAGCTGGTATTTATCACTACTTTCTTCCATTACCTTTTTTTTATTATGTTTGCCTTCAGCAAGCACCTCAGCTGGTCCTGGTCCTTTACTTGCTGGGGTAATCCAAATCTTCATTCCTGAAGGGTCTGGGCCATTAGTAGTTCTGCCTAGACCAGGTTGTTGGAGTTTTCCATTGACCTTTATCACAAGGCATGGCAATACTAAGAGATGCCCTAAGGGATGGCCTGTACTCTAGACATTCTCTTCCTTTCCTTCCTTGTGGAGTGGTAGTACACTGCTCAAAATTCTGCCCAGTGGGAGGATTTCCCTTCACTACTTTCCTTCAGGGATGTCCCAGACAGAAGCTGTAGTGTTGCAGTTGTCTACTTTAATGTGGTCCCTTCAGATTATGCAGAGCCACCTGTAAATCAGGCCTAAGTCTCCCCTTCTTATGTCAATTGATCATAGGGAACTCCCCATGAGGCCACAGGTGCAGGCTGGGGGAGAGAAGGTAGTGCAGCAAGAGTGGGAAACCGCAGGCATTTGGCCACTGCTTCATGTAATTTATTGTGCCTTCAGGGCCTGCTCAGGCCCAATTTCGCATGTACCACCTTCATTTGATGACAGAGTGCTGCTGTGCTCACCCAATTTTATTGGCTTGGTGGGTCAGATGACACCCAGCTCATGACGGGTAATTCAAGTCACATGGTAACTTTGTGGCCCACCGTTAAGCCTTTTACTCAGGCCCTGCAGCAGGCCAAGAGTTATTACTTAAAAGGAAAGTAGTTATTTGCAGAGGATGACAGGATCTTTCTCCAAAATCCTAAGGGCCTGACTTGTGATCCACTGACAAGGGCTGCCAAAGGCTGCAAGCAGCATCCCTACCTGCCATGACAGCCTAAGCCCCATCGGATCTGCTGGATCCTGTGGCCCGAATGGCAGAGCAGCTTGCACGGCAGCCTGGACCGATGCAGAGCCTTCTCCTGTTCTGGGCCCCACTCAAAACTAGTGCCTTTTCAGATCACTCAGTAAATGGGTTGAAGTAACACATCACATGAGGAATATGTTACCTCCAAAATCCAAAGAGGCCTACTAGGTGCTGTGCCAGGTTTTTGGTTGTAAGAGGTGCCAGAGCAATAACTTATCCTTTACCTTAAAGGGAGATCTTGACATGCCCACACCACTAGAAGTTTCACTGAAGTAGAAGGCCCCTGAATTTTTGTTACATTTCTTTCCCATCCTTTAACATGCAAATGTCTTCCCAATAAGTTGCTACTTCTTGCTCAGTAGGTCCAATCAGCATAACGTCATCAATGTAACTGGCCAGTGTGATATCTTATAGAAGGGAAAGGTGATCAAGATCCTTGTCAACTAAGTTATGATATAGGGCTGGAGAGCTGATATACCCCTAAGGCATGACAGTGAAGGTATATTATTGGCTTTGCCAGTTTAAGCAAACCACTAGTGGTGGTCCTTATTGACAGGTATGGAGAAAAAAGATTTTCTCATCTCATTAAGAAACATTCTCAGAAAAACCCAGAATAATGTTTGACCAAATATCTGGGCACCCTGTAGCCCAGTCAAATTGATAAATAAAATGAACCATCACAAACACCCATATAATCACTACCTAGATTCAATAATTGTTAACATTTTGCCATATTTGCTCACTCTATCTATATTTTGAGCTGAACCATTTGAAGAAACTGCAGAGATGATAACACTTCACTCTCATACATACTTAAGCATGCATCTCTTAAAAGTAGGCATATTCTTCTACAAAGTCATAATGCCATTATTATAAATAAGAAAATTAACAATAATTTCCCCACACACACACCTACAGTCAGTATTTGACAAAGAAGGCAAAATACACAATGGAGGAAAAAAAGTCTCTTCAGCAAGTGGTGCTGGGAAAGCTGGACAGCTGCATGTAAATCAATGAAGTTAGAACACTCCATCACACCAGAAACAAAAAATAAACTCAAAGTGGCTTAAAGACTTAAATATAAGACAGGACACCATAAGACTCCTAGAAGAGAACATAGGCAAAACATTCTCTGACATAAATTGTAGCAATGTTTTCTTAGGTCAGTCTCCCAAGGCAATAGAAATAAAAGCAAAAATAAACAAATGGGACCTAATCAACTTATAAGATTTTGCACAGCAAAAGAAACCATAAACAAAATGGACAACCTATGTACTGAGGGAAAATATTTGCCAATGATGTGACCAACAAGGGCTTAATTTCCAAAATATACAAACAGCTCGTACAACTGAATAACAAAAAAGCAAACAACCCAATCAAAAAATGGGCAGAAGACCTAAATAGACATTTTTCCAAAGAAGACATACAGATGGCCAATAGGCACATGAAAAGGTGCTCAATACTGCTAATTGTTAGAGAAATGCAAATCAAAACTACAATGAGTGCTCGCTTCGGCAGCACATATACTAAAACTGGAACGGCACAGAGAAGATTAGCATGGACCCTGTGCAAGGATGACAAGCAAATTCGTGAAGCGTTCCATATTTTTTTGTTATAAAGCAGAAACTAACACACCATTGTAAAGCAATTATACTCCAATAAAGATGTTAAAAAAAAAGAACTACAATAAGGTACCACCTCATGCTGGTCAGAATGGCCATCATTAAAATCTACAAATAACAAATGTTGGAGAGGGTATGGAGGAAAGGGAACCTTCCTACACTGTTGGTGGGAATGTAAGGTGGTGCAGCTACTGTGGAAAACAGTATGAAGGTTCCACAGAAAACTAAAAATAGAGTTACCACATGATCCAGCAATCCCACTCTTGGGCATATATCCTGAGAAAACTATAATTCAAAAAGACACATGCACCCCAATGTTCACAGCAGCACTATTTACAACAGCCAAGACATGGAAACAACCTAAATGTCCATCGACAGGTGAATGGATAAAGAAGACATGGTACATATATATACACAATGGAATACTACTCAGCCATAAAAAAGAATGAAATAATACCATTCGCAGCAACATGGATGGACCTAGAGACTATCATACTAAGTGAAGTAAGTCAGACAGAAAAGACAAATATCATATGATATCACTTATATGCGGAAGCTAAAATATGATATAAATAAATGTGTTTACAAAACAGAAACAGACTCACAAACATACAAAACAAACTTATGGTTATCAAAGGGGAAAGCTGGGGGAGGGATAAACAAGGAGTTTCAGATTACCAGACCGAAATACTACATATAAAATAGATAAACAACAAGGCTGTACCGTATAGTACAGGGTACGGTACTATATTCAATATCTTGTAATAACCTATAATAAAAAAGAATATATATGGATATATACATAACTGAATAACTTTGCGGTACAACAGAAACTTAACACATTATAATCAACTATACTTCAAGAAAAAATAATAAAAATAAAAATAAAATAAAAACCCAATAATTCCCTAACATCATCAATGCTTGGACTGAAGTTTAAATATACTGATATGTATAATATGTGACTATAACCCCCTTGCCAAAAGCTATGAGTTCTACTTTATATATTATTCAAGAACGGGAAAGGGAGACTCAAAACAACCACTTTAAAGAGAGAAGAGTTGGAGCTTCCCTGGTGGTGCAGTGGTTGAGAATCTGCCTGCCGATGCAGGGGACACATGGTTCAATCCCTGGTCCGGGAAGATCCCAAATGCTGCGGAGCAACTAAGCCCGTACGCTACAACTACTGAGCCGGCGCCCTAGAGCCCATGAGCCACAACTACTGAGCCCACCTGTCACAACTACTGAAGCCCGCATGCTTAGAGCCTGTGCTCTGCAACAAAGAGAAGGCACCACAATGAGAAGCCTGCACACCGCAATGAAGAGTAGCCCCCACTCGCCACAACTAAAGAAAGCCCACGTGTAACAACGAAAACCCAATGCAGCCAAAAATAAATTAATAAATTTAAAAAATACTTTAAAAATAAACAGAGAGAAGAGTAAAGCCATTTCCTTTGTTTCCACCATCAAGCCCAGGCTATTTGATAAATAAAAATAATAAAAATAAATAAAAAACGAATAATTCCCTAATATCAGGGAATTATAAAGTATAAAGACAACATACCATTTTCATACTGAATTTTTGTCCCTACTCATACTTCAAGTTACAACTCACAGGTCTCCTGGTAATATGATTTGAGATGTTTATTTTGGAGCATTTTTATTATTTATTTATTTAGTTAGTTCAACAGAGTGTATTCAACATTTCACTTCTATTTAAACACATTCCAGGGCTTCCCTGGTGGCACAGTTGTTAAGAAGCTGCCTGCCAATGCAGGGGACACAGGTTTGAGCCCTGGTCCGGGAAGATCCCACATGCCGCAGAGCAACTAAGCCCGTGCCCCACAACTACTAGCCCGCGCTCTACATTTACTGAAGCCCATGCACCTAGAGCCCATGCTCTGCAACAAGAGAAGCCACCGCAATGAGAAGCCTGTGCACGGCAACGAACAGTAGCCCCCGCTAGTCACAACTAGAGAAAGCCTGCACACAGCAACAAAGACCCAACACAGCCAAAAAAAAAAGACCCTAAACACATCCCTTTAATGGAAAAATTAATTAATTCCCCTCCACGGAATTATTATTGACAACAGAGTATATTCTTCTTCTTTTATTTTTTTGGGGGGGCAGTGCTGAAGTATTAAAGGATAGCTTTATTACTTTGCCAGGCAATGGGGTCATACTGGACTTCTGCCTCGAAAACCTATGTGTCCTAATCCAGGAGGATTTTTTCTTTTTAATCTTTTTTTATTTTTTTAACACCGTTATTGGAGTATAATTGCTTTACAATGTTGTGTTAGTTTCTGCTGCATAACACAGTGAATCAGCTTTACATATAAATATATCCCCATATCTCTTCCCTCTTGCATCTCCCTCCCACCCTCCCTATCCCACCCCTCTAGGTGGTCACAAAGCACGAAGCTGATCTCCCTGTGCTATGCAGCTGCTTTCCAGTAGCTATCTATTTTACATTTGGTAGTGTATATATGTCAATGCTACTCTCTCACTTAGTCCCAGCTTACCCTTCCCCCTCCCCATGTCCTCAAGTCCATTCTCTACATCTCCATCTTTATTCCTGTCCTGCCCCTAGGTTCATGAGAACCATTCTTTTTTAGATTTCATATATATATGTTAGCATACGGTATTTATTTTTCTCTTTCTGACTTACTTCACTCTGTATAACAGACAGACTCTAGGTCCATCCACATCACTACAAATAACTCAATTTCGTTTCTTTTTATGGCTGAATAATATTCCATTGTATATATGTGCCACATCTTCCTTATCCATTCATCTGTCGATGGACACTTAGGTTGCTTACACGTCCTGGCAACTATAAACAGTGCTTCAATGAATATTGTGATACTTTTTTTTTTTTTTTTTGCAGTACGCAGGCCTCTCACTGTTGTGGCCTCTCCCGTTGCAGAGCACAGGCTCCGGACGCGCAGGCTCAGCGGCCATGGCTCACGGGCCCAGCCGCTCCACGGCATGTGGGATCTTCCTGGACCGGGGCACGAACCCGTGTCCCCTACATTGGCAGGTGGACTCTCAACCACTGCGCCACCAGGGAAGCCCACATGTCTTTTTGAATTATGGTTTTCTCAGGGAATATGCCCAGTAGTGGAATTGCTGGGTCATATGGTAGTTCTATTTTTATTTTGAGGAACCTCCATACTGTTCTCCATAGTGGCTGTATCAGTTTACATTCCCACCAAGAGTGCAAGAGGGTTCCCTTTTCTCCACACCATCTCCAGCATTTACTGTTTGTAGGCTTTTTGATGATGGCCATTCTGACCGGTGTGAGGTGATAGGTCATTGTGGTTTTGATTTGCCTTTCTCTAATGATTAGTGATGTTGAGTATCCTTTCATTTGTTTGTTGGCAATCTGTGTATCTTCTCTGCAGAAATGTCTATTGAGGTCTTCCGCCCACATTTGGACTGGGCTGTTGTTTTGATACTGAGCTGCATGAGCTGCTTGTATATCCTGGAGATTAATCCTTTGTCAGTTGCTTCATTTGCAAATATTTTCTCCCATTCTGAGGGTTGTCTTTTCGTCTTGTTTATGGTTTCCTTTGCTGAGCAAAAGTTTTTAAGTTTCATTAGGTCCCATTTGTTTATTTTTGTTTTTATTTCCATTTCTCTAGGAGGTGGGTCAAAAAGGATCTTGCTGTGATTTATCTCATAGACTGTTCAGCCAATGTGTTCCTCTAAGAGTTTGATAGTGACTGGCCTTACATTTAGGTGTTTAAACCATTTTGAGTTTATTTTTGTGTATGGTGTTAGGAAGTGTTCTAATTTCATTCTTTTACATGTAGCTGTCCAGTTTTCTCAGCACCACTTATTGAAGAGGCTGTCTTTTCTCCATTGTATATTCTTGCCTCCTTTATCAAACATAAGCTGACCATATGTGCATAGGTTTATCTCTGGGCTTTCTATCCTGTTCCGTTGATCTATATGTCTGTTTTTGTGCCAGTACCATACTGTCTTGATTACTGTCACTTTGTAGTATAGTCTAAAGTCAGGGAGCCTGATTCCTCCAGCTCCGTTTTTCTTTCTCATGATTGCTTTGGGGGACTTCCCTGGTGACACAGTGGTTAAGAATCAGCCTCCCAATGCAGGGGACATGGGTTCGAGCCCCGGTGTGGGAAGATCCCACATGCTGCAGAGCAACTAAGCCCGTGCTCCAAAACTACTGAGCCTGCACTCTAGCACCCACGAACCACAACTACTGAGCCCATGTGCCACAACTACCGAAGCCACATTGCACAACTTCTGAAGCCTGTGCACCTAGAGCCTGTGCTCCGCAACAAGAGAAACCACTGCAATGAGAAGCCCACGCACCACAACAAAGAGTAGCCCTCGCTCACCACAACTAGAGAAAGCCCGCACCCAGCAATGAAGACTCAATGCTGCCATAAATAAATAAATTTATAAAGAAGAAGAAAAAGATTGCTTTGGCTACTCGGGGTCTTTTGTGTTTCCAAACAAATTAAAATTCTTTCTTCTAGTTCTGTGAAAAACGCCATTGGTAGTTTGATAGGGATTGCACTGAATCTGCAGATTGCTTTGGGTAGTATAGTCATTTTCACAATATTGATTCTTCCAATCCAAGAACACAGTATATCTCTCCATCTGTTTGTATCATCTTTAGTTTCTTTCATCAGTGTCTTATAGTTTTCTGCATACAGGCCTTTTGTCTCCTTAGGTAGGTTTATTCCTAGGTATTTTATTCTTTTTGTTGCAGTGGTAAATGGGGGTGTTTCCTCATTTTCTCCTTCAGATTTTTCGTCGTTAGTTTAGAGGAATGCAACAGATTTCTGTGCATTAATTTTGTATCCTGCTACTTTACCAAATTCATTGATAGCTCTAGTAGTTTTCTGGTGGCATCTTTAGGATTCTCTATGTATAGTATGTCATCTGTAAAGAGTGACACTTTTAGTTCTTTTCCGATTTCAATTCCTTTTATTTCTTTTTCTTCTCTGACTGCCATAGCTAAAACTGCCAAAACTATGTTGAATAATAGTGGTGAGAGTGGGCAACCTTGTCTTGTTCCTGATCTTAGAGGAAATGGTTTCAGTTTCTCACCACTGAGAACGTTGGCTGTGGGTTTGTCATATATGGCCTTTATTATGTTGAGGTAGGTTCCCTCTATGCCCACTTTCTGGAGTTTTTATCATAAATGGGTGCTGAATTTTGTCAAAAGCTTTTTCTGCATCTATTGAGATTATCATATGGTTTTTATCCTTCAATTTGTTAATATGGTGTATCACATTGATTGATTTGTATATATTGAAGAATCCTTGCATTCCTGGGATAAACCACACTTGATCATGGTGTATGATCCTTTTAATGTGTTCTTGGATTCTGTTTGCTAGTATTCTGTTGTGGATTTTTGCATCTATGTTCATCAGTGATATTGGCCTGTAGTTTTCTTTTTTTGTGACAACTTTGTCTGGTTTTGGTATCAGGGTGATTGTGACCTCATAGAATGAGTTTGGGAGTGTTCCTTCCTCTGCTATATTTAGGAAGAGTTTGAGAAGGATAGGTGTTAGTTCTTCTCTAAATGTCTGATAGAATTCGCCTGTGAAGCTATCTGGTCCTGGACTTGTTTGTTGGAAGATTTTTAATCACGGTTTCAATTTCAGTGCTTGTGATTGGTCTGTTTATATTTTCTACTTTTTCCTGGTTCAGTCTCGGAACGTTGTACTTTTCTAAGAATTTGTCCATTTCTTCCAGGTTTTCCATTTTATTGGCATAGAGTTGCTTGTAGTAATTACTCATGATTCTTTTATTTCTGTAATGTCAGTTGTTACTTTTCCTTATTCATTTCAAATTCTGTTGATTTGAGTCTTCTCCCTTTTTTTCTTGATGAGTCTGGCTAATGGTTTATCAATCTTGTTTATCTTCTCAAAGAACCAGCTGTTAATTTTATTGATTTTGCTATTGTTTCCTACATTTCTTTTTCATTGTTTTCTGTTCTGAACTTCATGATTTCTTTCCTTCTGCTAACTCTGGGGTTTTTTTGTTCTTCTTTCTCTAATTGCTTTCAGTGTAAGGTTAGGTTGTTTGAGATTTTTCTTGTTTCTTGAGGTAGGACTGTATTGCTATAAACTTCCCTCTTAGAACTGCTTTTGCTGCACCCCACAGGTTTTGGGTCATAGCATTTTCATTGTCATTTGTTTCTACGTATTTTTTTTTTTTTTTTGCGGTATGCGGGCCTCTCACTGTTGTGGCCTCTCCCGTTGCGGAGCACAGGCTCCGGATGCACAGGCTCAGCGGCCATGGCTCACAGGCCCAGCCGCTCCACGGCATGTGGGATCTTCCCGGACCGGGGCACGAACTCGCGTCCCCTATATCGGCTGGCGGACTCTCAACTACTGCGCCACCAGGGAAGCCCTGTTTCTATGTATTTTTTGATTTCCTCTTTGATTTATTCAGTGATCTCTTGGTTACTTAGTACTGTTTAGCCTCCATGTGTTTAAACTATTTTTTACATTTTTTTTTTCCTGTAATTGATATCTAGTCTCATAGCTTTGTGGTCAGAATAGATACTTGATACTATTTCAATATTCTTAAATTTACCAAGGCTTGATTTGTGACTCAAGATGTGATCTATCCTGGAGAATATTCTATGAGTACTTGCAAAGAAAGTGTATTCTGTTGTTTTTGGATGGAATGTCCTATAAGTATCAATTAAGTCCATCTGGTCTATTGTGTCATTTAAAGTTTATGTTTCTGTATTAATTTTCTGTCTGGATGATCTGTCCATTGGTGTAAGTGAGGTGTTAAAGTCCCCCACTATGAATGTGTTACTGTTGATGTCCCCTTTTATGGCTGTTAGCACTTGGCTTATGTATTGAGATGGTCCTATGTTGGGTGCATAAATATTTACAATTGTTATATCTTCTTCTTGGATTGATCCCTTGATCATTATGTAGTGTCTTTCTTTGTCTCTTGTAATAATCTTTATTTTAAAGTCTATTTTGTCTGAGTATTGCTACTCCAGCTATTTTTTGATTTCCATTTGCATGGAATATCTTTTTCCCTCCCCTCACTTTCAGTCTGTATGTGTCCCTAGGTCTGAAGTGGGTTTCTTGTAGACATCATATATACAGGTCTTGTTTTTGCATCCATTCAGCCAGTCTGTGTCTTTTGGTTGGAACATTTAATCCATTTACATTTAAGGTAATTATCAATATGTATGTTCCTATTACCAGTTTCTTAATTGTTTTGGGTTTGTTTTTGTAGGTCTTTTCCTTCTTTTGTGTTTCCTGCCTAGAGAAGTTCCTTTAGCATTTGTTGTAAAGCTGGTTTGGTGGTGCTGAATTCTCTGAACTTTTGCTTGTCTGTAAAGGTTTTAACTTCTCCTTTGAATCTGAATGAGATCCTTGCTGGGTAGAGTAATTTTGGTTGATAGGTTTTTCCCTTTCATCACTTTAAATATGTCCTGCCACTGCCTTCTGGCTTGCAGAGTTCCTGCTGGAAGGTCAGCTGTTAACCTTATGGAGATTCCCTTGTATGTTATTTGTTTTTTATCCCTTGCTGCTTTTAATATTTTTTCTTTGTATTTAATTTTTGATAGTTTGATTAATATGTGTCTTGGCGTGTTTCTCCTTGGATTTATCCTGTATGGGACTCTCTGCCCTTCCTGTACTTGATTGACTATTTCCTTTCCCATGTTAGGGAAGTTTTCGATTATAATCTCTTCAAATATTTTCTTTTCTTTTTTGTTTTTTAAATATCTTTATTGGAGTATAATTGCTTTACAATGTTGTGTTAGTTTCTGCTGTATAACAAAGTGAATCAGCTATAGGTATACATGTATCCCCACATCCCTCCATCTTGCATCTCCCTGGAACCCTCCCTATCTAGGTGGTCACACAGCACCAAGCTGATCTCCCCATGCTATGCAGCTGCTTCCAACTAGCTATCTATTTTACATTCTTCAAATATTTTCTCAGACCCTTTCTTTTTCTCTTCTTCTTCTGGGGCCCCTATAATTCAAATGTTGGTGCATTTAATGTTGTCCTAGAGGTCCCTGAGACTGTCTTCAATTCTTTTCATTCTTTTTTCTTTATTCTGCTCTGTGGCAGTTATTTCCACTATTTTATCTTCTAGGTCAGTTATCCGTTCTTCTGCCTCAGTTATTCTGCTATTGATTCCTTCTAGAGAATTCTTAATTTCTCTATCTTCTCATTTTAACTTACTGTGTTTGGGGTCTCCTTTTCGCAGGCTGCAGGTTCATACAGTTCCTGTTATCTTTGGTGTCAGCCCCCAGTGGGTAAGGTTGGTTCAGTCACTTGTGTAGGCTTCCTGGTGGAGGGAACTGGTGCCTGTGCTCTGGTGGGTGGGGCTGGATCTTGTCCTTCAGGTGGGCAGAGCCACATCTGGTGGAACACCTGTGTACCTTTTTTTCTTTTCCTTTGTGTTTGTCTAGTTTCACTTGAATTGCACCCTGCTCTTCAGATGAGAGTTCCTAGTGTGAAACGGCTGTGCCCATCACCTCAGCTTGGCAGGCCATCTACTGGAGCACTACGCTCCACACTGCAATTGATCTGGGAGGATTTGATCAGGGGGTTTATAACGGTGGTTCAAAGGTGGGGTCTCTGACAAGATTAGGGTGTGAGCCGGGCCTGCACTCCTTTAATCTCATCTCAGGTCTCCTAATCTTGATGATCTTCTCTGGCCCCTTCAATCCTGCCTCAGGTGGTTTGTGGGCTACTCCTCTTTTGATTAGCAACTGTTCGAATCTGCCCTTTGGAATTCAGGGAAGGTCATGGATGCTGGAGTCTTGCCTTGGTTTGTAGAAGCCAAACCTCTAGACGGACAGATTAAGGGAGTGAGCATGTTGGGAATATCCAGTCTCAGTCTTCTCACTTGCATATCCACATAAGAAAGACGAAGGATAAATAAAAGGAAGATCATTTAAAATCCAATTTAGTGTGAATTTTGTTTTAATCTTGTGTCTTGAAGAGATGCAAATTCAAAGGAAAAAAAAGATGGAATTCATAGGTAATTCAGGGTATGGAGAGCAGCTCACAATGAGGAATCCAGAGTGATTATTCCATTTGCATGTGAGGTTAGTGGCTGGACTTTTTTTTTTTAATGCTTCTTCTGGCAATTACGGTATTTGATTTCTGGAGCTTTAGTGGAGAGGGCTCTGTGTAGAGAAGCTGGGGGCCGGCTCTGTCCCTCCACGGAGCATGGTCATTCCCAAAAAGTGCCCTTCCGGCTTGGAGCACCTGGGCGATAGCAGGGCCTCCGGAGAGGGGTGGCCAGTGGCCGAGAATGGAGAGCTTTCCTTTCCTGCAAAGCAGGATTACTAATCCATCTTGGAGGGTTTTGAAGTGCACGACTCTTTGTTGCAAAGGAAAATGCATCTGGACACCAGCACTTCTGGATAGTGGTGCCCCAAAATCACCCAGTCGAGCACTTTCGATAGAGCAAAGCCCCAAGATTTCCTAGAGGTATATATTCTTCTTTATAACTTAGCCACACTCTGATGATTGGCAGCAAAAGATGTATTAACAATGAATAAATGGCAAAATAAAAAATTCCCAGAGAGACTAGAATTTATGAAAGAAAAGTCACAATACAGGTCTCATCTTATTCAGAAAGGGTTTGCAGGTACTGACAAACTCTTGGTATGGGTAAAAAAAAAACGTTTTTAAGGGTAATCATTAAAAGAATAGAAAATAATTAAGATGATGATTGTCCTACCTCCTTGAAGAGAAAAAAAGAGCAAAGGAATCTCCACCTAGCAAATGTCAGGAAAGAAAAGAATGGAACAAGAAACCATGTAAATAGAAAACAGAAAGTAAGATATCAGGAATAAAAGCAGATATATAAGTTGGTCTCAGTGTCTATGAATGGTTTAATTCCCCTGATAAAAGAACAAACCCTCTCAAAGTAAATCTAAGAAACAAAATGAAATTTAGTTATATAGTGGAAACAAGAGAGTTATCTAAAACAAAACAGTTTTCACAAAGGTGCCTGAACATAAAGTCAACACAGAGATGTACAAAGAACCAGCAACAATCAATTAGAAAATGTAATGGAAAAAGGATCCCATTCATAATAGCAATAAAAGTTATAAGATAACTAGATAACCTAGGAAATAAACAGAACAAAAAATATGCAAAAGCTAAATTTAAAAATATATAAAACTTTATTGAAAGCTAGAAAGGAAGACCCAAAGAAAATTAGAGACATATTTCTGAGTGAGATGATTCAAAACTGTAAATGTGGTGACTTCCCTGGTGGTCCAGTGGCTAAGACTCCACACTCCCAATGCATGGGCCCAGGTTCGATCCCTGTTCAGGGAACTAGATCCCACATGCCGCAACTAAGAGTTCTCATGCCGCAATAAAGATCCCACATGCCGCAACTAAAGATCCTGCATGCCACAACTAAAGATCCCACATGCCGCAACTAAGACCTGGCACAGCCAAACAAATAAAGTTTTTAAAAAAACTGTAAATGTATTATTTTTCCAAATATTAATCTAAAACATTAACTCAATTTCAGCTCATCTCAATGGGATCTATTTTTGAATTTGACAAATTATTCATACAGGAAAATAAATGTGCTAAAAATATATCCAAGGAAAAAATTTAAAAGAACAATAACAAGACACTTACCTTAAAAGGTATCAAAACCTACTATAAAGCTACAGAAATTAGTATAGAAATGGAAGAGACTAGAGAGTCTAGAAACAAACCTATGCATCTAAGGGCATATGGTATATGATATACGTTTCAATTCAGTAAAGTAGAGAAAGAATAGTCAACTAGAAGCTGCAAACTCAAATGCCTATAGAAGCCAGGTAAGAGCATAAATGAGTGAAGCAAGGACGGGGTGGGACTGTGACTAACTGAAGAGCACATGCCCATATGTGACAGGGGAAAGACCTAATTCTGTGCTGATAACGACTATGCAAGAATTTGCTGCCAGATTCTTTGGTTTTTTAAGAGAAACTAGAAATAAGGACTTAAATAAAAATCCCTTAATTAAAAAAAAATTAGTAATTAATTCAAAGTTTAAAAAAACCTGTATGGGCCCAATAAAATATGAGTGCAGGCCCAGTTCAGTCAGTAAACTACCAGGCTTACTTGCTCATTTATTCAATAATAAATGGTCTATAAATCAAGTAAAGTTAGATCTTTACATCATACCACATAGAACATTACATTTCTGATGGACTAAATATCTAAATTTAAAAAAAGCATACAAGGACCTTAAGAAATAGATTTACTTATGTAATAATATCAACAACAGCAAAAACAAAAACAATAAAAAGGGAAATGGTTTAAGTAGGTAGAGAAAAGGATTATAAAATCTGTTAAAACCTTACCAGCTTTTCACTACCCTACTCTGAACAGGCCAAAGTCTCTTTTCAAGGGTAAGACAAATTCTCAGTCAAGTTACCAACTTTTAGCCAAGTAGCATGTCATGGCAAGACAAGACAGGCTAAGCAACACAAATAAAGGATACAAGTATTCCTTACCAATTGATAATTTGTTATACTGTGATTGTAACCAAGGTTCACTGTAAACCCCAGTCTTTCTGTCAACTGTTCAATACCTGAAAGTATCTCTGGTCAGTTAGGGTCTGCTGCTGGTTATCTTTGCTGGGCTCATCTTTTCCGTCTTCGTCCTCAGCCTTTTTTTGACTGATAAGATCCTGTAATCTAAAGGGGAAAAAACCCAAGATAATACAAAATGCTTTACTAGACACTCGATTAAGATGACAAAAATAAGCCAATGATCCAGCTACCCTCCCAAAAGCTTTGTCATTTTCCATATATATGCGTGTTTATGTGCATGCACATACATGCATATATGCATAAATTTTTTTTTAATTTTAAGCCATGTTGTCACTGGAAAACAAGAAGACCCTCTTAACAGACACAATATAGAAGGAATCCCTGAAAACTAAAGGGATCAGACTGATGAAGAAAGTTCTAACCAGTCCCCAGCACTTATAAAAAATAGAATAGGAAAGAACTACAGTAAAGGATGAAAGCAAGTTCCAAGGTACTCCAAGCTTGATGCTGTAGGTAAGGGAATCAACAAACAATGGGTAGGGAAAACAGTTTGGGCACTGCAGCAGCAAGAGCTAGGCAGTTTGGTCCTTCCTTCTTCATAGTCCTCTTGTGCCGAAGAGAAGACAACAGTGACACCTGCCAGTCAAGAGGGCATGAAAACCCAAGAGACCATTGTCCCAGGTGGCTACCAGAACTCTGGGGGAAAGTCTCTTTGTCCAGAAACCTAAAAACACGAGTGTATCCATCTAGTAGCCCTTCTCCAAATATCTCTGAAGTCAAGGCTGTAGTAAATATTTCTCCCCCACCCACCATGCCTCAGAAAAAAGTCTCTTATTAAACCCACTTCAAATTAACCAGTATGCCTATCAGTTTCCTGTGGAACCCTGACCCATTAAAACTGATTCCATGACTCGTTAGTAAGCTTTACTTGCTGTTTGTAAAATAGAATAGCGACATTCTATCGTGTCATTTGCCTACTAAAAAACAGTGGCTTCCCACTACTTTTAGAACTAAATCCAATCTCCTTGGGTTAGGTTTGAACTTCTCCATGCTGGTAGTCCTAACCCAATATTCCTCTGGACTCCTTTCTTACCTCATCTCTTACTACCACCTTACAATTATCTCCTTCACTCACATGTATTCCCCTTGATCTTCACTCAATTGCTTTTCTCTGCTCTCTGGTGAGCATATGCCAGAAACAAAATAAACAGAATTAGCTCTAGATAAAAAGTCAACCTCCTTCCTCTAATAGACACAGAGACCTCACAATCTATTTTCCACTTGACTTCCCATCTATTTACCATATTCACATATTTGACAGTTTTGCCTAAAGGCAGTGCCAGGAGCATACTGTCTAGAATACAAAAGTGACACAGAAAAGCCAACAGCTCTATAGTGGGACTACAAGTCAACTGACATATCTGAATTTAAATGTTAACCTTTCATTCAGGTGGAAAAGTTTAATTTATCAATGAACTGTTTGCAAGTATGATTAATAAATATTATACTATGGATATATAATATTTTAACTGTCAGTATAGTAACCTGAATATATATATCATTGCATGTACTAGCTTACAGTCACTCTGGGAAATGAAATGTGATTCAATTAATCAGGTGAATAAAGAGATACCCTCAATGTAATAACGATAATAACTAACATATATTGGGAGCCTGGTGATGACAATAATTAGTATTTATTGAGAAACTTCTCTATGCAGGAACTCTTCTAAGCACTCACATGTATTAATTTATTTAATCCCATTGTTTTTCTAAATTTACAGAAGGTAAGGATTAGTAAAAGCTAGGGATTCATGGGGAATGGACCTTTGGTTCACCTAGTCTCACAGTAAATATTTGCCACAGCATAATACTCCTGAAAACTTTTGTATTCTGCAAAACCACACGTGAAAATAACAGGGTTCAGGAGAAAAGTAAGTGTTAGCAACCAGACTATTTAAAACTGAGGCAGCTTTATAACTAGACAGCTAACAAAAACAATAATTTGTGCCTCAGGAGATAAGTTAGACAGCTCAAGTATGTCTGGAGGTTGCCTCAGGCGATATTACAAATGCACAGCCAACAGAGCAGAAACGTTGGCTTGAGGATGCCAAAACTATGAAGATGGAAGTGGAGCTCCTGGCCAAAGAAGCCGACGTTATAATAGGTGAGGAAAGAAGGGCAACCTGCTCCTGGCCAAAGAAGCTGAGGTTAAAATAGGTGAGGAAAGAAGCGCAACCTGCCTCCAGCCTATAGTCTGTCTAATGCTGAGGGTCAGGGAGGGAGCCCTGGGTGCAGTTTCTCATTTTAAATTTTCTTAAGATAGATCTGAAAGGGCAGGTGCCTATGTACTAGCAAAGCTTTCCCCTTTCTGAAGTCTATACTATACTGCTATTCTAACTCCTTGTATCTAGGAAAAAAGTGCATGTAAACAATTCAACTTCTAATGTTATACTATTAATCATTCCCTTATTTTCCAATTGCATATGACTTAATTGGTGTTTTAGAAACCCGTGTCTGAACAGAATATGCTGTACTCAGAAATATTCCAGGGTTGTTTTATAGTCTCCAGAGTAGTGAGCAGAGCCTGAAGGCCATAAAAGTCTCCTAAAATGGCTAAGGAATTCTTTACATACTTAGCAGACACCCATTCCACACAGCTAGCAGCAACAGCTATGTTTCTTTGTGGAGTCTGGAAATCCAGAAAACTGTACTCCCAACTTAAAAACTATGTTGATAAGTTTCTATGTCCAGACACTTCATAGCTTTTAACTGTGTCTGTTGAAGCCTTTCCATAATCTCATGGTGACTCCTGTTCTGGAGTTCTCTTTGGGGGATGGATGCGGGAGCCTTAACTAAAACACTTTTTCCGCTCTGACTCAGTATTTTTCCACTTCCTGCCCTTCCCCTAGGGCCATGAAAAAACAGGAGTCATCTGTGCAGCATGTCATTGATTGACCCTTACCTGATGCCATTCTATGGGGAAAAACGGAACACCGAGGAGCCAGTCCTGTTTTGGCCTCTTTCTTATATTACTGCAGTAAGTCAGTAAAGCCTGGATTGTTAATTTCAGTTTGGCTCATTTTCCTAACTGACCACCTCAACTCCTGTCAGCTCAACACTAGGGTGATGAAATTCTGATTTTATTTTCTTCTAGCAAAATACAAATACCACTGAAAAATTAAATGGAATTAGTGTAGTACCTTTGGTTATCTTGCACTGGCAGACCTATTTGATCACTTCCCAGCAACAGAATTTTATAACCAACTTGTTTGTAATATTAACTCAAACAAGAAGCTTTCCCATGTTAAATTAATTTGATATTTGAAGACTGGTTAGTTGAAAGGTAACTACAGACTAAAGAAAAAAATTAATTTTCTCTAGTTATAAAAGGGAAAGAGGGACGTCCCTGGTGGCGCCATGGTTAAGAATCCGCCCGCCAATACAGGGGACACAGGTTCAAGCCCTGGTCCGGAAAGATCCCACATGCTGCGGAGCAACTAAGCCTGTACGCCACAACTACTGAGCCTGCACTCTAGAGCCTGGATGCCACAACTCCTGAAGCCCACGCGCCTAGCCTAGAGCCTGTGCTCCGCAACAAGAGAAGCCAGTACAATGAGAAGCCCGCGCACCGCAACGAAGAGTAGCTCCCACTCACCGCAACTAGAAAAAGCCTGTGCACAGCAACGAAGACCCAATGCAGCCATAAATAAATAAATAAATTTCTAAAAATAAGGGTGGGGGGAGAGACTTTCCTCTCCTTTTCTTGTAGCATTTCCTTTGGAAAACCTGTAGTTATAAATCCTAAGAAGTATGTAGATCTTGTTAAAATTTACGTAAGCCTCCTGCCAATTTTATACCTAGCAATGTCTTTCTTGGGAACCTTAGAACCATCTCTTCAAAGGTGGACATCAGGGAAGAGGGTGCCTTGTCTCCTTTTCCCTGTTGGAGCTTAGCCTATGCTCCTGGTTCTAACTTGTAACTTCCTCCTTGTCATGAAGATACAATACGTTTCATTTTTCCTTTGGCTAAAGACAATTCCATGTATGTAATGGACTGCATATCTGCCTGGCTATATTAAAGGGTGAGATTTCTTTCGGTCTTTGAAATATCTTTAGCAGATTGCCTCTAATGCACACTGCAGTCTGGCTGGATATTTATTCCAACTGTTATATAAAACTGTTTCTTTTTTTTCCTACATATGTGGAGAGGATTCACTGGGTTGACAGGAGATTTTTTTTTAATTTTTTGAATAAGTCATACTTTTATTTTTCAGAAGCGAAAAGGACAAGTGGCAACTTGCCTTTGGAAAATACATTAATATCAGAGTAATAAGCTATCTATCTCATAGAGACAGTAGCCTAAGAAAGACTGTATTATCATATAAATCTCAAAGTTCTATTAAATAAATCACAGAATAATATGTTTTTAACTGACACAACAAAACAAAAACATCAGCAACAAAAAATTAAACAGAATCCATAATGTGGTATGTGAAGACGGAAAAAGGAAAATCTGGAAATCTACACACAGAGAGCTCTCTATTAAAATCAAGGAGGCCCAAATCTGTTTCTTTTAAACAATATTCATGGATATAACTGCATTTTTCTAAATGTCTCATTGGTAATACTCAGTCTCGTAAGTCTGGTTCCATAATAATCTATAATGTAACTATTTCCATCTGAAGGTCCAACAATCTGCATTGAAATAAGAATGAAATCAATTAGGTTCCCAATTCCACAAAATCCTACAGTGTAAAACTTTAACAAACACATTTCGGTAATATATGGACTTGAGAAAACCAATTTCGTTTCCAGTAAAATGTGTTTCATTGCCACCAAAATCCTTACAAGTTATGTTGGGTGCTGGAAAACATGGAACATGAGCGGTGTAGTTTGTACAGTTAACTGGTTCTTGTGTAGCATCATTTATTTTTGGATCTTTATAAATATACTGTCCCACTTTGAGGTCCTCGCACTTAAGTGACTCCTTGCTGCCGCCGGCGGCAGCTCCCCAAGGTCCTATGGTTACTGACACAGCCCACAGGACAGCCAGGAGCCGAGCAGCAGCAGTCTTGGAAGCAACCAGCCCGGAGGGCCAAGCGGCCGCCATGCTGGGGACCAGCGCATCCCCCTGGAGATTTTTATTTTTGATTATTTCCCTAACATCACAGTAGTTCTTTGAAAAAAATATTCTACCTCTGCCCCAGCAGAAAAGAAAAATTTGAAAATTTTTTACATTGAAAAAGTTTTTTTCATTGGGTGTTCTGTTTGGTTTTAGTTATCAGTGTGGTGGTTAAGAGTGTGAGCTTGAGAGTCCAAATGCTTGGGTATGGACCTGATTTCTTTCCAAGTTCTTCCACATACCACCTCCTGTGCAATATGGGCAAGTTATCTAACATTCCTAATTCTGTTTCACATCTAGATACTACAAAAGTTCCAAACTTAAAAACAAATTAAT
Organism: Leucopleurus acutus; assembly: GCF_964270905.1. Taxonomy (NCBI): domain Eukaryota; kingdom Metazoa; phylum Chordata; class Mammalia; order Artiodactyla; family Delphinidae; genus Leucopleurus; species Leucopleurus acutus. The sequence continues at coordinate 125,133,282 of NC_139147.1, read as the reverse complement.
GACAGATTTTTTTAAATTCCAAATGTAAATTTCTAAAAAAAAACACAAATCCTTTATTCAAAATGCAAATCATTTCTTCAAAATTCAACAGGAATACATAGCAGGGATTGGTTCTGAATCACAATTTTAAAGTCTAATAGTGAAGTCACTCTAAAAACCAGTTCCCAAATGAATAACAAAAAACATATACACAATCAAATCTCATTATTCATGGTAGTTATACTCTATAAAGTCACCATGTACACTGAATTAGTGAAGACTGAACCACTGCTGCTAGGGGAAATACAGGATCAGGTTCCTGCATGCCTCTGGTCACATTTTCCTCAACTGATCAATATATATAACCTTGTTTTATGTGTGTTAATGTTTATAAAGACATCTTTTTAAATACTGTTGTTTCATTAACATTGGACTCATGGCTAACAGCACTATAACTCATGCCTAAATGAAGTTTCTCTAACACATGTATATTCTCTGCAAGGTACATCACAGCCTTCTTGTGTGTAGAACACTACACAGCACTTCAGTACCATGCTTGGGACCATCTTGGAGAAATCACCAACAAAAAGCAAAAAATGAAAAAATAAAAGTGGCATATGACAGCAAAAAGAATGACTGTTTACATTATGAAAGCTGAAACAAAAGGGCAGAGCATCACGTTGTTCCGCAGCTGAAAATGTGTATACTGGGCACATCCATGAATGATTGTGCAAGTGCCACCACTACTGATTTGGGGATTAAAAACAAATTTTAGCAGATAGGCAAATTCACAAATATGCAATCTGTGAATAATGAGGAAACGACTAGATATCTCTATGAATATATGTGCATGCCTTTGTGTGTGTGAGTATCTTCACTGATACATTTACATTGAAGTCCTAAGATTCCTTTGAAGGGGATCAGGATATGCCACTCCAAAATATGACACTTTGAGGGATGGCCTAGTGCTTAGGATTCCGGGCTTCACTGCCGTGGCCCAGGTTCAATCCCTGGTTGGGGAACTAAGAGCCCACAATCCCCATGGTGTGGCCAAAAACAAAAACAAACAAAAAACCCAAAATATGCCACTTTGACATAAGAAATGTTTTAAGCTAAAGGAATTTGAGAAATGGCAGGAGCAGGAAGGACTCTGACCTCCCCCTTCTCCCCTGAAGCAGACCATAAGACCCTCATGCAACAGGTGCCCTCCCTGTACCCAGAGGAAAGGAGCATCTTTATCTCTGAAGACAAGGAATCTGAATTTCCCCCAGTTTATTACCCTTAGCTCATACCCTTTTGTACTATCACATTTTCCCACCACTTTCCACTCTTCGTCAAACCTAGTAAATGCTCAAGCTTAACAATTTCTTCAAGTCTTCATTTCTTCTCAGGTCAGGTAAAACTTACATTAAATAAATTTACATACTTTTCTCATGTTAATCTGTCTTTGTCAGTTTAATTTTCAGGCCCAGCCAGAGACCCTAAGAAGGCTGAGAAGTTTTCCTCCCTTACGCCTTCTCTGACTTTTTATCTCCCTTACATCCTCCTGTTCCCAGCTGCTCCTTGACCAATTTTCCTATCTCCGCTAATGCCCCAACAACTACCTAGTTATTCAGGACTAAAACTTAGTCTTGATTAGTGGATTTTGGATTTTTTGACTCTTGATTTTTCTCCCCCCGTCAGCTGCCTATATCCCCAATCCATCACCAAGTCCTATCAGTTCTATCTCCACTACTGCCACCTTTGACCATGTCACTACCACTTCTTGTCCAAACTCATACAATAGCAACTCTCACACTATTTCACCTTTAGTACTTATACTATATCTAAATTGTCATTTATTTTTTCATTGCCCTTCCCCCTTCACATAACCTTCATGAGAGCAAGAACCTTTTCTACTTGATTTACCACTGTAATTTCAGTATGCAGAATGCCAAGCATATAGGAAGAGGTACTACAGGTACCTAAAATATCAAGCAATCGTAGGAAGGGAAAAAATATTAATTGAATGAATGAAGGCAACCTTTCCAAACCTTTCACTTCTCTTTTCTTTTTTAGTTTTCCTTCCTTAATTTAACTTAATATGTAATTCCTGGATGGCCAGAATACTATACTTCCCTTTCACTGTGGCATGTGCTGCCATAAGGAGGAAACAGCTGTCACTGAAAATTGAATCAACATATGCTAATACAACTGATTTAATACACCTAATGCATATTTTAACTCATGTCATTTTTAAAATATTTAATCTCAGTGCTCACTGCACTACTTCAAGTCCCATTCCCTTGAATCAAAGAGTACACATAGCTAATCTTCAGAAAATACTACCACTATTTGAAGACCAACTTTTTGAAACTCCTCTGAGTACATGCTTTTCAAAGTCATGAAAGAGAGGTGGTGGATATGAATGACACACTGCATTCATTCTGGGACCTTTAGTTGTTTTTTTTTTTTTTGCCGTCGCAGACCTCTCACTGTTGTGGCCTCTCCCGTTGCGGAGCACAAGCTCCGGACGTGCAGGCTCAGCGGCCATTGCTCATGGGCCTAGCCGCTCCGCGGCATGTGGGATCTTCCCACACCGGGGCACGAACCCGTGTTCCCTGCATCGGCAGGCAGACGCTCAATCACTGCACCACCAGGGAAGCCCCAACCTTTAGTTTTAAAATACAATGAGGCTATATATTATTCATGTCATAACTACCACCAACAAAAATTTGGGCCTTGTCACCTCTAATTTCAATGATTCTCTTGCAATTCCTCCATGACTTTCAAAGACAACTTTCTAATTAAAATCTTTGCCTTTTATTATATCAGACAATTACCTTTTCCTTGTTCTTATTTAAGATGCATATACAGCCAAATGCAATACAGTAGAAACCTTTAAAACTGTGGAACCAGAAATACCCATTTTTAATGTCATTTCCCCCCATCAGCCTGGTAATTTTGAGCCACGGTCACTATGGGGTAAGCTGACAGATAATAAAAATAAATAATAAGATACAAAATCTTAATAAATTTTTAACTTTGGTAAAATATAATTACTTGATGCTTTTCTTAAGGGCTTTCTCCAGCTTCTTCACCTGTTGTTGATAAAGTCTTAATTCATGCCGTGTGGGCCTGTAGAAGATAAATCATGTTGAACGCACTTATTTTTATTTAATAAAACTATACCGTAAAGATATTTAATAATAAACAATAGTGTATACCCTGTTACTTGTCACAAATATGCTTAAAAATTCTTAAAATATTTCATGATTGCTGGGCTTCCCTGGTGGCACAGTGGTTAAGAATCCGCCTGCCACTGCAGGGGACACGGGTTCCAGCCCTGGTCCAGGAAGATCCCACATGCCACGGAGCAACTAAGCCCGTGCACCACAACTACTGAGTCTGTGCTCTAGAGCCCGCAAGCCACAACTATTGAGCCCGCGTGCCACAACTACTTAAGTCCACATGCAGCAACTAAGACCCAACACAACCAAAATAAATTAGTTAATTAAAAAAAAATTTCATGATTGCTAATGAGGTATTTATTGGCCATTGGGTTTCTTCTTCTGTGTATTCCCTGTTCAAAACTTTCTACCCATTTTTATTGTTATTAATCTATTACTTGTTTCTATAGTAAATTATCTCAAATGCACGGACAAGAATAGAGAATAGTAAGACAAATAGTACTGTGTCCACCCCTCAAGCTTTATCAAAGTTGAATAGTAATTTGTTTCAAATATTTTAACTAAAACATTATACATGTACTTAAAACTCCATGTGTGACCCTGATTACTGTCATTGCTCTCCTTCCCATACCACAGGTGACCACTATCTGAAATTCATTCTTCATTCTTCCCATGCATGTTTTATAAATTTTTACCTCATATTCAAATAACCATAAATTTACACATTATTATGTGGCAGGCTTTTAAACTTTATAGAAATGGTTTTTACTGTAGGTATCAGTCTCCTCTCCATTAAAGTATAAGATTTACAAGAACAAGGTATTTGTTTTGCTTATTATATATTATCCCAGAACTTAAGGCCATGTCTAACTTACAATAGGTATTCAACAAATATTTGTTGAATAAAAAAGTCTCAGCAGTGTGCATTCCTTATTACTCTCTGTTAACAGGTAGAGTGCCATCCTTTTGTGGTTGTATGATGTACATAAATAAACCTTTCTGTTGTATGCCATTTAAACTTTTTAATTCCCCCCCTTCCCACAACACAGGCATATGATGAGGTAATAAGACATTCTAAAGTAATTTGGAAAAAACAATTGAAATAAAAAATAAAGTTATTTGGGAAAGGGAAACCTGCTGGCATAAGACTGAATATATTCTGAGTTCCTACCCAGTTTTATCTTCTTCCTATTTTCTCACTTTCCTTGCCTATGTATGTATTTTTGCTCTTTCCATGATATGAGAGACAAATGACTAAAATAAGTATGAGTATGAGGTCCCCAACATTAGTTTTAGAGTAAAGGGGACAGAATGATTTATTTAATATTCAAAATTCCAGTTTATGCTTAAATGGAAGTTAAATAAAAATGACAAGTTTCTCTCACCTGGTTTCCAAATCTTTTTGGAGATTCAGCTTTTCAATTAAAAGTGCATCTATCTTAGATTTCGATTCCTTGAGTTGATTCTGTAATGACTGCAACACATTTCATAAAAATATGGTTAACTTTCCTGGGAGATTACTTAGATTATCATTTTGCTTTATAAAAAAAGTATTTATCAGTCATATAGTCCCCATACCATTAGAAGGCCTTTATAAGTGGGTGAAGCACTCAGACTCCTGTAGTCTTCTTCTGACTCACTTTCATCTTCTTCATATTGCCTATGAAAAGATACATGCAGTGTATTTATGAAAAAAAAATCTAGCTAACAAAAATCAAATCAACACAATAAGCGTTTGATAACCTAAACATGAACTAAAATTTAAGCTAAATTTCCTACTTATTCTCACAGAAAATGGTATTAGAACATACTACTTACTACCTAGTGCTATAGTGTATATTTGTTCACTAATGCCTTAATTGGAAGGTAAGATCCATGAAGACCAGAACTTTGTCTTGTTCACCATTGTATCTCACTGCCCAGAAGAATATGGGGCATAAGAGGTGGTGAAAAAACACTTCTTGAATGAATAAACAAAGCATATTGTTTTTTCCTTCTAGTACTTTTAGGTCACAAAAATATCTATATCAAAAAATGCAGGGACTTCCCTGGTGGCACAGTGGTTGAGAATCTGCCTGCCAATGCAGGGGAGACACGGGTTTGAGCTCTGACCTGGGAAGATCCCACATGCTGCGGAGCAACTAAGCCTGTGTGCCACAACTATTGAGCCTGCGCTCTAGAGCCCACAAGCCAAAACTACTGAGCCCACGAGCCACAACTACTGAGCCTGCGTGCCACAACTACTGAAGCCTGTGCACCTAGAGCCCAAGCTCTACAACAAGAGAAGCCACCGCAATGAGAAGCCCACGCACCGCAATGAAGACTAGCCCCTGCTTGCCACAACTAGAGAAAGCCCGCGTGCAGCAACTAAGACCCAGCAACGAAGACCCAATGCAGCCAAAAATAAATAAATAAATTTATTTTTTAAAAAAATGCAGAGTATAAGTGGACAAGGCCACAGACTTAGTGTCCCTGATTCAAGTCTTGACATCACCATTAACCAGTTGTGTTATTTGGGTAGGTCAGTCTCTCAAAATTTGTTTTCTCATCTATAAAATAGATAATTTTATCTATTAATTAATTTTATCTATTAATTAATTGATTTTATCTATCAATTAATTAATTAATAATCTGATAATTAATAATCTGATAATGTCTGTCACATCTACCTCACAGAATTGGTGTTAAAAGTTAAAAAGATATCAAAGCATTCTGTGAGCTATAAAGTACTAGAAAATCAGTATTAATGTTTTTTAAAATCCTGATACACTTAACACAGGGCTGTCTGATACGGTAAACGCTAGGTACACACGGGCAATGAGCACTTGAAATATAGCTAATGCAACTGAAGAGCTAGACTTTTGATTCTATTTCATTTTTTCTTTTTTAATAAATTTATTTATTTATTTTTGGCTGTGTTGGGTCTTCGTTTCTGTGCGAGGGCTTTCTCTAGTTGCGGTGAGCGGGGGCCACTCTTCATCGCGGTGCGCGGGCGTCTCACTGTCGTGGCCTCTCTTGTTGCGAAGCACAGGCTCCAGACACACAGGCTCAGTAGTTGTGGCTCACGGGCCCAGTCGCTCCGCGGCATGTGGGATCTTCCCAGACCAGGGCTCGAACCCGTGTCCCCTGAATTGGCAGGCAGATTCTCAACTACTGCGCCACCAGGGAAGCCCAATTCTATTTCATTTTAATTAAAATTTAAAAACTGAAGCAGTGTAAAATATTCTTCTGTTAAACACGACTTTATTGTTTAGGACTACATACCACTACCATGCATCATGTTAAGGTATTAATGTTGTGGCCTAGCTGTGCACTGGGTGCGTGGGTAGTTTGTAGTACTATATACAAACACACCACCAGTCTAGTCAGTATCAAAGGACTGATTCAGTTAGAATGTTTTTTTTCCTATATACCAATATAACATTGTAAGGTGTTTGTTATGATACTATATTTATGGTGATGCCTATATAAATCATAATTGATAATTAATATAGTTATTTTAATTATAAGAACTAAACTTTTTTAGTTGAAAAAATAATTATGGACAGATTTTTAACAGAATCAAGTGGAGATGATAACATCTGAGAGTACAATAATTGGAACAGTAAAGAAAAGAGACTGAAAGAACGTATGCCACAAATTTCCTAATGAATGCTACTATAATTTGCTATAAAGAACTCTTACAATTCAACAATAAAAGACAAAAAAGTCAATTTAAAAATGGGCAAAGGATGTGAGTAGGCATTTCTCCAAAACAGATATGCAAATGGACAATAAGCCTATAAAAAGACAGTCATCATTAGTCCTTAGGGGAACACAAATCAAAACCACAATGAGATATCCCTTTAGGATATTCACAAAGTTGTGTCACCATCTCGACAATCAATTTTAGAACATGTTCATCACCCCACTGAGAAATACCATACCCATTGTCAATCACTCCCCATATCTCCTCTCTGCCCTGAGTCCCTACTCCACTACAATCCAATTCCTAGGCAACCACTCATCTACTTTCTGTCTTTATGGACTTGCAGATTCTGGACATTCCATGTAAATGGAATTGTATATTTTGTGATGTTGTGTTGCAGCAGAGTAGGGGCTCAGGGCGGGGAGTGATTGCCAACGGGGTTTCTCAATGGGGTGATGAACATGTTCTAAAATTGACTGTGGAGATGATGACACACTCTGTGAATATCCTAAAAATCATTGAATTGTATGCTTTAAAATGGTGAATTTTATGGCATGTGAATTATATCTCAATAAAGCTGTTATTTTAAAAAGTTGTTATATAAAAAATCTTTTAGGATAATAAAGGAGATGACGATAGGACGCATTTTCAGCAAATACATAATGAACATATTAAGAAGTTTCCTTTCAACAGTCAAAAAAGAATTAAAGTCACCGAAACCAAAATTAACCATACAACAAAAACTTTTAAAATAATTTTTTAGCAAAATCTGAGCTTATAATTTTGGCCACCTATAAAACATTTTGAAGTGTTGCACAAAAACAGAAACTGTCCTTACATGAAATAAATTATTTGTTATGGAAATTTTATTGGAAAATTATGAGAAAACAAAAGTTATTTTTATAAAAAAGTGAAAGATCTTCAATTAAGTCCATGAACAACTGCCTGGAGAATACAAGACCTTTCTTATAACATCAAAGATGAACTGATTTAATTTTAAAAACTGCAAATACGTTTCTTTATCTTTAGATGAATCATATCTCAATTAACACTTTGGGAATGTTCTGTCTCAGAGGACTTCCAGATTTACCAAGAAATGTTGACAATTTGAGGTCTTAAAATAAAAATATCACACTTATGGTGTGTCTTTGAATTTTACATATCTATCAAAGAAGAATTTCAGCTAGATATGAAAAAATCATTTTTTTCCACAATGGAAGGTGCTCTAGCTTTGTAACGTCAAAAATCCAGATTTACTGGAATGTTCAAAAAACTGATGTTTCTCATTGCTTTGTTATACTGTATAATACATATTAGAAATGTGCTCAGTTTTCTGAAGCAGACTATGACAGTGTCATGAATATAGTTGTTAAAATTATACAGCACCTGTGTAAATACTATACCAGTTTGCAGAACCACTGAAACAAAATGACTTTAACAATCTTGTGTTTTTTGCCAATGCTTATTGGTTGAGCCATGGAAGGGTTACAAAGACTAACTGTACTGTTAACCTGGATATTAAATAAAATATATTAAAATGTATTTCATTGGTTTCTTTTTACTTTTCAACTTGGCTACATGAAAATGCTAAATTATATATGTGGCTTGCATTACATTTCTATTCGAGACAGCTGTACTAATATATCCCTCAGACCTTCTTCTAAAACACATGCTAGCCTTGAACAAATGACCATTTTAGGAAAGATGACTAAAATAAGGATGACTGAGTAGCCTCTATATAACAAGTACTAAAATAGATGTTTTATACAAACTATTTCACATTTAACAGGTGAGGAGTTTGAGTAGTTATTTAACTTGCTCAAAGTCACGCAAATAGTAGTAGTAGTGAGATTCAAATTGAAATCTCTCTGGTTCCAAAGCCTATGCACTCACATCATTCCCTATATATACTCTAAAATACCTGCCACTATGGCTATACTTGTTCTCAAGAGAAACCTAATATATGAATATAGTAGAGGAGACCAATTTTAAATGTATGCAGACCTAAAGGGAAATGAGTTTCAGTAAAGAATCCTCACTTTCTTTTCCTGTAGTTCTTTATTTAGCATTAACAGATTTTGTGGTTTTCTTGAAGTAAAAACATAATTCTAAGCATCCACAAACTCTCATTTGGACATGGGATCCCCACAGACAAATTCCTCCCACCCTTTCTCCAATGGCCTCCAGAAGCCTCAGGAGGGGCCCAGTGTTGAAGATCGTGCTCCTTAGGGGTAGAGAGAAAGAGCAAAACTAGAGAAATCCTGTGTTTTATTCTCTTCCCTAATCCAAACCATGTTCAGTCAGAGGTTAATCTCAAATCCACCTGCCTCCATTTCCCAAGACCAATTTAAAAATTTCTATCTAAAAAGAAGGATGGAATTAGACAAGGGGACTTCACTTTACTAATTCATTATAGAACTATTTTCCTTGGGGTAACTTTCCAAATGTCTCTGACATCTCAGAAGAAATTCAATCTGAGGCCTGTAGGTTTTATTCCTACGTTACTTTCCTTGGCTCTTTAATCTATCTACCAAGCCAGGGAAATACTAATAGAAAAAGCCAGCAATATATTCCATGTAATCTACAGTGATATATTAATCTATATTACCATATAGTGATATAGTAATCTACAGTGATATATATTTCTGGGTAAAGAAAAGTAGGTAGGGGCTTCACTGGTGGTGCAGTGGTTAAGAATCCACCTGCCAATGCAGGGGACATGGGTTCGAGCCCTGGTCCGGGAAGATCCCACATGCTGCGGAGCAGCTAAGCCCGTGAGCCACAACTATTGAGCCTGCGCTCTAGAGCCCGCAAGCCACAACTACTGAAGCCCACACGCCTAGAGTCTGTGCTCCGCAACAAGAGAAGCCACCACAATGAGAAGTCCGCACACTGCAACGAAGAGTAGCCTCTGCTCGCCACAACTAGAGAAAGCCCGCGTGCAGCAATGAAGACCCAATGCAGCCAAAAATAAATTCAATAAATTTTTTTTTAAAAAGTAGGTAAAGTAACAACATAGCTGAGAGCCTATCGTTTTAAAATTTACTTTTCCTCTGTTTCAGAGGTTATACCATGTTTGCAGTTTTCTAAGATTTCCAACTGCTTAACACTTGTATTCAAATATCTGCTGCTTTGATTGCAGCTTCCTTTGCTTTCCCTGAGTTTTCTCATGTATGGAGGCAGAAAGGAATACCAGTCCATAGTATTCAGAAACTGCCTTTCATGAGCTCTCTGGAGGCCTTCTCAAGCCTGAGCCCTAAAATGAGGGTCCAGATGGCGTGCCATAGGTGTGCTGTGCAAAGGGATTACAAAGGTGCCAAGATATTCATCTCTCTCAGCCCTCAGGACAACTGGACAGACCCCAGTGTGGTACACAAACATCACTTTCTGTGTTTCATGAAGAGAAAAACTTTGGACAACACTGCCTTTAAAAAGTGGGTGTTTGGGCTTCCCTGGTGTCGCAGTGGTTGAGAGTCCGCCTGCCGATGCAGGGGACACGGGTTCATGCCCTGGTATGTGAAGATCCCACATGCCACAGAGAGGCTAGGCCCGTGAGCCATGGCCGCTGAGCCTGCGCTCTGCAACGGGAGAGGCCACAACAGTGAGAGGCCCACGTACCGAAAAAAAAAAAAAAAAAGTGAGTGTTAAACAGAGGGCTTCCACCTCTGCAAGAGGCCCATGTCCCATCTGTCTTCCTCCTTTGGTCTTGCTCCCCTAGCTCTACAGGTGTATACGTCCTCCTCCTGTGCTTCCTGTTTATCCCACTTAGGCCTCCAAATCACAGCCCATCTTCCTTCATTTTCCCTTCTCTTTCGCCTTCTTTTTTTAGTAATATAATACTTGTCAGTTAATTCTACACCCTCCTTTTAGAGTACTCCTGCTTCTTCAGGTGATACTAATAACCTATTTGCAGATCTCAAAATCCACCTTGAAGTTCCTACAATCTATCAAGTTAGTATTTACTCTTAGAAAAAAGACTGATAAACTTTGTTCAGTCAATGAACTATGAAAAACTCTCCTCAGGGCAGACTCTTCATCACTTCAAAGTATAAGTGACTTCTAATTTTCCACCTGTGAGAACATTATGTATAATGCAGCCCCTATTTTCTTCCTATATCCTTCTCCCTTAATGAGACATTCAGTCCAAGTATCTGACCTGAGCGTAGTTTGCACCGGCCAAAGTATTATATTTCACTTCAGCTAGACCAATGATGATAGGATTGCTAAGCAAAAAAGTAATTCCTTTCCTCCAAGGTCCTCATTCCTCAATCCCAGATTTTCACTACAAACTCTTGACAACCAGATTCAACACCACCCCCCACCAATGGCCTCAATCCTTTTATTTTTAGTCAGAGAATGCCAGTTTGCACAACTTCAGAGGCAACCTCTCACACCACATTCTACACAAGACATTTCAATGATGGCTATACTAAATCTTCTCTACTCTTACTACGAATCCCAAATGTTCTCTCTTCATCATCTAGATTGGTGGTCAGCAAACTGTTGCCTGTGGGCTACATCTAGCAGGCTTTTTTAAATTAATGTTTTATGGAACACAGCCATGCCAATTCATTTACTTATTGTCTATGGCTCATTTCATGCTACAACAGCAGAGTTGAGCAGTGGTGAGAGACTATACAGACTAAAATGCCTAAATACATACAGTCTGGCCCTTTACAGAAAAAAAGTCAACCAAGTCCTGAATCCAGATTACAACTTATTAACGATATAGAACAAAGGTTTCAAATAATATTCAGCCTGGACTGTATAATATGTTGTAGAGCACTGAGTTTTAGTTGCAAACATTAAAAGTCTGATTTCATTTATAAACCTAACATTCTAACTTCTCAAAAAAGCAGATTTAGCTACAGTGGGCTCACATTCCTCACAGAGTGTACAGTTTAACTGCCCCCTTGAGACTGATGGTACACAGCTCTCCAATTTGCCACAGTTCCCACCTAACCTGCTTTGCTCATTTTCATTATTTTCCTGATTCTGCAAGCTTAACAGTTCACAACCTCTCAAATGAAATTATTCATTTGCCTTCCCTTTACTCTTACATACTATGACTGTTCATTTTAGGCTAGGCTATGGTACCCTGCTACTTGGTCAAACACCAGTTTAGATATGGCCATAAGGTATTCTTTAGATGTGATATTTAAATCAAGAGACTTTGAATAAAACAGATTACCCTTCATAATGTGGGCGGGCCTTGTGCAACTAGTTAAAGACCTTAAGAGCAGAGACTGAAATCTTCAAGAAGGGAGGTATTCTGCCTTCAGGTTGCCTTCACCCTCAACACTGCAACATCAACTCTTCCCTGGGTCTCTGGCCTGCATGCCAGCCTCACAGATTTCAGACTTGCCAGCTTCACAATCGCATGAACCAACTCCTTTAAAATAAATATCTCTCTGCATATAAATGTACATTCTATTGGTTCTGTTTCTCTCTAGAACCCCACCTAATACACATACCTACAACCTCATCACCAGCTTTTCTGTATCAAAGGAAAAAGCGCCTTCCTTCTTTCCAAGGCAAATGATGTCTTTTTGTTCATTTATAGCTCACTCTTGGTCCTGTATGAAGCCCAGCCAAACTGGCTTATAGTACCATAAAAAAGTCTACTCTCTTATATCTATGAACTTTTGCTCAAAGCATACAAGCAGTGGGGTTTTTTTGCCTTTCTGCTTTCCCAAATTTTACTTATTCTTCAACCTCAAGCACAACCCCCATCTGCTTTGTAATGGCTTTCCTGGTTACTCCATCTAAAACAAATTTGCTCCTGTTATCGACTCCTGTATTACTTACTGTCTGTACAGTTTTTAGTAATTACTCTATTGTGACATTATGCCTTAGTGTCTTTTAAGTCTCATATAATTTTTAACTATTAATGTGTTTACATTTAATTTCCCTTACTAGATTGCAAACTCCTGGAAGCTAAGAATTGTGTTCAAAACGTTGTCCTAGGGACTTCCCTGGTGGTCCAGTGGTAAAGAATCCAATCAGCCTTCCAATGCAGGGGACGCAGGTTCGATCCCTAGTGGGGGAATTAAGATCCCACATGCCGCAGGGCAGCTAAGTCTGCGTGCCTCAACTAGAGAGCCCATGTACTCTGAAGCCCACGCGATACAACTGAAGAGAGAAAAAAACCCAGCACGCCACAACTAAAGAGAAGCCCACGCACCTCAACGAAGAGCCTGTGTGCCGCAAAAAAAAAAAAAAAAAAAAATCCCGTATGCTGCAAGGAAGAGCTGACGCAGCCAAGATAAACAAACAAACAAAACCTTGTCCTGTCTCTAGAATCTATCTAACACCATGCCTACCATCTAAAAGACACAGTTTTGAAAATCAGAAGGTCCCTGAAGTTAATTGGTGTAATACTACTTTCTGAATAGAACAAAGCAAGGAGTTGCTCTATCATTAGTTGTTCTCTTCTCATCTTCCCTTCCTTCCTTTTTCACTTCTTTCTTCCCTTCTTCCCTCCATCCCGCTCTTTTTTAAGAGTCCCCAAGGTGCTAGAAGGAATCAGCAACCAGCACAGCTCTGCCATCAGTCCTACTGAGTTTCTGGAGTCAGTACTCTTGGGGCAAGAATACTAGACAATGTACGCTTAATGAAAGCAGATATGCTTAATGAAAGCAGAGAACTTATCTGCTTTATTCTAGTTTATCTATTTTATCTGTTCAGTAACAAAAACAGAACTTGGCAGAAAGTAGGTGCTCAAATATTTGTTAAAAGAACTGTTCCATTTATAAACAATGAAACAGAATAGCCACTGTTTTAATGACTATATTAAAGCACTTTAGATTATTTGGCCTTAGATATCTTTCAACTATTTTGGGTTAGTCAAAGACCATTATTTTTAAACTTTACCATTATTTCTTTAATCAGAGGCGACAACTGTTTTACTCTATATACTTGATTTTTCACTATGACATTTAATCTTTATCTCATATAAATCTGCATACTAATTAGGCTGTACTTTGGCAGGCAGCTAATCCAACCCTACACGCTTTGTGGATATACTCAGTAACTATCTAGTGGTTAGATGACATCAGTAGAACAAATTATAATACTTCAACAAAAGAAAAATACTATTTCTTCTGTGACCGATACTTTGGTGATTATTAAATATACATATTTTAATATAAATGCAACAATATACTTTAACATAAGTGGTAAAGTACAGTCTTGAAAATCTTTATAAAAAAAGAAATTTGTAGTTAAACATATTAGGTAAATTACACATATATCAGGTAGATTTCCAAAGTATATTTGTTTCAAAAGCCCATAGAAACTTTTGTTGTAATTCATGACTCGATAATAACTTTAAAAATTGTAATACAGGACTAGTCGTACCTTTGTTTATGAAATTTTCTAATTTTAGATTCATAGTAATCAATTAGGCAAAGCAACCTAGAAAACAGATAAGTTGAATTATTTTCAAAATGTGGTATTGGAACATTTACTATTCTCTCTATACAATTTCAAATTACAGTGATAAACATACATGTTATCTGCAAATTTATAAAAAATTTAAGTGATTTTTGCCAGAAGCAAGTATCACACTATGCCATATATTTTAATTTTAATGTATATATTTTTAAATAACCACAGACATTAAATCTCAACATATTAAATGCATATTGTCCAAACAGTTCTACCTCTAGCAATCACTCCCACAGAAATATGTGCCTAAGGCTGTAACTCAAGATGAACGAAGTTGCTTGATGCACCATTATTTATGAGTGAAAACTCAGATACAATCTAAATATTTGTCAACAAGGGAAAAGTTAAATAAATAATGGCACATCCATATTATAGAAAATGAAGAGGCATGAGAAGAGACAATGTAAATTTCTACATCCTAATGCGAACTGATAAGGTTTAAAAATGTTGCATAGCAAAATGTATAATATTACTCTATTTTTTTAGGAAAATAGTTATAAATGAATCTGTATATGTATTGAAAATGAATTCTATGGGTTCTTAGCTGAGGGATAATACCACAGCTAGGGGACAGTGTTGGTTGTCACACTGAATAGTTGGGGAGGGGGCGACGATGCTTAAAAGTTCATCAATGAACATGATGAATGCTCATCATGCCCTACACAGTGAAGAATGGTCCCACCCAAAAGCCAACAGCACTATTGCTGTGAAACACTAGGAAGGACAAAAACCAAACTGTTAAAAGTGGTTATCTCTGGGATGTGGAAATTAGGAGGGGTAAGCAGGTCTATAACATTTTACTTTACATACTTTTATATTGTTTGAATTTCTAAAAGCACATATTGCTTTTGTAATTCAAAAAATCCTCAAAGAAAAATAAAATAACACTATACTTTCACATATTATTCTTTTTAAAGCAAGAATGTATAGTATTTCACTCCTATCTTGGGAAACTTTTTTTTTCAGCGCTAATTCAACCAACTGTGCTTTTAATATCATAACTTTCCAGATTATCCTTCCTCTTCAACTTTCCCCATCCCAACACGTACCAGCTTTCATATTATCCTGCAAATGTGCTTTAATTTCCTTTATATACTTCACAAGCCCTCTCACCCCTTCCTTCCCCCATGCTACCATTCCATTTCTATCTTTTTCCTTCATAGCAAACTTCATTCATCCTGAATGACTGTTACCTCTACTTTCAATAAACTTTTAAAGAGGACTTACCAGGAATTCTGAGCAAATAAGACAGTGGGAAGGCAAACACAAACCAATGAGGTGGCATGTAACACTTCTTACTACCCTCTCCTTTTTCAAACACTCTTGTTCCTTGGTTAGCCTGACACCCAAACGTAACTCCTCTTCTGTCTCTTCTTTCTCTCTCTAAATTTTAAAGTTCTCTGGAGTTCAGCCTTTCTAACTGTAGGCCTGATATCTCTCTGTGGCTGACATAAAGTACCTAATGTTCGTAAATGAACCCATTATCCTCCTTCCCCATTCCCCAAACCTAGCTTGAAATCTGGCTATCTTTGACTGCTCTCCTTCTTTCAACATCTACAGTCAGTCAGTCTAGACAATTCCTGTCCATCTCTGCAGTATCTCTCTCCTTTCTTTTTTCTTTATAGACCTCTGTTATCTACCAACTAGACTATTAAAACCGATCACTAATTTTGTCTGTCTCTGGGTTTAATTTCTTTGCTCATAAATCCTGGGCTTTTTTAATCCTGCTACACAGAAAGTAGAACCTAAACTCTTCAGCCTGGAGTTGAAGCCCCTCAAAGTTTCAGCACACCTTTCCTTCCATACTGTCTCCTAAGATACCATCACCTTGTGCACCCTACGCTCCAGACCTCTCGGACTACCTGGACTACTTGCCACTCCCAAAAACGTTTTGTTTCCCAGACACCATATTTCTCTAACTAGAATACCCTTTTCCTCATTAACGTCTATTAAAACTACAATTCCTCTTGGACATGCACTAGAACACAGCAGGGAATGACACGGAGTCTTTGGCTTCATTGAGCTTACAGCATCATGGGGAATACAGATGCCAGAACAAATTAATACAAATGTAATGAGAATTACAACACACAAAATTCAAACTACCATCAACTGCTCCCTTTAAGGAACATGATATGTCTTCCCGTCTGCAAATAAATTTTAAAGCATTCGTCTAGGACTTCAACACACCTCAGGAGAATTGTTCCTGGGTATTGCATATTTACTGTTATGACTGTGTATGGAATTTTCCTCCCATTACATTTTCTGCTAGGTTATTATTGGTGTAAAACAAAAGCTATTGATTTTTATAGATTTATTTTGTAAACTGGACACCTTATTAAACTCTTTTATTGTGTTTTTAAAAAAATTCTACAGTTCCTAATAATCTAGTTTACAAGTCACCTCCTTCATGAAGTCTTTCTGGTCATCCCCATCTTTCTCAGTGGAAACTAAGCTTTCCTCATGCCACGCCAGTTAGTATCCTGTCTGCCTTACCATTACAGCACATACCAATGTGCCTTTTATTTTACTTACCTGAGTATGTGTCTATCTACCCAACAAGCTATCAGGTCCATAAATGCAGCAAACATCGCTTTACTCATCTGTGTATGTCCTATACTGTTTTGTCCCAATGCCTCTGTAAATTTTGACAATAGCTGTAGTGGCTACAACTGATGCATTTTTATATAAGGGTTAATTCACAATTTTTAAGTTCTGTGCTCAAACTGAAAATTTGTTTTATTAAAAACCAAATAGGGCTTCCCTGGTGGCGCAGTGGTTGGGAGTCTGCCTGCCGATGCAGGGGACGCGGGTTCGTGCCCCGGTCCGGGAGGATCCCACGTGCCGCGGAGCGGCTGGGCCCATGAGCCATGGCCGCTGAGCCTGCGCGTCCGGAGCCTGTGCTCCGCAACGGGAGAGGCCACGGCGGTGAGAGGCCCGCGTTCAGCAAAAAAAAAAAAAAAAAAAAAAACACCAAATGAAGTGGAGAATCTCTAGGCCATCAGACAAATTCACACCTGAATTAGCTTGACTTCATCTGGTACTCGGTAAGTTTTCTCAATGCTTCTCTCCCTTTTTCTTGCCCTCTCACTCATTCAAAGTGCCTGTTATTTTGTTTTTGTTTTCATTCCTCTTCCTCTATCTCTCTTCTTACCTTATTCTCCCACTGTAATTATCTCTCTCCTTCTTTTTGTTCTTCCTTACTCCTATTTTCCTTTCTTTGCTTTTCTATTTATTCACACCTAGCTCCAACTACATTTTGTTATTTAAATTATTTATTATTTATATTTTTATCCTAGTTCGTCCTTCAAAAGGATAAAAATTGTATATATATATTTGTGTACATGTATGTGTGCATTATCTCTCAAATAATTATTGAAACAATCTATAGTTTCAACTTGTTTTTAACTTATATGTGACTTCATTTACTTTTATAGTATAAAACAGACATACCTAATTAGTAAAAATCCCCAATCCTACTATGTAAACACATAAGACTAGTTAAAATGTAACTAGTTTATACTATTAAGTGAAAAGAACAAGGTGCTATCTTTTATACAAAGAAATATAATATCCATACTGTTTGTATTTGCTAAAAATAACACTAAAAAAGTTATCTATAGGGAGAAGTAAGGAATAGGTTAAGGGGACGGGAATGAAAACAAAACCTCTCCAAATATAAATAATTACAGTTTTGACTTTATAATTGTATAAACGTCTTACATATTCAAAAGTAAATAAATTTTAAAAGCCAGCCCTAAAAACTGAAAACAAACTGAAACAAGTAAACCTAACTGTATATTAATTTGGTGCCACAAACACACAGAAAAGAAATATTTCAAGATATTTTAGAACACTATATTTTGACTAAAGTGGAATATAGTACCCATAGTGGAATATATTATTAATGTCGAAGATAATTGCAAAGAAATTTAAATTTCATTCAGTTGGCTTATTGTTAGTAGCAATACTGGTATTATTATTTTGAAACGTTTTCTATATTATAGGATAAAGCAAATAAATAATTATATTATTCTTAGGAATAAGGATTTTCAGTGTAAAAGAAAACCGTTACAAATGTAAAATCAGAGTTTAAATAAAAACCCAGTAGTGTTAACTTCAGTTAGAAATTTTTCTCAGAAATATATATAGTTCCTGGTACTTGCCACTAAAAAGCCCTAAAATCAATGACAACGTAAGATAAGCAACCTAAGCACTCAAACTGTGGTCTCTAAAATCCATTCCTGACTAAAAGGAACAAGAGCTCTTTTGAGAAATGTCTAATTAATTCATTTTAAATGAGTTAATTTTAAATGTTCAGTGTTAGTTTTAACAAATACCTAACTCCATTCCTCAAAAGAGCTCCTAGGGCAAAACAATGTTCAGGATGTATCTTCTGCCTAAAAGTAAGAAATCTAACAAAGATTAATGGAGTTGGGTCTAAGGGATATAATACCAACATGATAAAGATCCCACCGGCCAAAGACAAGATAATTTGATCATTAAAAGCCCACGAGTTAATAACAACCTTTGAAAAAAGAGAGAGAGGCACAAACAAAAAGTCTTATTGCTTATCATTGGAGATCATTAGGGCCACCACTGCTTACTCTAAAAAATTAGAATTAAAATGAAAGAACTGAGCATTGCACTTCCCTGTAACAAACCATATAGGGCAACCAAATAGCCCCTATTCAAAAGGAAAGGTTCTTTTTTTTAATGGAAGACTTCTGGGAAAAAAAGAAAAAGAAAAAAAAGGGGTAGCAGAATTGAAAATAAGATCATCAATGGGGGAAACCATTAGATGAAAGGATGATGAGAAATTTTATAGTGGAAGGATCAGATTGTTATTATTTAAACCCCTGAACAATCTCATCATCCCTGAGAGTAGGTCAACTAGACATTATGTGCCTCCTGATATGTTATAATTAGAAGCATAAATTACCACCTATGAAGTATTTCGCCAAAAATACTTGCATCTGAATTTAGCTCTAACTTCCAGTTTAGAGGGAACATAGGAGATAGAAGAATAAATTAAATGACATAGTAAGGAAGCAAACAGACAAATCTAGCATGTACTTCTCTAGGACAACTGACCATTTTCTTCAAAAAGTTAATGACATTTAAAACAAACAAACAGCAGAGAAGAGGGAGAGGAATACTTCACCAGTTTAAAAGAGATATAACCACACCCAAGATGAAATCTGTTTTTAAAAAAGTGATGACTCTAGCTACATATCAATTTACATAGCAAACATTACTGTCTATCCAAGATGGTATGAGGAACTCTCTTGCAGAGATAGGAGAACACTCTGTTTTGAGTGATGATGCGCTCTTCGTCCTCCTTTGTTAATCTACAGATATCCTTCTGCAAAGAAGCAATAGTCTCTTGTTGCTCCATTCGTTTTTTCTTATAATGCTCACATTTTGCCTGTAAGAAATTTTTCAAAAAATATAATTATGATATATACATCAAGGACATGCTGTCCGAACAATATTGTACACAAAGCTATCCTCACAATTTCTATCAGGCTGCTTCATTCAAGAACCTCAGTACTGAGCCTGTCTTTAAATGGGTGCAAGCTCCAGGAACACTGATATGTCAGAAATGCAAAAACTATAACAAGTAAAATCAGTGTAAAATGGGGAAAATATAGCTTATAATTGCATGCATTCAAGGTTTCATAATAAGTAAAAGAACTCAATCTCCATAAAACTGATATAATTTTATATATATGTTTAGATGAAAATAATAATCAGAAAGAGACCAATATTAAGGATGTCAAAAAGAACCAAGAATTAAAATTAATATTCTTAAGTGATCAACGATAATTCAGGATTTCAGATGGTTTAATCACCTTAGGCATTCATGTAATGTGGTAGACTGCAAACTCAGAGAAACCAGGAATTTGTTCAGAAATAATATGTACCCCAAGATTTATACAAGGGAATGTAAATCTTGAATACTCTCTTGCCTTCAGTGAAATATCACCAGCCTGGTTTTCCTTTATTCGATAGTTTCCATCCCTCAGTGTCCTTAGAAAGCTCATAATCAACAGTACCATCATTGTTATTATTAATACACTTTTTATAAAGCTCAGTGAGAAACCCTATCCCCATCTGGCCTGCACAATACTAAGACACACCACTTTCAGAAGACAATGCCATAACTAAGCACATGTTCACCTGCGGATAGGGTCAAGTTTGCACAGACTTAAGAGACCCTCAGGGGAAAAAGGAGACTCAGCTCCTGGTACCATACCATCTGTCAGTAACCACCAGCTATACCCAGAACTTATCCTCTGCCTCAGCCCCACCTTGGAAGCCAGGCAGGAGCTCTACAGCCAAGTGACTTGGGTCCCAATTCCACCTCTATAAATTAGCCATGAAACTAGAATGATTGAATTTTTCAAGGTTGCAGGGTGTAAAAGCAAGATACAAGAATCAACTGTATCTCTCCTAAGACATTCTATGAGGTCAGTGTTACCCTAATACCAAAACCAGACAACACACAAAAAAGAGAACCACAAACCAATATCCCTTAAACAATGATGCAAAAACTCAACAAAATACTAGCAAACCAAACTCAGCAGCATATTAAAAGGATGATATACCATGACCAAATGGGATTTATTCCTGGAATGCAAGAAAGGGTTTTTCATACGTTGAACCAATGTAATAGACTACATTAACAGAATAAAAGGAAAAAAAACATGATCATCTCAATTGATGGGGTCTGTGTGCTGCAACTACTGAGCCTGTGTGCTGCAACAACTGAAGCCCATGTGCCTAGAGCCCGTGCTCCACAACAAGAGAAGCCACTGCAATGAGAAGCCATGCACCGCAACGAAGAGTAGCCCCTGCTCGTCACAACTAGAGAAAGCCCAGGCACAGCCACAAAGACCCAACGCAGCTAATAAATAAATAAATAACAAAACGACAAAAAAACACAAAAAACCAAATTGCCTAAAGGCTTGGGCCTCTGAGATAATACCCAAAGACCCACAGGAATAAAAGATTATCTCTGTTCCACTGATGTTATGTACATAGTTTCCAAAAGACAAAAGTGGGACTATAAATCTGCCACACAGCAGAGTCACTGAACTCCCAGTTCCCTGACAGATACAGATAAAGGCCTGACACACATTCCTAAGTTATTTTTGCAGGAAGCAGACCCCCGCCAGAGGAAAACTGCTGACTGCAAGCATGTAGACACCAGACTGGTTGAAACTAGAAGGTTGATGATACTTGAAACTTCACCTTGATGCCAACCAGTGCAAGAATTGAGCACAAGCTGATCAGGCACTGTGCGGCCCCTCCCTCACCCAGCCTTGAAAACCCTTTCCCTGAAAGTCCTCAAGGAGTTGGCACTCTTTTCCACCTTCTCCCTTGTACTCAAGCTATCCTTTCAATAAAAAGCTTTGCTTGCCTAAGAATCTTGAGGGAGCAATATTCATTTCTATGGTATTACTGTCCAAGAATCTGGAGAGGGCACAGTAACAATTTTAACAGCCCATGCCATCCTTCCTATATCTCTTTCCTCCCTACCTAGATATCAGTTACTTATAAGGCAGTCATGTATTAGGAATATCTTGCTGACTTTAATATACATTAGATCTATTTTTTCATTTGGCCCTAAAAAACACTCAATTTCATGGCTCCCTGTGTATTTTAGAAAGCTAAAGTCAATAGAGGAATCCAACACAAAGTAAAAAAAAAAAAATTGAAGCTAAAGAACTTGTGGAGAAGTGTAAAAAAGAGCTTGGTGGCTTTACATCAGATAGTTTGGATAATACATAATAATTAGGGCACAGAATATACAGCTAAATTTTTTTCCTACTTTTTAAAAGTTTAAATAGTAACAGGAAGGAAGTATTTTGTGCTATTTCAACTGTCAGCAGTAAATACAGGCATGGAGAGAAAATAAAAATAAATATGGAATTGAAATATACACTAATAATATAAGTTGGAGAATGTCAAAAATTGTTTTATGATTGTTACAATGTCATGGAATAAGGTAAAAAATACAAAGTAAAATTACATTTTGAGAAGTCAAGAATGCATATTTTAATCTTTGAGGTAACCACTAAAAGAAGAGTAAAAATCAGTTTCCTGATCCATATACTCTCTATGAAGAAAGAAGAGGGAGAACTACCTGATACTGTTCACGTTGACTTAAAACTGAAAGTATCTGCTTAGATCTTTAGAGGACCCAAACGTTTATCGAACTTTATACACAGAAGCTAAGTACAGAAAAAGGGAAACTGTACTGAAGAACATAGAAACTGCAAATACAATGTTGTCTTTTAGTTTCTGCGTTTCCCCAGAAATCTCTCAACAGCAATCTCTCAAGAGCAATCTTTCAAAATATTATTGTCAAACATCTGTTAATTTCCTAGATGTCTTTGCCACATACACACAAAATCAATGTTTCCTTTCTCTCAACTGCAAAATATGCAGCACTAAACCATTCTAAAATTGGAAACAAGCATATGCCAAAAGAAGAAAAATGTGCCTCAAACTGTGAAATAATTGTTCTCCAGGAGCACTTCCATTTTCCTCAAAAAAGCACAGATTAACTAGTACAGTACAGAATATATGACTAGTCTGTAATAGAACTGGACAATCAGGCAACATTGAGGGGCAGCAGTTCCTTGGGTTTGCCAATTTCTGTTACATTCTATAAAAAGTACCCTTTAGAGGCTTCCCTGATGGCTCAGTGGTTGAGAGTCCGCCTGCCGATGCAGGGGACACGGGTTCGTGCCCCGGTCTGGGAAGATCCCACATGCCGCGGAGCGGCTGGGCCTGTGAGCCATGGCCACTGAGCCTGTGCGTCCGGAGCTTGTGCTCCGCGACGGGAGAAGCCACAGCAGTGAGAGGCCCGCGTACCGCAAAAAAAAAAAAAAAAAGTACCCTTTAGGTACTTAAAAAACAAACAAACAAGCAACTAATTTCAGTTGAGCAAAATAGCATAGACACCCTACCCCAACACCAGGTTTTCACACCCCAATCCTAATTCTGTCTGTCCCCCACGGCAGACTGGAACATGAGACCTCCTCTGTACCAATTTATAAGCTATATAACAAATCTCTGGGACCTGAAACAAAAAGTTAATGGCCCATAATTCATTTAAAACAGATGAACTACTTGACAGAAAATACATGCCACTCCAAGTCACTTCTTACCAATGAATCCTCAAGCATCTATTCTTTCAACTGCCTAAAACCCTGGTACATTCATAAGTCTTATATTTTAATAATTTGACTTTGTGATTTTTTATAGATCAACCTCTCTGAAAAAAAATAGGCATTGTCCTTAGAAAAAAAACAACACTGCTCTCCCCTGCCCTCATCTCCCTCTCTCAGTACCACCTGATGGCTGCTTTCTCACATCAGTAAGTTGATGAGTTAAAGAGCTTCAGGTTTCCGCACGGTCCTATATCTGAGAGCAAGGTCAAAATCAAATGCATACAGAAATATTTCCAAAATCCCCCTCCCTGTAGAGAGAGTTTGAATGTACCGTTGATGAGGAAAGCAACCTAACAAAGCAAACCTAAAAATGTAAAGTTCTGGGCTTCCTTGGTGGAGCAGCGGTTAAGAATCTGCCTGCCAATGCAGGGGACAAGGGTTTGAGCCCTGGTCCAGGAAGATCCCACATGCCGCGGAGCAACTAAGCCCGTGCACCACAACTACTGAGCCTGCACTCTAGAGCCCGTGAGCCACAACTACTGAGCCCACGTCCCACAACTACTGAAGCCCGCGTGCCTAGAGCCCGTGCTCCACAACAGAAGCCACCGCAATGAGAAGCCCGTGCACCGCAATGGAGAGTAGCCCCCGTTCGCCGCAACTAGAGAAAGCCCGCGCCCAGCAACAAAGACCCAACACAGCCAAAAATAAATAAATAAATTTATTAAAAAAAAAAAAAGTAAAGTTCTAACAGTAAAAGATTTTGTTGACTGATGAATAACAGAAACAGACTTGGCCATCAAAGAATGACAGTGTCTTCTCCAGAACGATGATCAATACCAGCAGGTAGAGTACTGTCCACCCCAAGCTGGCAGCCTAAATGAGGGCAGAACACCAACTGTCTGAGGCCTCATACCAGAACTTCTTAGTATCTCTGGCTGATTCTCTCTGGCTCCTGAAATTTATATTAACTCATCAGATCCTTTCAATGCTGCCAGTATAAACTGAGGGGACATCCAGATGCTGCCTTGAGGAGTAGTGGTCCCTTTTAGGCAGCCTGAACTCTCTGTGTGCAATAGTGTTGTGCCGACAAAAAGCATTTATAATGATATAATGTTTCTAAGTATCTGTAATGTCTCATAAAACTAAATACTGGTTATCACTACAAAAAATTTATTTCGTTTAATCATAATAAACACCAGAGGTTTGAAATAAGAGGTTTTTTACATTAGGAAATTAAGTATTCAATGTTATAACATTGTTATTTCAATAAAAAGTAATAAAACAACTTAAAATCACAAAGTATATTCCATATAAATATTATGTAAATTTAACTCAATAATTCAAGTATTTATTGAGCATCTACAACTAATAATAAAGCAGACACTTTCTTAGCCCTAACCAAAATAGACAAAAATATTTGCCCTCATGGAGCTTACATTCTAACACAGAGATATATAAACAAAACAAAGTGTATATAGTATATTAGCATGTTAGATGGTGCTAAGAACTATGGATAAAACAAAGCACAGAAGGCAATATGATATGTGGGGGATAGGACTGCCAACTGTAAGCAAAGTAGTCAAAAAAGGAATCCCTGAGAGATTGTGATGTGACACTTGAGTAAGGAGACAGAAAACAAACCATGCAGCTATCTCTAAAAAAGCATGCATGGCAGAGGGAAAAAGAAGAACAAAATGTACAAAATCCCTGAGGTGAGAATGGTCAAGGAAAATTTCAAAGAAAAGCAAGAATGTCATCGTGGCTTGAGGAGAATATGCAAGAGGTATAGTAGATGAAGTCAGAAGGTAACACGGGGCCAGATCATGTAAGGCCATGGTAAGAGTTTTGGATTTTCCTCTTAAAAAACAAAAAGGAAAGTCATTGGAGTGTTTTGAGCTACTATGTTGAGAGCACATTGAAAAAGGCAAGGGTGGGAGTAGGGAAACCAAGAGAGAAGCAGGAAAGAAATGAAGGTGACTTGGACCAGAATGGAGACTAAAAGAAGAAAGTTTGGGAAGGAAATTCAGGAACTCAGTTTTAGACATGTAAAAAAGTTCTAGATGTCTATTAGACATCCAGTAGAGATATCAAGTAGGGTGCAGGATGTGAGTCTGAAATTAAGGGAAGACGTGTGTATTATGGATTTAAAAGTGCTGTGAATTGGACTGAGCATCACCAAGGGAGTTAGAATTTATAGGAAAGAGAAAGGTCTGGGGAATCCAACACTAAGAGGTTAGGAAGATGAGAAGAATCAGCAAAGGAGCTGAAAAATAACCAGTGGGGTTGAGGAAAACCAGAAGAGAGGATGTTCTGGAAACGAAACAAATAAAGTATTTCAAGGCAACAACGATAGGTCAAGTAAGATAAGGGCCACTGAATTAAGCAACATGAAATCACCTGTAACCCTGACAAGCTGTCTTAATACCATCGTGTAAGAAAATGTTTAGCTCAGTACCTGTAAAGCTTTATGCTCCTTTTGAAGTTCTTTTATTTTATTCTGTTGCTGGCAAACCCTATTTAGGGATTCATCCTCCATTTCACCAATTTTGGATTTCACACTCTCCATAATTTGTTCCAAGTCATTAGCTCGTTGTTCCTGATCTGCTGCTCGGCTGTGTTGTAGCTGAAGTTCATTTCTAATAACACATACACAATTCCTCCCTTAGTAATAAAAATAAAACATATCAACAAACATATCCATCTAACACCACAATGAGTTTCTAAAATTTCTTTGCATTCTTAAAATTTCTATCCTATAACACAAACCAACTGAAGAAATATAGGATACCATTACATATCTAAGCTAAGCTATTACCAAAAGATTTACCTACTAAAAACATTTTTAATTTAATATTTAATCACAATGGAAAATTAAATTTCAAGATTTTTTTCAAGGGAGTTATTTTTAGAATGCATACCACTTGTACATAAACAATTGAAAAGAGATCTTTTTTTTCCATTTTCTTACTTAAGCTGCTTATTAGTTTCTATGAGCTCCCGGATCATGTTCTGTTGACGTGATGTTTCTTCCATCAAAGTTTTTAAATTCTCCCTCATCCTTTGTGATGATTGTTTGTCAAAAATGATGAGATCTACATTTTTTGAAATGTAATACACATAGTAAAAATAAAGATAAGGAAAAAAATTTAACATCAAAAATTTTTTAACAGAAAAAGAACATTTTTATCTTAAGAAGCAAGAATAGGACCTGATTACCTTTCGTATCTGTTCTTTTGTCTAGAGATAAAGGTTTTAAGCCATGCATCAGCAACAGCACGTTTATGCTTTCCCATTCTGCTTCTTCCTGCTACAATTACGAGGGAGAAAAGGATCAACTTTAAGATATAAGGTGAAGAAATACCCTTGTATATAATTTCCTTTGCTTCCAAAATAACAGACTTTCTCCAAAAGCTTTAATAGGAATTTTTATACACATATAATGATTAAAATTAAAACAAATTTGTTTCTAACAAAATTAAGAGACTAAAAAGGATGCAAAGAAGCACAGATAATTACATTATATAATTCCAGAATACTCATATATAGGCCTTCATGGATAAATTAAATAAAAATAAAAAACCTTGCAATTTCAGTGAAACAAACAGAATTTAGGTTTTTTGTTTTTTGTTTTTTTAAAGTCTTTATTGAATTTGTTACAATATTGTTTCTGTTTTATGTTTTGGTTTTTTGGCCGCGAGGCATGTGGGTTCTTAGCTCCCCAACCAGGGATCGAACCCACACCCCCTGCATTGGAAGGCCAAGTCTTAACCACTGGACCACCAGGGAAGTCCCACCCTTAGGTTTTTTATTTAACTGAACCAGACCAGGCCCCAATCAAAATAAAAAGCTGCAAATTAGGTTATATTAATTGAAGAGTAAAGGAAGGTTGAGTCACTAAGAAACAAGTGTCACTTTAATCCTGACTAGGGTCACAACAAAATCAAAACATATCTGACTTGACAGAGCCAGTAATTTAGATAGAACTTGTCCATCATACAAGGAACTAACTATGAAAAGGAGTCTGCCCATCCAGGGAACTGATTCTAGTAGAATCATTCTGAAAGACACTCAAGTTTTGTATTGCTGATTCTAAATATGTATTTACACCATAAACCTGAGAGGGTAAGTAACTCTCACTCTCTAGATTAAAAAAGAATAAAAACTAAAATAAATAAAAACCTAACAATGGGAAGAAAAATAAGAACATAAAATATAGATAAGAACAGAAATGGAGATTTTTTTAAATGACACATTTAAATCCATGATCTTAACAGTTTTATAACAGGCTCTTAATTTAAGTACAATGATCAATTTTGAAATCACTGTGTGAGTACTTTGTGTTCTTTTTAAAAATACCTTAAGTATCTTATTTATTTGTGAAAACATAATTTGAGTGAATTTTCAATCTATTTAAATGCTTGAAAAAATATATTTTATACATTTTCATTAGTGTAGAGTATGTAAATATCATAATAACTTCAAGATTAATAATTTAGACAACTTCTCCCCTCCCACCCACCTAGACAATTTTTAAAATTATTCTCCACATCCAAATTCCCCTCAGACATTAAAGTATCTACCAAGACAGATAAGCAACAAGGATACACCATATAGCTAGAGAATTATAACCATTATCTTATTTTATATATATATATATATTTTTTTTTTTTTTTTTTTTTTTTTTTTTGCGGTACACGGGCCTCTCACTGTTGTGGCCTCTCCCGTTGCGGAGCACAGGCTCCGGACGCGCAGGCTCAGCGGCCATGGCTCACGGGCCCAGCCGCTCCGCGGCATGTGGGATCTTCCCAGACCGGGGCAAGAACCCGTGTCCCCTGCATCAGCAGGCGGACTCCCAACCACTGTGCCACCAGGGAAGCCCTTATAATATTTTTTAATGGAGTAAAATTTGTAAAAATACTGATTCACTGTGTTGTACTCCTGAAGCTAATATAGTACTGTAAATCAACCATACTTCAACTATATTTCAATTTTAAAAAAATCTATCAAGACAAAAAACAAATTATTATGATGACTCTCTGATAGCACTATGACTCACAGTGCCAAACAAATCTTTCCTTTTGACTGCTGACTTTCTTCCCTTTCTTTATCCTTTCTATAATCCTCCTCCCTCCCACAACCTTTTCCCTTATTTATGTCTTCTGGTCACAAAGATTAATGACACAGAACTAAAATTATGCTGATAAGCCAAAAGCTCTGTGTGGGTATATAAGTGGATGCCTACTATGACTCATAAAAACAAAATGCTCTATAAATAACAATGTCACACATTTTGAATGACCCAATTACACATATCGTTCTTTGATAGCTCTTTTAAGAGAAAGAAAAACATAACTGTTTGCAAATTCTGAAAATAGGTGAGAATGGTATTTTCCAAAGTATGTGCTGCAGAACACCAGTCTAATGAAATATTCATCAGATTAGTGTTAAGTAAGTAGGAAATACTGTATACTAAAGCCTCTTTTTGGAGACGGATAGTACAGTAAGTCCCCTACATACAAACGAGTTCTGTTCCGAGAGCGTGTTCGTAAGTCCAATTTGTTCTTAAGTCCAACAAAGTTAGCCTAGGTACCCAACTAACACAATCGGCTATACAGCACTGTACTGTAATAAGTTTCTAATACTTTTCACACAAATAATACATAAAAAACAAACAAACACAAAAAATAAACATTTTTAATCTTACAGTACAGCACCTTGAAAAGTACACTAGTACAGTACAACAGCTGGCATGCAGGGGCTGGCATCGAGTGAACAGGCAGGAAGAGTTACTGACTGGAGGAGGGAGAGGAGGTGGGAGATGGTAGAGCTGAACAATCAGCAGCAAGAGACGGAGGGCGAGATGCAATTTCACTCACGCCTGACGTTGATGGCACAGGTTCTGGTTCCTTGCTGGCACCAGATGCATGTTCGCATCTTTGAAAGTTCGCAACTTGAAGGTTCGTATGTAGGGGACTTACTGTATTGTGAAGTCTTAGAATAATGGTATCACTTAATAGTCTTTAACTCATCATTTCCCAAAATGATTTTACTAAAGCAGCCTTTGAAAGTAAGATTTTTCACATTTGTAGATGTGGTATTCTTTGACATATATTTTGACAAACACTGGCTTCAAATATTTTAGGTTTACCTGTTTTTCAGTCATGAGTCCGTCTGATGATTTGCTGGACTCCTGGGCTTTAGGGGCTGCTGTAGATACAATTTTCTTTGTAGAGTCAAAGGAAGTAGAGGTTGGCAATAAAAATTTGTGAGTTGCCTAAATTAAGAAAAAAGTGCAGCAGTTGTTAAAGGAAATTACATCTAAAAGAACCTACTACTCTTAGGCAATTTAAGTATTCCTGTGTCAAAACTTTTATGACCTCTAAGAAAACTGATTTCAAGAATTTTATAATGTTCTCCTCCAGAAATAAAGCATTATGGGGTTTTACATACATACACACAAAGAAAACTATTTGTTTTAACTAGATAATATGAAAAGCAAGTGATGCTAATAAATAAATTGATGTTTTTTGGAAGCTGCTTCCCCAAAACACTAGAAGAACTGTGTCTGACCCAAAGTTACAGGCCAGTCTAACAATTCACTGGACTAATTCGAAGGGTAAATGATGTGCCCCATTCTTAGGTGGTCTTTATTTATTAAGTAGCTAAGAAGCTAGCAACAAAGGATTCTGTATGGCACACACAAAGGTTTATATTAAGTTTACCCTCCCATCACTTGCTCTTGTTGTCTAAGACTGCCACTCTGTAGGAAAATATTTCCTTGGATTTTTTGATATCTAACTGCTCCTTTGCAGAGGCACAATCACACACACACATTCATTAGCATCATGGAATCTCAGAGCTTTGGAGAACCTCGGAAATTGTTTAATCCACAATCTACAGCTGCCCAGAGCTGGCAAGAGAGAGTGCTGGGAGAATTGTACCAGTATATCAGATGCTAAAACCATCTGAGACCCAGAGAGGTAAAATGATCTTCCCAATATTCCTTAGAAGTAGGTCTCCCCGCTGCTAGTTCAGTATTTCTTGCAAAGCACCATTCTGTCCTTTTATATCTGCTTCAGGTAGTGAAATCCAACTAAACAATTTACTAGCCACCAATAATTCATTTTCAGCTAAACCTAGTAACATGTTACAAATTCTCAAATTCTGCCATTTTTGCTGCTTGACATCACAGAGTACTCTCTCCCCTTTAAATTCTGGTCTCCAACAACTAAGTCACCCACTATGTTACCCCTCCCACCTTTATTTTAAATAAAGATACTTCTCAAAAATATCAGCCAACTTCAACGGCTATCAACTTTCAGCTAGTTTTTAAACTTTTCATTAGAGAAATTTTCAAAAATACATAAAAGTAGAGAAAGAGTACAATGAACCCAAGTATCCATTAATTCAGGTTCAATGATAACCAACATTCTTCCATACTTGTTTCATTTCTTCCTTACCCACTTATATTTCAGTATTCATCTCTAATAAATACAGACCCTTTTTAAACATAATTTCAATACCACTGTCACACCCAATTATAGTAATAATTCCTTACTATCACTTAATATCTAGCCCATGTTCAATTCTCCCCCAAATGTCTTAAAAATGTCTTTTGGGGTTTTTATTCAAGGAATGCATATAGCATTCCTAAATTTCTTTGAATCTGTAACAATCTCACTCATCTCCCCCACCCTCTTTTTTTTTAACCTGACATTTATTTGTTGAAGAAATAGGCCATTTGTCTTATAGAATTACTCACATTTCAGATTTGGCTTATTGTATTCTTATCATTTAACATATTTCTTCATCCCCTGTATTTCTTGTAAACTAGTTACATCTAAATTCAGGTTCAGTATTTTTTGGCAAGAATACTTCAGAGGTGATGCTGTGTTCTTCCTACTGCATCACCAACAGGAGTCAGCCAGTTTTAAAGTGGGAAGAATACGTCTGTAGCAGACATAAGGGGAGTAAATATCAATGTAAAGAGAATCCCCCAAGAGTGTGGAGCCACATAGTCTAACAATCTCCCTAACAGCCACACCAGACTTCTTCCAGATCTTCAAAGTGTCACCTCCCTCCAGGTTCGAGGCCTAGGCACTCTTATCCTCTTCACTTAGTTAACTCATACTTGACCTCCAGCTCTCGACTCGTATTTCCTTCTTCAGGGAAATCTCCCCTGATCCCATGACTAGATCAGGTCCTCTTTTTATATGCTCTTCTAGCACTACAAAGAGTAAAGTATAAAGGTTTAGAGGTTCAGAGTCAGGTGGCCTGAGTGACTAGCAGCTTAACCATTTATTAAACTGTGTGACATGGACAAACTCAACATCTTTGAGCCTTGATTTCTTCATCTGTAAAAGAGAAAACACAGTAATACCTATATCTCATAGGTTGAATTAAGTCAGACAACATATAGAAAGTATGTAGAACCTGAAACATAGAAACTTATAGATAATTGGTGTCATTGCCATATATTAGTATGCTGAATGAAACAGATCTCACCTAATCATACCACTGTATATTATCTTAGACTTTTTCTACAAATTACACAGCTTAATTATATGTGTCATTTCTTTCTTTTTTTTTTTTTTTTTTTCCCGTACGCGGGCCCCTCACTGCCGTGGCCTCTCCCGTCGCAGAGCACAGGCTCCGGACGCGCAGGCCCAGCGGCCATGGCTCACGGGCCCAGCCGCTCCGCGGCACGTGGGATCTTCCCGGACCGGGGCACGAACCGGCGTCCCCAGCATCGGCAGGCGGACTCTCAACAACTGCGCCACCAGGGAAGCCCTGTGTAATTTGTTTTATATGAACACGTCTACATAAGACTAAATTCCATGAGGTGAGTAGCCTACTTTTTGGTAATAGTACAGCAGAAAACTCTGCCTCCAAAGACAATGAAAAAAGCTGAATAAACTATGTTAAAGAAATGTCTTCTTCTTAAAAGCATTAAAGAACTAATAAGATAATGACGAATTATCAAGGGAAAAAAATCAAGAAGATTAAAATTCACTTTTTCCCTGAAGGCATTTGCCAAATCCAAAGAAAAATCTGTGAAAATGAATGCTAAAATCAAAGTCACTCCCCCATTTAAAATTGTTACCTAGATGGGCTATAACTCTCAGAATAAGGGTGAACCAGATGCAAACCACCTCTGAAACCTAGCTTCCTCTCCTCTGGGTCATTCTTATATGTCAAGAAGGTCCCACATTAATAGTGCTTCCACTGATTTACCAATTTTCAAGAAAATGAATTGGTTCCTTATCTTCTGAAGATAATCCTGTTTTAAAAATCTAATATTAGTATGAGGTTGTGAATTTAAACATATTTTATACATTTCAGTTCACTGCAATTATTATTATTAATAATAATATTAAAATGGATTATAGACCTAAATGTAAGACCAGATACCATAAAATTCTTAGAGGAAAACATAGGCATAACACTCTGACATAAATTACAGCAATATCTTTTTCGATCCATCTCCTAGAATAATGGAAATAAAAATAAAAATAAACGGGACCTAATTAAACTCAAAACCTTTTGCACAGCAAAGGAAGCCACAGACAAAATGAAAAGACAACCCACAGAATGGGAGAAAATATTCACAAACAATGCGACCAACAAGGAATTAGTCTCAAAAATTTACAAACAGCTCATGCGGCTCAACATCCAAAAAACAAACAACCCAGTAAAAAAATAGGCAGAAGACCTAAACAGACATTTCTCCAAAGAAGACATACAGGGACTTCCCTGATGATGCAGTGGTTGAGAGTCCGCCTGCCGACGCACAG
The DNA here is from genome assembly GCF_964270905.1 of Leucopleurus acutus. NCBI lineage: Eukaryota > Metazoa > Chordata > Mammalia > Artiodactyla > Delphinidae > Leucopleurus > Leucopleurus acutus. Next base: position 125,100,017 of record NC_139147.1, on the reverse strand, counting down.
GACACGGGTTCAAGCCCAGTCTGGGAAGATCCCACATGCCACGGAGCAACTAAGCCCGTGTGCCACCACTACTGAGCCTGTGCGTCACAAATGCTGAGCCAACATGCCACAGCTACTGAAGCCTGCATACCTGAAGCCCGTGCTTCTGCAACAAGAGAGGCCACTGCAATGAGAAGTCCGCACACAGCAACAAAGACTAGCCCCAGCTTGCTGCAACTAGAGAAAGCCCACACGCAGCAACGAAGACCCAACGAAGCCAAAGATAGATAAATAAATTTTTTTTACAAAAAGAAAACATACAGATGGGCAAGAGGTACCTGAAAAGATGTCCACCATTGCTAACTATTAGAGAAATGCAAATCAAAACTACGAGATATTGCCTCACACCAGTCAGAATGGCCATCATCAAAAAATCTACAAACAATAAATGCTGGAGAGGGTGTGGAAAAAAGGGAACCCTCCTACACTGTTGGTGGGAATGTAAATTGATACAGCCACTGTGGAGAACAGTATGGAGGTTCCTTAAAAAACTAAAATATAAAGCTATCATATGATCCAGGATTTCCACTCCTGGGCATATATCTGCAGAAAAACACAGTTCAAAAAGATACATACACCCCAGTGTTCATTGCAGCACTGTTTACAATGGCCAAGACATAGAAGAAAATCTAAATGTCCATCAATAAAGAAGATGTGGTATATATAAAATGGAATATTACTCAGCCATTAAAAAGAATGAAATAATGCCACTTGCAGCAAGCTGGATGGACCTGGAGATTATCATACTAAGTGAAGTTAAGTCCAGCAGAGAAAGACAAATATCATATGATAACACTTATATGTGGAATCTAAAAAAAATGATACAAATGAACTTATTTGCAAAACAGAAAGAGACTCACGGACTTAGAGAATGAACTTATGGTTGGGGGAGCAGGGATAGATTGGGAGTTTGGGACTGACATAAACACACTGCTATATATATATATATATTTCTTTTTTTTTTTTTTTTTGCGGTACGCGGGCCTCTCACTGTTGTGGCCTCTCCCGTTGCGGAGCACAGGCTCCAGACGCACAGGCTCAGCGGCCATGGCTCACAGGCCTAGCCACTCTGCGGCATGTGGGATCTTCCCAGACCAGGGCACGAACCCGTGTCCCCTGCATTGGCAGGCGGACTCTCAACCACTGCGCCACCAGGGAAGCCCCACACTGCTATATTTAAAATAGATAACCAACAAGGACCTACTGCAAAAAAAAATTTTTAATCTCAGTATGAGGTCATTAATTTAAACATATTTTATGGATTTCAGTTCACTATTATTATTATTATTATTATTGAAGCTTATGTGGTCTCATCTTTGGCTGGGGGAAGGCTATTCAAGCCTATCCTTTTGATATGACTCTACTAGTAGCTTCCTTGTTGTCTGATATCTTGAACCAGTTCTGCTCCAAATCTGAAATCATCCATTTCTTCAAGATCAGGAAGAGATGATTCTGGGAAGATGGCAGCGTAGGAAGCATAAGGAATGAGTCTCCCCAACTAGAAAAAAACTTCACTGGCAGAATCTGTCTCAGTTAACTATTTTGGAACTCTGAGTCTATTGAGGCTTGCAAATTCCACTGAAGTATTAAATGATGATTTGTGGTTAATTTCAGTCTATTTCACCTCTCAGCAGGGTAAAAGTTACCTATTCCCCACCCTCAGCTTTAAGGCAGGCAGCTGTGCACCACGTACCAGGAGCAGGTTATACCCAGTTTGTGTGAGTCAGGGTGGGCAAAAAGGACCTTGTCCTCCAAATTCTGGGGTTCTGTGATCTGACTGATTGCTGCTTCTGATCTCAGAGGAGCAGAAAAAGAAGCAGGGGTCTTATTGTACTCCCTCCCATTGTTATAAGCTCCTCTCACGCTGGTTAAAGTGACATACAGGGGATTTAAAGGACCATTGTCCTTTTCTTCTCTTCATTCTTCTCTTTTCCCCTTTTGGAAACCGTACATTTAAAAACTAGGACATTTAAAAACAAATGCAGGGACTTCCCTGGTGGCGCAGTGGTTAAGAATCCGCCTGCCAATGCAGGGGACACAGGTTTGATCCCTGGTCTGGGGAGATCCCACATGCCGTGGAGCAACTAAGCCCATGCACCACAACTACTGAGCCTGCACTCTAGAGCCCATGAGCCACAACTACTGAGCCCATGCACCACAACAGAAGCCACCACAAATGAGAAGCCCGCGCACCACAACGAAGAGTAGGTCCCACTTGCCGCAACTAGAGAAACCACACATGCAGCAACAAAGACCCAATGCAGACAAAATTTTAAAAATAATAATTAAAAAAATAAAAGTAAATACACATATGGGAAATTAGAAAGTCACTGCACATGACCAAGAAAGGTGTAGGCTAAAAAAAGACCTTAAGTTTATACCTCAGGCTGATCCTCAGCATAGAGACAGCCATGACAATTTAAAACAAACAAAAACAAAACCCAGAAAACCTTGGTGAAGGAAGAGAATCTTACTTCCAGACATACCCAATTATTAGATTGAAATGTTCAGTTTTCAACAAAAAATAAAGGATACAAAGAATCGGGAAAGTATGGCCCATTCAAAGGAAAAATAACAAATCTACAAAAACTGTCCCTGAAAAAAAAGACCTGATGGCAGAACTACTAGACAAAGATTTTAAAACAACCATCTTAAAAATATGCAAAGAACTGGGCTTCCCTGGTGGCACAGTAGTTGAGAGTCCGCCTGCCGATTCAGGAGATACGGGTTCGTGCCCCAGTCCAGGAAGATCCCACATGCCGCGGAGCAGCTAGGCCTGTGAGCCATGGCTGCTGAGCCTGCGTGTCCGGAGCCTGTGCTCCGCAATGGGAGAGGCCACAACAGTGAGAGGCCCGCGTACTGCAAAAATTAAAAAAAAAAAAATTCAAAGAACTAAAGGAAGATGTGGAGAAAAATTAAGAGAAAATATATGAACAAAATGGAAATATCAATAAAGAGATGGGAAACCTAAAAAGAAATCAAAAAAATTCTGGAGTTGAAAAGTACAATAACTGAAATAAAAAATTCACTAGAGGCATTCAAAGGCAATTTGAACAGGCAAAAGAAAGACTGAGTAAAAGTGACAGTAAGACAATATAAAATATCGACTTTAAGGAACAGAAAAAAAGACTGAATAAAAGTGAACAGTGTGGGACCTCCCTGATGGTCCAGTGGCTAAGAATCCATCTTTCAGGGACTTCCCTGGTGGTACAGTGGTTAAGAATCCACCTGCTAATGCAGGGGACACAGGTTCAATCCCTGGTCTGGGAATATCCCATATACTACGGAGCAACTAAGCCTGTACACCACAGCTACTGAGCCCATGTGCTGCAACAACTGCAGCCCGCAAGCCTAGAGCCTGTGCTCTGCAACAAGAGAAGTCACCACAATGAGAAGTCCGTGCACCACAACAAAGAGTAGCCAGCACTTGCCGGAACTAGAAAAAGCCCACGTGCAGCAACAAAGACCCAATGCAGCCAAAATATAAATAAATTTTTTAATTTAAAAAAAAAAAAGAACCCATCTTGCAATGCAAGGGATGCTGTTTCTATCACTGGTCAGGGAACTAAGATCCCACATGCCGCAGGGCAACTAAGCCTGCATGCCGCAACTAGAGAGCCAAAGTGCTGCAACTACAGAGCCCACGGGCTTTGGTGCCCACGCACCACAACTAGAGAGAAGCCCAAATGTCGCAAGCCTGCATACTGCAAAGAGCCCGCACACTGCAACAAAAGATCCCACATGCCAGGGCTTCCCTGGTGGCGCAGTGGCAGAGAATCTGCCTGTTAATGCAGGGGACACGGGTTCGAGCCCTGGTCTGGGAGGATCCCACATGCTGCGGAGCAACTAAGCCCATGAGCTACAACTACTGAGACTGCGCATCTGGAGCCTGTGCTCTGCAACAAGAGAGGCCGCGATAGTGAGAGGCCCGCGCACCACGATGAAGAGTGGCCCCCGCTTGCCACAACTAGAGAAAGCCCTCGTACAGAAACGAAGACCCAGCACAGCCAAAATAAATTTAAAAATAATGATAATAAAATAAATAAATAAAATAAAAATTAAAAAAAGAAGATCCCACATGCTGCAACTAAGACCCGACACAGCCAAATAAATAAATAAATAAATATTTCTTTTAAAAAGTGAACAGTGCCTAAAGGACTGTGAGACACCATCAAGCAGGCCAACATACAAACTGGGGGAGTCCTAGAAGGAGAAAAGGGAGAGAGAGTGGCAGAGAGAATATTTAAAGAAATGATGGCTGAAAACTTCCCAAATTTGTTGAAAGATACAAATACATATATTCAAGAAGCTGAACAAACTCCAAGAAATGTAAACTCAGAGAGACCTACACCAGGAAGTACTATAATCAACCTTTTGAAAGACACAAAGAGAGGATCTTGAAAGCAGCAAGGGAGAAGTGACATATCACATACAAGAAATCATCAATAAGATTACCAGCATATTTCTCAACAGAAACTTTGGAGTCCAGAAGGTAGTGAGATGATACATTCAAAGTGCTGAAAGAAAGAAATTGTCAGTCAAAAATCCCATATCTGGCAAAACTGTCCTTCAAAAGAGAGAATAAAATTAAGACATTCTCAGATAAACAAAAGCTGAAGGAGTTCGTTACCATTAGACCTGCCCTACAAGAAATGGTAAAGGGAGTCCTGCAGGTTGAAATGAAAGGACACTAGACAGTAAATTGAAGCCATATGAAAAACTAAAGCTCTCAGTAAAAGTAAATGGCATGGTAAATATGGTAAATACATGGGCAATTATAAAAGCTACTATTATTATGACAAAGATGTGTAACTCCACTTTTTGTTTTCTATATGATTTAACACATTACTGACCAGGGGAGTTTTATAGAAACTAACGTCTGTGGCCATCAATTTGTTATGTAAGTGAATACTGAAACACCCATGTTTGAGTAAATATCAACAACTTTTTTTTGCACTTAATGTATTCATTTGAAACTAAAGCATCCTATTATTTCGTTAGAGTGTGACAGGGAGTATAGCAGGCACCTCTGTGCAGGGGAACAGAACATCTATTACAAATACCCATGTTTCACTGCACTTTCCCCTGGAAGAGCAGACTCTACACTCTCTGGCAGCATTTTTTTTTAGTCCTGTGGGGATTATTTCCTCTAGGATATGTTCTTTTATTTTACCTGAGAATTGACAAGGTGGATCTTTGTGCGGGGGCTCTTTTAGAAATGCCACAAAAAGGACCAGGTGCAGGACTACCACTACCTTCACCAGAATGGTGAATGAATGAACTACATTCACCAGTTACCCATTCTCTAGTTACTGCTAACAAAAACTGCTTGTAAGTAATTTTATTCTGTGCCTTAAGGCTACAATAAATTTTAAATGCATTGAATAAACTGAAATTACTCAAATAGAAACCCACTTTCTCATACCATTTTCAAGTTTTCCAGAGGATATTGAAGTTTGCCAGATATTGATTGGATCAATCAACTCCTTTCATACATTATACTCTAATACACAAGTAGGCTTACTTATCTGATGGCCAGTCCTCCTGTCTTCCTTTCCTGTAGATGCTATGGAGGCATCATGAATAGTTGTCACCATGCGGACTAGCTTCTTATCTTTCCATATAAGAATCACTTCTCCCTTCTGTAAGAATGTCATTTCTCCCCACTGTAGATTTTTAGATTTCTCCTTTAACTCGTTTGGTAGACACGATTCTCTCCTATGGTCCCACAAACTCTGGTTTTATTTTTCAACAATATTTCAGATGTGGACACACTGTTGTAATAATTGTCTTAGTAAATATGGTGCCATAAATCAAGATAAGGTTGTAGGACCCATAATATTGTTTATTGCAGTTTCTTTCCTTCACCTGTGTAAATCTCAAGGTTGCATAGATATCCGATTTCACTTTCACTAACCATCCTGACCAAAATTTCATATTTTGTAAGTTTTCTGGGATTATAGGTTTTGAATCTGAGCCGTCCTCTCCACTTTATGATTGCCTCATCAAGTGATAGTTCTTGTTTGGGTATTATAGATCGATTGAAATTTTGGTAGAAAATAATCCAAAAGAGGTTTAACTTTTGAGATTCTGTCTGCAGGAAGTGGAGTTTCTGAGTTATCATTAAAGTGAAGAAATATCATTATTTGTTCAAACCTTCTTCTCGTCATAATCTTTGGAAAGATAGGTGTTTCAAGTAAGGGATCAAACCAACCAATATTCTTTCCAGTGTGACTTTCTTATTTGTCCCACCAAAATTATTAATCCAAGAAACTTCTTCATGTCACTATCAGTTACATCAGTCCATTTTGAAGCCTTATCACACTTTTTATATGATTTTTCATTCTGTTGGTGATACAAGTTTGTCTGAGAAGTGACCAACTCAAAAAAGTAGTTACCAAAAATTAATTCTGTTATTTCACTAATACTTTGTGGGTTATTACACTCAATAGTTACACCTGACACATCTGTAAGTCTTCTAATTTTCGTGAAATGTTGTCTTCAATCCACTCTTCTGTAGAAGCAAAGGAGCATTCTCCAGCACCATGAGCTTCATTTTCACTTTCTGTATCAGAATCAATCACTAAGGTTTTTTGTCTTTTTGTTGGCCTAATAGTCACATCATCTAAATCAGAACTATATTCTGAAGAACTATCATCTTCTGAGACACTAGTATATACGTCACTTGGAAAATCAGAGAAAGCACCTGCATAAATTCATTGAAAAATTCTTCTTCACTCAAAATTTCACAATGCGTCATTTTTGAAAATTTTACCATAATAAAATTGCATTTATAATATACATAAGATTGGAACAAAAACTTAAAGGAGCAAAATGTGAATGATAATGACAATCATAAGTTGTATAAAGAACCTTTGATCAATTTTAAGTTCTAACAGCTTGGCACAGTGATGTTAATTGTATCACTCTCTAAAAACATATTGATACATCTCCAGCCAATAACATTTGGGTAATAAAAGACACATTAATAAGTCTCCAGTCAATAATGTGTTAAAAAACAGATAATTTTTAAAAAAACAATCACTAGTCTAAAAGCTAATATTATTGTAACTTTGGTATGTAATGTCACATCTCATTTTCCACCTAATTTAGGAGACTAGGGTCTTCCCTGGTGGTGCAGCAGTTAAGAATCTGCCTGCCAATGCAGGGGACATGGGTTTGAGCCCTGGTCTGGGAAGATTTCACATGCCGCGGAGCAACTAAGCTTGTGCACCACAAATACTGAGACTGCGCTCTAGAGCCTGTGAGCCACAACTACTGAAGCCCGCACACCTAGAGCCTGTGCTCCGCAACAAGAGAAGCCACTGCAAGGAGAAGCCTGCGCACTGCAATGATGAGTAGACCCTGCTCTTCGCAACTAGAGAAAGCCCACGCACAGCAACGAAGATCCAATGCAGCCAAAAATAAAAATAAATAAAAAATAAATAAGAGACTAAATTAATTTAAAATAATTATTAATTTATGTTTTGGGGCACACATGTATAAAGATGTAATTGTGCAACATCAACAACTAAAAGAGGTGGGGGAGTGTTATAATTTATAATGTTAAATGTAATCTCCATGGTAACTGCAAAGAAAACAGTGATAAAATATATAGAAAAGGAAATGAGAAAAGTGAAGAGAAAAACATTTCACTACAAAAAAATCAACTAAACACCAAGACAGTAATACAGAAAATGAGAAAAAAAAAAGGCCATAAGATATTACTAACAATAGCAAAATGAGAGAAATAATCCCTACTATGAGTAATCACTTTAAATGTAAATGGGTTAAACTCCTGACAGATTGGCAGAATGAATTTAAGAAATCCAACTACATGTATCTAAAACAGGACCCACTTTAGATCCAGCAACACAAAGACGTTGAAAGTGAAAGGATGGTAAAAGATATTCCATGAAAATAATAACCAAGAGAAAGCAAGGGTAGCTATATTAGTATCAGACAAAATAGACTTTAAATCAAAAAAGGTTACTAGAGACAAAGGACATTACATATTAATAAAAGATTCAATACAGCAAGAATATATAACAGTTACAAACACTTATGCACTTAATAACAGATCACCAAAACATATGAAGTAAAAATTGACAGAATTGAAGGAAGAAATAGTTCTACAATAGTAGTTGGAGACTTTAACACCCCATTCTCAATAATAGATATAACAACCAGATAGAAGAAAAGTAATGAAACAGGAAGAAAAGTAATGAAACAGGATGTGACACAGTAAACCAACCAGATCTAACAGATTTATAAAGAACACTCTGGGGAATTCCCTGGTGGTCCAGTGGTTAGGACTCTGAGCTTCCACTGCAGTGAGCACGGGTTTGATCCCTGGTCAGGGAACTAAGATCCCACAAGCTGTGTGGTGTGGCCAAAAAAAAAAAAAAAAAAAAACCAACAAAAACACTCTACCGAACAACTATAGAATACACAGTCTTCCAAGTGCACATGGAACATTTTCCAGGATAGACTACATGTTAGGCCACAAATTAAGTCACCACAAATGGATGAAGTTAGAAATCAATAACATAAATAAAAAATTCATAAATTTATGGAAATTAAATACAACACATTTGTAAATAACCAATGGATGAAAGAAGAAATCACAAGAGAAATTAGAAAATACTTAAGATATTAATGAAAATGAAAACACAAAACTTACAGGACACAGTGAAAGTAGTGCTAAGGGGGAAATTTATAGCTATAAAAGTTTACATTAAAAAATGTGAAAGGTCTCAAATTAACAACCTAACTTTACAACTTAAGAAACTAGAAAAAGAATAACAAACTAAACCTAAAGCTAGCAAAGGAAAGAAAATAATAAAGATTAATTAGAGCAGAAACAAAGGAAGTAGAGAATAGGAAAGCAATAGAGGAAGTCAATGAAAGACAGCTGAAAAGATCAACAAAAATGACAAATGTTTAGCTAGATGAACAGAAAAAAAGAGAAGATTCAAATTATTAAAATCAGAAATGAAAGTGGGGACATTACTATCAATTATACAGAAATATAAACTATAAAACAATACTATGAACAATGGTATGCCAACAAATTAGATAATCAAAATGAAATGGATAAATTCCTAGAAATACAAAACTTACCAAGACTGAATCACAAAGAAATAGAAAATCTCAGTACACCTATAACTAGTAAGGAGATTGAATCAGTAACCAAAACACTCCAAACAAAGAAAAGCCTTGGACATGGTGGCTTCACTGAGGAATTCTACCAAAACATCTCAAACTTTTCCAAAACATTAAAGAGGAGGGAACACTTCCTAACTCATTCCTGGAGGTTAGCATTACCCTAATATCAAAACCAGACAAAGACAATACAAGAAAAGAAAACTAAAGACTAATATTCCTTATAAGCATCAATGCAAAAATCCTCAACAAAATAACAAGTAAACCAAATTCAGCAGCGTATTAAACTATACGCTATAACTATAAACTATAAACCATTTCCAAGTGGGGGTTATAGTTGGAATGTAGGAATAGTTCAACATATGAAAAGAAATCAACATATTACTCTACATTAATGGAATGAAGGAAAAAAAATATCATCTCAACTGATGCAGAAAAAGCATTTGACAAAACCCAACACCCTTTCATGATAAAAACACTCAACAAACTAGGAATAGAAGGAAACTAACTCAACAAAAGCCATATATTAAAAAGCTACAGTAAACGTCATACTCAATAGTGAAAGACTGAAAGCTTTCCAAGATGAGGAACAAGGCAAGGATGTCTACATTCACCACTTTTTTTTTGGAGTATAAGTGCTTTACAATGTTGTGTTAGTTTCTGGTGTACAACATAGTGAATCAGCTATATGTATACATATATCCCCTCCCTCTTGGACCTCCCTCCCACTCCACCCCATTCTCACCCATCTAGGTCATCACAGAGCATGGAGCTGAGCTCCCTGGGCTATACAGCAGGTTCCCACTAGCTATTTTACACATGGTAGTGTATTTATGTCAATCCTAATCTCCCAATTCGTCCCACCCTGCCCTTCCCCCCACCATGTCCACATGTCCATTCTCTACAACTACATCTCTATTTCTGCCCTGGAAATAGGTTCATTTGTACCATTTTTCTGGATTCCACATATATGAGTTAATATACAATATTTGTTTTTCTCTTTCTGACTTACTTCACTCTGTATGACACACTCTAGGTCCACCCACATCTCCAAAAATGACCCAATTTTGTTCCTTTTTATGGCTGAGTAATATTCCATTGTACATAAGTACTACATCTTCTATATCCATTCATCTGTCATTGGACACTTAGGTTGTTTCCATGTCCTGGCTATTGTAAGTAGTGCTGCAATGAACATTGGGGTACATGTGTCATTTTGAATTATGGTTTTCTCAGGCTATATGCCCAGTAGTGGGATTGCTAGATCATATGGTAGTCCTATATTTAGTTTTTTAAGCCACCTCCATACTGTTCTCCATAGTGGCTGTATAAATTTACATTCCCACCAACAGTGCAAGAGGGTTCCCTTTTCTCCACACCCTCTCCAGCATTTATTGTTTTTAGATTTTTTGATGATGGCCATTCTGACCAGTGTGAGGTGATACCTCATTGTAGTTTTGATTTGCATTTCTCTAATAATTTAGTGACACTGACCATCTTTTCATGTGCCTCTTGGCCATCTGTATGTCTCCTTTGGAGAAATGTCTATTTAGGTCTTCTGCCCAATTTTTGATTGGGTTGTTTGGTTTTTTGATATTGAGCTCCATGAGCTGTTTGTATATTTCGGAGATTAATCCTTTGTCCGTTGCTTCGTTTGCAAATATTTTTTCCCATTTTGAGGGTTGTCTTTTCATCTTGTTTATGGTTTCCTTTGCTGTGTAAAAGCTTTTTAAGTTTAATTAGGTCACATTTGTTTATTTTTGGTTTTATATTCATTACTCTAGGACGTGGGTCAAAAAAGATCTTGCTGTGGTTTATGTCAGAGTGTTTTTCCTATGTTTTCCTCTAAGAGTTTTATAGTGTCTGGTCTATTTAGGTCTTTAATCCATTTTGAAAACTTTTGTGTATGGCATTAGGTATGGTGTTCTAATTTCATTCTTTTACATGTAGCTGTCCAGTTTTCCCAGCACCAATTATTGAAGAGGCTGTCTTTTCTCCATTGTATATTCTTGCCTCCTCTGTCATAGATTAGGTGACCATAGGTGCATGGGTTTATCTCTGGGCTTTCTATCCTGTACCATTGATCTATAGTTCTGTTTTTGTGCCACTACCATACTGTCTTGATTACTGTAGCTTTGTAGTATAGTCTGAAGTTGGAGAGCCTGATTCCTCCAGCTCTGTTTTTCTTTCTCAAGATTGCTTTGGCTATGCAGGGTCTTTTGTGTTTCCATACAAATTGTAAAATTTTTTGATCTAATTCTGTGAAGAAGGTCATTGGTAATGTGATAGGGATTGCACTGAATCTGTAGATTGCTTTGGGTAGTACAGTCATTTTCACAATATTGATTATTCCAATCCAAGAACATAGTATATTTCTCCATCTGTCTGTGTCATCTTTCATTTCTTTCATCAGTGTTTTATAGTTTTCTGTGTAAAGGCCTTTTTATTCCATGTAGGATTGGAAGTTCTCACCAAGCAATTAAGCAAGAAATAGAAATAAAAGGCATCCAAATTGGAAAGGAAGAAGTAAAATTACCTCTATGTGCAGATGATATGATTTTATATGCAGAAAACCCTAAAGAATACACACACACACACACACACAGAAAACTGTTAGAATAAATGAATTCAGCAAAGTAGCAGGATACAAAAATCAACATATAAAAATCAGTACATTTCTACACACTAACAATGAATAACCCAAAAAGGAAATTAACAACTCCATTTACAACAGCATAAAAATGAATAAAAACGGCAGTAAACTTAACCAAGGAAGTGAAAGCCTTGTACAATGAAAACTACAAAACATTGCTCAAAGAAATTAAACAGACATAAATAAATGGGACTATATCCTATGTTCATGGATCATAAGACTTAATATTAAGATATCAATACTAACTAAAGCAATCTACAGATTCAGTGTAATCCCCATCAAAATCCCAATGACATTTTTTGCAGAAATAGAGAACCCATCCTAAAATACATAGGGAATCTCAAGGGACCCTGAATAGCCAATACAATCTTGAAAAAGAAGAAAGAAGCTGGAGAAGTCACACTTCCTGATTTTAAAACTCACTGCAAAGCTATAAAAATCAAAACATAGTGGTATTGGCATATAGACAAATGGAGGAGAATAAAAAGCCCAGATATAATTCCCCACATTTATTGTCAAATGATTTTCAACAAGAGTGCCAAAAATCCAAAGGGGAATGGTCAGTCTCTTCCTCTTCTGGGAAAACTGTAAAAAGAATGAAGTTGGATCCTTACTTAAGACCATACACAAAAATTAACTCAAAATGGGGCTTCCCTGGTGGCGCAGTGGTTGAGAGTCCACCTGCCGACGTGGGGGACACAGGTTCGTGCCCCGGTCCGGGAAGATCCCACATGCTGCGGAGCGGCTGGGCCCGTGAGCCATGGCCACTGAGCCTGCGCGTCTGGAGCCTGTGCTCCACAGCGGGAGAGGCCACAACAGTGAGAGGACCGCGCACCACAAAAAAAAAAAAAAAAAAAAAAAAAAAAAAATTAACTCAAAATGGATCAAAGATCTAAATGTAAGAGCCAAAACTATAAAACTCTTAGAAGAAAACATAGGGTAAAAGCTTCACAATCCTGGATTTGGCAGTGCTTTCATGGATATGACAGGAAAGGCGCAGGCAACAAATGTAAAAACAGACAAATTGGACTTCACAAAAATTTAAAACTTTTGTGCATCAAAACATATTGTCAACAGAGTAAACAGGCAATCCATGGAATGGGAGAAAATATTTGCAAATCATTTGTGATAAGGGATTAATATCCAGAATATATAGAGAATTCCTGAAACTCAACAACAAAAATTCTGATTAAAAAATGGGCAAGGAACTTGCACTTATCTAAAGAATATATAAAAATGCCCATAAACACATGAAAAGATTTCAATATCACTACCCATTAGGTAAATGCAAATCAAAACTACAATGAGATACCACCTCATACCCATTAGGATGGCTACTATCAAAAAAACAGATAGTGAGGATGTTGGTGAGCATGTGGAAAAATTGAAACCCTTGTGCACTGTTGGTAGGAATGTCAAATGGTACACCTGCTGTGAAAAATAGCATGGTGGTTCTTCAAAAATCTAAATGTAGAATTGCCCTTATGATTCAGAAATTCTACTTCTGGGTATATTCAAAAGAATTGAAAGCAGGGTCTTGAAGAGATATTTGTACATCCATGTTCACAGCAGCACTATGCACAATAGCTAAAATGTGGAAGCAACCCAAGTTCCATCAAGAGATGAATGGATAAGCAATATATGGTATATCCATACAGTGGAATATTATTCAGCCTTAAACAGGAAGGAAATGTTTACATATGCTACAACATGGATGAACTTTAAGGACATTAGCTAATCTCAAAAAAACAAATGCTGTATGATTCCACTTAGACAGAAAGTAGAATGGTGGTTGCCAGGGTCTTGGGGGGATGGTGAGTTATTGTTTAACGGGTATAACTTTCAGCTTTACAAGATGAAAAGAGTTCTGTGTGCGTCTACAGATAGAGCTAGGATACTTATATCTGCCTGTCTACTGAAAGCGCTCAAACAGTGACTGACTCAGTATCCCTAGAATACAGATTATGATCTTGAAATGCTATTTCCTTCTTTAAAAAAACAGAGTTTCTTGAAGAAATGATGATTTCAGATTTGGGACAGAATTGATTTAAGATATCAGACAACAAGGAAGCTATTAAAGACTAGTAGGGTCATATCAAAAGGATAAGCTTGAATAGGCTCCCCCCAGCCAAAGATGAGACCACATGAGCTTTGATAATAATTGCAATGAACTGAAACACGTAAAATGTTTAAATTCATGACCTCATACTGATATTAGATTTTTAAAAAGAATTGTCTCAAAAACAAAACAAAAAAGAATTGTCTTCAGAAGATAAAAAATCGATTCACTTTCTCAAAAATTGGTAAATAAATGGAAAGAATCAAACATTTATGCTGCCTTTCCTAAAGGAATTGTACTGCTGCATATTCAAATGATAGATAAAGGACTAATATTCCAACTAATAAGTAAAAAAGCCACGATAGAATACCACTATTTTGCAACCTTCAATGAACAGATATAGGCATCAAGTACAAACAGGTGCTGAAAACACAAAGAGAAACAATGTGACATTCCACACCTCCTATGGTCTTGGCAAACACCACCTAGAGAATTACCAAAGGGATGGAATCTGAGTCTGATCCAGTCTTGGATCCAGCTACTAATATACAGGAATTACCCAGGGCAGAGAAACATAATTAACTGTACATGAGTGTGCAATCTGCAAAATCCAGACTGTAGGGTATACACGTCAAATGACCCAAGTTCTTCATCAGATAAATTGTAAGAAAAGAAAGGAATAGGGAGAAAACCTACAGATTAAGAGATTTTTTTTAAAAACGTAATGACAAGACTACATTATAGTGCTGAAGAATACAGATTTATGAAAAAACTTTTTTTAACACAAGGAAGCAATTACTATAAAAGTCAGAAGAATGGCTACTAATGGGAGTACACAAGTAGTTGTAATTGGGATGGAGCGAAGTTTTAACACAGCTAGCATGGTTCTTCACCCTGACCTAGGTTGTATCGTCTTTCAGTAATTCATTAAGCTACACATTTTTATGTATGTTCTTTTGTTTGACTTCATAATAAAAATTCATTTTTTAATAAAAAGATTTTGTTAAATAACAATAAAAGCAAAAGGAAAGGAAATACTAACTAAAAGAAGGCTGGTATAGCCAGAATGCCTAGGTTCCAATCATGGATTCTGCCATGCAACCAAGAAAGTACTAATCTCTGTGCCTCAATTTACTTATCATAAAATGAAGATAATAAAAGTACTTAGCTCATAGGTTCTTGTGAAGATTAGGAAAGTTAATATAGAAAGGACAAATAGAACAGTGCCTGGCACACTGAAGTGGTGATCAGAGTTGGTGACCAGCTATCTGTGTTATCTTAAAAAGTTATTTAACCATTCTGCGCTTCAGTTTCCTTAATTGAGTTTAAAAAATCTGATAGGAGGGACTCCCCTGACAGTCCAGTGGTTAAGACTCTGAACTTCCAGTGCAGGGGCATGGGTTCGATCCCTGGTTGGGGAACTAAGATTCCCACATGCTGTGGTGGGGTGTGGCCAAAAAAAAAAAAAAAATACAGTATCTGACAGGATTATGAGGAGGTCAAGATATACATATAGTATTCCACAATTAGCAGATCCTTTCCAGTCTCTCAACATCCAGAGAGAGTTATCTGTCACATCAGACGTACCTCAGTCATAGCACAGTCCTCTTGCACTTTTCACCTGGTCATTCAAGTTGATCTCAATGAAATGATCACTCAGTGACTCTCATATCTGAAACTGGATCTTCATCTAAGTTTCAAAAAGATAAAGAGACCCAAATCTTAAAAAGTTCATCTCCTAGTAAGAATGGTCATGTGTTATTCCCAGAACAGGCATCTGTCTTACTGGTGGTAACCACTAAACAGAAGCTGGAACAACTGAATTAGCCAATGGACTCCGTTGCTCACCACCACATGCCTTCACCATTGTCTTCTTTCCCCTTATCTTTCCTGTCCCCGCTCTGTTGAAACATTTGCCTGGGAGTCCAATTCTATCATCATCTAGCATCAATTCTGATTCTGGCTTCAAAGGTAGAATGTGGGAAGCAGTCAGCCTTGAGAGCAGGCTGCAGACATGCCAGGCATGCCGCCGCTGCTCGAAGGGACTGTGCCTACTTGTTCCCCCCCCTTGTTCCATTCTATGGGAGATAAATCACCAGGGCCCAGAGATCAGAAAGAATGTAAAATGAGACAAGCAAAGCTGTCTCCCCCCTGCACGTGCAGGTTATTTTTGATGATTCTGGGTTTATGGGTTTTCTCCCAGGGAAGTTAACCTTGAGCCGAGACAGTCTGTAGATAATGTAAACCACCATCTGGCAACCTTCCTTTTTCTAGTCTATATAATCTGCAACTGTAGCATAATAAAATTTGCCTTGCAACCATCAGTTGTCTTGGTCCTTCTGACCCCATTCGTCGGTGCTACTTCAGTTCCTTACCCCTTCCCTTCTGACCCTGGGCGGTGAAATCCTCTTTCTCTGGCTGGTCTGCAGCAGTAGAATAATTCTCATAGGCAGGCGTACTCTCAGACAATACCACTGAACACAAAAAGCAAAGGCAGGGAGAACAACTTTCACAATTTCACCTGTGACCAAGCCCTCCTTTTCAGAAGTCCATACTGTGAAATTAATGTGCCAATAGTTTGCAGCTGCCTTTACCCCACTACAAGCTGTAACAGGACATAGGTCTGGAACTCTGAGTCAGAAGAGACCCAATGCTTCCCAAAGCCAAAGCAGAAGGTGCAGCTTGCTTTAATCAGTGTCATAACACACCTAAAGTAAGACTGTGAGAATAGGAGTTGCAGGGTTGGAGTTCATTTGTACACAGCATAGAAAGCCAAGTGCATAGAAGCAAAACACATTTCTATCTCCTTGCACTGAGATCTCCCAAGAGTCCTTTGGTAACTTGCCCTTTATAGGTCTGAAGCCCCTGTAACATGCACCATAAATTAAAATGTAATTATTTTTCACTACTTTGGGGGGGGGAACTGGAAATAAAGCATGGCCAGTAGCTGTTCTTTCTCAAGTGAGTCACATCAAAATGTGCAATTAGCTTTCTCAAAAGTACGTATTTCACTTTACTGCAATAAATGGAACATCCAATGCTTTCAAAGTCTCTATTGTCTATTAAATGCAAAGGCTCTATTCCAAAAACATGCCAACATGCTGTTTAAAGTTCCTAAAAAGAACTGAATCTACCGCAAATAAGGAAACGGAATTAGTACTGGATCTCATCTCAACCAAATCATTCTGCCCCGCGAGAGGTTACATGAAGGGTCAGAACACGCCTCCAAGCAGAAGCTGCGGGCAAAACCCTAGTCAGCCACCTCTTCCCCAAAGTGGGGCGGGGAAGGCCCGGGTCTACTTGGCAATACCAAAAGTAAAACAACACAACAAACAAAATCTCATACAGAGGACTGAAACCAACAGAGGTAATGCGTGCCCAGTGTTTAACATTATCACGGTTAGAAAATAAAGGGATACAAAAACCTGTTTGGTCTGCGTGTTACGGGTCTCTTAGCCTTGCAATATTTTCACCTCATTGATTTTCTTAATAAAATCAAATTAGGCTCCGCATAAAGAGGCCCCTCCGATTCTGAAATGGTCCTAATAAACCGGAGAAGGAGCTACCTACTCTACCCGTCCGCGGAGCCCCCACCTTTTGCTACGGGCCTTCACTAGCCAAGCGACCTTCTCAGACACCTTGACAACTGCAAAGCGGAGCGGGTCGGCCCTAGTGGACGCTTGGGAACGGAGTAACCACAACCTATCCAGAATCCAGGCTGCGCCGGCAATCATTCCGCGCTTCACACTCACTGCCTCATCTAACCTTCTCAACCACCATATAAGGCTAGAATTACCAGCTGTGTCCTACAAATGACGAAACTGAGGCGCCGAGACGTTAAATGGGAAGCCAAGGATCACAAAGGGCGGGAAGCCAGACTTGAACCAGGTTTCTCAGGTCACCCCGCTCCCCCCGGCCTTTACACTGGGATTTTCATTGCTCCTCTCTGGGAACCCCAGCAAGGGTCAGTCTGACCACTCGCAGGGCGCAGGTGTGGTCAGTTCCCGGGGTTCCTCAGGCAGGGGCTCCAGCCGCCGCTTCTGTGAACCCCAAGAGCCGCTCACCTTACTCAGTCGCCGCCGCTCTCCAGCAGCGCGCCCAGCCCCGCCGGCTCAGCGGCCTCCGGCCCCGCCTCTGCGACCGTTACCACGCCGTGGGAGGCCGGCCAATCGAGCCCGAGCGCGTCGAGAGGCCTACCTCTGCTCTGGCTTAAACGCCGGAGCGATTTTCTCGGACCGCCCGGGAAGGCTGGGCCTGCCCCGCGCCCTCTGGTTGGCTCCGCTTCTGGGGGTGGGGCCTAACTTTGACTTAGACCTGTGTGTGCCGGGCTGGCTTTGTCGTCTGCGCCTGCGCACTTCCATTGCAGCTGAAAATAGGCTCTGGCTCAAGTTGTCTCTCTCACTTACCTGGATCACACACGCACACACAGACACACACACGTCGTGTCTGCTAGCTCCTGCGGGTCACGTCAGCGTGTTCTCTATGTTCAGGACCTGGCTGAGCGGTGCAGCGCCTCGCATTTGGAGGACGCAAATAAATGTTTGTTGATGACGTTTTACCCTCCTATTAAACATTTTCCAAATCTCCACGAAGTGTCAGGCCATACATCGAGCTCCAAAAATGCAAAAGTGTCTGGCTGGAGATGTTCAAAATCTAGTTAGGGAGATAGGTATACACCCTGAAATTAAGGTGCAGTGTGATAGGCATGATCAGAGAAAGGTGTCTAGGGCACAGAAGGGAAAGAAAAGGAGGATTTACCTAGGTCCCTGAAGTCTTCCTCGACCAGTGCGCCTCAACCCTGGCTGCACATTAGAATCACCTGGGGAGCTTTGGAAACAATGTTCAGACCCCAAGTTAAGTATATCAGAATCTGCTGGGTAGGACCCAGGCATTGGTAGTTTGTAAAGCTCCCCAGGTGATTCCAATGTGCAGCCAAGGTAGAGAACTACAAACCTAGAGAGATGCATAAGAAGAATGATTCTGAACGGTGAAGAGTTCCCCAGCAATACAGATAGGAAAGGCAGAAATGCGTGGAGGGAGAGGGGGTTCAAGGACCTGCTGTTCTTTATGTCTCAGCACAGAAAGAATTCATTGAGAGGCAAAGTGATAGATCAGAAGTGTTTTATTAGAGTAGGACGCTTGTGAGGCTTACAAGCTGGTGGGCAAGGGAATGCCGCTCCGAGAACTTAGTGGGCTACAGTTTTATAATCAAAGAAAAAGAAGACCACCTTCTTCCTCATTCTTTGAGTAGATATCAAGCTTCCATCATCAGTTCCACCTCCACATCAGGTGGAGGAGTTTTCTTGTCCCCACATGGTCGAACTGGGACTGTCATGGTGCAATGGAAATGAGCAAAAAGGCAGTAACATATACTAAAATATGATAAATCATCTCGGGTTTCAGTATAATGTCACCTTTTCCTTATATTTTTGTTTTTAGTGTGCACAGAGAAGCATGTCCTAGGAATCATTAATTTACTGACCTCACTGGGCAGGATGTGTGTCTCATGCCACCACTGTTTTGTTTTGGGGCAAGTCATGCTTCTGTTGCATGGTTTTGTTGCTAAGCAAGCCTGCTTTCTTGAGTGATCATTAACTTACAGTGGTCTCCCATACTTTTTCCTTACAATCCCCTAGTGGAATTAACTATTTAATCACCTACTTTGGCCGTTTACTCTGTCCCTATCAGTATTTAGAGAAAACTTCATGTGCAAATTAAGATAATAACTCCATGTTATTATAATGCCTAGTTCACAAGTGCTCAGTAAACCTTACTGTTTTTTTATCTTTCTGTAATTAAACCTAGACTTCTTTAGTACAGCTCATATCTGCCCTCCCCAAAAACCTAACTCCCAAACCATTGGCCAATATAATGGGCTTCCTGAGGAAGCTGAGGAGCATGTTGAATCATTGGAGAATCAGAGAAGGAAGGCCTTTAGCAGGTGTGCTAAAGAGCTGGGACTTTGTACTGGAGGCGATGGGGAACCATAGATGAGTTTTCAAAAGGAGTATAAAATGGAAAGGCTTTTGTTTGGGTCTTTTCAAGCCTAACTTTCTTGCATCCTGATATATAAGTAAAAACTGTAAAAAAAAAAAAAAAAAAAAAGGCGGGGGGAGGGCTCCACAGTGTACAAATATGATCAGTGTTCTTTTTCTCCACAAAAGGAAATCATCTCAATCCTCTCTGTATCACTTTAATAAATTCAGAATCTACAAATAGGGCTCCTTCCCACCTTTTTCAAAAACTCATAGCAGGTTAAGCGATCCAAAAATTCCCAAAGGAAAATCCAGCTGTGACACACCTGAAGGGAAGGCCTGGTGGCCTTTGTCATTGCATCTTATAGCCACACGATGTCACTGTTCGCAACCTGTACTTTCCAATTGGTCAAATGATGCCAGTCTGTAGCACAGCAGGTCCCACAAAGGCCAACAGGGATCTCCCACGGAGGGCATGGTGTCTCTCACAAGGAGGTCTCAGGGTCACAGCTTTTAGGGTTCAACTTTCAGGCCCATACTCAGCCTTCTTCCAGGCAGCTGGAGCCACTATGAGTTTGATCTCTGTGTCTGTCTGCCCCATGCAAACATGTCCTCACCCCACCGCCACCCCCTGCCCTTTCCATACTTAGCTATTCACACTAGCCTGGTTGGCAGATTTTCATTTTCAACACTTGGAACACAAAGAGTCTCACTGCTTGACTTTTCCAGGGTAATATGGTGACTTACCCACTTTTCTGAGTGTAGCTGCCCTAATTATAGCTAGGAGGCCAAACATCATTGGTCAATTAGGATTATTTGCCTGCAAATAGAATACAAAATCTGATTTAAAAAAAAAATCTGATTCAAACTGTCTTCTTAAGCAATAAGGAAATTGATTATCTCACATAACAGGAAGTCCAGGGGCAAGATAGACTTTGGACTTGTTTGATGCAGTGGTTCAACAAGTTACCAAGACAAGTTATTGGAAAGTACAGGATATCAAGTTTATCAAGTTACCAAGGAAAAGTTTACCCTCTAGGGTGGGTGCTCCTTGAGTCACATGGATTACAAGAAGGAAACATGGCTACTTGGGTAAAATTGGAGTTCTGTAAGGATCAAGAGGAAAATGGACGCTAGACGGATGATCACCAGTATCCTTTACAATCTTCAAAGCAAAAAAGGCTGTTTATTCTCTAATTCCTAACAATAGAACCTCTCTCCCATCACTCCTGGATTTTGTATGTAGCAAGGGGAGGGGAGGAAGCTCTAGAGCACTGTCCTCCAAAGGAATCCCTTCTTCTGAACCCCTAAGGCTTTTCTAGCACCTCTCTGCCAGAAAAGGAAAGGGCCCTGCACACAAGTTCAGTCTTTAGGTCCGCATCCTGCTGCACTGGTCTCAAGAGTCTTCTATGGACCTCATCTACCCACCAGGATTCTAATGGTTCTAACACTCATTTAACATTCGTTCACTTACAAAAACTTACTAAGCACCTGTTACGTACCACGGATTGAACTAGATACTTTCTACGGTGGTGAGTAAACCCAACCTCATGGAGCTTACAGTATAGTTGGCAAGAGAAATATGGAATACAAATAAGCATATAATTATAATAATTGTTATGAAGGAAGAGAATAGGGTTACATACAGGAGACCTCCCTGAGGAGGTGACATTTAAGCTGAGAACCAAAGCCTGTCTTCATTTCGTCGTACTGCTTTCCTCTGTGTTTTGATTTCCCAGTATAATTTTTTAAGGTTTTATGTATGTATGTATTTAATATGGCTGCATCGGGTCTTAGTTGCAACACATGGGATCTTTGTTGCCGTGTGCACGATCTTTGTTGCAAAATGAGGGATATTTTAGTTGCGGCTTGTGAACTCTTAGTTGCGGCATGTGGGATCTAGTTCCCTGACCAGGGATCAAACCCGGGCTCCCTGATTGGGAGCGCAGAGTCTTAGCCACTGGACCATCAGGGAAGTCCCCCGCAGTGTAATTTATAGCCTACATTAGCAATTAAAATAGATCTATTTTCTAAATTTCTAAACTGATTCTCAAAATTTCTCCTGAGTATAGAACTATCAGGTGCCTCCCCACAATAAGAAGTATAGCAAATATGAATGGCATTTGGTGAAGAATTCTTGCAGATTCTTCGACTCACAAGTCTTTTAGACTTAAAATCCTTTATTACACTAATACATTTGCTCTGCCTCCCCTGGGGAGGTATGATCCATGGGGACATGGATCATACCTCACTAATCTTTTTCCAGTACCTAGCTTAGTCCCTGGCACATAGTAGGTGCTCAATACAGTGTTGAATTATATTGTTAAATCTGAGTCAGATTTATACAGCAGCATTCACCTTCAGTAGCCATTTTCCAGTATGAAAGACAACAAGTAAACAGCTCAGGTAAATATATTAATAACAAATGCTTAAGAATCCATACAGCATAACAACAGTTAAATGAATTGAGCCCTTAAAATGTGTCAGGCTCTGGGCTAAGCACTTTCATTTTCTAACTTGTTGACGCTTCACAACTTTAATGTAAGTACCGTTATTATCTTTGTTTTACAAATGATCAAATTAGAATATAGAAGTTTAGAGAAATGACTTGCTAAGGTCACACTGCTAGTATGTGGCTGAGCCAGGATCCAGGATCTGAAACCAGCATTCAGGCTCCATGAACCACTTCTCCCAATGGGCATCTGCTCTACTGTAAGATTGGTGTAGGCACTTATTCCAACTTGCAATTATTTCATCTGTCTCTGTATTAGTTATCTATTGATGCATAACAAATTACCCCTACTCATAGCAGCTTAAGCCAAACATTTATTACCTGGAAGTTTCTGTGGGTCAGGAATACAGGAGTAGGCTAACTGCATGGTCTGGACAGACTCTTTCGTGATGGTGCACTCAACGGGTTGGCCCGGGGCTAGAGTCATCTCAAGGTTCAAGCGGACTGAAGGATCCATTTCCAAGCTCACTCATGCGGTTGCTGGCTGGCCTTAGTTCATTCCTTGTCAAGTGGACCTCTCCACAGGCTGCCTGAGTGTCCACATACATAGCCACTTCCCACAGAGGAAGTGATGAAGAGAATGTGTGAGCACCTAAGACAGAAGCTGAAGTATTTTTTATAACTTGATCTTGGATATGATATAGCATCACTTCTGCTGTATGCTACTGATTGCACAAACCAACCTTGCTAACACTTGGACAAGGGCTATACAAGGATGTGGATACTAGGAAGTAGGGAGTTCTGGGAGCCATCGTGGAGGCAACCTACCTCGTTGCATCCGTTTGCTAATTTTTGTGACTGTCTTCTCCACTAGAATGTAAACTTCACGGGTGGGGAAAAGCCATCAGTGATTCTCGTTGTCATATCCCCTCACACGCTGCCTGCCATATAAGAGATTGTCAATGAATAGTGAATAAATGTGATGATGGTGATACTGTTACTGAATTAAGTTGTATGGACCCTACTCAGGCCATAGCCCGGCCAAGGCTCTCTGCCTTGTCAGGGGAGGGTTCTTTTTCCGTTTGGGTTCGAGTGAATAATGAAACAGAAGCTGAGATGAACACAGCACAGGCTTTATTCAGTGGCCAAAGAACAGAGAAGCGGGGAACTAAGTTCACAGATCATCTTCTCACCCACCTGGCAAGAGGAATTTAATGTTAAAGAGTACTGTAGGGCTTCCCTGGTGGCACAGTGGTTGGGAGTCTGCCTGCCGATGCAGGGGACACGGGTTCGTGCCCTGGTCTGGGAAGATCCCACATGCCACGGAGCGGCTGGGCCCGTGAGCCGTGGTGGCCGCTGAGCCTGCGGGTCCAGAGCCTGTGCTCCGCAACGGGAGAGGTCAAAAAAAAAAAAAAAAAAGTACTGTAAAGACAAAGGGAGGAGGAGTGAGGCTAATGATAGGGGGGCATATGCGTAAGTCTACCAGGGAAGGGGCAGGGCTTTTTCCAAAGGAGTGGCATACCACCCGTTTTGATCCTTTTTGTTCTATAATGTCCAGCCATGGTGGCTGGTAGGGTGTATCATTTAATATGCTAAGGTAGTTAAATCAACATATAATGAGACTCAGGGTCTGTTGTAGGTCAGATTCATCACCATCTTGGTCCCAGCTGGTTCCATCTGTTTTTTTTGTTTATAGATTCCTTTCTTATCTCTGGACCCTTTAACTTAAAGATTTAGGTAAACTCGTGCTAAAGGTGGGGGGTTGAAGGGTTGTGAGCAGAGACCAGGATCAGCTCTGGCAACAACAGGAATTCCAAAGGGTGGCTTCCTATAATCCCGTCCCGCTCTCACACAAATTCCCAGTTGCCATGCATGGTACCATGTAAATACTTTTTTAAGGCAGAACTATATCATGCCCTAAAACATGTACTCATGTATGTAATTTCTATATAACTATAGAAGGTGGACTTGGAAGCAAACACACCAAATCCATGAGAACGCTGGCCTTTGGGGAGGAGAAGAAAGTAATGGTGCTGTGGGTGAAAGTCAGATAGGGCTTTATCTTCTACTGGGATTTTTTTTATTGAGCCAATATTTAACGATGGTCAATTCTGGGTGGTGGGAATATGGGTATTTTTCTCTATACTTTTCCATATTTTTAAAATTTCTCAAAATAAACTAGATATAGATTTTTAGTCTTAAGCAATTGGAACATGTGCCTTGGAATGATCCTTAGGCACTTAAAAAGTGCCTTCCTTTGGCTCTTTGCTCTAATTAAGGGTGTATCTACAAACCCCGCTCTCCAGATGACTCAGACCAAAACCTATTTTCTCCTGAAATTGTCAGACTTTTCTGGTTTGAAGTTCTACAAAATCACCTTGGTTCGCTGCTTCTCCACTTTCTGTGTTTTATGTAGACAGAGCCAGAGCCTCCATGGGCTGAAGGAGAGAGACCCAAGCAGCAGCAGCAGCCTGGCTGGCAACAGGAGGCTGTGGTTCCTGGCACTGGTGCTGACATACAATCCTCTGAGGCCAGAGTCCTGGACCCCAGGCTCGTTTGAAAAGCACTGGTGCCTCTTCCTTTTACACACAGACAACAGTCACGCTGGACCAACACTGGAAGGGTGCATGGAAAGTTTTAAACCTGTAGGTATCAGATTATGCAACTTTTCCCTTTTTTTTTTTTTGGTTTTTTGTGGTAGACGGGCCTCTCACTGTTGTGGCCTCTCCTGTTGCGGAGCACAGGCTCCGGAGGCGCAGGCTCAGCGGCCATGGCTCACGGGCCCAGACGCTCCACGGCATGTGGGATCTTCCCGCACCGGGGCACGAACCCGTGTCCCCTGCATCGGCAGGCAGACTCTCAACCACTGCGCCACCAGGGAAGCCCCTTCCCTTTTATTTTGATGTCCATTCACACTGTTTAAGTAGTAAGTTCAGAAAATCAGTCAATCCATTAACAATTTCCTTTTCCAAAGGAGGCCCGACGAAAACATGGACTATTGTGAATGAAACCACTTTTAGCTGCTGTCTTAACATAAATCACTGACGTCCATGGGCAGGTTGGTGAGAGGCAGCTTAAGAGGTTAGAGCAACATTTAGGTACTTCTTGGGTAACAAGAAGACACTCTGAGAGTGGAAATAATGTCAAAAGCAGGATCAGCCAGATGAGTACGTTTCACACTCAGTTCAATACATTTCACAGTATTTTGTTCAGACTTTATTTCTTTCCATGACAATCCTGTTTGATAACAAGCGACTATTCCTATCTCCAGTGTCCTGGACCCAGGGAATGAGTAGGTAGAAAATGCAGCCCAAACTGGTGCGTTCCTTAATTCCAGGTATCCCAGAACCTATACGCAAGGAAGAAACAGTGGCACAGAAGAAGCCACTGGAGAAATCCGACTGCCTCGCCTATTCTGGGGACAGACTTGGGTACACTTCACGAGTGGGCTGACCCCCCACTACATTCTGGGGCCCCTGGGAAGAGGGGCTTCCCGGGCCTCTAAGACAGGACCTATATTTCTGTTCATGCACAATTAATACTTTTCTAATAACAGGCCTTGTTAATATGAACTTTTCAAATCCCACAGGCCTGGCTCCACAACTTCTGAAGGGCTTTGGGTCTCTCTGCAAAATGGGTGTAAGTATAATCACTGGACTGTTGTGAGAACGACAGGCAATGATACACAAGGCACAAAGCAAGCATTCGATAAATTACACATCATTGGTCTTGTAAAAGATATTCTGATTCCCAAAGTTTTACAAGAAAATATGATTCTTCATTAAACAATACTTTTGAGCTGCTGCCCAACCAGGGTTTCCTGGTCCTAGCCCAACAACTCACAGCTGTTTCTCAGAAGAACTAAGGATTGGGAGAAAGGAATTAGGGAGGTATCTTCAGCTAGCCTTGTCTCATCTCTGGAAATCACCACTCTGAGGCCTTTTACCTTTGCCCCCTAATTCATTCTTTTAACAATAATTTATTGAAAACTCTCTTTTCAGGACACTAGTGCAGAAAAAAACACAAATATGAAAAGTCTTTGTCTTCAGGGAGCTTTCAATACAGGGTGGCAAACAAGAAATCAGTGCTCTCTGAGATCCAGCCTACTACTTTGCAGACAGGTTGACCTAATCAATAGATTGTTCTTTATTGTTTCTCAACTCTCCTTCTCTCACATACTTGCTGAGCACCCTCACTACCAATCCCAGAGGTGAAACGATCCTTTTTAACGTTAACATCAAGCTGCAGGAAGAAATTACACAATGGGGCCTAGATGTCCCTGTACCTCCAAATCTTCAGAGCCCCAGGACCCCCGGAGAATCCCTTCACATGTCTCTATTTTGTTGCTGGGGCCCACTCTCCACAGGGACCACTCACTGCTCTTCTCAGATGGCCCACTCACCCACAGTCCTCCCTCCCTGCAGTGATGCTGTCTCTTCCTTAATGTGAAAAAAATCGAGGGCACCTAAAACATTACTCAGGCCTGCTCTTCATTCATTCATTTAACAAATGTTTATCAGAGCCTAATACAAGCCTGCACTGTGCAGACGTGGGAGATGCTAGAGTGAGAACCCATCAGCCACCGTCCCCGCCTTCTCGGACCTCGGTGTACAATTACACTGCACATTCAGCAAAGATTACAAAGAATACTTGCACACCCTGAATGGAGCTGAGAAGGAGAATTCCAGGTGTTGCAAGCCTTAGGGGCCAGCGTAGTTTTCCTTAAGAAATGATATTTGAAGAACAATCTCAACAGCAAAATGGAGGTTAACTAAGGGAAGAGGCAGGGAGGAGCGTCCAGGCAGAGGGAAGAGCACGTGCAGAGGCCCTGGGTGAGAAGAACCTTGCAACATTTGAGGATCTAAATGAAGCCAGAGGAGGCAGGGGCAACATCAAACACAGGGCCTTGCGCCAACCCTAAGGAGTTTTGATGTTTAAAGGAATAGCCAGCAGCCTTACAGGGTTTCAAGGAGCGAATGCCACGATCGGATTTACCTGCCCCGCGGCTACAGAGCAGGTAGGGTTTGGCCCACCTGGTTTTCCCCGGCGTCCGAC
Organism: Leucopleurus acutus; assembly: GCF_964270905.1. Taxonomy (NCBI): domain Eukaryota; kingdom Metazoa; phylum Chordata; class Mammalia; order Artiodactyla; family Delphinidae; genus Leucopleurus; species Leucopleurus acutus. The sequence continues at coordinate 125,072,619 of NC_139147.1, read as the reverse complement.
CAACGCCGGCTATCCGCTGGTTCTTACCGAGGAGCCTAGGGAGGGGGTGAGAACGCAAAGCCGGCGGCGGGAGCAGCGGGGGGGTTGGGTCGCCGCGGGCGGGGTTGGGTCGCCGCGCGGGGAGGAGGAAGGCGGCCTGCGCGGGGCACCCCTGGGGACCTGAAGCGCGACAGAGTCGGCGCGCTCGGGACTCGCGCCTGCCGAGCTCTTGCTTCCGCGGAGGCTGCGTCTGGTTCTCGGCGACGGGACGAGGCCACGCGGCCTAAGTGGCCGAGTCGGCGGAACCCACCGGTCTCTGGGCCCAGAGCCCCGCCGCGGCCCACAGCGCCCAGGTGAGCCCCACACTTCAGGTGGGGAGGCCCGGCCGCCCCGGAAGCCCCTGCCCGCAGCCCCAGGCGACCCCGCCGCGGCGCTGGCGGCCGCCATCTCCGGGCGGCGGCGGCGGCGGCGGCGGCGCGCGCCGAGCGGTGGGCGGTGTCTCCGTGGCCTGGCGACCCTGCGGTGAGGCCCGGGCCCGCACGGGGGGCGGGGAGGGGGCTCCTGGTGTCTCCCGGCGGCGGGGCCGCGGGCGGGGCAGGGACCGGGGTGGGCGGCGGGGCCCCCCTACCCGGCCAGACCCCGCGACCCGCGGCTCCGGCCTCTCCCCGAGTATAAATTCATACTTGTCGCCGTCGGAAAAGTGGAGCAGAAAAGCACAAGCAAGGAAGCGCAGGAGCCGAACCCCCTCTCCCGGGAGACACTCGGGTTAACATTAAGGTGTATTTCCTTCCAGTCCCCTCTTCCCTGCAAGCATGAGCGAGCTGCAGTTTTGCTGAACGTGGATCGTAAAGTGCCGCAGCTCGGCTTCTTTGTCTTACTAATACATCCCACGCGTCTGCGCGCGGCTTTCGATGTTTTTCTCCATCCTTTTCATTGGCCGCGCTAGTCTGTGTTGGGGCCAGGTTGACCGCGCCTGGCCGAGGCTTGACGCTCGCTGAGTGACAGGACTGTGATTTACATAATGGATTATCTCTCTGATGGTGAGCATACAGGTGGTTTTCAGTTCTTAGCTATTACAAAAAGCAATTCGTTGAGCACTGTTCCGTCTGGTTTTTTGAGCACGATTATTTGTGTAGAGAGAATCCCTCGTAAGGCTTGTGGTATACGTTGCAAAAATGCACCTCGGAAAAGTTATTTCCGTTTTTGTGCCTCGCATTTGGGAACACCTGGCTTAGGGAGCTTTCTGACAGACTTTGCTGGAGATCCCAGTGCTTCACAAGGGATCCGCCGGACGGTGTCAACACCTCTTTAAGTTTGACCTGCCTTGTAGCTGGCCTTACCTAGAGCTTTGCTGAAAAGGAACTGTGAGTACCTTAGTAATTTTTAAAACTGACTTAGGTTTAGCTTGGATAAACCATTACAGTCTCCAATACGACTAAACCTAAGTTAAAGCAAAATTCAAGCTGGGGTTAGTTAGATGAACAGTGGAAACTGTTTTATATTTAAGTCATACTCTCTGATACGTGGATGCTGGGTTGCTAGGGGAGGGATTTTAAAGGATTATGCTGATGGGTATGTCACCAGATACTCAGAAAGCTTCCTTTGAAGACATGTAAAGTTTAAAGTGAGTGAGTGACATTGTCCTTATCAGTGAAAATAAATGGAATTTGTTTCTCCATCCTTTTTATTTACATCCTTAAAACTTTGTGTTGAAACACAGGGGATTTTTCTTTGTAATAATCATTTTCCAGTTTGGTCACATGGTCGTGATAATTAAATGTATGTATGGTGGATAAATTTAGAATATGACATGTGTTTATTAAGTCCAATTTGTAGCTTAGAGATCTGTGTGAGACAGATATTTCTCATTATTCATATGAGTAAGGTAGAAATCGGGGACATGGACAACTGTGATCATCTCTTGGTTATAGGTGTAATCATATTCCAAGAAACACTACTGGCAGGGCACCTGGGTTTTTTTTTTTATATATAGTAATCTTTTATTTATTTCTATATTTATTTTTGGCTGTGTTGGGTCTTCATTTCTGTGCGAGGGCTTTCTCTAGTTGCGGCAAGCGGTGGCCACTCTTCATCGCGGTGCGCGGGCCTCTTCACTATCGCGGCCTCTCTTGTTGCGAAGCACAGGCTCCAGACGCGCAGGCTCAGTAGTTGTGGCTCACGGGCCTAGTTGCACCGCGGCATGTGGGATCTTCCCAGACCAGGTCTCGAACCCCTGTCCTCTGCATAAGCAGTCAGATTCTCAACCACTGCACCAACCTGGGAAGCCCTGGGTTTTTTTTTTTTAAACAGTTTTGTTGAGATATAATTAATATAGCATACAATTCCGCCATTTAAAGGGTATAATTCAATGGGCTTTTTGTGTATTACAGTATTAATTTTTTAAGTTGTGGTAAAATATATATGACATAAAATTTGCCATTTTAAAATGTACAGTTCAGTGGCATAAAGTACATTCATGATGTGTAACCATCACCACTATTTCCAAAACTTCGTCAACACCTTAAACTGATACTCTATAAATAAATGTTGAATGTATAAGTGAATGTTGATAGTTGAGGGAAAAAGGTTTTTTCTGTGATCTTGATTTCTAACCTTTCTAATTTGCTGTGTTGTCTTTTATACTTTATATGAAATATAATTATAATTAATATGGTACCATGCCTTATGTTAGTGTGATAATATTTGAAGTTCCTTATAATGGAAAATTGGGCAGTTCTTTCAAGTTTGCTGAATTACTGAACTTTCTAGCGTCTCTAAAAGTTGTAGAGCAAATTTTGAATGATATCCCAAAATCTACTCTGAGTTACAAAGGATGCTTATTTAAGTTTATATTATGCTGTTGGCTTACTCTATTGCTATGTATTCTCTTTGCTTTGATAGTTGCAGGATACCCTCCGCTTTCATAGGAGATATCCTAAGAATTTTTTTTAAAGATTTTTTTTGATGTGGACCATTTTTGAAGTCTTTATTGAATTTGTTACAGTATTGCTTCTGTTTCATGTTTTGGTTTTTTGGCCATGAGGCATGCGGGATCTTAGCTCCCCGATCAAGGATGGATCCCGCACCCCAGCATTGGAAGGCAAAGCCTTAACCACTGGACCACCAGGGAAGTTCCCCTAAGAAATATTTTTAAGACTAGAAAAATCCACAAATATATAAGGTGCTAAAAAAAAGAGGGATTTATTTTAGGTACAGTGTGTTTTGAATCTTTAGCTTTCATTCCAAAATGCTTAGCTTTTCTTTGCCTGTTGGATCGCTTTTATGGATGCTAAGGTCTTTAATATTTAAAAATTTTTTTAATTAATTAATTTATTTATGGCTACGTTGGGTCTTCGTTGTTGCGCGCGGGCTTTCTCTAGTTGCGGGGAGTGGGGGCTACTCTTCATTGCGGTGCGCAGGCTTCTCATTGTGGTGGTTTCTCTTGTTGCGGAGCACGGGCTCTAGGCGCACGGGCTTCAGTAGTTGCAGCACTTGGGCTCAGTAGTTGTGGCTCACGGGCTCTAGAGCGCAGGCTCAGTAGTTGTGCCGTACGGGCTTAGTTGCTCCGCGGCATGTGGGATCTTCCCGGACCAGGGCTCGAACCCGTGTCCCCTGCATTGACAGGCGGATTCTTAACCACTGCGCCACTAGGGAAGCCCTTAATATCTTTTAAAAAACAATTTGTGGTTTCTGGCTGTTTCCAGACCAAAACGATTGTCAATCTCCCATTTTTTACAAGGAGTGAGCACCCTTGGACATCTATACAGAAAAGGCTAGACTGGAGTAGATCTTGGGAGCAAAAAATAGTTGAAATTATTTTTCAGTAGGTTTGGCAGGGGTACAACTGTTAATCCCAAACATTCAAATGTGGGGGGTTTCCTATGTGTGTGAGTATTATGTGTGCTTCTGATTTTAGCATTAAAGCCCAGATACTGTTTAGTTAATTACACAGGAGTTCTGGACTTCAGTTTTGGCTTGGGCTCTTCTAGTGACCTGAGCAAACTACATAACTTTTATGGATTCATTATTGGCATTAGTAAATTAAGTGGGCTTGAGTAAGTGCGCAAATTACGTTTGCTCTTAGAAAGCAAACTGGCATATCCCTGGATGCTTCTTGCAAGCTTAACACATATACCATACATTTCACCCATTTAAAGGGTATAATTCAATGGGCTTTTTATATATTACAGTATTAATTTTTTAAGTTGTGATAAAATATATATGACATAAAATTTGCCATTTTAAAATATACAGTTCAGGGGGCTTCCCTGGCTTCCCTAGTTCAGTGGCATAAACTAGAGTTTATTCTCTGGTTTTAAGAAATTATAAATCCATAACAGGTAAAAATATGATTGCTAATTTGTGTGATTTAACTTCTTTCCCTGAAAATTAGATATTGCAATTCTATTGTATGTAAAGGCTGTTTCATCAGAAACTGCGTGCAATTTAAGAAATGGATTGCAGGGTTAGAAAAACTCTTTGCAGATGTCATCTTTGTTGCTCTCAGTCTTTCTTTGCTGCAATTCTCCTTTTCTCTTTCCTGGCTGCTAATTGGATTAAAGACTGTTTTGCCAACCATGGCATCTGGAGATGACAGTCCTATCTTTGAAGATGACGAAAGGTAAATGTCTTGCATTGCAATAAAACTAGCTTATGAAAATTTCAAGAAAGTTTTAATCATTCAGGAGAGGTATTTATCCAGGCTACTTTTTAAAGGACACATTTTGTAATATTGCAGAACACATAGTTTTGCTTTTCTGTGATTTCGAGCAAGGGTGGTAAACACCTGGCATGGAGGTAGCCAGCACTAATGTGGCATCCTTTCCCATAGGACCTGGAGGTAAGGTCTCCAAATCCATCTCAGCACAAAATTCTTGGCAGTCACTTCAAAATGATATAAAATCCATTTACTGTCTTTGATTTAGACCCTACAGAGGAGATTAGAGTGAATGAAGAGTAGGATGTAGTTAAGAGACAGACTCTGGAGCCAGAGTCCTAAGTTTACATCCCATCTGCCACTTACTGTCATTGTGACCTTAAACAAGCCCTTGGCCTCTCTGAGCCTCAGTTTCCTCATCTATAAATAGAGATAATGATAGTACCCACCTCATGGTGAGGATTCTTTGAGTTAATATATATAAAGCTCTTAGCACAGTGGTTGACACACAGTAAGTACTAAATAACTGTTAGCTATGATCATTATTGCTGTAATAAATGTTACTTCTCTCAAAGCTAAAGATCTATATCAGTATCAAAATAGTACTTACATGTTACATATTCATTATACATAACAGGTTATTCACATAGGACACACATATAATATATATTTTATATTAAATTGTGCCAGAAACTTGACAAAACAGAATCCTTTATATTTTTAATAAGATTTCCTATAATAATGACAAGATTACTATCTTCCATAACATTTTTATATCTATTATAGAACATTTCTTCCATGACTTCTTTTTTCCTCAGTCTTAGTATTATAAATTAGAACCTTTTTTGTTAAAATTAATCCCTAGTTATTGGTTTAAGTATAAAATGTTTTGAGAATTCTTGCTTTAGAGTGACTGGATCTGAAAAAGTAAAACCAAAATTAAATACTGTGCTTTTTAAGTGACGGGAGGGAGAAGTAGAAACTTTTTACTGACCTTTCCAAGCATTATTCTGTGGCCTAGCTTAGAATACTTTCGTGGATAAACTGACTGATTCTTAATCCTATTATATTAAGGTGACTTTGGAATTATCTGACTATATACCCATATATAGTAATTTCATCTTAAAAGAAGAATGCATAAGAGGGAGAAGATAGTTACATGTACTGTAAGTAGGCTTTCTTAGCTAATATCACTTTAATATTTTATAATTTCAGGGCTTTTTGAAATCTGATAGTTTCACCTTGGAAGGATTAATTGGTTATTCTGTTACTGTTCTGGCCTATTATAATTGCTTAATTTTATTCCCTTAGCCCTCCTTACAGCCTGGAAAAAATGACAGATCTCGTAGCTGTTTGGGATGTTGCTTTAAGTGATGGAGTCCATAAGATTGAATTCGAACATGGGACCACATCAGGCAAACGAGTGGTATATGTAGATGGGAAGGTAGGAAAAACTGTTACTTCGTAAATATGGTGTACAGGGAAGCTTGATTTTGCTAATGTAGATTCTTCATATGTGAATGCAAGGCTTTTCTCTTACAGTGGTTATCTTTATGTATTGGCCTGTATCATTTTGCCATACAAAGTAAACTAATAATAGTTGTGCAATTCATAGACTATAACATCTAATGTTTAAACTTAAAATGACTTTATTTTCTAAAACCTTTGTTTCGTGAAAATATTAAATTTTCTTCCATTTATGTGTTTTCAACTTTTATATTTTATTACTTAGGAAGAGATAAGAAAAGAATGGATGTTCAAATTAGTGGGCAAAGAAACATTCTGTGTTGGAGCTTCAAAGATGAAAGCAACCATAAATATAGATGCTGTCAGTGGTTTTGCTTATGAATATACTCTGGAAATTAATGGGAAAAGTCTCAAGAAGTATATGGAGAACAGATCAAAAACCACCAATACTTGGTTATTACATTTGGATGGTGAGGACTTTAGAGTTGTGCTGGGTAAGTGAGAGCCGTTTCTGCAGAATTTGTTGGCTTTTTATGGTGGCCATTTAATTAGTTCCTCTAACTGTCCAGACCTTTTATGGCAGCTTTGAATAGGAGAGAATGTTAAGTGCAGTTACATTTCTCACGTGTCCTGTGGAAATGAAGTATTCATTGAATCGACTGATTTATATGGAAAATATGAGAGCCAGATTTTATAGTGATGGATTCGAGGATTATAAACTTGGGTTTAAAAAAAGAAATATTGATGTAGACATTTGTTATTATTTGATATTTCTCTTTAAAACCATGTCTAAAGGCAGTTGGAAATTAAAGATTCATCAGTAAAAAGGGAATTTTTCTCTAGATAGCAATAGGTTTAGGACTGCAGCAGATCAGAATCATCAGTCCAGATAAAGTAGATTTAAAAATAAAAAGTAAGCCATTGCTCTTTGAGCTAAGTTCTGCTATTACAGATTGCCACCTGTGTTCTCAGTTTCTATTGGGCCTACAAAACTTGCAAGACAAATATTTACTACCTTTTCACTCTTCTGGTTACTCTTAGTATTTCCTGCTTCTCATATCACTAAGTTAAGACTATGTAGATCATCTCATTAATTCATTGATTCATTTATTAGGTAATATTGAGAACCTCTTAAAGGGCAGTTTGTGTACCAGGCCTTGAGGCTCCATAAATGAAGAGACTTTGTCTGTGTCTTTTAAGAGTATATAGTCTAGGGCTTCCCTGGTGGCGCAGTGGTTAAGAGTCCGCCTGCCAAGGCAGGGGACACGGGTTTGAGCCCTGGTCTGGGAAGATCCCACATGCCACGGAGCAACTAAGCCCGTGCGCCACAACTACTGAGCCTGTGCTCTAGAGCCCGCGAGCCATAACTACTGAGCCCACGTGCCACAACTACTGAAGCCCTTGCACTTAGAGCCCGTGCTCCTCAACAAGAGAAGCCACTACAACGAGAAGCCCGCAACAAAGAGTAGCCCCTGCTCTCCGCAGCTAGAGAAAGCCTGCATGCAGCAACGAAGACCCAACACGGCCAAAAATAAGTAAATTTATTAAAAAACATAGTATATAGTCTAGTTGAATGCTAGAAAATACCTTAAAAATTTTTTTTAAGAATGAAAAATGTTTATCAGGTAATAAATGCACATAGTTGGAAAAAAAGGAAACCAAAAAACTCCTGTATGGTTTATTTATTAAAGAAATTGTGTCAATTTTTCTTGAAGAGGATAGGAAACCACCAAATTGTCTTCCAAAATGGCTGTACCATTTTGTGTTCCTCCCAGCAATGAGTGAGAGTTCCTGTTACTACACATCTTTGCCAGCAGTGTTGCCAGTGTTTTGGATTTTGGTCATTCTAATAAGTGAGTAATGATATCTCACTTTTAATTTGCAAGTCCCTAATAATATGTGGTGTTGAGCATCTTTTCATATGCTTATTTGCCATCTGTGTATCTTCTTTGGGGAGCTGTTTCTATAGAGCTTTTGCCCATTTTTCAATTGGGTGGTTTGTTTTCCTACTGTTGAGTTTTAAGAGTTCGTGGTATATTTTAGATAAGGAGTTAAAAAAATTGGAACCATAATCTTTAGTGCATTATGAGATTTACGTATCATGAGAAAAAAGCAGATTAATTTTTTCAACCATTTTGGCTTCAGTTATATTTAAAAGATGATGTCTAGGTTGCCATTTAAATACTTCCTGTCAGTCAATAATTCTAAAAATGTAACAAAGATATTTAGATACACATTCTTTATCGGATATGTTTTGCAGTTATTTTCTTCCAGCCTGTGACTTGTACTGTCATCTTTATTTCTTTTTGATTTAAAAAATTTTCCTCCTCTTCATTTTCTGTTTCTATTAAGGAATTATTTATTGTGTTTGTTTTGTGTTCCTTTTAGTTGAGTCCTCATTTATGAAATTATTTTCATTTCTAATTTTTACTGAGTTCTATACTTCATTTCTCAGAGTTTCTCTAATCATTGTTTAGTCATTCTTTCATATCTTGTATGATTTTCTTAATTTCTTTCAGCTCGTTTTGAAATAGTATTTTGCAGCTTTACCTTTCATGTAAGCATGTCTTTCTGATACTTCTATTATCTATAATGATGGTAGTCTGTTCTTTTTTCTTACAATTTTGTGTGGATCTAGAGCTTAGTACCTCTCTTTGATAATTCTTATATGATCTTAGTTGTTCTGAATTTATAGAAGGGAGTGTGGTTTTGTGTAGCTTTTTAAACTTCAGGTTCTTGAGTTCCCTTTTCTGTCATTTTTGGATGATGTTAAAAATCATTGGGGCACACTTTCTGAGACGGCTACTGTTTCCTTACCCCGTTTTTTCTAGATTTTCTCTTTTACTCTCGTTTCCCTGGGTGCTCAGTTTGGATTGTCTTCCCACCTTCTCAGTGTGGGGTTTGTACTGGAAGGGAGCTTCGGCGGGTTGGTTTGAGGGTTCCTGGGGCCCAGACTGCTGTAGCCCTTTCAGACCCTTCCCGCTGCTCCCACACCCCATCCACTGTCAGGATGTAAAACCCCTTATAAGTTCAGCTGCTCTTCACACATCCCCACTCCGAACGCTCCAGTTAGAACCGGGACTGCTGTCTGGGGATTCTTAGGTCCACCAGAGGCTCTGCTGCTTCCCTCTGCTTCCTTCTGCATGGTTGCCGATACTACAGCTACGGTCTTGGAGTTGCCCGTGGTTCCCCCACCTATTGGTACTGTAGAGTTTGTGGTGTAGATACTGTCTATCGGGTCTTTGGTTCTGTTCTGTTGCCCTGTCTGTTTTAGCAGGGGAAATTTGGAGACAGTAAAAAACTCATGCCTCTGCTACCACTACCACCATCTTCATCATCAGCTTTCAAATTTACTTCATCCCCTGTTGAGTAAGATGAGGCTGTGAACATATAGTTCCCCCGCCACTCCTCTCCCACCTTTACCACCTTCAACTTCTGTCTTCTCTACCTTTTCTTTGACATCATCAGAGTAGTTAATATTTGTATTCTGTTCTGTAGCCATAACTGTGTTCTCCTGTGTTTTTTCTATAGGTTGATTCTAAAATTAAAAACCAATAAATAACGTTTATATTATTGTGATTTTGTAAATATTTTTGGAGTGGGCCAAGGTTACATTCTTTCTCTGTATTATTGTCACACCCCCTGTGCCACTCAAAGGAAGTTGTTTTTAGTGTCAAGGTCAAGTGAGTTTTCTGTTCTATAATCTACCAGTTTCTCAAAATTATACCTCATTTTTTGTTTACTTCACAATTGGACCTTGATTTTTTTTTTTTTTTTTTTTTTTAGTCATTTGTTTTTCTGGGCTCTTCTGGTGGCTTTTCTCTTTTCTTGTTGGAAATGGAAATATATCTTCTTTGCTCATGTTCCTAATGTCTGTTTGCATTTTTTCCTCGTATTATCTATTGCTTTGAAAACTTCTCATTCTTAATGACAGTATTCTTGGGCGTCTGTTGACTTCCTGTTCGAAACTAGATAGTTGCTTCCCAGGCCTGCTGCCCAGTGGCTGTCCTGGGCTTGCTTTCATGGAACCCTGGCTTTAGTTCCATCAGTTATTGAATCCCACAGCTGCCAGTTTTACCTTTGTTTACTGGAAAATATCCTTAAGTGATTTCCTAATAAAGGGTGTCTAGGAGCTAAATATTATATGAACCTTATACGAAGTTGATACTTTTGTGGAGTATAGAGTTCTAGCTTTAAAATGTGGAGTTTTTTTCCCCTGAGAAATTTTGAAAGCCTTGTTCCATGTCTTCTGTTCTCCATTGTTTTGAAGGAGAAGTTCTATGCAGTCTGAATCCCATTAGTTGTTTCTTTCTGGAAGCTTTTGGGGGCTCATCTTTATGTTCCAGAATTTTACAGTGTTGTGTTTAGAAATGTAGTGGCTCACCAGCTACTTTACTTTTAGGTGAAAAATGGTATTTCAGCATGTTTTTTATTTGCCTCTTTCAGAATTGGGTGAGGTTGAGCCTCTTTTCATGTGTTTACGGTCCTTTTGTGTTTCTTTTCTGATAATGCCTGTACGTGTCCTTTGACCTGTTTTCTCTTGGGTTGTTGGTCTTTTTCTCCTTGATTGCTAGGAGTCCTTCTGTTACTAAAATTAGCTCTTTGTATTGTGAGCTTCAAGTATTTTTCCCAGTCTGTCATTTATTATATGACTTTGCTTATACGTATGCATGTGTTTTTTTAATCATGCAGAAATCTTTTTTACTTTCATGTAGTCAGATTTACTTACCCCTTTTCTTTTATGGCTTCTGGATTAGCAATGTTCTTCAGAGGCATGTTAATAACAGCTGTTATAGAAAATCTGAGTACATGTACACATTCAGTTGGCCCACTAAATAAAATTCCGATTGCCACCACCGTCAGGGTTCATTTGAGCACCCTGTGCTCTGATCCAGGTGGCTGAGCTGGGTTTCCCCACAACTGTGGCCGTAGATGCTCCCCACTCAGGCTGCCATTGGGCTTCCCCTCCCATACCTCCTGGGCCCCTCTGCTCTTCTCTTTCCCTCTAGCCCAGTTCAAAGTCCTTTCTCCACTCTCTAAGTGAGGCTCACATCTCGAGGTGCAGGGAGAAGAGACCGTGTTCCTGGAGTAGACGGCTTGTCAGTGTCAAGGCATCCAGCCTTGACACCCAGGCAGGTTTGTTTTTTTTTTTTTTTAATATGAATAGTACTTTTTTTTTTCTTTTTAAGAAGATGTTGGGGGTAGGAGTTTATTAATTTATTGTTTTTGCTGTGTTGGGTCTTCGTTTCTGTGCGAGAGCGTTCTCTAGTTGTGGCAAGCGGGGGCCACTCTTCATGGCGGTGTGCGGGCCTCTCACTATCGCGGCCTCTCTTGTTGCAGAGCACAGGCTCCAGACGTGCAGGCTCAGTAGCTGTGGCTCACGGGCCTAGTTGCTCTGCAGCATGTGGGATCCTCCCAGACCAGGGCTCGAACCCATGTCCCCTGCATTAGGAGTCAGATTCTCAACCACTGCGCCACCAGGGAAGCCCGTGAATAGTACTTTTTAATGATTTGAAATTTAAATGCAAACAATTACCAGAAGAAAGCATGTAATTTTTTTTTGAATTGAATTTTTTAATTTATTTTTTATACAGCAGGTTCTTGTTAGTTATCTATTTTATACATATTAGTGTATATGTGTCAATCCCAATCTCCCAATTCATCCCACCACCACCCCTCCTTTCTCCCCTTGGTGGCCATAAGTTTGTTCTCTACGTCTGTGTCTCTATTTCTGCCTTGCAAACCGGTTCATCTGTACCATTTTTCTAGATTCCACATATATGCGTTAAAATACGATACTTGTTTTTCTCTTTCTGACTTACTTCACTCTGTATGACAGTCTCTAGGTTCATCCACGTCTCTTCAGATGACCCAATTTCGTTCCTTTTTATGGCTGAGTAATATTTCATTGTATATATGCACCACATCTTCTTTATCCATTGATCTGTTGATGGGCATTTAGGTTGCTTCCATGACCTGGCAATTGTAAATAGTGCTGCAGTGAACATTGGGGCCCTGGCAGGTTTTGACCCCTGGGCTCCGTATGCACACACAGGTCCCGCTTCTCTCTAGTCTTCGTTATAACACCCAAAGCTCGTCTTCTGGCTGCTTAATGAGTGCAGTCCTCCCACCTGCCACTCCCTGGGACGCTGACATTCACAAGTGGCTCTAGGGATCCTTCCCCAAAATGCATATGCATTTGTGACACGCGCACACATGTACACACCTCCCTGGAGTGAGCTGCGGCCGCTTAGCTAATGCCCAAGTGTATCGTGGCAGCATTTTGCTCTATCATGTCAGCACTGTAATCTGAACAGTCTATCAAGTACTATGCCTGTGTTTTTTTCTTATGATCCAGTAATTTTCCTCAAAGTGAAACCATAACAAAATGAATAGAGATTACTGTGCTATCCAGTATGAAATTTAAGGCTAAATTGCTATCTATCCTGTATGAACAGCAGGGTAGCCTTTTCTGGCGGTCTCTTTGTGCCATCATCCAGTCGGGTTAGTGAGAGGCAGGAGGAATCATCTAGTCACTGATGTTAGAGGACATTCTAGGAGGGATAAATTAGGAGTCTGGGATTAGCAAATACACACTACTATATATGAAATAGATAAATGACAAGGTCCTACTGTATAGCACAGGGAACTCTACTCGATATTCTGTAATAACCTGTAAGGGAAAAGAATCTGAAAAAGTGTGTGTGTGTGTGTGTGTGTGTGTGTGTGTGTAAATGAATCACTGTGCTGTACACCTGAAACTAACACAACATTGTAAATCAACTATACTCCAATAAAAAAAAGAAAAGCAATACTTGCTATAATCCAAAAAATAAAAATAAAAAAGGGATAAGGTCAAATATTGCATTACTTAAAGTACGTATGTTTTTAAAAGGCCAAAAACACTCTTTAATTTGCTAAAATATATTGGTATCCTAAATGGAAACACACTGTAATCCTGGGAGTGTGTAAACCCTTCTTTGATTCACAACAAGACCTTAAAATTTTATTAAAACATTTCAGATGATATGAAAAAAAAGACATTCTGTGTGGAAAGGTCCCTCTTCGCATTCATTTGTCTGCATCCTCCTTTAAAGATTTTCTTTAACAAGTCTTCATTAATTTGTATTGGGATCATGATTTTTTCTTAGAAGATTGCTTTCATTTTTATTTCGTCTGCGAACAAAAGATAAACACAGTTTCTTCAAATTTGGAAGAATTTCAAAGCCATGAATGGAATTAATGGAGTTTTCAAAATCCAGTGTAACAGACTCTTCTTAAAATAATGAAGTGTTAACTTTAAATCACAGATTATAATTTTTTTTTCATCTGTTACTTTTACAGAAAAAGACACTATGGATGTATGGTGCAATGGTAAAAAAATGGAGACAGCAGTAAGTTGACCTTTTGATTACCCTCACCATGTGCGTGAGTGACCGTTGAAATGTTGCTGTGTTTCCTAACTGGAGATTTTATAAGTAATGAAGGTCCTCTTGGTTAAAAACAAAAAAGAGATGAAGTAATACTGACTCCAAAATCTGAAGAACTTTCCTGGGCAGTGCCTGGGGCAGTGAGAGTTTGGTAACAACTTATGTGTGGCACCAAGCTCATACTCTACCTTTCCTCTCCTGGACCAGCCTCTACCCTGAAAAGAGTTCCCACATTTACAAAATCCTCCCCGGCGCGGTGCAGCACAGCGCAACCTGCTGCACGTCGGGACCGGGGTCCGGTGCGGAGAATCCTTCGTCCTGGGACACGGGCGCGCGGCTAGAAAGGTGGCCGCCCCCTCGCCCATCACGCCCGTTTCATGAGGACCCTGGTGCTAAACCATTCGTAGACGATCTCCTTTTGGGTCTGGGTTTCGTACCTAGCAGAGCAGCTCCCTTGCTGCAAACTTATTGAAAGTCAGTCCTCTACACAAGGGTTTGTAAAAAAAAAAAAAGAAAGAAAAAAACGTCCTCCCCAAAGGTTGAGTCCTCCTGTGTTTATCCAGGTTAAAGGGGTGCTTTATACCACTGCTTCTCAAACTTGCATGCATAGAATCAGTTGGGATCTTGTTAAGGTGCATATTCTAACATGTCCTCAGGTGTTGCCAGAGCTGCTGGTACACAGGTCACACTCTGAATAGGAAGGCTTTACACCATACATTCAAAAAGCAGATAGTACTTTTCTAAAAGCAAAGATTGTGAAAAAGAAATGATGCACACAATGTCAGGTGACACAAAGGCAGGTAGGAAAGGGCACTGTCACGAACCCCAGAAGACAAGTGGAATTTGTAGAGTAGCAGTGCTAAGAGGCTACCCCACCCATTGAAGCCAAGCACAATGAAATCCCCATCCAAACCCCAGTGTGTTGGGCTTTTGCTGCTTGCACTGTTAGGGCTGTGGTGGGATGAATATAGGAGTGCATCTCAAGTGGGAAGGAAATAATGGTATGTACAGCAGGGGAGGAAGTGAAGCAGGGGAAGCGGTCCTGGACAGCTGGGAGTGTGGAAGCAGGAGCTGAAATCTTTGGGTGGAAATTCCCATGTGTTCTGGGGTCAGCTGGCAAGCAGGTGGTATACCAGCCCTGGTGTCCCCTTTCATGGCTTCAGACGTGAACACCAGGGCTAGAGATCGTGAGAAGCTCTCTTCCCCTGGCACAGTTTAGCTAGTTGCAAGTTGTGGTTGCTGCTGTTATCTCCCTTCTCTATTGTAGGTCTGGGAAGGTGAGGAGATGTGCTTGGAGGGAAGGTCTGGGATGAATGTATTCAGCAGACTAGCTGGGTCTTATAGCCAATCTGCTTCTAAGGAAGTGCCCAAGCCAGAAATCAAAGGTTACAAAGATTAATGCTTTTCTCTTTATTAATCCTAGTTTTAATTCTTGAAGGGAAATGTAACCAGGGCTCACTCAAAATTGATCCTCCAGAGTTTGATCCACCCTCTGGGTTAAACCTACCCATCGAGACTTTTATGCAGAGGCTTGGAGAGCTCTTCAGTATTTTATGTCTCCTTTTGGACCAGCTTAAGTTTCCATGCCTACTGTGTGCCCGATGCCACATCTACTAGTCCTTCCTATTCTCTTTCCTACCCTGGAATTCCCTAGATGGAGTCTGCAGTTTGGGATCACATTCCTTCCACCCTCCAGGAATTCTCCAGTGCAGATGTAAAGAGAGATTTAAGAATGTGGTTGTAAATAAGTAGGGAGTTGAAAATAATGTCCATCCACAATGTCTTTGTTCCTCAGTAATTGACAAGAAACTACAAGTGTTTGGACAATAGCTCTGTCTCACCCAGTTGCCTCCTCATTGTAACTACGACCTAGTTTGCTGGGCAGTCTTCCCCAGCACTATGCACACCTGCTCTTGCTGCCTGTGAGTTACAGCTTATTTTCTCCATTTCCTTTTCATCTCAAAGCACCGTGACCAAGACCATGTATCTGTCAAATTACCAAGAAGCTACCAACAAGGATTGTATTACTCAACCCTTCCTCTGCCCTCTAGATTGATTTTTACAGAAGTATGACCTGAGGGATTTTTTCAAAGCTCAATGTGAAAAGGGGTAAAAAGAACACACTAGACTCCAGGGCCAGCACCCCCAGTCCTTGTGGTCAGTACACCTCCGTGTTGGCCAGATTCTTCCCAGAGCTAAGAAAAAGCTTCCCCCTCTGATGCCTCCTGAGCTTTCTTTGGTTAGATAATGTTAGCTACGGGGCCTTGCTCTGTCTGCTTTGGCTGCCAGGAAGCTCATAGCCAAGTTGTGAGTCTGATGGTGCTTGCTTGCATAATCCACTTTTATCCTCTAAGCCTCCTGTTCTTCATTCTTTCTCTGTACCACTTGGCCCCCATCTTTTTACTCTAGATCAGTGCTGTTCAATAGAAATATGAGCCACAGATATGAGCTTCATATATAACTTTTCTAGTAGCCAGATTTCAGAAGTTTTACAGTGAAGTTCATCTTAATAAAAATTTGATTTAAATCAGTATATCAAAAATATTATCATTTAACATGTAATAAATATAAAAAGTTTCTACTAGTCATTTTACATTCTTTCATACTAAGTCTTCCAAATCCAGTGTATGTTTTACGCTTAACAGAGTATCTCATTTTAGACCCACCTCATTACATGCTCAGTTGCCACATGTGGCCAGTGGCTACTGGCCAGAGCAAGTCTAGACTCAGTAGTGTTTGGTTTTATGTTATTTTTTATGTATTTATTGTAAGCCACCTTATACACTGGGGAATCAGATGTTCACAGTGGTTAAGAACACTCCATCCCTTACTGACTGGGGCCTTCAGCAAGTAATTTAACTACTCTGTGCCTCAGTTTCCTCACATATCAAATGTGGATAGTAATCGTACTCCAATCAGGTTGTGAGGATGCAATAAAATAATGCATGTAAACCATTCTTTGTATAGAATAAATCACTAATAAATGTTTGCTATCAGGTTTATTATTTTTACTTTTGAAAATGGTCTACATTGTCTACATAGTGTATGTTATAGACACATAGCCATTAGGTACACTTTTTTTTTTTCTCTGAAACTTAAGATTCTTAAAGATTGTAGGGGGTACAAATAAGAAACCTTCATAACAGAGACGTAACAGCATCTAAATACAAGCTTATAACTTTAATCTTGCCAAGTTTAACATTGAACTAATATGTACTTCATTATACCTCCCTTTTTGGGTGATGTTAATGCTCTAGACAAAGACAAATGTTTCTGGAACACTAATTCCTCCTTCTTTTGTTTGCCCAGGGTGAGTTTGTAGATGACGGGACTGAAACTCACTTCAGTATTGGGAACCATGACTGTTACATAAAGGCTGTCAGTAGTGGGAAGCGGAAAGAAGGGATTATTCATACTCTCATTGTGGATAATAGAGAAATCCCAGAGATTCCTGAATGACTTCATGTTAATGAATTTTAATCTTAAGAAGTAAAGATCAGGACTTTTAAATTACTGTGGTGATTAAATATGTTCAGTATATACTTTTCAGTACATCTAGTCGCCATGTTTTTATTTTTTAGTTACTTGAAACTGTAATAATGTTCCAAAGGTCAGGAAAAAAAATTATGTATCATAAATATTGCAATTTATTTTGTAAATAATGTAAGATGTTTTAACATCAAATGGAAAATAAGATATGGACCAAAAATCACTAGTGTTTTACAAGAGCAACTTTTACTATAATAAATGCTATAAAATAAAATTGGTGCTGCTTGATTTGTATTTCTTAAAATGGATGTCTTTGTATATTTTTAACCTGTGCAGATAGATTGTCTAGTTTAAAGCAATTGGTATACAATGATATTATTAGTTTAACTGAAATGAGAAACATTTTCTATCTGGAAACAATGTTAAGGAGATGTCAAAGAGTGTCACGTAAGAATTTAATTAAAAATAGGCTTCTGAAAAAAAAAAGTTTCTGAAAATCCAATTGTTTAATCAGCATGATCAGGACAAAAAAAAAAAGGAAGAAGCAAACTTCTTTACACCAGACAGCATCAGTTGCATTGTCAGGCAGTGTTTAGAAAGTCAGAGTTGCACACCTGTGTGGAGGTAGCTAGCACCAGTGTTAGCGCTTTGTGACTGAAGCAGACCCACCCAGGCAGATTCACAGAGACGCCGCCTCAGTACGGGAAGTGGTCCAGATTGTGTCAGTACTCGTTTCTGAAGGTCTTTCAGGGCAGGACCTGGTTTAATAGTAGAGCCTTTTATCGGGGTATTTCATGTCCATTATCACATGGGGATCCTCCATAAGAGGGAGAATTCTCCATTTTCTAGACTTGCTCTGTCCACTAGGGTAGCCATTAGTCATGTAGCTATTTAAGTTAAATTAACTAAAATGAAACAATTAAAAATTCCTCTATCACACTAGCCACATTTCAGGTCCTCAGCAGTCACATGAGGCTAGCAGTCACCACATTGGACAGTGCAGATACAGAACATTTCCATCGTCATACCAAGTCTGATTGGACAGCACTGGCCTGGAGACATTGTCTCAAGCTTAGTGAGCTGTTCTGTACTGGAACAGGCAGGATTTAGACCCAGGTTTTTCTGACGCTAAAACCCATGTGCTGTACTACCTTCTCCCTGCCGCTCACGTATTTCTAAGAGATTTGGGGCAGAACAGAGGCACAACCACGCTCTAACATCAGGCACGAGGAACTGCGGGGCAGGACAGCAGCGAGGGAACGTGGCTCAGACAGGCGGGGCCCCCACAGGCAACATGCGTGGTGGCAGAGCATATTAAAATTAGCCTGTGAGTTACCTACTCTGTCATTTGTTTTATTTGAAGTCTTACGACTGGAAGGTTAGCATACCACATGTATAGAAATCATCCCCCTGCTCTCCCCATGCCACCCCCCCGGCCTTCCTTCACTGCCACTGGAAGATTAGGACATGAATGAACTAAGAGGGATTCTTGCGAGGCTTAAACTCATTTTGGGGTTTGCTTTAAAGTGTTTGGGTGTGGTCATTTTCACTTCCCTTGAATAAAGGACGTTATTTATTTATTTATTTATTTATTTAATGGCTGTGTTGGGTCTTCGTTGCTGTGAGCGGGCTTTCTCTAGTTGCAGCAAACAGGGGCTACTCTTCGTTGCGGTGCGCGGGCTTCTCATTGCAGTGGCTTCTCATTGTGGAGCACGGGCTCTAGGCGTGCGGTCTTCAGCAGTTGAGGCATACGGGCTCAGTTGTGGCTCGCGGGCTCTAGAGCACAGGCTCAGTAGTTGTGGCGCACGGGCTTAGTTGCTCCGCGGCATGTGGGATCTTCCCGGACCAGGGCTCGAACCCATGTCTCCTGCAGTGGCAGGCGGATTCTTAACCGCTGCACCACCAGGGAAGCCCCTAAAGGGCGACTTTTAATGGCCATATTTTATCTGGTACAAAAAATGTTTTGTGCCATGTCCAAAAGCAAAGCAATTATTTTTAGGCACTTTGTTTTGAACTCTAGCTATTAGCAGTTAGAACTGTACTTTGCAGTGTGTTATTATGTTCCTCAGCAAACACATGGGGATACAGTTTGATTCAGTCTTTTGGAGACCAAACCTTGAGAATGTAGTTTGCCTTTGACTTGGTGAACCCATGTTTTTTGTTTTGTTAATTTAAAGCAGCTTGGGGAAATTCCCTGGCAGTCCAGTGGTTAAGACTCAGCGCTTTCACTGCCGAGGGCCCGGGTTCAATCCCTGGTTGGGGAATTAAGATCCCACAAGCCTTGCGGTGCAGCCAAACAAACAAACAAACAAAAAACCCAGCAGGGTCACGAGGAAGGTGTACAGCCTGGGTTTGAAGTTCGGCACCAAAGGTTAAGTTCTTGAGCCTCTGTTTCTCCAACCTAAAAAATAAGGCTATTTGTTTTGTTGTTTTGCTTAATGAGATATTTTAAATGTAGAAAAAATAGAAAATAATAAAACAAACACTTGTATTATTTAACTGGGTTTACCTATCATCCAGTTTAGTAAGTAAAGCATTAAAATACAACTGAAGAGCCATATACTCTTTTTTTTTTTTTTTTTTTGTGCGGTACGCGGGCCTCTCCCGTTGCGGAGCGCAGTGTCCCCTGCATCGGCAGGCAGACTCTCAACCACTGCGCCACCAGGGAAGCCCGAGCCATATACTCTTGCTATTCCCATACCCCTCCCTTGCCAAAGTAATCACTATCGTGAACTTGACGTTTACCATTCCCATGCAAGTCTATATTAACTGTGTAGGTATATATCCCTAAAAAAATACAGTATTACTTAACATTTTAAATGTTATATTCTATGAATCCTTCCTGCAACTTGCTTTTTTTCCATTCAGTATTGATTTTGAGATTGATCTAGGTTGGTACACGTAACTCCAGTTCCTTTTAACTCTTGCATTCAACCATATGAATTTAGCCATCCACTCGCCTCAGTAGTTTTCAGATGATCATTATACCATCAAAGCTCTAATGAACATCTTTGTGTCTCTGTGTGTCCCTTGAGAATATGCTCCAGTTTCTCCAGGGCTTTGCTGTTTAAAGTGTGTCCCTGGACCAGCAGCAATAACATCACCTAGGAGTTTGTTAGAAATTAAGAATCTCAGATCTTTCCAGCCTACCGAATCAGAATCTGGGTTTTAATAAGATCCCATGGTGATTTGTATGTACATCAAGGATTGAGAAGCACTGCTTTAGGTATGCTAAGAAGTAGAATTGCTGAATGAAAGAGTAGTGTAAATCATATTAAAGATTTGCCAAATTGCTCTCAAAGGTGGTTGTACCATTATAAACTTTGACCAGCAGCTTTTTTTTTTTTTTGCGGTACGCGGGCCTCTCACTGCTGTGGCCTCTCCTGTTGCCGGACGTGCAGGCTCAGCGGCCATGGCTCACGAGCCCAGCCGCTCCGCGGCATGTGGGATCTTCCCGGACCAGGGCACGAACCCACGTCCCCTGCATCGGCAGGCAGACCTCAACCACTGCGCCACCAGGGAAGCCCTGACCAGCAGAATTCTTTACCTCGAATCTTCAAAGCTTGATACTGTCAGGATTTCAGAGTTTTGCCAATCCAATCGTTTTTTTAAAAATGGTATGTCATGGGAATTCTCTGGTGGTCCAGTGGTTAGGACTCCACGCTTTCACTGCCAAGGGTGCGGGTTCAATCCCCGGTCAGGGAACTAAGATCCTGAAAGCTGTGGGATGCGGCCTAAATAAATAAATAAATAAAATGGTGTATCTTTTGAATTTTCTCTGATTACTAGTTGAGTGTCTTACATGTTTATTGGCCATTCAGGCTTCCTTTTCCAAGAATTACCTTTTCATTTCTTTTACTTATTTTTCTGTTGTCTTCATTCTCTAATAGATATGTAGTCCTTTGACTGTAGGCTTTCCCTCGAAGCAGTACAAAATGTGCAGTAGATCAGCAAGTATCCCAGTCATCCCTTCCATTTCACACAATATATCCTCTAACAAGCTCTGAGGGCAGGGACAGCATACTGCTGTATCCCCCAGGACCTAACACGCCCCTCACAGATGGCGGGCAGTGAGATTTGTATTACTGCAGCTCAGAGGAGAGGTCTGGGATGGAGATATACCTGTGAGCATCATTAACATATACAGGAGATTTCATGCAATGGAAATGAATAACATCAACTAGGAAGGTTGTAGAGAGAGAAAAAAAGAAGGGCCGGTTAAACCCTGAAGGGCTACAGCATTTAGGCAAGGGAGATCTTCATTAGGTAAGAAAATCCTGAAGCTATCAAACAACAACCTATTTGATTATCTAGAAGTTTAAAAGTTGTATGGTAAAAGATACCATAAGCAAAGTCGATAAACAAACAATAGATATGGGGAAGATACTTATAATGTAGATGACAAGGTCCAACATATATATAAAGAGCTTTTAAAAATTGATAAGAAAAGTCAGGCTAATTGTAAAATGGATAAAGGATGTTAATAGCCTATTTACAGAAAAGGAAATCCAAATAGCCAACAAATATATCTTTTAAATGCTCAAATTAATTTATAGCTGGGGTATTATTTTAACAATGAAAACAGCAAAAAATATTTAAAAGAGCAATGACATATTACTGACTGAGATATGGAAGAAAGGGTACCCCTTCACACTTTGGTGATGAAAATAAGTAAGTTCTTAGGAAAGCAATTTATTAAATTGAAAGTTCCATTTATATAAAGCTCAAAAACAGGCAGAAACTAATATATAGTCTTAGAAGTCCACATAATGCTCACTTTAGGGGGTAGTTAGTAACTAGGAGCACGAGAGAAATTTCTGGGATAAAGGTAATTTTTGATGTGAATGCCGTTTACAAAGATGTATTCACTTTGTGAAAATTAATGAAGCTATATACCAATATGATTTTTACCTTTCTGTCTGTATGTTATGTTCTGTATGAATGCTTACATTTCAGTAAAGATTTTAAAGCGTACTTATAAAGTTTTTAAAAACACAACTCACACACACACACACCTCTCACACACCCTTCTCTTTGGGAGTCTATCCCATAAAAACAAAGCCTTCAGTATCAGCATAAGGATATTTTTACAAGGATGTTTACTGCAGCATTGTGCATAGTGGGGGGAAAAAACTGGAAATTGTGAATGCTTATCTACAGAGAAATGATTGAATAAATTATTATACACCATTAACTACAATTCAGCCATTTAGAAGAATGAACTGGAGAGATTTCCTTATTTTTGAATAAAAACACAGTAGGGCTTCCCTGGTGGCACAGTGGTTGAGAGTCCGCCTGCCGATGCAGGGGACGCGGGTTCGTGCCCCGGTCTGGGAGGATCCCACATGCCGCGGAGTGGCTGGGCCCATGATCCATGGCCGCTGGGCCTGCGCGTCCGGAGCCTGTGCTCCGCAACGGGAGAGGCCACAATGGTGAGGCCCGCGTACCGCAAAAAAAAAAAAAAAAAAAAGGAGGGAGGAGACATGGGGATATATGTTTACGTATAGCTAATTCACTTTGTTATACAGCAGAAACACACCATTGTAAAGCAATTATACTCCAATAAATATGTTAAAAAAATCACTTACCCAGGAATCTAACAAAATATAGACAAGGCTCTCCATAGAAAACTATAAATCACAGTGGATATAAACTGAAGAGGATCTAAATAAAAGATACTCCACTGTCATGGATTTTAAGAGTCAATATTCTGAAGATGTCAATTTGACTCAACCTAATCTACAAGTTAGTGCAATTCCCTTTAAAATTTCCATATTTTGGGCATCTCGACAAGCAGATTCTGAAATGTATACTGAGGCATCATTGGTAACTGTGAATAAAGAGCATGGACACTTAAGACAGACTCCCTGAGTTTGAATACTGGCTCCTACTTTGTGGACAAAGTGCCTCCATTTTCTCATTTGCAAAGTGGGAAAGAACAACTGTACCTATCATACAACATTGTTAAAAGGGTTAAATATATATAGTTTAGATGCATGCCTAGCACACAATATGTACTATGCATGAGTTTAATAATTAAGTAAAATAAAATAGGAAGATGAAATCTACTGGATATCTTCTGGAGTCCAGAAGCAGACTCATGCATATATGGACAGATGGTTTATGACCAAGGGGGATATAGAACAGTGGAGAAAGAATGATTATCTTTCCAAATAAAAGATACTAGGAAAAAACACTTCATACTATATATAAAAAGCAATTCCAGGTAGACTACAGATCTAAATGGATTAGGAAAAAAATGAAGCTTTCATTAAGGTATTCCAGGAGAATATCTTCATGACCTTGGAATAGAGAAAGATTTCTTAAATACCACATAAGGGATATTAACCACAAAGGAAAATAATAATAAGTTTGACATTAAAATTAAGATCTTGTGTTATTAGAAGATAAGGCTTGTAGACAAAATATATACAGAATTTCACATAACAAAAACGAAAAAGCAAAATTAAAAAATCCTTCCTTAAAACAAAAAACCAAAATGGCAGGTAACCAAATTAATAAATGGATAAAGGACTTAAGAAGGCATTTCACAAAGCAGAAAATCCAAATGGCCAAAAACAAACATGAAAAAGCAATTCAATGTCATTACTAATCAATCAGGGAAATGCAAATTAGCTCACTATAAACACCAGAACAGCTAAAATTTTTTAAATGTTGGTTAACCGGGTGTTGGCGAGAGTGTGGAGCAACAAGAATTAAGTACCAGGAAAAAATAAATTGGTACAACTACTCATTTTAGCATTACTTGGTTAAAAAAAAGATTATATAATTCTATGACCCATCAATTTTAATCTTAAGTATATACACCCAAAGAAATATGTACATATGTGAAACAGGAGATAAATTATAATTATCACAGCAGCATCATTTGTAATAGCCTCAAACTAGAATCAACCTGTATGTGTCCCAACGGTAGAAAGGATGTGTAAATTATGGGGTATCCATAACATGGAATACTGTACAGTGATGATAAATAATGAACTGGAGATACATGCAACTAAATGGCTGAATCTTAAAAACATGATGTTGAGGGGAAGAATCCTGATGATTGCCATAAAAGAAGAGGTGGTGATTACCTTGGCAGAGAGGGAGTCTTCACCAGGAAGGGGAATTTGTGGGGTTCTGAGGTGTTGTCAATGTTCTTTCTTGACCTGTGTGGTGGTTACCTGGATGTTTGCTCTATAATATGCTAATATTATTTATGTTATTGTTTTATGCACTTTTCTGTATGTGCCTTTTTCCACAATAAAAAAAGGTAGAAGAGAAGAAGGTGGAGAAGATCTAAAAGGCCAGACCTCTAAGTGTTAAAACTGGGCTTTGCTAAAAGTAGAAAGGTATTAAGAGCTCCAAAAATCTATTAGTTATATTATTTTCATGTAGGAATAACCCAGAAAGTGTTGTCAGACAGACAGTTTTTCCATCATTGGAAAAGGGGACAAAACTGCTACTGCTACTGAAAGAGGAAGAGGCTCCAGGATGTCATGACTGGTGTTTAAATCCTACCTGGGAAGAGATGCAGCATTCTGATGTGGAGGAAGGGCAAGAGGCAGTAGAAATAAGCATTTGCTGATCCTGTTAATGCCCATGAATCATGCTTTATATATGCTGTACCTTCCTGCCTAATATGCTCTTCCCATTACCTGTTCACCTAGCTCCTATCTGTCCTTGAAGACTCAGCTCAGAGGCCCACTTCTCCAGGAAACCACAGCCCCTGCTTCCTCCCTCCTAAGAGCTGCTTGTCCCCTATAGTAAGGGTCACATGGCATGGTACCTCTCTGCTTTCCACTTCATGGACCAATCTTTCACCTTCTGCAGACAAGTGAATCCTGCATTACAGGCTGCCTGGCTAAGATCTGGTGCTGACAGTCAGGGATATGGGCTGCACAAGGCAGAACTGAAAATGCACTGGAAGACAGGAGACAAGCATAGAGCTCTGGAAGGGGTTTCCCTTCCCTGAGATTCCTCCCTTCAGGAGGGGGAAGCAGGGAAAGAAATGAGATTGCCTCTGAGTTGGGACTCAGCACACGTTCCAATCACAGTCTTAAACTAGCTTCTCCCACAGAAGTGAGTAGAGCAGTTATTACCAATCCCACTTTACAAATAGGAAGCTCAGATCCTGAGAAAGAAAGTAAATACCTTACTCCAAGGTCAGAGAGGCAGAGCTGGATTGCAAATACTAGCTTCTGCAGCCCAGGGTCTTGAAATATAGACACGAGAAGAATACTCAGGAATTACTTGTTTAACAAAGTCATCCTTTGTCTTCCCAGTCCAGGGTAGACACAGATGCTGTCCTCAAGTATGGAAATGTATAGAGCTTCCAAAATCTTGTTTTGGGAAATAACCAAAAGACAGGGAGCCAAGGCATTGGGTAACCAGCCCCCACACAAGGAATTATTCCTACAGCCCAGACCCCTAATCTGCTCTGTTGGTTGGCTATCCTCTGCCTTCCACCTCCAACTGTCTGGCTCAGGCGGAGCCCCTGAGGATCAGGGACATGCAAGTCAGCAAGTGTGTAGGGAGCACCTGGTAGGAGTGCTCAGCAGCTACTGAGGGCTATCATGCTATCTATGGGGGGTCTACGGCAGAGGTGGGTAAGAGCCATGCTGGCCTCAGGTCCAGCACTGTCTGGGGAGGTTCGTTTCCCTTTCTTACTCTTAAAGACATTCACATTCACCGATTTAGCATATATTTACCAAGGAACCTACGGGCTGAGGAGACCCCTTTGGAAACAATGGTGCCCACTTCTGCCTGGTAATGCTCACCACTCTTCAAACCCCTGATCTGGTACATGTAACCTGGTACAGGTAATGGTGGACTGCTATCAGACAAAGATCCCTGAACAAACCTGTCCTCCTACAGTCCTATTTCTGCAACTCTCACCAAGTCTAGAGCAGCCCTGGGAATGGTCAGTTCAGAGTTCAATCCCCACCATCAGCCGAGTTTCCAAGAAACTGTGCTCTGAGCACCTGCCCGATGGAAGAGAGCTACAAAGTGGCTAGTCTGGCCTTGGGTACCAAGTAACTGAAGGGACGTTCTTCCAGACCTCAGGATACCTCCCAAAGGCATGGAAACTCAGTGAAGACACCCTCTTGCCTCAGACTCCCAACCAAAGTCCAAAAGGCCTCCCATACTGCTTGATGGGGTTGGGAAACAACGAGAGAAGTCATGGAAGAGACCATGAGCCTTAGCTTACCCTGAGGTTGGTTTGTCTATTGACTTGACCATTTCTTAAAGAGTCCCAGTGCCAAGGTCCTGTGCTGCCCATAAAGAAGAGGCCCACACATCCCAAGAGCAGCCAAAACCAGCTCACCCATTTATTTGACTGAGAACATGAAGGAAGACAACAAAATTAAACAATCTTTAATAAAATTCCTATAGAAAACTCAGTCGCAGGGCAAATACTCAGTTCTCTTTCCCATGTTGTTGCGGATTGAGAGCTCCCAATAGTCTTTGGAGAATAAGCAGTAGTTTTGCTGGATGTTGCCAGTGCTCAGGAAGAGCATCCATTTACACATTCAAACCAGTAGTTCCTATTGCACATATTAACATTTTCTGCCATCTAGCACCCTAAATATATGGTACCTCAACAAATAAATTAAAGAATTCCATGTGGCATGAAACATTTCAATTTGAACTAATATCCTTGAAAAATCACATTATTACAAGTTTTAATAAATACAGTAAGAACAGCTGGCATTTTACTAAAATACTGAATTTTAGGCCTGGAGTTTATTCCATAAATAGTTTCCTTTTCATTTGCTTTCTGTCTTGGATACATTTGCTCAAGTATTATGCTCTATGAAGTGAACTCTTTCATAGATACCATGTAAAAACTGTATTAATATGTGCCTCATTATAGAAGCAGCTGGAAGAACTGGATCACATAGTTAACTAAAAAGTAACTTAGGAAAAAGCTCTGCTTTTGTAAAACTTTAAAACACAGGCTGAAGAAAATCAAAATAACATCCTTTTTATATAGAACTCCCACTAGAAATTTTATAAATATATATGCAGCATAAATTATATTTGCCTCACCAAGTAGATTTTCATCAAGTCTGGCTGGGATGATGCTATCACAGTAGATAAGTATCAACAAAAGAATTAATGTTTCCACAGGTTTAAAAGATTTTTGAAAAATCATAATTTCAAATTATATTATAATTTGTAGTTTCCACATTTAAAAAGGGAAGAAAGAAAGCTTTCTTTTAAGCCTCATTTGGAAAGTAAGAACAGCTACTAGTCCCCAGGTGTGGATAAGTTGGCTGAGTGATAACACTTGGTCACAATATGAAAAAGAAGTATTTACACCTTTCCAGAAAAGTACCAAATACTTAAAAAAAAAAAAACAAAAACAAAAAACAGAAAGACAAAAAACAATCTCTAGTAGCATTCCTTGGCGTGCAAAGTCAGCAGGAAATGATTATCCATAATGTTGACAGTTTGCATGATGAATCTTGGAAGCATTCAAAAGCAGAGGGTGGTCATCAGGGATTGTTCAGATTAGGTTTCTGTGGGATGCCATTGTTTTTAATTTAACTCTGGGTTCCAGGATTTCATTCCCTTTATAACATCTCTGGCAGGGTCACGTTCAATTTAGTGCAAGTGCAAAATGAAAACTAAACGAAACCAACAAATACATTAGGAGCAAAGGCTGATCGTTAAGATCTGTAGTCTTTCCGAACTGTGTGGGCCATCCAGTTCACTTTAGTAGTCCAGCTTTCCCTGAGTGCCTCATCAAATTTTTGCTTAAATTGCTTGAGTGCTTCTTCTTCACTCTTCCCTAAGGCAAGAGAGTCCTGAAAATGAAGGGAAAAGATCTGATTTTATATATTCTCTGTAGTGAGGTGCGAATCTCAAAGTCTGCAGGAGGCTGACTTGGCCACACAGCATACCCCATGTCCTTATTCAAATACCATTTATGGGAGAGAGAATGAACACCAAGGTATGGTGATAATATGACCTCTGCCAGAGGCCTTTTGAAGATGAAATGAATTTATGATTACTGCAAGACAACTACTGAGCTGCTTGTCACTACCACTCCTGTGTAAAACTGTCTCACAGGAAATGACTTTGTTCCATTCCCTTTGAACATCTGAATGAAATAGGCAGGTACGGCTGAGCTCTATGCTCACAAAGTCCAATTTACAAAGAAAAGAGGTTTATACCTTAAGATACTGTATATCCTTGACTGATGTGAGCTCAGGAAGCCCTGCAGTCAACATCAGTGCAAAGAGAGTGATGAAGAGATTCCCATGCCGTCGTAAAATCAGATATGCATCCTCACAACACTGGCGGAACCTTTAGTTGATGCAGCAAATCACAAGAGTATGATGTTAGAACGGAAATAGCAAATTTCATAAAGGAAAATGAGAGATATAGCTAGACTTCCCATAAGAGCTGGAAAATTTATACTGAACTAAAGGTTCGTTTCTGAGTTTTACCCTTTTGAAAATTGTCCCAGGACTAAAATTTACATAAAATAAATCAAGCTCTCTAAAACCACACATATCTTTTTCAAAAACAAAATTAAATAGAAATTATGTGATAAAAGGCAATTTAACACTTAATCTAGGCTTTATAATTCTATGTGTCACAAAAATTAATTATAAAAAAGTGGTGATTATAATCCATAAGGATTTCTAACCATAATTCTAGATTCTAGATTTGTGGTCTGACTCCAGAGACTTAATTTCTTTAATGTCCCCCAAACCAGTGTCAATGAATTTGCATTGTACCTTTCTATCATCTTGCCTTCCCTCTCTCTCCTCTTCAAGCTGGTCATTCAAGATGACCACCCAATCCGATCTCCCTAATTTTGCCAAAGAGGAAAATGGATCCAGAGTTATACTCTGCAGAAACCCATGCGGAACTGGAAATGATACTAGCAATCATTTGGTAAGCATATGGATGAGTTGATCACATCATGTAACATATCTCTCATTATCAAAATATCCCTGAAATATAATTATTTTTGTCCCCATTTAAAATGAAGAAGTAAAGACAAGATGACAAGTAATGTGCTTGGAAACCTACAAACAGCAAGGAATAGATCAGAGATTACGAAGTCTTTCCCTGAACCCTGACTCTCTTACTGCACTTCACATAGAATGACAGCAAAATGCCAGTCCCTCTCACCATCTCACTATCAAATGTCTTAACAGTCTCAGAGAATTTTCTAATACAGGTAAAAGGTGGTACACTATTGGAATAAAACAATAATTTATTTCAAATTTCTAGCTTTTTTTTTTGCGGTACACGGGCCTCTCACTGTTGTGGCCTCTCCCGTTGCGGAGCACAGGCTCAGGATGCGCAGGCTCGTTGGCCATGGCTCATGGGCCCAGCCGCTCCGTGGCATGTGGGATCTTCCCGAACCAGGGCACGAACCCGTGTCCCCTGCATCGGCAGGCGGACTCTCAACCACTGTGCCACCAGGGAAGCCCTCTAGCATTTTTTTTCTCTTCTTTGAACCAGAACAGGATCTGACAGGCAAGTTCCCCCAAAGCCTCCTGTTAGCAGACTGACTATCTCCCCAATCTAAATATACCTCTCAGCTAAATGCTAGTCTAGCTGGTCAGCTGAGAAAACATTAGATGTGTTTACGCTGACACAAGGACAATACTCACCGGCCAAACTTTTCCGTGTTTCCTGTTTTTCCTTGTTGAATCACATGAATGAAATCATAGGTAAGAATAAAAGGCACTCTCTCCCTTTTAATGCCAAATTTAGACTTGAAATTTCCAAGAATATGTCCAAAGTCAATGTGGAAGAGCTGGAAAACAAATGGGATTTAATTTCCCCTTTTTTTCTGGTGGGTTCCAAATAAAAATGCAAGGCCTCAGCAGTCCTAGACGCCCATGCACTACATCAAATAGAGTAGTATTAGAGACACTACACGGCCTCCTGGATCATTTGGGAAAAGAGTGCTCTGACATTCGAAGGTCTTTTATATTCAATAATAACCCTGATATTAAACTGTATATACACAGTGGGAAAGATGAATCTTTAAAAAGAAAAATACATCCAAATAATAAACATGTTTGATTTTAAAAAATCAGTTTTACACACAGAAATAAAACAAAGAGAGAGTACATCCTTGCCCCACCAGTTCCCTCACCACCTTAAGCACTACTACTTAGAGGTAACTTCTCCCCACCCGTCCACGTGTTTTTCCTGATATATGTCTCCATTTTTCTAAATAGTATGTTTATAATTATTTTTTACTTCCTAATTTTGGATTATTATGGAAGGTAAAGATTTAGTACTCCTGTGCTGATGTCATGCCTCATAATGCAACACATGATATCATAATTTCTGGTTAAGTCAATATCCAGTGTTTACTGTTCGAAGTACATAAGCCATGTGGTAATAGTATACTATGATTACACTTCCTTTTCTTGCTCATCTTTTTTCTTGACAAAACTATTTTTTGTCTTATTGTTCTATGATCTGGTCATTAATTCTTCACAAAATCTTAAAAATCTAAAAATCATTTCACAACGGTTTTCCACATGGTCAGGTAATCTGTTAGCTCCTGTCTGGGCTGGCTGTTCTCTAAGCCTGCCAAAGAACCATCACCCCGTGCTCAACCTTCACTCTCCTCCCATTTGCAGTCCCTGTTTCCTGGGTTCCACATCATTTCTCTTTTGGTGTAGACCAGGCTTTCTCACTTTTGGCATTACTGACATTTAGGCCCTAAAATTCTTTGTTGTGAGGTTCTATCTTACATACACTATAAGATGTTTGGCAGCACCCCTAGCCTCTACCCACAGATGCCTGTAGAATACCCCCTCCCGCATCCTGACAACCAAAATTGTCTTCAGGCATTGACAAATGTCCCCCAAGGGCAAAAGCACCCCAGTTGAGACCCTTATTCTCATGGATGCCCTTATTCTGGCACCCTCCTGAAAAAAGATGCAGAAGAGATACAGCTTTTGAAACCTTATGTTTGAAAATGTCTTTGTTCTACATTCATACTGAAAGTCTGGTATAGAATTCTAGGTTAGAAATCATTTTCACTCAAAATCATGAAGGCTAATTCCCACTGTCTTATACAGTTTCCAACGCTGCTATTTTAGAAGTCAAGTCTTTCTAACTCCTGAACCCTGGTATGTGGCTTGCTGTATCTCTGGGAAGGTTTTAAGACCATCACTTTATGCCTGATGCACTGAAATGTCACGGTGAATGGCCTTAGTAAGGGTTTTTTCATCTACTGTAAGGGAACTTTCGTGCCCTTTTGACTGGATAGTCACAAACATCAGCTTTGGGAAATGTTTTTGTATTATTTTTGGGTAAGTTCCTTCCCTTCCTCTTATGTGCTACTTCTTTCTGTAACTTTTATTACGCTAGATGGTGAACCTCCCTGGACGGATCCTCTATCATTTCTGGATCCTCTTTCTTCTACTTATCAGATATCTTGGTCCTCTTCGGGATATTAAAGGGCAATACATTGCCTGGTGCCTAAAAAACAGAATCTGGGCCAAACTGCCAGGATTTAATGCTGGTATGTCCACTCTCTGTTGTGTCAATCTTCTCACCTGTAAATGGGGATAACACTACCACTTACTCTGTACGGTTATCATAAGGATTGAAGGAGTTAACGTACATAAAGAACTTAAAGAACTGTGCCTTCCACAAGTTAAAGAGTTCAAGAAATGTTAGTTGATCTTTAGTTTATACTTCTATTTTATTTGTTCCTCTTTTTAATTTCTAGGAATTCCATTTTCTAATTTTTTAAAATAGAATCTTACTACTTCATAGATGCAATATCTTTCCTGTTTTTACTTCTTAAATCATCCTCTGTTTACTGCAGGTACTGTTTTCCCAGAGTTCTTCTTTCCCCCTCCCCCCATTTTGCTTGATTTGGTCTCTTTCATGATGGAGGCTTTCAACAAATGTCTGATAATCTTTGGCTGACCATTCATATTTAAGAATGGGTCACTAAAAAGATGAATGAAAAATCTACGGACATGGTAGGATTGTTGATCAGTGGGCTTCCTTGCAGAGTATCTGGGGAGAGACCTCAAAAGTCAGCATCTGTAAGCCTTTTCACTGGAACTGATCAGTTTCTCTTGAGAAGAATCATGTAGTCTATTGCGAGAGTGGGAATATACACCTGGTTGCTACTGTTCTTGGAGCAAAGCAAGCAGAAATGGCTGGGAATCATACCATTTATCATGCCAACTTTCACTCCATCCCTATTTTTAATATGGCATCTTACCCTTAGCTTCCATAGAAGCTGTTTGTCCTTGAGTCAGAAGAATTGGTTTCTTCAGAGAATAAACCCTCTAGCCCTTCTTGGAGTTGGGAAGGAGATATAAGCACCTAATTGCTCCATATATAAACTGCCAATCAATCCTGTTTTCAGCCTCTTCCCCTTTCCCCACCTTCAGCAGCACCTAGTGCCCCTGATTCCAGAGCTTTCCTCAGACTGACACACCCTTCCACAAGTAGCCATTTTCTCAGTTATGCCGAGTCACTGTTATTTTTCCATTTTGCTTTTGCTCATCCCCAAATCTGTTGATGTCTTTCACCCACTGTTGGCCTCTTTTCCTATTATTTTTGACTTCTTGGATTTACATATTTCTTATTCCTCAATATATTAGAAAGGCATCCAGAAAGAATGGAGAAAAACCTGTGTTTCAGCTTGATTAACCAGAAGTCGGAGGGAATCCTTTTAAGTGTGAACACAAGGTTCAACTCTCAAAACCTCAAGCCAGAACTACCCAGATCTCCAAGGAGGTGTAAAACTCTGAGTCCCACCTAGGGCCAGAGTTCACAGAGTGACTCAGAGTCTTTACTCTGGAATGCCCCTAGTGTCAGGGAATTCTAAGGGTGGCTAAACTGAAAAAGTCTCAAATTATTTCATCTGTCTTTGCTTAATATTAAAGAATTTACAAACAAAAGTCACTCTGAAGAATAAGAAAATTTTCACTTCAAAACTAAGAGCTTCTTTATATTGTATAACCTGGTCTAGCTCCCTAGCTACCCCAAAATGATATTAGTCATACTCCGTATCGCCTTACTCCCACAGATGATTATATTTGATATTCTAAAAGAAAAAATGCCTCAAGTGGGGTTTGTCTCAACTTTTTCTTTTTTTTAACACTTACCTTCTTTAAAGTTAATACATCCTGCACATTATCTGCTCCTTCTGCTCTTAGGCACATATGCGTCCCAAATACAATTTCTTATATTGAAGGAATAGGTCACTTGTAAATAACCTAAATAATTTCTTAAACATTTAAATAAATGCTTATCACCTAACTTCAAGCAAACAAACCAATATATGAAGCAGATGGCATATGAAACAAGGGGTGGGAAATAAAAGGAAAGACAAAGGCATGACTGAGACTCATAAAGAATCTGAGTTTCATAAGAGATTGTGCTGCACATAAGTACCAGCATCACTGAGGCCCTTGGCACTCTGGGAAGTTGCTTACCTGGCCAGTTTTTTTGACCATGATGTTATCACTATGTCTGTCACCAATCCCAAGGACATAAGAAGCTACACAGTAGCCGGCACAGGACAGGGTAAACTCCTCAATGGCTCGGTCCAGGTCATCCCTGAATAAGAGAAAAAAATAGGAGCAAGGAAGGTTTTCAGCCTCCAAATGTGTGGGATGGAGCCAATCCACACTTCTGTTTCCTTTTTAATGTGAGAACAACTGCAACACAGAGCTGCCAAAACCATATAAGGAGAAGATGCTGGATCAGCCAAGAGTGAGGATGATGATCAGAGGAGCAGGGCAGGGAGGAGTCAGCAGGCTTGCTCAAAGACATCAGGTAACTGGACATCAACTATTCAAACTGCTGTGTCCTGGGGCCACATTTCTGTGGGGGACGGGGGTAGGTTCATATGCATAGTAATGAGAGGAGACCA
Organism: Leucopleurus acutus; assembly: GCF_964270905.1. Classification (NCBI taxonomy): domain Eukaryota; kingdom Metazoa; phylum Chordata; class Mammalia; order Artiodactyla; family Delphinidae; genus Leucopleurus; species Leucopleurus acutus. The sequence goes on along the minus strand of NC_139147.1, from coordinate 125,038,697 downwards.
TCAGCTTGGCTGAATGATGCTGGGCTTTGGAACATTTTTGTAGTTTTGACTGAAGACTAGAATTCCATATTTAAGAGTTAAGTATTACAGTGCCAACCATTAAAGTCACTGACTTACATCAGAAGTAACTAATACAGACCCTTTATGGACAAGGCCCTAAAATCAAAATTTGAAAATTAATTCTCACATACAAGTTCTTGGATTTTATTTATTTATTTATTTGTTTGTTTGTTTGTTTATTTATTTACTTTTGGCAGCATTCGGTCTTCACTGCTGCATGCAGGCTCTCTCTAGTTGCGGCGAGCAGGGGCTACTCTTCCTTGCGGTGCACGGGTTTCTCATTGCGGTGGCTTCTCTAATTGTGGAGCACGGGCTCTAGAAGCGTGGGCTTCAGTAGTTGCAGCACACGGGCTTCAGTAGTTGCAGCATGCGAGCTCAGTAGTTGTGGCACACGGGCTTAGTTGCTTCACAGCATGTGGGATCTTCCCAGACCAGGGCTCGAACCCAAGTCCCCTGCATTGGCAGGCAGATTCTTAACAACTGCACCACCAGGGAAGTCCAAGTTCTTGGATTTTGCCAATGATAACATTTAAGTCTGACTTCAAAATCTTCAGCCAAAAATACTTGCAGTGTTTTCCCCTCACTGTGAAATTCCTTAATTTCCTTTGTATTAGAGCTTTTCCAACATAATAATTGTAAGTAACACAATTCCTAGCACTGTATTTTTTAGTTTGGAAAGATCAGCCTACAAACTCATTTACTTCTATTTTAAAAATCTATTGAAAATTTACTTAGGTTCATACATTCACATAATTATGGAAGTTCATGCACTTAAAAAGTTATATGTTATTTGTTAAACACTTAAATTCTTAGATTTTTAAACTACTGCCCAGCTCTGAAATTTGATCTAGATGAAGCAGAATTCAATGCTAATCTTCTGTAAGATTTTAGGAAGGCCTATTTGTCATTTTGATCTAACCTGAAATGAAGCAATAAATAACACTAATATTTCCTCTAGGACACTGATGATTTTAACTGTGAGAACAGTTATTTGTTTGGCAGTTTGTTCAGAAGAATGATAATCAAACAAAATACACTAACCCAGAACACTAACCCAGAATTGTATTCTTTAAGCCAGTTCAGAAGGGCATCTTTGTTGAAGGCTGCTGCTGCAGCCACATTGCTACTGTTCAGCTGAATGTCAGCAATTGTTTCAGAGGTGCTCACAACTTCAATGAGGCCAGAGTGGTCTCCTGTTGCTAAACAGCCATAAGGCAGCATCCTGAAAAGAAAAAAAAGGGGCATAAAGAGTCACATGTGTATGCTATCCATAAAATGAAACACTGACAGAGTATGTTTTTTCTTTGATTTTTAAAAAAGTTTTATTACTATTGATAACCTTGCCATTACTGTATCAGTCATATAGACAAATATTAGTTCCACTTTCTATTAGAGTGTAAATACCTTAGTGAACAGATGGAGTAATTTACTAAACTCCAATGTGCTAGCTAAATGTATAATTTGTTATCTAATTATTCTGGTGAAATATTCTATTTGTTTGTGTAGGTGGACACAAGCACATCAGATAAAGGAAAAGTCTTTCATTTTTACCCTAAATTTTGGGGAAGGAACCACCCTTTATGTAGCATCTAGTAGATGCCACACAGCAGGCTAAGCACTCTACACGTTACCTTGGTTAACAACAACTCCATCCTTCCAGTTGTTCAAGCCCAAGACCTTGTAATCTTTCACTTTTCCTCTCATGCCTAATATTTACGTACCTTGAAAATGTACAGAGTCTAAGTAGTTCTCTGTCTCCACCCTTCCTTAAACTACCACCCTAGTCCAGGTCACCATCAACCCCTATTCAAAATTCAAGTTTCCTAATTAGTCTACCCGCTTCCGCAGCATAGTCTGTTCTAAATGCAACAGCAACATAATCCATTTAAAATATACTCATATTATGTCATTCCCCTGATTGAAATTTCAGCCATGACTTCCCACCTAAGTGAAAGCCAACCCGCTTGTTGTAGCTCACAAGGCCTTCAATCTCGTCCCCCTTCACCTCTCATAGTATCTTCCACTTGATCACTTGTTCTTACTATACTGGCTCCATTGCTATTCCCCAAACATATCAGGTACAGTATTCCCTCATTCCTTTATCTGTGTTATTTTCTCTACTTGGAACATTCTTCCCCAAGACATCAACATGGTTTACTCCCTTACCACTTTGAAATCTTTGCTGAAATGTCACCGTCTCAGTAAGGGATTCCTGAATCATCCTATTTAAAATAGCAACACAGTGACATACTAACTGCCATCTCTTCCCTCCTTTATTTAATCCTCTATAGCCCTCAACACTATCCAACATCCTGTACATTTTATTTATGTGTTTGTTTATTGTCTGTCTCTACCATTAGGATGTAAATTCCATCAGCCAGGGATAATTTGTTCACTGTGTATCCTCAGTACCTGAGAATGTGTTTGGGCACAAAGCAGGCACTCAATAAGTATTTCTGAATGAATTAAACAAACAATAACAAAATCCCTATAAATAGGTAAATTCCCAATTTTATAAACGAGACATAAAATTAATTTGCAAAAAAGTCATACATTTAACCAAGTGGAAGATCTAAGACTTAAAACTAGGTCTGAGTGGCTCTAAAACTATCTTTTTAACCTAACACAGTCTACAGAGTCACTGTGTAAGAGGTCTCTCAGGCTGCTTCTTGTGCCAAATAATTTTTGCTAAATCTATAGGTAGGATTTTGCTTTGCTTTGCATTTATATGATCCCTAGTGCAAATAAGCATTTTCTCAGGTCTCTTTTAGCCATTTTATGTAGAATTTCTTTTGTGAATTAGCTAATCACATACTTGGTCTATTTATTAGAGTTTTAAACATTTTCCTTAGAGATTTATATGAGTTCTTCATATATTAATATTATCCTTTTCTCACTTTGGTTGTCAACATTTTCTTCAGTTTTCTAAAAATGGTATTATCACTAGAGCAAATACAAAATGGAATAAAATACCTCGCAAAGTTCAAATAAAAGTCAGGTGACTACAGAAAATGCAATGGATGCAATTCACGGGTTCTATACATATATGAGTGCAGCTATGTGCCAAGCATTGTGTTAGCTGCTGGTGACACAGAAATGAGCCAAAAATGCAGTCCCTGCTCTCACTGATCAGACAAACCACAAATGCACAATGTGCATGTGATCAATGGATAAATAAGAAGTGCCAGTAGAACGTGTCAACAGTCAAGAAAGATCTCTGTGAGGAGGAAGGGCATGAGGGACAGAGGGAAGTACAGGGGGAGCAGGTGAGGGGAAGAAAGAGTCAGTGTTGGAAAGACCATGCAGACCTCTATCTGCCACATAAGGACTTTACCAAAGAGAAAAAATGTGTGAGTGTGAGTGAGTGTGTGTGTGTGTGTGTGTGTGTGTGTGTTGGGGGAATGAATGAGCGTGGTAGTGTGTGTAATAATCAGATAAAAGAGGAGAGTTTCATTTAATAGTTCCTAAATTTCCTTCCAACCAACAATTCAATTTTATGCCTCTTTAAGCACTTCCCTAGTTCTAGCAAAATACGGTTGGAAGCAAAATTGTGAAACTTCATGCTGACAGCCTGATATACCAATAGCCTGCTTTACATATGCATTATTAATTTATTTCTCTTTTTTTAAAGTTTATGCTTCACTAGAAAAGGTAGCTATGGAGCATGAAAGTTTTTAGCAATACCCCTATCCTTATCGTGACACAACACATGTGAAGTAAACACTGTCTGGTTAAAGTGCACTTTGGCTCACTTTCCTACATCTCCTCCTACCCCACTTGCAGTCAAACTGGGCAAAAGTCCAACAATTTCCTCTTCAAAAGCAGACAATGATGAAAGCATTTAGTGTCTTGAGGATGGAATGCTCACAATGGGAAGGAAAAAACATCCTTGTCATAGAGACAGTTTGACAGAAGTCAAGCTGGGGACAAACTCTTGGAGCCCTGACCACCTTACGGGGGCACCCTTTGCACTCAACTTCTTATAAAGGCCATGACAACGCTTAGTAATGTTTATCTTCCTTTCTCAGACTCTCTGACCCAAGGAGCAATTTGTTATCTTTCCATTAAAGCAAGAATTGTAAAATGAGATAAATTCTACAGCAGTGGGGATGGCAGCCCCATCACCCTACTCTGAATGAGTATGTAGAAAGTTTTCTCTGGCCTTGACTCCAAGTCTCAGTGGTACCTTAGCCCATTGCTTCAAAAGGAGGCAAGTATAATTCTTTTACCTAAGGTTTGCATTGCTTCCATCTTCTTCCTTCATCCTTCTACCTACTGAAACCAGTGTCATTAGAACTGCTGTGTAGCTCTCTTAAAAGGGAAGTAAACCCCATTAGTGCAACTCAAATATAAAGTCACAGTGAAGACAACTCTCCAAAATTCAATGTCATCTGTATGGTGGGGGGGGGAGGGCACAAGATGGGACTGTCAAATCTACCAAAAATCCAGGTAGATTTACATGCAACCTATCAGACTTGACAGAAAAGTCTAATTACCTATTTGTTGACCAAAGGTCAGGGTGTTCTAACATATTGATGGCTTACAAATGTTCTAATTTGGCATGGAAGATACCAAAAGAATATTTTGAGACATCAGAGAAAAATGAAAATGAGAAATATGCACTTTCATTCATGCTAACATGGCACTTTTGCAGGTGCTAAAATATTCTGATCAAAACAGTAATTTGTAGAAGGTATCTGAAGATTTGACATTGAACCTAAAAGAGTGTGTGCTACATGAACAGGTTTAACCTAAACAGCTGGCCAAAAGAAAAACACGTACAACAGGAACACTGGGGCATGTATATTTATAGAAACAGTAAAAAATGTTTGGTGGGGAAAAAAAGCTATTGGTTTGAAAATGAACTCAAAAGAATTGAAGTCCTGCATATTTTTTTAAACATGGGGTCAGAGTACAAAAAGTCAGCAAAGATCTCACTGAACACACAAGTTCCTTTTTCTTGTTAGACACATATTGCTTCCCCTCAGACAGATACCAGGTTTATTTCTAGCACTCCCACATGTGGCTGCCTCCCTTTGCCTGAGGTCACAATGAACTTTATTTGATGCTAAATGTGCTTTACAGTTAAATAGAATGGGTAAAACAAAAAACTAAGAGAAAAGAACTTAGTTGAGGCTTTCAATTACTCTGACTGAACTGAAGACAAAGTCTTTAGCTCAGCCTTTCATAATTAACAAGACATCATATGGCCAGAATCTGCTCGTAGCAAAGGAGACCACTATGTAGCTTATGTGCTGACCTTGGAAAGAACCAACAAGTTGCGAGCCTATGCTTGAAAAGTTTTCCCCATTTTTTACGGACAAATGAAGTAAAATCATTTTCACTGCGGTTTACTTTATAAGAAGGGTCAATAAACGTTTACTGGACTGAACCAGATAGTAAATATTTTAATTTTAGGTGCTATAGACTATAAGGTAACTAACTCAATTTTGCAGTTATAGCATAAAAGCAGCCATAGACAATATGTAAACAAATGGGTTGTGGCTGTGTGCCACTAAAACCAAAAGAAAAAAGAAAAAAGGTAGGCCAGAACCCTCTGGGTTTGTGTTCCCCAGGGAGAGTTTCTTAAAATCACCCATTCTCCTCTTATCTACATAGTATTTCTTATGAGTAAGTGACTGACCAAAAGTTTTGCTACCTATTCAAAACTACCTATTCTATTTTTACAGAGCCGTATTAGAAATTACTGCTAATTTAAAAGCAAAGCTCTTTGTCATTTATGGTACTCAAAGGTCCTTTATATATGAACCACAATCTCACTTCTGTATTCCAATACTTCTGTATTCGGTATTCCTACAAGTCCCATTCAAGGAACAAAACCCACAGCAAATTGTTCTTTCTACCTCAATAGCACTAGAAAAGTGTATGCTGGAAAAAAAATCTAAAGACTAAAAACCTCTTAAAAAAATCAATGGACAATTACATATTTGGGGCACCAGAATACTTTGATAAACAAATAGTTACTAGATAGGTCTTACCACAATTTTTCTCACTTACACTACCAAAATAACAGAACTGAAATCAAGTTTAGTGTCTGACAGACCCCAATTTGAATCTAGCTCCACCACTTATTATTTTTGTAACCTTTGACAAACTGTTTAAAGTCCCTTAAGGTTAAATTTCTCATCTGCTAAAAAGGAATAACACAACTTCGTAAAGCTGTAAATTACATGTCATTACACATGTGAAGAACCTAATACAAAACCTGTTTCAGTCAATAAATATCAACTGTTTTAAGTTTTTAAATAAATTAAACTTGAAATCAAGAAATACTTATAATCTTGCAGGGATAAAGTCAATCACAAGTGTAACTGTTTCTAGCAACCTTGTGGACAAAGTTGCTGTAGATACTAAAACATATTAAAAAATAACAGATAAAGTAAAAAAGTTTTTTAAAAGTTATGATTAATAAAGAAAAAAAGGAGACTTCTATATCTCAGAAATATAGATTATTCATAGTAATGGCTCAGGAAGTTACTGACTTGGTTAACATTTTAATGCCCATGAGAAAAGAGACATGGTCTTGAGTCTGAGAGGCAGGATCTGGACATGGCAGGAGCTGGGGCTCTAAAAGGGCTGTCAAATGTATAAAGGGAACTAGAAAAGGTCTGCTCATTGATGAGACGATATACCATGAAAGTCTGCCATCTAACCTGGGCCCTGGGTGGGCAATAAAAATGGGGGGGGGGTGTTCATGAAAGTGCAAAAACACCCAAGCCTTCCCATATTCTTATGAGATTCAAATATAATATAAATACTTATGAAGTATGAGAGCCTGAAGACAAAGAATTAACATAAAAACTGATTGATCGTGCATAAAGAGCTTGGGCAAAAGCACAAACTAGACCAAAATTCATTTTGGGGGGCAAACTTTCACACCCTAGGGAGGAAAGGACCCTTACAGAAAACACAAAACTCACAAATAATGAATTCAAGACCAAATATTATTAACTACACAAGGAAATGAATAAGATTAAGCAGATAAATGAAAAGGTGACACCCTAAGAGATAAAACAGAACAATATGAAAGAGATGCTAAAATGATGAAAGACATGAAGAGGAATAGAAAGCATAAGCAGAGTACAGTATTAAAAAAAGAACAGGTATACAAAACAAAATCAGATACAATTCCTAAATAAAAAGTCATTGAAATAAACATACTACACTGATACACAAGAGATGAGACAATACTGAAGAGATAATTAGTAAAATGCAAGACAGAATAAAAGAAACTACAAAAAAATGCTGCAGAAAGAAGGAGAGAAATAAGAAAGAGGTTAAGAGAAATGCAAGGCAGAACACGGAAAACCAATATACATCTATTAAAGTTGCAGGAGAAGACTGTGAGAGTGAGAGAACTGCAGTGTTGAAGAATATGGATACATTCTGTAGAAACTAAAAGAGGTGATTTTCTTTGATTGAAAAGATACAATAAGAATGGGGAAGTAAAAATAAATAAAAAGAAATCCATACACAGACAAATTACAATAAAACTGCAGAAATGAAAGGCAAAGAGAAATTTTTTTCTGCAGTGTCAGTTTAGACTGACAGCAGGCTTTTAAAAATAACAACAGACGGCTTCCCTGGTGGCGCAGTGGTTGAGAGTCCGCCTGCTGATGCAGGGGACACGGGTTCGTGCCCCGGCCGGGAAGATCCCACGTGCCGCGGAGCGGCTAGGCCCGTGAGCCTTGGCCGCTGACCCTGCGCCTCCGGAGCCTGTGCTCCGCAATGGGAGAGGCCACAACAGTGAGAGGCCCGCGTACCGCAAAAAAAAAAAAAAAAAAAAAACAGACGTCAGAATACCATGGAATAACATCTTCAAGGTTTCTTTGGAAAGCAGCTGTATAACCAGGTAATGTCAGCAAAAACAGGGGTTAAGGACATTTGAAAATCCACTCTTCCATAAAAACAACAAAAAGATTGGCAAAAAATTGTCAAGGATCAACTATTTCAGTAATATGGAAATACAAAAATGGTTTGCAACAATCTGGGGAGTGTTTCTTGAAGAAAATTGCTGAATCTCAGTTGAGTTTTACTGTTACTTATTCCAATCTTACCTACTTCCCAGTTCTGCAGTAGACTTGGCAACAAATGGCACATAATCATTGTGACTACAGCAATCTGGTAGCCACTAGAGGGGGCAAAAATGGGGTTGGAGCTCCTTCAAAGCCTCATTTCTACGTAACTGTCATTCTTTGAACTCTCTAGTAGTTTCCAGGAAGATCCCACTCACACTGTTTCTTTGACCTGACTCAGACCTTGCCTACTGTGAACTGCCTTTTAGCTGGAGGTGTTTCTCAAAAATAATCTGAATCGTTTAACACTGCAGCTGTCTTAGGGATAAATAGTAGTTGGGGTAAACAATAAGCTAACTAAAAAACTTAAAGAATAAACTGTGGAATGAGATGTTCACAGGGGACACTGAAAGACTACAACATTCCCATAGGAATCTAGAAACCATGTGCATGGCGATGGTTGTATGCATTCCTGGGGCTGTGCAAATGGACAGGAAAGAAGCTAGAAGGCCCTAGCTCTCACCTCTTGATAACTCTGAGGCTTACACAAGTTAAGGCTAAGGCACAGCTCTGAACTACCTGGCTGACTCCTGACGGAATGCCCCAACATGCACACAGAACCCCTCAGTAAAGACTGAAAGACTTAAGAATTCCAGGCATTTAGGGAAATCTGTGGTCAATCATTAGCTGACCAATAAACTAACCAGGCAGAGAAATCAGTGACAACACATGACAAGAACAAAAGCCTTACATAATTAAATGAGAAGTCACGAAACAAACAACAAACAGCAACAACAAAAAATCCTGAACAAGGGAGAGAATCTGATTTGCAGGCTTGTGAAATTTAAAACCCCTATTTTAAGTATGTTCAAAGAAGTAAAAGGAACCATGTCTAAAGAACAAAAGAGAAGTACAAGAATGATGAATTACCAAACAGAGACTATAAAGATATCATTTAAATGAACCAAATACCATGACATTTTTCACAGAACTAGAACAAATAATCCTAAAATTTATATGGAACCACGGAAGACCCCAAATAGCAAAAGCAATCTTAAGGAAGAAAAGAACAAAGCTAGAGGTATCACACTCCTAGACTTCAGACTATACTACAATGCTACAGTAATCAAAACAACATGGTACTGGCACAAAAAAAGACACATAGATCAATGGTGCAGAATAGAGAGCTCAGAAGTAAACCCATGCATGTATGGTCAATGAGCCTACGACAAAGGAAGCAAGAATATATAATGGAGAAAAGACGGTCGCTTCAGTAAGTGGTGCTGGGAAAACTGGACGGCTACATATAAAAGAATGAAAACAGAACATTTTCTCACACCATATATGAAAACAAACTTAAAATGGATTAAAGACCTAAATGTAAGACCTGAAACCATAGAACTCCTATAAGAGAATGTAGGCAGACAATTCTCAATTTCAAACTTACTACAAAGTAATCAAGACTGTGCACAGAGACAGACATGTAGGTCAATGAAACAGAATTTAGACTCCAGGAAAAAACCCTCACATTTACAGTCAATCCATGTTTGACACAAGTGCCAAGATAATTCAATGAAGAAAGAACAGTCTTTTAAACAATGGTGCTGAGACAACTGGATACCAATACAAAAAAAATGAAATTGGACTCCTACCACATACCATATAAAAATTAACTAAAAATGGATTAATGACCTCCTAGATAAGGGCTAAACTAAAATTTTCAGAAGAAAGGATAGGCATAAATCTTCATAACACTGGATTAGACAATGGTTTCTTAGACCTGACACCAAAAACACATGCAGCTAAAGAAAAAAATAGATAAATTAGACTTCATCAAAGTAAAAAATTTTGTATATCAAAGGACACTATCAAGAAAGTGGACAACCCACAGAATGGGAGAAAATATTTGCCAGTAATTTATTTACTAGAAGTCTAGAATTCAAAATATATAAAGAACTCACAACTCAAAAGACAAATAATCCAATTCAAAAATGAGCAAAGAACTTGAATAGATATTTCTCCGAAGAAGATATACAAATGACAAGCACATGAAAAGCTGGCCAACATTATTTGTCATTAGGAAAATACAAATTAAAACCACAATTAGAAAATTAACAAAATTGCAAGCAGAAATTGACAAATGCCACTTATAATGGTTGGTTTTAACATATCTCTGAAGTGACAAACAGGTAAAAGTTTGATGAGAATAAAGACTTGGGCATAATTAACAAATTTGATCTAATGGACCAATTTACAATCTTATGGTTAATAATTACAGCATCTGGAACCTTTTCAATCACAAATGTGACAGAAAAACTAGACATGTGGTAAGGCATAAATAATCTTAAGAAATATGACCCTGATCTTATACAGACCACATAATCTGACAATAGTCAGGTACAATAACAACAGGAACAACAACAAAAAAAGTCCAGTGCAATTTGGGAGTCAAAATAATTTAAACTAGTTCAGGAGTTGAAAAATACAAATGGAAATAAAACATTTAGAACTGAATTCCATATAGTGTATTATGAAAATGCATAAATAAGTATATTTTAAAACTTATGGGATGCAGCTAAGGCAGTGGTTAGAGGAAACATGGCTTTAATTTGTATATATGAAAAAAGTGGAAATTAATGTTCTATGTGTTCATCTCAAAAAATCAGAACAACAGAATTAACACAAGTAAAAGGAAGGAAACTATAAAGATGTAATCAATGATAAAACAGAAAATGAAAACATAAAACTAGAAGGCCACTGTTTTAAAATACTAAGATGGAAACCTCTAATACGGCTAATAAGGAAAAAATATTGCATACAAAATAATTTTACAAATGCAAAAGGAGAAAAAAGTTAAACATAGCAGAGGTTTTTAAATTACAAGAGGATGTTATAAAAAAAAGTATGGTAATAAATTCAAAAACAATGATGAACTGGACAATTCTTAGCCTCAAAGTGACTCAAGAGGGAAAACAACCCAAAGAGTCCAATAACCATTAAGGAAAATCAGTAGTCAAAAAAACCTAGATTCCAAAAAATCAATACCAGGACCAAACTTTTGCAGAGACAGACGAGAAGAAAGCATATCAAGTTTAAAATTTGGAAAATAAAATATAAGACAGCATCTTTAAGATAACTGTACAGGGAAGGATTTTTTAAAAATAATAAAACAAAAAGCATAAACCTTGAAGCAACCTAGGTAACTTATAGCAGAGAGAAAACACAATACTTATAAACATTGAAAAATTACTCAACCAAACAAATGCAAATTAAAATTCTATGAGATACTGTGTTGTATCCATTAGATTTGCAAAAAATTAACAAGTCTGATTGGCAAGGAGATATTTCTGGGTAGTAACGTAACACTGGTACAACCATTCTGGAAGCCAGTTGGGCAATGGTGGTAAGGTTGAAAATATGCATGCCTTATGACCTGGCAATTCCACTTCTGGCTATATAAACTGAAGAACTCTTCCAAATGTAAAAGAAGTGTGTAAACTTTAGGTTTAAAAAATAAATAAAAAACAAAAACAAATGAACACAAATAGCTTCTAATAGGGGAATGGATAAATTTTTGTATTTATTCAAAACATTAATAGAGAAGTGACAACAACAAATTAGAACTTCACATATTAATCTTGATATATCTCAAAAAATGTAATAAAAAAAGTAAACTTCAAAAAGTTACATGTGATACGACAGTATTTACTGGAAGTTCAAAGCATTCAATGGATACATAATATATAATTAAAGCACAAAAACATACATATTACAGTTTAGAATAATGGTAAATCCTGAGTTGTGAGAAAGTAGAAGAGGATAAGAATGCATTGATTTTATCTGAATATTTAATTCCTTTTTTAAAGAAGTAAATATGGAAACATGTTAACATCTGTCATTTAATAGCTAAATGTATACTTAAGTCTGGGTTTAAGAACACAAAAAATGTTGTCAATTATCATCTACATTTCATGTTTGAAATATTCCACAATTAAAAAAAGAATTAGGTAAAAGATGAAGTTATTCATTAATAACTAGCATAGAAAAAAATTTTTTAATTGTATGGCCCTGTATTGTATCATGAAATATGCTTAATGTTTTTTCCCCCTTGATTAAAAAAGGAGTACACCATAGAAAACTAGCTAAACAGGTATACCAAAAGGGGGGACAGGGAGGAGAGATTGTATCACCTTTAATCCTACCACCCAGAAGTAATGTCTACTATACATTTTAGTTTCTGTCAACATTTTAGTGTGTCATTTTTCAGGGATTTTTAACTGGTTGAAATCATTCTATAAAAATATTTTTTTGCATCTCACTTATCTCATTTGACATTTGAAGATAGTACTTTCTCTAAATTGTTAGCAATTCTCCATAAACAATACTTTTAAATACCTGAGATGTTTGGTCATATGTGAAAGTTAATCATCTTTTAAACTGTTGTTCTATTGAGCAAATGTTCAAAAGAGTGTCCCAATGGTTTTTTTTACTGTAAATAAGTCAAGGATGAATATCTCTGTGCATAAGTCACTGTTCACATTTCTAATTTTAAATTAAATTCTGGAAATATTGGATATAGGGAATAAATAAACTTGATTCAGAGAGGTTTATATTCATTCAAAATGGTATATGACAATATTTGTGATTTTGTTACTTCAACCGTGTTCCAGACTACATTTCACTTAACAGAATTTTTGCAAGGAAATCAATGCTATATAATTGTTCTTTTAATTCATACTTCTACATTAGAACTGACAGTCTGCGCATAATTATTAGTTTTTTTATTTTATAACTTGAATGGCCTTTTCATATCTTCTCCCCATATGTTTATTTCTATGAACTCTTTAAATATTTAGAATTATTATCCCCCTGTCCTGTTCATTATGAATATAATGCCCAGAGGCTTGACTTTTGTTTGTTGACATTCAAATCTTATATTTTTATGTGGTCTTGTTTGCAATTATCTTCACCTGCTCTTTATCTTGAAAGATTTTATAATAATTAAACTTTAAAATCCGTTATGTTTCCTCTTTCTTTGTCTCCATAAACCTGTTCTACTCATTGTCTACCCCTAACAATGGTGGCCAGCAAAAAACCCTGAAAGCCCACCTAAACACTTTCCTTTCGGGAAGGTTAGAAGAATCAATGTTACTAAGTTAAGTCAGAAGAGAGGCAGGCCCTTCTCTGTCTTATCACTCCCATGACCACCAGTCATCCTTCCTGAGACCACCTTCAAAACCACAGATTGGGATATGACTCTTGCTGTCACATGTATAGT